>NC_139399.1:5002500-6247500 GCF_054392235.1 Sus scrofa
TGGCATGGAGTTCACTGCATTCAATCATGCTACACGTAATCCACTGCATTCAATCAGGATGCTTTGGGCCATGCTGCATAAAATCCACTGCATTCAATCATGCTGCACGTAATCCACTGCATTCAATCGGGATGCATTTTACCAGGCTGCATGGAATCCACTGCATTCAATCACGCTGCATGGAATCCACTGCATTCAATCGGGATGCATTTTACCAGGCTGCATGGAATCCACTGCATTCAATCACGCTGCATGGAATCCACTGCATTCAATCACGCTGCATGGAATCCACTGTATTCAATCAGGATGCATTTTACCAGGCTGCCTGGAATCCATGCATTCATCACACTGCATGGACTCCACTGCATACAATCGGGATCCATTGCGCCACAATGCATGGAATACTCTGCATTCAATGATACTCCATGGACTCCACTGCATTCAATCAGGATGCTTTGGGCCATGCTGCATAAATTCCACTGCATTTAATCATGCTGCATGGAATCCACTGCATTCAATCATGCTGCATAATATCCACTGCATTCAAAATGTTCCATTTCTTCACGCTGCATGGAATCCACTGCATTCAATCGGGATGCATTTTACCTCGCTGCATGGAGTACACTGCATTCAATCTCAATGCATGGAATCCACTGCATTCAATCGGGATGCTTTGGGCCATGCTGCAAAAAATCCACTGCAATCAATCAGGATGCATTGGGCCTCGCTGCATGAACTCTACTGCATACAATCGCGATCCATTGCGCCACAATGCATGGAATCCTCTGCATTCAATGATGCTGCATGGAATCCACTGCATTCAATCATGCTGCATAATATCCACTGCATTCAAAATGTTCCATTTCTTCACGCTGCATGGAATCCACTGCATACAATCGGGATCCATTGCGCCACAATGCATGGAATCCTCTGCATTCAATGATGCTCCATGGACTCCACTGCATTCAATCAGGATGCTTTGGGCCATGCTGCATAAAATCCACTGCATTCAATCATGCTGCATTAAATCCACTGCATTCAATCAGGCTGCATAAAATACACTGCATTCAATAGGGTTCCATTACTTCACACTTCATGGAATACAGTGCATTCAATCACGCTTCATGGAATCCACTGCATTCAATCGGGATGCATTTTACCACGCTGCATGGAGTTCACTGCATTCAATCACAATGCATGGAATCCACTGCATTCAATCGGGATGCTTTGGGCCATGCCTCATAAAATCCACTGCATTCAACGACGCTGCATGGAATCCACCGAATTTAACTGGGATACATTATACTAAGCTGTATCGAATCCACTGCATTCAATCAGGATGCATTTTACCATATGGCATGGAGTTCACTGCATTCAATCATGCTACACGTAATCCACTGCATTCAATCAGGATGCTTTGGGCCATGCTGCATAAAATCCACTGCATTCAATCATGCTGCACGTAATCCACTGCATTCAATCGGGATGCATTTTACCAGGCTGCATGGAATCCACTGCATTCAATCACGCTGCATGGAATCCACTGCATTCAATCGGGATGCATTTTACCAGGCTGCATGGAATCCACTGCATTCAATCACGCTGCATGGAATCCACTGCATTCAATCACGCTGCATGGAATCCACTGTATTCAATCAGGATGCATTTTACCAGGCTGCCTGGAATCCATGCATTCATCACACTGCATGGACTCCACTGCATACAATCGGGATCCATTGCGCCACAATGCATGGAATACTCTGCATTCAATGATACTCCATGGACTCCACTGCATTCAATCAGGATGCTTTGGGCCATGCTGCATAAAATCCACTGCATTTAATCATGCTGCATGGAATCCACTGCATTCAATCATGCTGCATAATATCCACTGCATTCAAAAAGTTCCATTTCTTCACGCTGCATGGAATCCACTGCATTCAATCGGGATGCATTTTACCTCGCTGCATGGAGTACACTGCATTCAATCTCAATGCATGGAATCCACTGCATTCAATCGGGATGCTTTGGGCCATGCTGCAAAAAATCCACTGCAATCAATCAGGATGCATTGGGCCTCGCTGCATGAACTCCACTGCATACAATCGCGATCCATTGCGCCACAATGCATGGAATGCTCTGCATTCAATGATGCTGCATGGAATCCACTGCATTCAATCATGCTGCATAATATCCACTGCATTCAAAATGTTCCATTTCTTCACGCTGCATGGAATCCACTGCATACAATCGGGATCCATTGCGCCACAATGCATGGAATCCTCTGCATTCAATGATGCTCCATGGACTCCACTGCATTCAATCAGGATGCTTTGGGCCATGCTGCATAAAATCCACTGCATTCAATCATGCTGCATTAAATCCACTGCATTCAATCAGGCTGCATAAAATACACTGCATTCAATAGGGTTCCATTACTTCACACTTCATGGAATACAGTGCATTCAATCACGCTTCATGGAATCCACTGCATTCAATCGGGATGCATTTTACCACGCTGCATGGAGTTCACTGCATTCAATCACAATGCATGGAATCCACTGCATTCAATCGGGATGCTTTGGGCCATGCCTCATAAAATCCACTGCATTCAACGACGCTGCATGGAATCCACCGAATTTAACTGGGATACATTATACTAAGCTGTATCGAATCCACTGCATTCAATCAGGATGCATTTTACCATATGGCATGGAGTTCACTGCATTCAATCATGCTACACGTAATCCACTGCATTCAATCAGGATGCTTTGGGCCATGCTGCATAAAATCCACTGCATTCAATCATGCTGCACGTAATCCACTGCATTCAATCGGGATGCATTTTACCAGGCTGCATGGAATCCACTGCATTCAATCACGCTGCATGGAATCCACTGCATTCAATCGGGATGCATTTTACCAGGCTGCATGGAATCCACTGCATTCAATCACGCTGCATGGAATCCACTGCATTCAATCACGCTGCATGGAATCCACTGTATTCAATCAGGAGGCATTTTACCAGGCTGCCTGGAATCCATGCATTCATTACACTGCATGGACTCCACTGCATGCAATCGGGATCCATTGCGCCACAATGCATGGAATACTCTGCATTCAATGATACTCCATGGACTCCACTGCATTCAATCAGGATGCTTTGGGCCATGCTGCATAAAATCCACTGCATGTAATCATGCTGCATGGAATCCACTGCATTCAATCATGCTGCATAATATCCACTGCATTCAAAATGTTCCATTTCTTCACGCTGCATGGAATCCACTGCATTCAATCGGGATGCATTTTACCTCGCTGCATGGAGTACACTGCATTCAATCTCAATGCATGGAATCCACTGCATTCAATCGGGATGCTTTGGGCCATGCTGCAAAAAATCCACTGCAATCAATCAGGATGCATTGGGCCTCGCTGCATGGACTCCACTGCATACAATCGCGATCCATTGCGCCACAATGCATGGACTCCTCTGCATGCAATGATGCTGCATGGAATCCACTGCATTCCATCGGGATGCATTTTACCACACTGCATGGAGTACACTGCATTCAATCACAATGGATGGAATCCAATACATTCAATCGGGATGCTTTGGGCCATGCTGCAGAAAATCCACTGCATTCAATCGGGATGCACTGGGCCTCGCTGCATGGACTCCACTGCATTCAATTGGTATCCATTGCGCTGCAATGCATGGAATCCTCTGCATTCAATTACGCTGCATGGAATCCACTGCATTCAATCGGGATGCATTTTACCAGGCTGCATGGAATCCATGCATTCATCACGCTGCATGGACTCCACTGCATACAATCGGGATCCATTGCGCCACAATGCATGGAATCCTCTGCATTCAATGATGCTCCATGGACTCCACTGCATTCAATCAGGATGCTTTGGGCCATGCTGCATAAAATCCACTGCATTCAATCATGCTGCATTAAATCCACTGCATTCAATCAGGCTGCATAAAATACACTGCATTCAATAGGGTTCCATTACTTCACACTTCATGGAATACAGTGCATTCAATCACGCTTCATGGAATCCACTGCATTCAATCGGGATGCATTTTACCACGCTGCATGGAGTTCACTGCATTCAATCACAATGCATGGAATCCACTGCATTCAATCGGGATGCTTTGGGCCATGCCTCATAAAATCCACTGCATTCAACGACGCTGCATGGAATCCACCGAATTTAACTGGGATACATTATACTAAGCTGTATCGAATCCACTGCATTCAATCAGGATGCATTTTACCATATGGCATGGAGTTCACTGCATTCAATCATGCTACACGTAATCCACTGCATTCAATCAGGATGCATTTTACCAGGCTGCATGGAATCCACTGCATTCAATCACGCTGCATGGAATCCGCTGCATGGAATCCACTGTATTCAATCAGGATGCATTTTACCAGGCTGCCTGGAATCCATGCATTCATCACACTGCATGGACTCCACTGCATGCAATCGGGATCCATTGCGCCACAATGCATGGAATACTCTGCATTCAATGATACTCCATGGACTCCACTGCATTCAATCAGGATGCTTTGGGCCATGCTGCATAAAATCCACTGCATTTAATCATGCTGCATGGAATCCACTGCATTCAATCATGCTGCATAATATCCACTGCATTCAAAATGTTCCATTTCTTCACGCTGCATGGAATCCACTGCATTCAATCCGGATGCATTTTACCTCGCTGCATGGAGTACACTGCATTCAATCTCAATGCATGGAATCCACTGCATTCAATCGGGATGCTTTGGGCCATGTTGCAAAAAATCCACTGCAATCAATCAGGATGCATTGGGCCTCGCTGCATGAACTCCACTGCATACAATCGCGATCCATTGCGCCACAATGCATGGAATCCTCTGCATTCAATGATGCTGCATGGAATCCACTGCATTCAATCAGGATGCATTTTACCACACTGCATGGAGTACACTGCATTCAATCACAATGGATGGAATCCAATGCATTCAATCGGGATGCTTTGGGCCCTGCTGCAAAAAATCCACTGCATTCAATCGGGATGCACTGGGCCTCGCTGCATGGACTCCACTGCATTCAATTGGTATCCATTGCGCTGCAATGCATGGAATCCTCTGCATTCAATGATGCTGCATGGAATCCACTGCATTCAATCGGGATACATTTTACCACACTGCATGGAGTACACTGCATTCAATCACAATGGATGGAATCCACTGCATTCAATCGGGATGCTTTGGGCCATGCTGCATACAATCCACTGCATTCAATCGGGATGCATTGGGCCTCACTGCATGGACTCCACTGCATATAATCGGGATCCATTACACCACAATGCATGGAATCATCTGCATTCAATGACGCTGCATGGAAACCACTGCATTCAATCGGGATGCATTTTACCAGGCTGCATGGAATCCATGCATTCATCACGCTGCATGGACTCCACTGCATACAATCGGGATCCATTGCGCCACAATGCATGGAATCCTCTGCATTCAATCAGGAAGCTTTGAGCCATGGTGCATAAAATCCAGTGCATTCAATCATGCTCCATTAAATCCACTGCATTCAATCAGGCTGCATAAAATACACTGCATTCAATAGGGTTCCATTACTTCACACTTCATGGAATACAGTGCATTCAATCACGCTTCATGGAATCCACTGCATTCAATCGGGATGCATTTTACCACGCTGCATGGAGTTCACTGCATTCAATCACAATGCATGGAATCCACTGCATTCAATCGGGATGCTTTGGGCCATGCCTCATAAAATCCACTGCATTCAACGACGCTGCATGGAATCCACCGAATTTAACTGGGATACATTATACTAAGCTGTATCGAATCCACTGCATTCAATCAGGATGCATTTTACCACATTGCATGGAGTTCACTGCATTTAATCATGCTGCACGTAATCCACTGCATTCAATCAGGATG
Organism: Sus scrofa; assembly: GCF_054392235.1. NCBI lineage: Eukaryota > Metazoa > Chordata > Mammalia > Artiodactyla > Suidae > Sus > Sus scrofa. Next base: position 5,008,488 of record NC_139399.1, read on the forward strand.
CTTTGGGCCATGCTGCATAAAATCCACTGCATTCAATCATGCTGCACGTAATCCACTGCATTCAATCGGGATGCATTTTACCAGGCTGCATGGAATCCACTGCATTCAATCACGCTGCATGGAATCCACTGCATTCAATCACGCTGCATGGAATCCACTGTATTCAATCAGGATGCATTTTACCAGGCTGCCTGGAATCCATGCATTCATCACACTGCATGGACTCCACTGCATACAATCGGGATCCATTGCGCCACAATGCATGGAATACTCTGCATTCAATGATACTCCATGGACTCCACTGCATTCAATCAGGATGCTTTGGGCCATGCTGCATAAAATCCACTGCATTTAATCATGCTGCATAGAATCCACTGCATTCAATCATGCTGCATAATATCCACTGCATTCAAAATATTCCATTTCTTTACGCTACATGGAATCCACTGCATTCAATCGGGATGCATTTTACCTCGCTGCATGGAGTACACTGCATTCAATCTCAATGCATGGAATCCACTGCATTCAATCGGGATGCTTTGGGCCATGCTGCAAAAAATCCACTGCAATCAATCAGGATGCATTGGGCCTCGCTGCATGGACTCCACTGCATACAATCGCGATCCATTGCGCCACAATGCATGGAATCCTCTGCATGCAATGATGCTGCATGGAATCCACTGCATTCAATCATGCTGCATAATATCCACTGCATTCAAAATGTTCCATTTCTTCACGCTGCATGGAATCCACTGCATTCAATCAGGATGCATGTTCCCACGCTGCATGGAATACACTGCATTCAATCAAAATGCATGGAATCCACTACATTCAATCGGGATGCTTTGGGCCATGCTGCATACAATCCACTGCATTCAATCGGGATGCATTGGGCCTCACTGCATGGACTCCACTGCATATAATCGGGATCCATTACACCACAATGCATGGAATCATCTGCATTCAATGACGCTGCATGGAATCCACTGCATTCAATCGGGATGCATTTTACCAGGCTGCCTGGAATCCATGCATTCATCACGCTGCATGGACTCCACTGCATACAATCGGGATACATTGCGCCACAATGCATGGAATCCTCTGCATTCAATGATGCTCCAAGGACTCCACAGCATTCAATCAGGATGCTTTGGGCCATGCTGCATAAAATCCACTGCATTCAATCATGCTCCATTAAATCCACTGCATTAAATCAGGCTGCATAAAATACACTGCATTCAATAGGGTTCCATTACTTCACACTTCATGGAATACAGTGCATTCAATCACGCTTCATGGAATCCACTGCATTCAATCGGGATGCATTTTACCACGCTGCATGGAGTTCACTGCATTCAATCACAATGCATGGAATCCACTGCATTCAATCGGGATGCTTTGGGCCATGCCTCATAAAATCCACTGCATTCAACGACGCTGCATGGAATCCACCGAATTTAACTGGTATATATTATACTAAGCTGTATCGAATCCACTGCATTCAATCAGGATGCATTTTACCATATGGCATGGAGTTCACTGTATTCAATCATGCTACACGTAATCCACTGCATTCAATCAGGATGCTTTGGGCCATGCTGCATAAAATCCACTGCATTCAATCATGCTGCACGTAATCCACTGCATTCAATCGGGATGCATTTTACCAGGCTGCATGGAATCCACTGCATTCAATCACGCTGCATGGAATCCACTGCATTCAATCGGGATGCATTTTACCAGGCTGCATGGAATCCACTGCATTCAATCACACTGCATGGAATCCACTGCATTCAATCACGCTGCATGGAATCCACTGTATTCAATCAGGATGCATTTTACCAGGCTGCCTGGAATCCATGCATTCATCACACTGCATGGACTCCACTGCATACAATCGGGATCCATTGCGCCACAATGCATGGAATACTCTGCATTCAATGATACTCCATGGACTCCACTGCATTCAATCAGGATGCTTTGGGCCATGCTGCATAAAATCCACTGCATTTAATCATGCTGCATGGAATCCACTGCATTCAATCATGCTGCATAATATCCACTGCATTCAAAACGTTCCATTTCTTCACGCTGCATGGAATCCACTGCATTCAATCAGGATGCATTTTAATAAGCTGCATGGAATCCATTCAGTCATCACGCTGCATGGACTCCGCTGCATACAGTCGGGATCCATTACGCCACAATGCATGGAATCCTCTGCATTCAATCACGCTGCATGGAATCCACTGCATTCAATCGGGATGCAATTTACCACGCTGAATGGAGTACACTGCATTCAATCACGCTGCATGGAATCCCCTGCATTCAATCGGGATGCTTTGGGCCATGCTGCAAAAAAATCCACTGCATTCAATCGGGATGCATTGGGCCTCGCTTCATGGACTCCAGTGCATACAGTCGGGATCCATGGCACCAAAATGCATGGAATCCTCTGCATTCAATGACGCTGCATGGAATCCACTGCATTCAATCAGGATGCTTTGGGCCATGCCTCATAAAATCCACTTCATTCAATGACGCTGCATGGAATCGACTGCATTCAATCATGCTGCATATAATCCACTGCTTACAATGGGGTTCAATTTCTTCACGCTGCATGGAATCCACTGCATTCAATCACGCTGCATGGAATCCACTGCATTCCATCGGGATGCATGTTCCCACGCTGCATGGAGTACACTGCATTCAATCAAAATGCATGGAATCCACTGCATTCAATCGGGATGCTTTGGGCCATGCTGCATACAATCCACTGCATTCAATCGGGATGCATTGGGCCTCACTGCATGGACTCCACTGCATATAATCGGGATCCATTACACCACAATGCCTGGAATCATCTGCATTCAATGACGCTGCATGGAAACCACTGCATTCAATCGGGATGCATTTTACCAGGCTGCATGGAATCCATGCATTCATCACGCTGCATGGACTCCACTGCATACAATCGGGATCCATTGCGCCACAATGCATGGAATCCTCTGCATTCAATCAGGATGCTTTGAGCCATTCTGCATAAAATCCACTGCATTCAATCATGCTCCATTAAATCCACTGCATTCAATCAGGCTGCATAAAATACACTGCATTCAATAGGGTTCCATTACTTCACACTTCATGGAATAGTGCATTCAATCACGCTTCATGGAATCCACTGCATTCAATCGGGATTCATTTTACCACGCTGCATGGAGTTCACTGCATTCAATCACAATGCATGGAATCCACTGCATTCAATCGGGATGCTTTGGGCCATGCCTCATAAAATCCACTGCATTCAACGACGCTGCATGGAATCCACCGAATTTAACTGGGATACATTATACTAAGCTGTATCGAATCCACTGCATTCAATCAGGATGCATTTTACCATATGGCATGGAGTTCACTGCATTCAATCATGCTACACGTAATCCACTGCATTCAATCAGGATGCTTTGGGCCATGCTGCATAAAATCCACTGCATTCAATCATGCTGCACGTAATCCACTGCATTCAATCGGGATGCATTTTACCAGGCTGCATGGAATCCACTGCATTCAATCACGCTGCATGGAATCCACTGCATTCAATCGGGATGCATTTTACCAGGCTGCATGGAATCCACTGCATTCAATCACGCTGCATGGAATCCACTGCATTCAATCACGCTGCATGGAATCCACTGTATTCAATCAGGATGCATTTTACCAGGCTGCCTGGAATCCATGCATTCATCACACTGCATGGACTCCACTGCATACAATCGGGATCCATTGCGCCACAATGCATGGAATACTCTGCATTCAATGATACTCCATGGACTCCACTGCATTCAATCAGGATGCTTTGGGCCATGCTGCATAAAATCCACTGCATTTAATCATGCTGCATGGAATCCACTGCATTCAATCATGCTGCATAATATCCACTGCATTCAAAATGTTCCATTTCTTCACCCTGCATGGAATCCACTGCATTCAATCCGGATGCATTTTACCTCGCTGCATGGAGTACACTGCATTCAATCTCAATGCATGGAAACCACTGCATTCAATCGGGATGCTTTGGGCCATGCTGCAAAAAATCCACTGCAATCAATCAGGATGCATTGGGCCTCGCTGCATGAACTCCACTGCATACAATCGCGATCCATTGCGCCACAATGCATGGAATCCTCTGCATTCAATGATGCTGCATGGAATCCACTGCATTCAATCAGGATGCATTTTACCACACTGCATGGAGTACACTGCATTCAATCACAATGGATGGAATCCAATGCATTCAATCGGGATGCTTTGGGCCATGCTGCAAAAAATCCACTGCATTCAATCGGGATGCACTGGGCCTCGCTGAATGGACTCCACTGCATTCAATTAGTATCCATTGCGCTGCAATTCATGGAATCCTCTGCATTCAATGATGCTGCATGGAATCCACTGCATTCAATCGGGATGCATTTTACCACACTGCATGGAGTACACTGCATTCAATCACAATGGATGGAATCCACTGCATTCAATCATGCTGCATGGAATCCACTGCATTCAATCATGCTGCATAATATCCACTGCATTCTAAATGTTCCATTTCTTCATGCTGCATGGAATCCACTGCATTCCATCGGGATGCATGTTCCCACGCTGCATGGAGTACACTGCATTCAATCAAAATGCAAGGAATCCACTGCATTCAATCGGGATGCTTTGGGCCATGCTGCATACAATCCACTGCATTCAATCGGGATGCATTGGGCCTCACTGCATGGACTCCACTTCATATAATCGGGATCCATTACACCACAATGCATGGAATCATCTGCATTCATTGACGCTGCATGGAATCCACTGCATTCAATCGGGATGCATTTTAACAGGCTGCATGGAATCCATGCATTCATCACGCTGCATGGACTCCACTGCATACAATCGGGATCCATTGTGCCACAATGCATGGAATCCACTGCATTCAATCAGGATGCATTTTAATAAGCTGCATGGAATCCATTCAGTCATCACGCTGCATGGACTCCGCTGCATACAGTCGGGATCCATTACGCCACAATGCATGGAATCCTCTGCATTCAATCACGCTGCATGGAATCCACTGCATTCAATCGGGATGCAATTTACCACGCTGAATGGAGTACACTGCATTCAATCACGCTGCATGGAATCCCCTGCATTCAATCGGGATGCTTTGGGCCATGCTGCAAAAAAATCCACTGCATTCAATCGGGATGCATTGGGCCTCGCTTCATGGACTCCAGTGCATACAGTCGGGATCCATTGCACCAAAATGCATGGAATCCTCTGCATTCAATGACGCTGCATGGAATCCACTGCATTCAATCGGGATGCTTTGGGCCATGCCTCATAAAATCCACTTCATTCAATGACGCTGCATGGAATTGACTGCATTCAATCATGCTGCATATAATCCACTGCTTACAATAGGGTTCAATTACTTCACGCTGCATGGAATCCACTGCATTCAATCACGCTGCATGGAATCCACTGCATTCCATCGGGATGCATGTTCCCACGCTGCATGGAGTACACTGCATTCAATCAAAATGCATGGAATCCACTGCATTCAATCGGGATGCTTTGGGCCATGCTGCATACAATCCACTGCATTCAATCGGGATGCATTGGGCCTCACTGCATGGACTCCACTGCATGTAATCGGGATCCATTACACCACAATGCCTGGAATCATCTGCATTCAATGACGCTGCATGGAATCCACTGCATTCAATCGGGATGCATTTTACCAGGCTGCATGGAATCCATGCATTCATCACGCTGCATGGACTCCACTGCATACAATCGGGATCCATTGTGCCACAATGCATGGAATCCTCTGCATTCAATCAGGATGCTTTGAGCCATGCTGCATAAAATCCACTGCATTCAATCATGCTCCATTAAATCCACTGCATTCAACAGGCTGCATAAAATACACTGCATTCAATAGGGTTCCATTACTTCACACTTCATGGAATACAGTGCATTCAATCACGCTTCATGGAATCCACTGCATTCAATCGGGATTCATTTTACCACGCTGCATGGAGTTCACTGCATTCAATCTCAATGCATGGAATCCACTGCATTCAATCGGGATGCTTTGGGCCATGCTGCAAAAAATCCACTGCAATCAATCAGGATGCATTGGGCCTCGCTGCATGAACTCCACTGCATACAATCGCGATCCATTGCGCCACAATGCATGGAATCCTCTGCATTCAATGATGCTGCATGGAATCCACCTCATTCAATCAGGATGCATTTTACCACACTGCATGGAGTACACTGCATTCAATCACAATGGATGGAATCCAATGCATTCTATCAGGATGCTTTGGGCCATGCTGCAAAAAATCCACAGCATTCAATCGGGATGCACTAGGCCTCGCTGCATGGACTCCACTGCATTCAATTGGTATCCATTGCGCTGCAATGCATGGAATCCTCTGCATTCAATGATGCTGCATGGAATCCACTGCATTCAATCGGGATGCATTTTACCACACTGCATGGAGTACACTGCATTCAATCACAATGGATGGAATCCACTGCATTCAATCGGGATGCTTTGGGGCATGCTTCATGAAATCCACTGCATTCAATCATGCTGCATGGAATCGACTGCACTCCATCATGCTGCATAAAATCCACTGCATTCAATAGGGTTCCATTTCTTCACACTGCAGGGAATACAATGCATTCAATCGGGATGCATTTTAACACTCTGCATGGATTACACTGCTGCATAATGGATTACACTGCTGCAATCATGCTGCATATAATCCACTGCATTCAATCGGGATGCTTTGGGCCATGCTGCATAAAATCCACTGCATTCCATCGGGATGCATTGGGCCTCGCTGCATGGACTCCACTGCATACAATCGGGATCCATTGCGCCACAATGCATGGAATCTTCTGCATTCATTGATGCTGCATGGAATCCACTGCATTCAATTGGGATGCTTTGGGCCATGCTGCATATAATCCAGTGCATTCAATTGGGATGCATTTGGCCTCGCTCCATTGACTCCACTGCATACAATAAGGATCAATTGCAACAAAATGCATGGAATCCTCTGCATTCAATGATGCTCGATTGAATCCAGTGCACTCAATCAGGATGCTTTGGGCCATGCTGCATAAAATCCACTGCATTCAATAGGGTTCCAACACTTCACGCTGCATGGAATCCACTGCATTCAATCAGGATGCTTTGGGCCATGCTTAATAAATTCCACTGCATTCAACGACACTGCATGGAATCCACCGAATTTAACTGGGATACATTATACTAAGCTGTATCGAATCCACTGCATTCAATCAGGATGCATTTTACCACATTGCATGGAGTTCACTGCATTTAATCATGCTGCACGTAATCCACTGCATTCAATCAGGATGCTTTGGGCCATGCTGCATAAAATCCACTGCATTCAATCATGCTGCACGTAATCCACTGCATTCAATCGGGATGCATTTTACCAGGCTGCATGGAATCCACTGCATTCAATCACGCTGCATGGAATCCACTGCATTCAATCGGGATGCATTTTACCTCGCTGCATGGAATCCACTGCATTCAATCACGCTGCATGGAATCCACTGCATTCAATCACGCTGCATGGAATCCACTGCATTCAATCAGGATGCATTTTAATAAGCTGCATGGAATCCATTCAGTCATCACGCTGCATGGACTCCGCTGCATACAGTCGGGATCCATTACGCCACAATGCATGGAATCCTCTGCATTCAATCACGCTGCATGGAATCCACTGCATTCAATCGGGATGCAATTTACCACGCTGAATGGAGTACACTGCATTCAATCACGCTGCATGGAATCCCCTGCATTCAATCGGGATGCTTTGGGCCATGCTGCAAAAAAATCCACTGCATTCAATCGGGATGCATTGGGCCTCGCTTCATGGACTCCAGTGCATACAGTCGGGATCCATTGCACCAAAATGCATGGAATCCTCTGCATTCAATGACGCTGCATGGAATCCACTGCATTCAATCAGGATGCTTTGGGCCATGCCTCATAAAATCCACTTCATTCAATGACGCTGCATGGAATCGACTGCATTCAATCATGCTGCATATAATCCACTGCTTACAATAGGGTTCAATTTCTTCACGCTGCATGGAATCCACTGCATTCAATCACGCTGCATGGAATCCACTGCATTCCATCGGGATGCATGTTCCCACGCTGCATGGAGTACACTGCATTCAATCAAAATGCATGGAATCCACTGCATTCAATCGGGATGCTTTGGGCCATGCTGCATACAATCCACTGCATTCAATCGGGATGCATTGGGCCTCACTGCATGGACTCCACTGCATATAATCGGGATCCATTACACCACAATGCCTGGAATCATCTGCATTCAATGACGCTGCCTGGAATCCACTGCATTCAATCGGGATGCATTTTACCAGGCTGCATGGAATCCATGCATTCATCACGCTGCATGGACTCCACTGCATACAATCGGGATCCATTGCGCCACAATGCATGGAATCCTCTGCATTCAATCAGGATGCTTTGGGCCATGCTGCATAAAATCCACTGCATTCAATCATGCTCCATTAAATCCACTGCATTCAATCAGGCTGCATAAAATACACTGCATTCAATAGGGTTCCATTACTTCACACTTCATGGAATACAGTGCATTCAATCACGCTTCATGGAATCCACTGCATTCAATTGGGATTCATTTTACCACGCTGCATGGAGTTCACTGCATTCAATCACAATGCATGGAATCCACTGCATTCAATCGGGATGCTTTGGGCCATGCCTCATAAAATCCACTGCATTCAACGACGCTGCATGGAATCCACCGAATTTAACTGGGATACATTATACTAAGCTGTATCGAATCCACTGCATTCAATCAGGATGCATTTTACCACATTGCATGGAGTTCACTGCATTTAATCATGCTGCACGTAATCCACTGCATTCAATCAGGATGCTTTGGGCCATGCTGCATAAAATCCACTGCATTCAATCATGCTGCATGGAATCCACTGCATTCAATCGGGATGCATTTTACCAGGCTGCATGGAATCCACTGCATTCAATCACGCTGCATGGAATCCACTGCATTCAATCACGCTGCATGGAATCCACTGCATTCAATCAGGATGCATTTTAATAAGCTGCATGGAATCCATTCAGTCATCACGCTGCATGGACTCCGCTGCATACAGTCGGGATCCATTACGCCACAATGCATGGAATCCTCTGCATTCAATTGGGATGCATTTTACCAGGCTGCATGGAATCCACTGCATTCAATCAGGATGCATTTTACCAGGCTGCCTGGAATCCATGCATTTATCACACTGCATGGACTCCACTGCATACAATCGGGATCCATTACGACACAATGCATTGAATACTCTGCATTCAATAATGCTCCATGGAATCCACTGCATTCAATCGGGATGCTTTGGGGCATGCTTCATGAAATCCACTGCATTCAATCATGCTGCATGGAATCGACTGCACTCCATCATGCTGCATAAAATCCACTGCATTCAATAGGGTTCCATTTCTTCACACTGCAGGGAATACAATGCATTCAATCGGGATGCATTTTAACACTCTGCATGGATTACACTGCTGCATAATGGATTACACTGCTGCAATCATGCTGCATATAATCCACTGCATTCAATCGGGATGATTTGGGCCATGCTGCATAAAATCCACTGCATTCCATCGGGATGCATTGGGCCTCGCTGCATGGACTCCACTGCATACAATCGGGATCCATTGCGCCACAATGCATGGAATCTTCTGCATTCATTGATGCTGCATGGAATCCACTGCATTCAATTGGGATGCTTTGGGCCATGCTGCATATAATCCAGTGCATTCAATTGGGATGCATTTGGCCTCGCTCCATTGACTCCACTGCATACAATAAGGATCAATTGCAACACAATGCATGGAATCCTCTGCATTCAATGATGCTCGATTGAATCCAGTGCACTCAATCAGGATGCTTTGGGCCATGCTGCATAAAATCCACTGCATTCAATAGGGTTCCAACACTTCACGCTGCATGGAATCCACTGCATTCAATCAGGATGCTTTGGGCCATGCTTAATAAATTCCACTGCATTCAACGACACTGCATGGAATCCACCGAATTTAACTGGGATACATTATACTAAGCTGTATCGAATCCACTGCATTCAATCAGGATGCATTTTACCACATTGCATGGAGTTCACTGCATTTAATCATGCTGCACGTAATCCACTGCATTCAATCAGGATGCTTTGGGCCATGCTGCATAAAATCCACTGCATTCAATCATGCTGCACGTAATCCACTGCATTCAATCGGGATGCATTTTACCAGGCTGCATGGAATCCACTGCATTCAATCACGCTGCATGGAATCCACTGCATTCAATCGGGATGCATTTTACCAGGCTGCATGGAATCCACTGCATTCAATCACGCTGCATGGAATCCACTGCATTCAATCAGGATGCATTTTAATAAGCTGCATGGAATCCATTCAGTCATCACGCTGCATGGACTCCGCTGCATACAGTCGGGATCCATTACGCCGAAATGCATGGAATCCTCTGCATTCAATGACGCTGCATGGAATCCACCGAATTTAACTGGGATACATTATACTAAGCTGTATCGAATCCACTGCATTCAATCAGGATGCATTTTACCACATTGCATGGAGTTCACTGCATTTAATCATGCTGCACGTAATCCACTGCATTCAATCAGGATGCTTTGGGCCATGCTGCATAAAATCCACTGCATTCAATCATGCTGCACGTAATCCACTGCATTCAATCGGGATGCATTTTACCAGGCTGCATGGAATCCACTGCATTCAATCACGCTGCATGGAATCCACTGCATTCAATCGGGATGCATTTTACCAGGCTGCATGGAATCCACTGCATTCAATCAGGCTGCATAAAATACACTGCATTCAATAGGGTTCCATTACTTCACACTTCATGGAATACAGTGCATTCAATCACACTTCATGGAATCCACTGCATTCAATCGGGATTCATTTTACCACGCTGCATGGAGTTAACTGCATTCAATCACAATGCATGGAATCCACTGCATTCAATCGGGATGCTTTGGGCCATGCCTCATAAAATCCACTGCATTCAACGACGCTGCATGGAATCCACCGAATTTAACTGGGATACATTATACTAAGCTGTATCGAATCCACTGCATTCAATCAGGATGCATTTTACCACATTGCATGGAGTTCACTGCATTTAATCATGCTGCACGTAATCCACTGCATTCAATCAGGATGCTTTGGGCCATGCTGCATAAAATCCACTGCATTCAATCATGCTGCACGTAATCCACTGCATTCAATCGGGATGCATTTTACCAGGCTGCATGGAATCCACTGCATTCAATCACGCTGCATGGAATCCACTGCATTCAATCGGGATGCATTTTACCAGGCTGCATGGAATCCACTGCATTCAATCACGCTGCATGGAATCCACTGCATTCAATCAGGATGCATTTTAATAAGCTGCATGGAATCCATTCAGTCATCACGCTGCATGGACTCCGCTGCATACAGTCGGGATCCATTACGCCGAAATGCATGGAATCCTCTGCATTCAATGACGCTGCATGGAATCCACTGCATTCAATCAGGATGCTTTGGGCCATGCCTCATAAAATCCACTTCATTCAATGACGCTGCATGGAATCGACTGCATTCAATCATGCTGCATATAATCCACTGCTTACAATAGGGTTCAATTTCTTCACGCTGCATGGAATCCACTGCATTCAATCACGCTGCATGGAATCCACTGCATTCCATCGGGATGCATGTTCCCACGCTGCATGGAGTACACTGCATTCAATCAAAATGCATGGAATCCACTGCATTCAATCGGGATGCTTTGGGCCATGCTGCATACAATCCACTGCATTCAATCGGGATGCATTGGGCCTCACTGCATGGACTCCACTGCATATAATCGGGATCCATTACACCACAATGCCTGGAATCATCTGCATTCAATGACGCTGCCTGGAATCCACTGCATTCAATCGGGATGCATTTTACCAGGCTGCATGGAATCCATGCATTCATCACGCTGCATGGACTCCACTGCATACAATCGGGATCCATTGCGCCACAATGCATGGAATCCTCTGCATTCAATCAGGATGCTTTGGGCCATGCTGCATAAAATCCACTGCATTCAATCATGCTCCATTAAATCCACTGCATTCAATCAGGCTGCATAAAATACACTGCATTCAATAGGGTTCCATTACTTCACACTTCATGGAATACAGTGCATTCAATCACGCTTCATGGAATCCACTGCATTCAATTGGGATTCATTTTACCACGCTGCATGGAGTTCACTGCATTCAATCACAATGCATGGAATCCACTGCATTCAATCGGGATGCTTTGGGCCATGCCTCATAAAATCCACTGCATTCAACGACGCTGCATGGAATCCACCGAATTTAACTGGGATACATTATACTAAGCTGTATCGAATCCACTGCATTCAATCAGGATGCATTTTACCACATTGCATGGAGTTCACTGCATTTAATCATGCTGCACGTAATCCACTGCATTCAATCAGGATGCTTTGGGCCATGCTGCATAAAATCCACTGCATTCAATCATGCTGCATGGAATCCACTGCATTCAATCGGGATGCATTTTACCAGGCTGCATGGAATCCACTGCATTCAATCACGCTGCATGGAATCCACTGCATTCAATCACGCTGCATGGAATCCACTGCATTCAATCAGGATGCATTTTAATAAGCTGCATGGAATCCATTCAGTCATCACGCTGCATGGACTCCGCTGCATACAGTCGGGATCCATTACGCCACAATGCATGGAATCCTCTGCATTCAATTGGGATGCATTTTACCAGGCTGCATGGAATCCACTGCATTCAATCAGGATGCATTTTACCAGGCTGCCTGGAATCCATGCATTTATCACACTGCATGGACTCCACTGCATACAATCGGGATCCATTACGACACAATGCATTGAATACTCTGCATTCAATAATGCTCCATGGAATCCACTGCATTCAATCGGGATGCTTTGGGGCATGCTTCATGAAATCCACTGCATTCAATCATGCTGCATGGAATCGACTGCACTCCATCATGCTGCATAAAATCCACTGCATTCAATAGGGTTCCATTTCTTCACACTGCAGGGAATACAATGCATTCAATCGGGATGCATTTTAACACTCTGCATGGATTACACTGCTGCATAATGGATTACACTGCTGCAATCATGCTGCATATAATCCACTGCATTCAATCGGGATGATTTGGGCCATGCTGCATAAAATCCACTGCATTCCATCGGGATGCATTGGGCCTCGCTGCATGGACTCCACTGCATACAATCGGGATCCATTGCGCCACAATGCATGGAATCTTCTGCATTCATTGATGCTGCATGGAATCCACTGCATTCAATTGGGATGCTTTGGGCCATGCTGCATATAATCCAGTGCATTCAATTGGGATGCATTTGGCCTCGCTCCATTGACTCCACTGCATACAATAAGGATCAATTGCAACACAATGCATGGAATCCTCTGCATTCAATGATGCTCGATTGAATCCAGTGCACTCAATCAGGATGCTTTGGGCCATGCTGCATAAAATCCACTGCATTCAATAGGGTTCCAACACTTCACGCTGCATGGAATCCACTGCATTCAATCAGGATGCTTTGGGCCATGCTTAATAAATTCCACTGCATTCAACGACACTGCATGGAATCCACCGAATTTAACTGGGATACATTATACTAAGCTGTATCGAATCCACTGCATTCAATCAGGATGCATTTTACCACATTGCATGGAGTTCACTGCATTTAATCATGCTGCACGTAATCCACTGCATTCAATCAGGATGCTTTGGGCCATGCTGCATAAAATCCACTGCATTCAATCATGCTGCACGTAATCCACTGCATTCAATCGGGATGCATTTTACCAGGCTGCATGGAATCCACTGCCTTCAATCACGCTGCATGGAATCCACTGCATTCAATCGGGATGCATTTTACCAGGCTGCATGGAATCCACTGCATTCAATCACGCTGCATGGAATCCACTGCATTCAATCACGCTGCATGGAATCCACTGCATTCAATCAGGATGCATTTTAATAAGCTGCATGGAATCCATTCAGTCATCACGCTGCATGGACTCCGCTGCATACATTCGGGATCCATTCCACCACAATGCATGGAATCCTCTGCATTCAATCACGCTGCATGGAATCCACTGCATTCAATCGGGATGCAATTTACCAGGCTGAATGGAGTACACTGCATTCAATCACGCTGCATGGAATCCCCTGCATTCAATCGGGATGCTTTGGGCCATGCTGCAAAAAAATCCACTTCATTCAATCGGGATGCTTTGGGCCTCGCTTCATGGACTCCAGTGCATACAGTCGGGATCCATTGCACCAAAATGCATGGAATCCTCTGCATTCAATGACGCTGCATGGAATCCACTGCATTCAATCGGGATGCTTTGGGCCATGCCTCATAAAATCCACTTCATTCAATGACGCTGCATGGAATCGACTGCATTCAATCATGCTGCATATAAACCACTGCTTACAATAGGGTTCAATTACTTCACGCTGCATGGAATCCACTGCATTCAATCACACTTCATGGAATCCACTGCATTCAATCGGGATTCATTTTACCAGGCTGCATGGAGTTCACTGCATTCAATCACAATGCATGGAATCCACTGCATTCAATCGGGATGCTTTGGGCCATGCCTCATAAAATCCACTGCATTCAACGACGCTGCATGGAATCCACCGAATTTAATTGGGATACATTATACTAAGCTGTATCGAATCCACTGCATTCAATCAGGATGCATTTTACCACATTGCATGGAGTTCACTGCATTCAATCATGCTGCACGTAATCCAATGCATTCAATCAGGATGCTTTGGGCCATGCTGCATAAAATCCACTGCATTCAATCATGCTGCACGTAATCCACTGCATTCAATCGGGATGAATTTTACCAGGCTGCATGGAATCCACTGCATTCAATCACGCTGCATGGAATCCACTGCATTCAATCACGCTGCATGGAATCCACTGCATTCAATCAGGATGCATTTTAATAAGCTGCATGGAATCCATTCAGTCATCACGCTGCATGGACTCCACTGCATACAGTCGGGATCCATTACGCCACAATGCATGGAATCCTCTGCATTCAATCGGGATGCATTTTGCCAGGCTGCATGGAATCCACTGCATTCAATAACGCTGCATGGAATCCACTGCATTCAATCACGCTGCATGGAATCCACTGCATTCAATCAGGATGCATTTTACCATGCTGCCTGGAATCCATGCATTTATCACACTGCATGGACTCCACTGCATACAATCGGGATCCATTACGACACAATGCATTGAATACTCTGCATTCAATAATGCTCCATGGAATCCACTGCATTCAATCAGGATGCTTTGGGCCATGCTGCATAAAATCCACTGCATTCAATCATGCTGCATAGAATCCACTGCATTCAATCATGCTGCATAATATCCACTGCATTCTAAATGTTCCATTTCTTCACGCTGCATGGAATCCCCTGCATTCCATCGGGATGCATGTTCCCACGCTGCATGGAGTACACTGCATTCAATCAAAATGCATGGAATCCACTGCATTCCATCGGGATGCTTTGGGCCATGCTGCATACAATCCACTGCATTCAATCGGGATGCATTGGGCCTCACTGCATGGACTCCACTGCATATAATCGGGATCCATTACACCACAATGCATGGAATCATCTGCATTCAATGACGCTGCATGGAATCCACTGCATTCAATCGGGATGCATTTTACCAGGCTGCATGGAATCCATGCATTCATCACGCTGCATGGACTCCACTGCATACAATCGGGATCCATTGCGCCACAAGGCATGGAATCCTCTGCATTCAATCAGGATGCTTTGGGCCATGCTGCATAAAATCCACTGCATTCAATCATGCTCCATTAAATCCACTGCATTCAATCAGGCTGCATAAAATACACTGCATTCAATAGGGTTCCATTACTTCACACTTCATGGAATACAGTGCATTCAATCACACTTCATGGAATCCACTGCATTCAATCGGGATTCATTTTACCACGCTGCATGGAGTTAACTGCATTCAATCACAATGCATGGAATCCACTGCATTCAATCGGGATGCTTTGGGCCATGCCTCATAAAATCCACTGCATTCAACGACGCTGCATGGAATCCACCGAATTTAACTGGGATACATTATACTAAGCTGTATCGAATCCACTGCATTCAATCAGGATGCATTTTACCACATTGCATGGAGTTCACTGCATTTAATCATGCTGCACGTAATCCACTGCATTCAATCAGGATGCTTTGGGCCATGCTGCATAAAATCCACTGCATTCAATCATGCTGCACGTAATCCACTGCATTCAATCGGGATGCATTTTACCAGGCTGCATGGAATCCACTGCATTCAATCACGCTGCATGGAATCCACTGCATTCAATCGGGATGCATTTTACCAGGCTGCATGGAATCCACTGCATTCAATCACGCTGCATGGAATCCACTGCATTCAATCAGGATGCATTTTAATAAGCTGCATGGAATCCATTCAGTCATCACGCTGCATGGACTCCGCTGCATACAGTCGGGATCCATTACGCCGAAATGCATGGAATCCTCTGCATTCAATCACGCTGCATGGAATCCACTGCATTCAATCGGGATGCATTTTACCACGCTGAATGGAGTACACTGCATTCAATCACGCTGCATGGAATCCCCTGCATTCAATCGGGATGCTTTGGGCCATGCTGCAAAAAAATCCACTGCATTCAATCGGGATGCATTGGGCCTCGCTTCATGGACTCCAGTGCATACAGTCGGGATCCATTGCACCAAAATGCATGGAATCCTCTGCATTCAATGACGCTGCATGGAATCCACTGCATTCAATCAGGATGCTTTGGGCCATGCCTCATAAAATCCACTTCATTCAATGACGCTGCATGGAATCGACTGCATTCAATCATGCTGAATATAATCCACTGCTTACAATAGGGTTCAATTTCTTCACGCTGCATGGAATCCACTGCATTCAATCACGCTGCATGGAATCCACTGCATTCCATCGGGATGCATGTTCCCACGCTGCATGGAGTACACTGCATTCGATCAAAATGCATGGAATCCACTGCATTCAATCGGGATGCTTTGGGCCATGCTGCATACAATCCACTGCATTCAATCGGGATGCATTGGGCCTCACTGCATGGACTCCACTGCATATAATCGGGATCCATTACACCACAATGCATGGAATCATCTGCATTCAATGACGCTGCATGGAAACCACTGCATTCAATCACGCTGCATGGAATCCACTGTATTCAATCAGGATGCATTTTACCAGGCTGCCTGGAATCCACTGCATTCAATCACGCTGCATGGAATCCACTGCATTCAATCACGCTGCATGGAATCCACTGTATTCAATCAGGATGCATTTTACCAGGCTGCCTGGAATCCATGCATTCATCACACTGCATGGACTCCACTGCATACAATCGGGATCCATTGCGCCACAATGCATGGAATACTCTGCATTCAATGATACTCCATGGACTCCACTGCTTTCAATCAGGATGCTTTGGGCCATGCTGCATAAAATCCACTGCATTTAATCATGCTGCATGGAATCCACTGCATTCAATCATGCTGCATAATATCCACTGCATTCAAAATATTCCATTTCTTCACGCTGCATGGAATCCACTGCATTCCATCGGGATGCATTTTACCTCGCTGCATGGAGTACACTGCATTCAATCTCAATGCATGGAATCCACTGCATTCAATCGGGATGCTTTGGGCCATGCTGCAAAAAATCCACTGCAATCAATCAGGATGCATTGGGCCTCGCTGCATGAACTCCACTGCATACAATCGCGATCCATTGCGCCACAATGCATGGAATCCTCTGCATTCAATGATGCTGCATGGAATCCACTGCATTCAATCAGGATGCATTTTACCACACTGCATGGAGTACACTGCATTCAATCACAATGGATGGAATCCAATGCATTCAATCGGGATGCTTTGGGCCATGCTGCAAAAACTCCACTGCATTCAATCGGGATGCACTGGGCCTCGCTGCATGGACTCCACTGCATTCAATTGGTATCCATTGCGCTGCAATGCATGGAATCCTCTGCATTCAATGATGCTGCATGGAATCCACTGCATTCAATCGGGATGCATTTTACCACACTGCATGGAGTACACTGCATTCAATCACAATGGATGGAATCCACTGCATTCAATCATGCTGCATGGAATCCACTGCATTCAATCATGCTGCATAATATCCACTGCATTCTAAATGTTCCATTTCTTCACGCTGCATGGAATCCACTGCATTCCATCGGGATGCATGTTCCCACGCTGCATGGAGTACACTGCATTCAATCAAAATGCATGGAATCCACTGCATTCAATCGGGATGCTTTGGGCCATGCTGCATACAATCCTCTGCATTCAATCGGGATGCATTGGGCCTCACTGCATGGACTCCACTGCATATAATCGGGATCTATTACACCACAATGCATGGAATCATCTGCATTCAATGACGCTGCATGGAATCCACTGCATTCAATCGGGATGCATTTTACCAGGCTGCATGGAATCCATGCATTCATCACGCTGCATGGACTCCACTGCATACAATCGGGATCCATTGCGCCACAATGCATGGAATCCACTGCATTCAATCAGGATGCATTTTAATAAGCTGCATGGAATCCATTCAGTCATCACGCTGCATGGACTCCGCTGCATACAGTCGGGATCCATTACGCCACAATGCATGGAATCCTCTGCATTCAATCACGCTGCATGGAATCCACTGCATTCAATCGGGATGCAATTTACCACGCTGAATGGAGTACACTGCATTCAATCACGCTGCATGGAATCCCCTGCATTCAATCGGGATGCTTTGGGCCATGCTTCAAAAAAATCCACTTCATTCAATCGGGATGCATTGGGCCTCGCTTCATGGACTCCAGTGCATACAGTCGGGATCCATGGCACCAAAATGCATGGAATCCTCTGCATTCAATGACGCTGCATGGAATCCACTGCATTCAATCAGGATGCTTTGGGCCATGCCTCATAAAATCCACTTCATTCAATGACGCTGCATGGAATCGACTGCATTCAATCATGCTGCATATAATCCACTGCTTACAATAGGGTTCAATTTCTTCACGCTGCATGGAATCCACTGCATTCAATCACGCTGCATGGAATCCACTGCATTCCATCGGGATGCATGTTCCCACGCTGCATGGAGTACACTGCATTCAATCAAAATGCATACAATCCACTGCATTCAATCGGGATGCATTGGGCCTCACTGCATGGACTCCACTGCATATAATCGGGATCCATTACACCACAATGCCTGGAATCATCTGCATTCAATGACGCTGCATGGAAACCACTGTATTCAATCGGGATCCATTGCGCCACAGTGCATGGAATCCTCTGCATTCAATCAGGATGCTTTGAGCCATGCTGCATAAAATCCACTGCATTCAATCATGCTCCATTAAATCCACTGCATTCAATCAGGCTGCATAAAATACACTGCATTCAATAGGGTTCCATTACTTCACACTTCATGGAATACAGTGCATTCAATCACGCTTCATGGAATCCACTGCATTCAATCGGGATGCATTTTACCACGCTGCATGGAGTTCACTGCATTCAATCACAATGCATGGAATCCACTGCATTCAATCGGGATGCTTTGGGCCATGCCTCATAAAATCCACTGCATTCAACGACGCTGCATGGAATCCACCGAATTTAACTGGGATACATTATACTAAGCTGTATCGAATCCACTGCATTCAATCAGGATGCATTTTACCATATGGCATGGAGTTCACTGCATTCAATCATGCTACACGTAATCCACTGCATTCAATCAGGATGCTTTGGGCCATGCTGCATAAAATCCACTGCATTCAATCATGCTGCACGTAATCCACTGCATTCAATCGGGATGCATTTTACCAGGCTGCATGGAATCCACTGCCTTCAATCACGCTGCATGGAATCCACTGCATTCAATCGGGATGCATTTTCCCAGGCTGCATGGAATCCACTGCATTCAATCACGCTGCATGGAATCCACTGCATTCAATCACGCTGCATGGAATCCACTGTATTCAATCAGGATGCATTTTACCAGGCTGCCTGGAATCCATGCATTCATCACACTGCATGGACTCCACTGCATACAATCGGGATCCATTGCGCCACAATGCATGGAATACTCTGCATTCAATGATACTCCATGGACTCCACTGCAGTCAATCAGGAGGCTTTGGGCCATGCTGCATAAAATCCACTGCATTTAATCATGCTGCATTGAATCCACTGCATTCAATCATGCTGCATAATATCCACTGCATTCAAAATGTTCCATTTCTTCACGCTGCATGGAATCCACTGCATTCAATCGGGATGCATTTTACCTCGCTGCATGGAGTACACTGCATTCAATCTCAATGCATGGAATCCACTGCATTCAATCGGGATGCTTTGGGCCATGCTGCAAAAAATCCACTGCAATCAATCAGGATGCATTGGGCCTCGCTGCATGAACTCTACTGCATACAATCGCGATCCATTGCGCCACAATGCATGGGTTCCTCTGCATTCAATGATGCTGCATGGAATCCACTGCATTCAATCATGCTGCATAATATCCACTGCATTCAAAATGTTCCATTTCTTCACGCTGCATGGAATCCACTGCATTCAATCGGGATGCATTGGGCCTCACTGCATGGACTCCACTGCATATAATCGGGATCCATTACACCACAATGCATGGAATCATCTGCATTCAATGACGCTGCATGGAATCCACTGCATTCAATCGGGATGCATTTTACCAGGCTGCATGGAATCCATGCATTCATCACGCTGCATGGACTCCACTGCATACAATCGGGATCCATTGCGCCACAATGTATGGAATCCTCTGCATTCAATGATGCTGCATGGACTCCACTGCATTCAATCAGGATGCTTTGGGCCATGCTGCA
Organism: Sus scrofa; assembly: GCF_054392235.1. Classification (NCBI taxonomy): domain Eukaryota; kingdom Metazoa; phylum Chordata; class Mammalia; order Artiodactyla; family Suidae; genus Sus; species Sus scrofa. The sequence goes on from NC_139399.1 coordinate 5,029,813, forward strand.
TAAAATCCACTGCATTCAATCATGCTGCATTAAATCCACTGCATTCAATCAGGCTGCATAAAATACACTGCATTCAATAGGGTTCCATTACTTCACACTTCATGGAATACAGTGCATTCATTCACGCTTCATGGAATCCACTGCATTCAATCGGGATTCATTTTACCACGCTGCATGGAGTTCACTGCATTCAATCACAATGCATGGAATCCACTGCATTCAATCGGGATGCTTTGGGCCATGCCTCATAAAATCCACTGCATTCAACGACGCTGCATGGAATCCACCGAATTTAACTGGGATACATTATACTAAGCTGTATCGAATCCACTGCATTCAATCAGGATGCATTTTACCATATGGCATGGAGTTCACTGCATTCAATCATGCTACACGTAATCCACTGCATTCAATCAGGATGCTTTGGGCCATGCTGCATAAAATCCACTGCATTCAATCATGCTGCACGTAATCCACTGCATTCAATCGGGATGCATTTTACCAGGCTGCATGGAATCCACTGCCTTCAATCACGCTGCATGGAATCCACTGCATTCAATCGGGATGCATTTTACCAGGCTGCATGGAATCCACTGCATTCAATCACGCTGCATGGAATCCACTGCATTCAATCACGCTGCATGGAATCCACTGTATTCAATCAGGATGCATTTTACCAGGCTGCCTGGAATCCATGCATTCATCACACTGCATGGACTCCACTGCATACAATCGGGATCCATTGCGCCACAATGCATGGAATACTCTGCATTCAATGATACTCCATGGACTCCACTGCAGTCAATCAGGAGGCTTTGGGCCATGCTGCATAAAATCCACTGCATTTAATCATGCTGCATAGAATCCACTGCATTCAATCATGCTGCATAATATCCACTGCATTCAAAATATTCCATTTCTTTACGCTACATGGAATCCACTGCATTCAATCGGGATGCATTTTACCTCGCTGCATCGAGTACACTGCATTCAATCTCAATGCATGGAATCCACTGCATTCAATCGGGATGCTTTGGGCCATGCTGCAAAAAATCCACTGCAATCAATCAGGATGCATTGGGCCTCGCTGCATGGACTCCACTGCATACAATCGGGATCCATTGCGCCACAATGCATGGAATCCAGCGCATTCAATCAGGATGCATTTTAATAAGCTGCATGGAATCCATTCAGTCATCACGCTGCATGGACTCCGCTGCATACAGTCGGGATCCATTACGCCACAATGCATGGAATCCTCTGCATTCAATCACGCTGCATGGAATCCACTGCATTCAATCGGGATGCAATTTACCACGCTGAATGGAGTACACTGCATTCAATCACGCTGCATGGAATCCCCTGCATTCAATCGGGATGCGTTGGGCCATGCTTCAAAAAAATCCACTTCATTCAATCGGGATGCATTGGGCCTCGCTTCATGGACTCCAGTGCATACAGTCGGGATCCATTGCACCAAAATGCATGGAATCCTCTGCATTCAATGACGCTGCATGGAATCCACTGCATTCAATCAGGATGCTTTGGGCCATGCCTCATAAAATCCACTTCATTCAATGACGCTGCATGGAATCGACTGCATTTAATCATGCTGCATATAATCCACTGCTTACAATAGGGTTCAATTTCTTCACGCTGCATGGAATCCACTGCATTCAATCACGCTGCATGGAATCCACTGCATTCCATCGGGATGCATGTTCCCACGCTGCATGGAGTACACTGCATTCAATCAAAATGCATGGAATCCACTGCATTCAATCGGGATGCTTTGGGCCATGCTGCATACAATCCACTGCATTCAATCGGGATGCATTGGGCCTCACTGCATGGGCTCCACTGCATATAATCGGGATCCATTACACCACAATGCCTGGAATCATCTGCATTCAATGACGCTGCATGGAAACCACTGCATTCAATCGGGATCCATTGCGCCACAGTGCATGGAATCCTCTGCATTCAATCAGGATGCTTTGAGCCATGCTGCATAAAATCCACTGCATTCAATCATGCTCCATTAAATCCACTGCATTCAATCAGGCTGCATAAAATACACTGCATTCAATAGGGTTCCATTACTTCACACTTCATGGAATACAGTGCATTCAATCACGCTTCATGGAATCCACTGCATTCAATCGGGATGCATTTTACCACGCTGCATGGAGTTCACTGCATTCAATCACAATGCATGGAATCCACTGCATTCAATCGGGATGCTTTGGGCCATGCCTCATAAAATCCACTGCATTCAACGACGCTGCATGGAATCCACCGAATTTAACTGGGATACATTATACTAAGCTGTATCGAATCCACTGCATTCAATCAGGATGCATTTTACCATATGGCATGGAGTTCACTGCATTCAATCATGCTACACGTAATCCACTGCATTCAATCAGGATGCTTTGGGCCATGCTGCATAAAATCCACTGCATTCAATCATGCTGCACGTAATCCACTGCATTCAATCGGGATGCATTTTACCAGGCTGCATGGAATCCACTGCCTTCAATCACGCTGCATGGAATCCACTGCATTCAATCGGGATGCATTTTACCAGGCTGCATGGAATCCACTGCATTCAATCACGCTGCATGGAATCCACTGCATTCAATCACGCTGCATGGAATCCACTGTATTCAATCAGGATGCATTTTACCAGGCTGCCTGGAATCCATGCATTCATCACACTGCATGGACTCCACTGCATACAATCGGGATCCATTGCGCCACAATGCATGGAATACTCTGCATTCAATGATACTCCATGGACTCCACTGCATTCAATCAGGATGCTTTGGGCCATGCTGCATAAAATAAACTGCATTTAATCATGCTGCATTGAATCCACTGCATTCAATCATGCTGCATAATATCCACTGCATTCAAAATGTTCCATTTCTTCACGCTGCATGGAATCCACTGCATTCAATCGGGATGCATTTTACCTCGCTGCATGGAGTACACTGCATTCAATCTCAATGCATGGAATCCACTGCATTCAATCGGGATGCTTTGGGCCATGCTGCAAAAAATCCACTGCAATCAATCAGGATGCATTGGGCCTCGCTGCATGAACTCTACTGCATACAATCGCGATCCATTGCGCCACAATGCATGGAATCCTCTGCATTCAATGATGCTGCATGGAATCCACTGCATTCAATCATGCTGCATAATATCCACTGCATTCAAAATGTTCCATTTCTTCACGCTGCATGGAATCCACTGCATTCAATCAGGATGCATGTTCCCACGCTGCATGGAGTACACTGCATTCAATCAAAATGCATGGAATCCACTACATTCAATCGGGATGCTTTGGTCCATGCTGCATACAATCCACTGCATTCAATCGGGATGCATTGGGCCTCACTGCATGGACTCCACTGCATATAATCGGGATCCATTACACCACAATGCATGGAATCATCTGCATTCAATGACGCTGCATGGAATCCACTGCATTCAATCGGGATGCATTTTACCAGGCTGCATGGAATCCATGCATTCATCACGCTGCATGGACTCCACTGCATACAATCGGGATCCATTGCGCCACAATGTATGGAATCCTCTGCATTCAATGATGCTGCATGGACTCCACTGCATTCAATCAGGATGCTTTGGGCCATGCTGCATAAAATCCACTGCATTCAATCATGCTGCATTAAATCCACTGCATTCAATCAGGCTGCATAAAATACACTGCATTCAATAGGGTTCCATTACTTCACACTTCATGGAATACAGTGCATTCAATCACGCTTCATGGAATCCACTGCATTCAATCGGGATTCATTTTACCACGCTGCATGGCGTTCACTGCATTCAATCACAATGCATGGAATCCACTGCATTCAATCGGGATGCTTTGGGCCATGCCTCATAAAATCCACTGCATTCAACGACGCTGCATGGAATCCACCGAATTTAACTGGGATACATTATACTAAGCTGTATCGAATCCACTGCATTCAATCAGGATGCATTTTACCATATGGCATGGAGTTCACTGCATTCAATCATGCTACACGTAATCCACTGCATTCAATCAGGATGCTTTGGGCCATGCTGCATAAAATCCACTGCATTCAATCATGCTGCACGTAATCCACTGCATTCAATCGGGATGCATTTTACCAGGCTGCATGGAATCCACTGCCTTCAATCACGCTGCATGGAATCCACTGCATTCAATCGGGATGCATTTTACCAGGCTGCATGGAATCCACTGCATTCAATCACGCTGCATGGAATCCACTGCATTCAATCACGCTGCATGGAATCCACTGTATTCAATCAGGATGCATTTTACCAGGCTGCCTGGAATCCATGCATTCATCACACTGCATGGACTCCACTGCATACAATCGGGATCCATTGCGCCACAATGCATGGAATACTCTGCATTCAATGATACTCCATGGACTCCACTGCATTCAATCAGGATGCTTTGGGCCATGCTGCATAAAATCCACTGCATTTAATCATGCTGCATGGAATCCACTGCATTCAATCATGCTGCATAATATCCACTGCATTCAAAATATTCCATTTCTTCACGCTGCATGGAATCCACTGCATTCAATCGGGATGCATTTTACCTCGCTGCATGGAGTACACTGCATTCAATCTCAATGCATGGAGTCCACTGCATTCAATCGGGATGCTTTGGGCCATGCTGCAAAAAATCCACTGCAATCAATCAGGATGCATTGGGCCTCGCTGCATGAACTCTACTTCATACAATCGCGATCCATTGCGCCACAATGCATGGAATCCTCTGCATTCAATGATGCTGCATGGAATCCACTGCATTCAATCAGGATGCATTTTACCACACTGCATGGAGTACACTGCATTCAATCACAATGGATGGAATCCAATGCATTAAATCGGGATGCTTTGGGCCATGCTGCAGAAAATCCACTGCATTCAATCGGGATGCACTGGGCCTCGCTGCATGGACTCCACTGCATTCAATTGGTATCCATTGCGCTGCAATGCATGGAATCCTCTGCATTCAATGACGCTGCATGGAATCCACTGCATTCAATCGGGATGCATTTTACCAGGCTGCATGGAATCCATGCATTCATCACGCTGCATGGACTCCACTGCATACATTCGGGATCCATTGCGCCACAATGCATGGAATCCTCTGCATTCAATGATGCTCCATGGACTCCACTGCATTCAATCAGGATGCTTTGGGCCATGCTGCATAAAATCCACTGCATTCAATCATGCTGCATTAAATCCACTGCATTCAATCAGGCTGCATAAAATACACTGCATTCAATAGGGTTCCATTACTTCACACTTCATGGAATACAGTGCATTCAATCACGCTTCATGGAATCCACTGCATTCAATCGGGATTCATTTTACCACGCTGCATGGAGTTCACTGCATTCAATCACAATGCATGGAATCCACTGCATTCAATCGGGATGCTTTGGGCCATGCCTCATAAAATCCACTGCATTCAACGACGCTGCATGGAATCCACCGAATTTAACTGGGATACATTATACTAAGCTGTATCGAATCCACTGCATTCAATCAGGATGCATTTTACCATATGGCATGGAGTTCACTGCATTCAATCATGCTACACGTAATCCACTGCATTCAATCAGGATGCTTTGGGCCATGCTGCATAAAATCCACTGCATTCAATCATGCTGCACGTAATCCACTGCATTCAATCGGGATGCATTTTACCAGGCTGCATGGAATCCACTGCATTCAATCACGCTGCATGGAATCCACTGCATTCAATCACGCTGCATGGAATCCACTGTATTCAATCAGGATGCATTTTACCAGGCTGCCTGGAATCCATGCATTCATCACACTGCATGGACTCCACTGCATACAATCGGGATCCATTGCGCCACAATGCATGGAATACTCTGCATTCAATGATACTCCATGGACTCCACTGCAGTCAATCAGGATGCTTTGGGCCATGCTGCATAAAATCCACTGCATTTAATCATGCTGCATGGAATCCACTGCATTCAATCATGCTGCATAATATCCACTGCATTCAAAATGTTCCATTTCTTCACGCTGCATGGAATCCACTGCATTCAATCGGGATGCATTTTACCTCGCTGCATGGAGTACACTGCATTCAATCTCAATGCATGGAATCCACTGCATTCAATCGGGATGCTTTGGGCCATGCTGCAAAAAATCCACTGCAATCAATCAGGATGCATTGGGCCTCGCTGCATGAACTCCACTGCATACAATCTCGATCCATTGCGCCACAATGCATGGAATCCTCTGCATTCAATGATGCTGCATGGAATCCACTGCATTCAATCAGGATGCATTTTACCACACTGCATGGAGTACACTGCATTCAATCACAATGGATGGAATCCAATGCATTCAATCGGGATGCTTTGGGCCATGCTGCAAAAAATCCACTGCATTCAATCGGGATGCACTGGGCCTCGCTGCATGGACTCCACTGCATTCAATTGGTATCCATTGCGCTGCAATGCATGGAATCCTCTGCATTCAATGATGCTGCATGGAATCCACTGCATTCAATCGGGATGCATTTTACCACACTGCATGGAGTACACTGCATTCAATCACAATGGATGGTATCCACTGCATTCAATCATGCTGCATGGAATCCACTGCATTCAATCATGCTGCATAATATCCACTGCATTCTAAATGTTCCATTTCTTCACGCTGCATGGAATCCACTGCATTCCATCGGGATGCATGTTCCCACGCTGCATGGAGTACACTGCATTCAATCAAAATGCATGGAATCCACTGCATTCAATCGGGATGCTTTGGGCCATGCTGCATACAATCCACTGCATTCAATCGGGATGCATTGGGCCTCACTGCATGGACTCCACTGCATATAATCGGGATCCATTACACCACAATGCATGGAATCATCTGCATTCAATGACGCTGCATGGAATCCACTGCATTCAATCGGGATGCATTTTACCAGGCTGCATGGAATCCATGCATTCATCACGCTGCATGGACTCCACTGCATACAATCGGGATCCATTGCGCCACAATGCATGGAATCCTCTGCATTCAATCAGGATGCTTTGGGCCATGCTGCATAAAATCCACTGCATTCAATCATGCTCCATTAAATCCACTGCATTCAATCAGGCTGCATAAAATACACTGCATTCAATAGGGTTCCATTACTTCACACTTCATGGAATACAGTGCATTCAATCACGCTTCATGGAATCCACTGCATTCAATCGGGATTCATTTTACCACGCTGCATGGAGTTCACTGCATTCAATCACAATGCATGGAATCCACTGCATTCAATCGGGATGCTTTGGGCCATGCCTCATAAAATCCACTGCATTCAACGACACGGCATGGAATCCACCGAATTTAATTGGGATACATTATACTAAGCTGTATCGAATCCACTGCATTCAATCAGGATGCATTTTACCATATGGCATGGAGTTCACTGCATTCAATCATGCTGCACGTAATCCACTGCATTCAATCGGGATGCATTTTACCAGGCTGCATGGAATCCACTGCATTCAATCACGCTGCATGGAATCCACTGCATTCAATCGGGATGCATTTTACCAGGCTGCATGGAATCCACTGCATTCAATCACGCTGCATGGAATCCATTGCATTCAATCAGGATGCATTTTAATAAGCTGCATGGAATCCATTCAGTCATCACGCTGCATGGACTCCGCTGCATACAGTCGGGATCCATTACGCCACAATGCATGGAATCCTCTGCATTCAATCACGCTGCATGGAATCCACTGCATTCAATCGGGATGCAATTTACCACGCTGAATGGAGTACACTGCATTCAATCACGCTGCATGGAATCCCCTGCATTCAATCGGGATGCTTTGGGCCATGCTGCAAAAAAATCCACTGCATTCAATCGGGATGCATTGGGCCTCGCTTCATGGACTCCAGTGCATACAGTCGGGATCCATTGCACCACAATGCATGGAATCCACTGCATTCAATCAGGATGTTTTGGGCCATGCCTCATAAAATCCACTTCATTCAATGACGCTGCATGGAATCGACTGCATTCAATCATGCTGCATATAATCCACTGCTTACAATAGGGTTCAATTTCATCACGCTGCATGGAATCCACTGCATTCCATCGGGATGCATGTTCCCACGCTGCATGGAGTACACTGCATTCAATCAAAATGCATGGAATCCACTGCATTCAATCGGGATGCTTTGGGCCATGCTGCATACAATCCACTGCATTCAATCGGGATGCATTGGGCCTCACTGCATGGACTCCACAGCATATAATCGGGATCCATTACACCACAATGCATGGAATCATCTGCATTCAATGACGCTGCATGGAATCCACTGCATTCAATCGGGATGCATTTTACCAGGCTGCATGGAATCCATGCATTCATCACGCTGCATGGACTCCACTGCATACAATCGGGATCCATTGCGCCACAATGTATGGAATCCTCTGCATTCAATGATGCTGCATGGACTCCACTGCATTCAATCAGGATGCTTTGGGCCATGCTGCATAAAATCCACTGCATTCAATCATGCTGCATTAAATCCACTGCATTCAATCAGGCTGCATAAAATACACTGCATTCAATAGGGTTCCATTACTTCACACTTCATGGAATACAGTGCATTCAATCACGCTTCATGGAATCCACTGCATTCAATCGGGATTCATTTTACCACGCTGCATGGCGTTCACTGCATTCAATCACAATGCATGGAATCCACTGCATTCAATCGGGATGCTTTGGGCCATGCCTCATAAAATCCACTGCATTCAACGACGCTGCATGGAATCCACCGAATTTAACTGGGATACATTATACTAAGCTGTATCGAATCCACTGCATTCAATCAGGATGCATTTTACCATATGGCATGGAGTTCACTGCATTCAATCATGCTACACGTAATCCACTGCATTCAATCAGGATGCTTTGGGCCATGCTGCATAAAATCCACTGCATTCAATCATGCTGCACGTAATCCACTGCATTCAATCGGGATGCATTTTACCAGGCTGCATGGAATCCACTGCCTTCAATCACGCTGCATGGAATCCACTGCATTCAATCGGGATGCATTTTACCAGGCTGCATGGAATCCACTGCATTCAATCACGCTGCATGGAATCCACTGCATTCAATCACGCTGCATGGAATCCACTGTATTCAATCAGGATGCATTTTACCAGGCTGCCTGGAATCCATGCATTCATCACACTGCATGGACTCCACTGCATACAATCGGGATCCATTGCGCCACAATGCATGGAATACTCTGCATTCAATGATACTCCATGGACTCCACTGCATTCAATCAGGATGCTTTGGGCCATGCTGCATAAAATCCACTGCATTTAATCATGCTGCATGGAATCCACTGCATTCAATCATGCTGCATAATATCCACTGCATTCAAAATATTCCATTTCTTCACGCTGCATGGAATCCACTGCATTCAATCGGGATGCATTTTACCTCGCTGCATGGAGTACACTGCATTCAAACTCAATGCATGGAATCCACTGCATTCAATCGGGATGCTTTGGGCCATGCTGCAAAAAATCCACTGCAATCAATAAGGATGCATTGGGCCTCGCTGCATGAACTCCACTGCATACAATCGCGATCCATTGCGCCACAATGCATGGAATCCTCTGCATTCAATGATGCTGCATGGAATCCACTGCATTCAATCAGGATGCATTTTACCACACTGCATGGAGTACACTGCATTCAATCACAATGGATGGAATCCAATGCATTCAATCGGGATGCTTTGGGCCATGCTGCAAAAAATCCACTGCATTCAATCGGGATGCACTGGGCCTCGCTGCATGGACTCCACTGCATTCAATTGGTATCCATTGCGCTGCAATGCATGGAATCCTCTGCATTCAATGATGCTGCATGGAATCCACTGCATTCAATCGGGATGCATTTTACCACACTGCATGGAGTACACTGCATTCAATCACAATGGATGGAATCCACTGCATTCAATCATGCTGCATGGAATCCACTGCATTCAATCATGCTGCATAATATCCACTGCATTCTAAAAGTTCCATTTCTTCACACTGCATGGAATCCACTGCATTCCATCGGGATGCATGTTCCCACGCTGCATGGAGTACACTGCATTCAATCAAAATGCATGGAATCCACTGCATTCAATCGGGATGCTTTGGGCCATGCTGCATACAATCCACTGCATTCAATCGGGATGCATTGGGCCTCACTGCATGGACTCCACTTCATATAATCGGGATCTATTACACCACAATGCATGGAATCATCTGCATTCAATGACGCTGCATGGAATCCACTGCATTCAATCGGGATGCATTTTACCAGGCTGAATGGAATCCATGCATTCATCACGCTGCATGGACTCCACTGCATACAATCGGGATCCATTGCGCCACAATGCATGGAATCCACTGCATTCAATCAGGATGCATTTTAATAAGCTGCATGGAATCCATTCAGTCATCACGCTGCATGGACTCCGCTGCATACAGTCGGGATCCATTACGCCACAATGCATGGAATCCTCTGCATTCAATCACGCTGCATGGAATCCACTGCATTCAATCGGGATGCAATTTACCACGCTGAATGGAGTACACTGCATTCAATCATGCTGCATGGAATCCCCTGCATTCAATCGGGATGCTTTGGGCCATGCTGCAAAAAAATCCACTGCATTCAATCGGGATGCATTGGGCCTCGCTTCATGGACTCCAGTGCATACAGTCGGGATCCATTGCACCAAAATGCATGGAATCCTCTGCATTCAATGACGCTGCATGGAATCCACTGCATTCAATCAGGATGCTTTGGGACCTGCCTCATAAAATCCACTTCATTCAATGACGCTGCATGGAATCGACTGCATTCAATCATGCTGCATATAATCCACTGCTTACAATAGGGTTCAATTTCTTCACGCTGCATGGAATCCACTGCATTCAATCACGCTGCATGGAATCCACTGCATTCCATCGGGATGCATGTTCCCACGCTGCATGGAGTACACTGCATTCGATCAAAATGCATGGAATCCACTGCATTCAATCGGGATGCTTTGGGCCATGCTGCATACAATCCACTGCATTCAATCGGGATGCATTGGGCCTCACTGCATGGACTCCACTGCATATAATCGGGATCCATTACACCACAATGCATGGAATCATCTGCATTCAATGACGCTGCCTGGAATCCACTGCATTCAATCGGGATGCATTTTAACAGGCTGCATGGAATCCATGCATTCATCACGCTGCATGGACTCCACTGCATACAATCGGGATCCATTGCGCCACAATGCATGGAATCCTCTGCATTCAATCAGGATGCTTTGGGCCATGCTGCATAAAATCCACTGCATTCAATCATGCTCCATTAAATCCACTGCATTCAATCAGGCTGCATAAAATACACTGCATTCAATAGGGTTCCATTACTTCACACTTCATGGAATACAGTGCATTCAATCACGCTTCATGGAATCCACTGCATTCAATCGGGATTCATTTTACCACGCTGCATGGAGTTCACTGCATTCAATCACAATGCATGGAATCCACTGCATTCAATCGGGATGCTTTGGGCCATGCCTCATAAAATCCACTGCATTCAACGACACTGCATGGAATCCACCGAATTTAATTGGGATACATTATACTAAGCTGTATCGAATCCACTGCATTCAATCAGGATGAATTTTACCACATTGCATGTAGTTCACTGCATTCAATCATGCTGCACGTAATCCACTGCATTCAATCGGGATGCATTTTACCAGGCTGCATGGAATCCACTGCATTCAATCACGCTGCATGGAATCCACTGCATTCAATCGGGATGCATTTTACCAGGCTGCATGGAATCCACTGCATTCAATCACGCTGCATGGAATCCATTGCATTCAATCAGGATGCATTTTAATAAGCTGCATGGAATCCATTCAGTCATCACGCTGCATGGACTCCGCTGCATACAGTCGGGATCCATTACGCCACAATGCATGGAATCCTCTGCATTCAATCACGCTGCATTGAATCCACTGCATTCAATCGGGATGCAATTTACCACGCTGAATGGAGTACACTGCATTCAATCACGCTGCATGGAATCCCCTGCATTCAATCGGGATGCTTTGGGCCATGCTGCAAAAAAATCCACTGCATTCAATCGGGATGCATTGGGCCTCGCTTCATGGACTCCAGTGCATACAGTCGGGATCCATTGCACCACAATGCATGGAATCCTCTGCATTCAATGACGCTGCATGGAATCCACTGCATTCAATCAGGATGCTTTGGGCCATGCCTCATAAAATCCACTTCATTCAATGACGCTGAATGGAATCGACTGCATTCAATCATGCTGCATATAATCCACTGCTTACAATAGGGTTCAATTTCATCACGCTGCATGGAATCCACTGCATTCCATCGGGATGCATGTTCCCACGCTGCATGGAGTACACTGCATTCAATCAAAATGCATGGAATCCACTGCATTCAATCGGGATGCTTTGGGCCATGCTGCATACAATCCACTGCATTCAATCGGGATGCATTGGGCCTCACTGCATGGACTCCACTGCATATAATCGGGATCCATTACACCACAATGCATGGAATCATCTGCATTCAATGACGCTGCATGGAATCCACTGCATTCAATCGGGATGCATTTTACCAGGCTGCATGGAATCCATGCATTCATCACGCTGCATGGACTCCACTGCATACAATCGGGATCCATTGCGCCACAATGCATGGAATCCTCTGCATTCAATCAGGATGCTTTGAGCCATGCTGCATAAAATCCACTGCATTCAATCATGCTCCATTAAAACCACTGCATTCAATCAGGCTGCATAAAATACACTGCATTCAATAGGGTTCCATTACTTCACACTTCATGGAATACAGTGCATTCAATCACGCTTCATGGAATCCACTGCATTCAATCGGGATTCATTTTACCACGCTGCATGGCGTTCACTGCATTCAATCACAATGCATGGAATCCACTGCATTCAATCGGGATGCTTTGGGCCATGCCTCCTAAAATCCACTGCATTCAACGACGCTGCATGGAATCCACCGAATTTAACTGGGATACATTATACTAAGCTGTATCGAATCCACTGCATTCAATCAGGATGCATTTTACCATATGGCATGGAGTTCACTGCATTCAATCATGCTACACGTAATCCACTGCATTCAATCAGGATGCTTTGGGCCATGCTGCATAAAATCCACTGCATTCAATCATGCTGCACGTAATCCACTGCATTCAATCGGGATGCATTTTACCAGGCTGCATGGAATCCACTGCATTCAATCACGCTGCATGGAATCCACTGCATTCAATCGGGATGCATTTTACCAGGCTGCATGGAATCCACTGCATTCAATCACGCTGCATGGAATCCACTGCATTCAATCACGCTGCATGGAATCCACTGTATTCAATCAGGATGCATTTTACCAGGCTGCCTGGAATCCATGCATTCATCACACTGCATGGACTCCACTGCATACAATCGGGATCCATTGCGCCACAATGCATGGAATACTCTGCATTCAATGATACTCCATGGACTCCACTGCATTCAATCAGGATGCTTTGGGCCATGCTGCATAAAATCCACTGCATTTAATCATGCTGCATGGAATCCACTGCATTCAATCATGCTGCATAATATCCACTGCATTCAAAATATTCCATTTCTTCACGCTGCATGGAATCCACTGCATTCAATCGGGATGCATTTTACCTCGCTGCATGGAGTACACTGCATTCAAACTCAATGCATGGAATCCACTGCATTCAATCGGGATGCTTTGGGCCATGCTGCAAAAAATCCACTGCAATCAATAAGGATGCATTGGGCCTCGCTGCATGAACTCCACTGCATACAATCGCGATCCATTGCGCCACAATGCATGGAATCCTCTGCATTCAATGATGCTGCATGGAATCCACTGCATTCAATCAGGATGCATTTTACCACACTGCATGGAGTACACTGCATTCAATCACAATGGATGGAATCCAATGCATTCAATCGGGATGCTTTGGGCCATGCTGCAAAAAATCCACTGCATTCAATCGGGATGCACTGGGCCTCGCTGCATGGACTCCACTGCATTCAATTGGTATCCATTGCGCTGCAATGCATGGAATCCTCTGCATTCAATGATGCTGCATGGAATCCACTGCATTCAATCGGGATGCATTTTACCACACTGCATGGAGTACACTGCATTCAATCACAATGGATGGAATCCACTGCATTCAATCATGCTGCATGGAATCCACTGCATTCAATCATGCTGCATAATATCCACTGCATTCTAAAAGTTCCATTTCTTCACGCTGCATGGAATCCACTGCATTCCATCGGGATGCATGTTCCCACGCTGCATGGAGTACACTGCATTCAATCAAAATGCATGGAATCCACTGCATTCAATCGGGATGCTTTGGGCCATGCTGCATACAATCCACTGCATTCAATCGGGATGCATTGGGCCTCACTGCATGGACTCCACTGCATATAATCGGGATCTATTACACCACAATGCATGGAATCATCTGCATTCAATGACGCTGCATGGAATCCACTGCATTCAATCGGGATGCATTTTACCAGGCTGAATGGAATCCATGCATTCATCACGCTGCATGGACTCCACTGCATACAATCGGGATCCATTGCGCCACAATGCATGGAATCCACTGCATTCAATCAGGATGCATTTTAATAAGCTGCATGGAATCCATTCAGTCATCACGCTGCATGGACTCCGCTGCATACAGTCGGGATCCATTACGCCACAATGCATGGAATCCTCTGCATTCAATCACGCTGCATGGAATCCACTGCATTCAATCGGGATGCAATTTACCACGCTGAATGGAGTACACTGCATTCAATCACGCTGCATGGAATCCCCTGCATTCAATCGGGATGCTTTGGGCCATGCTGCAAAAAAATCCACTGCATTCAATCGGGATGCATTGGGCCTCGCTTCATGGACTCCAGTGCATACAGTCGGGATCCATTGCACCAAAATGCATGGAATCCTCTGCATTCAATGACGCTGCATGGAATCCACTGCATTCAATCAGGATGCTTTGGGACCTGCCTCATAAAATCCACTTCATTCAATGACGCTGCATGGAATCGACTGCATTCAATCATGCTGCATATAATCCACTGCTTACAATAGGGTTCAATTTCTTCACGCTGCATGGAATCCACTGCATTCAATCACGCTGCATGGAATCCACTGCATTCCATCGGGATGCATGTTCCCACGCTGCATGGAGTACACTGCATTCGATCAAAATGCATGGAATCCACTGCATTCAATCGGGATGCTTTGGGCCATGCTGCATACAATCCACTGCATTCAATCGGGATGCATTGGGCCTCACTGCATGGACTCCACTGCATATAATCGGGATCCATTACACCACAATGCATGGAATCATCTGCATTCAATGACGCTGCATGGAATCCACTGCATTCAATCGGGATGCATTTTACCAGGCTGCATGGAATCCATGCATTCCTCACGCTGCATGGACTCCACTGCATACAATCGGGATCCATTGCGCCACAATGCATGGAATCCTCTGCATTCAATCAGGATGCTTTGGGCCATGCTGCATAAAATCCACTGCATTCAATCATGCTCCATTAAATCCACTGCATTCAATCAGGCTGCATAAAATACACTGCATTCAATAGGGTTCCATTACTTCACACTTCATGGAATACAGTGCATTCAATCACACTTCATGGAATCCACTGCATTCAATCGGGATTCATTTTACCACGCTGCATGGAGTTCACTGCATTCAATCACAATGCATGGAATCCACTGCATTCAATCGGGATGCTTTGGGCCATGCCTCATAAAATCCACTGCATTCAACGACGCTGCATGGAATCCACCGAATTTAATTGGGATACATTATACTAAGCTGTATCGAATCCACTGCATTCAATCAGGATGCATTTTACCACATTGCATGGGGTTCACTGCATTCAATCATGCTGCACGTAATCCACTGCATTCAATCAGGATGCTTTGGGCCATGCTGCATAAAATCCACTGCATTCAATCATGCTGCACGTAATCCACTGCATTCAATCGGGATGCATTTTACCAGGCTGCATGGAATCCACTGCATTCAATCACGCTGAATGGAATCCACTGCATTCAATCGGGATGCATTTTACCAGGCTGCATGGAATCCACTGCATTCAATCACGCTGCATGGAATCCACTGCATTCAATCACGCTGCATGGAATCCACTGCATTCAATCAGGATGCCTTTTAATAAGCTGCATGGAATCCATTCAGTCATCACGCTGCATGGACTCCGCTGCATACAGTCGGGATCCATTACGCCACAATGCATGGAATCCTCTGCATTCAATCACGCTGCATTGAATCCACTGCATTCAATCGGGATGCAATTTACCACGCTGAATGGAGTACACTGCATTCAATCACGCTGCATGGAATCCCCTGCATTCAATCGGGATGCTTTGGGCCATGCTTCAAAAAAATCCACTTCATTCAATCGGGATGCATTGGGCCTCGCTTCATGGACTCCAGTGCATACAGTCGGGATCCATGGCACCAAAATGCATGGAATCCTCTGCATTCAATGACGCTGCATGGAATCCACTGCATTCAATCAGGATGCTTTGGGCCATGCCTCATAAAATCCACTTCATTCAATGACGCTGCATGGAATCGACTGCATTCAATCATGCTGCATATAATCCACTGCTTACAATAGGGTTCAATTTCTTCACGCTGCATGGAATCCACTGCATTCAATCACGCTGCATGGAATCCACTGCATTCAATCGGGATGCATGTTCCAACGCTGCATGGAGTACACTGCATTCAATCAAAATGCATGGAATCCACTGCATTCAATCGGGATGCTTTGGGCCATGCTGCATACAATCCACTGCATTCAATCGGGATGCATTGGGCCTCACTGCATGGACTCCACTGCATATAATCGGGATCCATTACACCACAATGCATGGAATCATCTGCATTCAATGACGCTGCATGGAATCCACTGCATTCAATCGGGATGCATTTTACCAGGCTGCATGGAATCCATGCATTCATCACGCTGCATGGACTCCACTGCATACAATCGGGATCCATTGCGCCACAATGCATGGAATCCTCTGCATTCAATCAGGATGCTTTGAGCCATTCTGCATAAAATCCACTGCATTCAATCATGCTCCATTAAATCCACTGCATTCAATCAGGCTGCATAAAATACACTGCATTCAATAGGGTTCCATTACTTCACACTTCATGGAATACAGTGCATTCAATCACACTTCATGGAATCCACTGCATTCAATCGGGATTCATTTTACCACGCTGCATGGAGTTCACTGCATTCAATCACAATGCATGGAATCCACTGCATTCAATCGGGATGCTTTGGGCCATGCCTCATAAAATCCACTGCATTCAACGACGCTGCATGGAATCCACCGAATTTAACTGGGATACATTATACTAAGCTGTATCGAATCCACTGCATTCAATCAGGATGCATTTTACCATATGGCATGGAGTTCACTGCATTCAATCATGCTACACGTAATCCACTGCATTCAATCAGGATGCTTTGGGCCATGCTGCATAAAATCCACTGCATTCAATCATGCTGCAGGTAATCCACTGCATTCAATCGGGATGCATTTTACCAGGCTGCATGGAATCCACTGCATTCAATCACGCTGCATGGAATCCACTGCATTCAATCACGCTGCATGGAATCCACTGTATTCAATCAGGATGCATTTTACCAGGCTGCCTGGAATCCATGCATTCATCACACTGCATGGACTCCACTGCATACAATCGGGATCCATTGCGCCACAATGCATGGAATACTCTGCATTCAATGATGCTCCATGGACTCCACTGCATTCAATCAGGATGCTTTGGGCCATGCTGCATAAAATCCACTGCATTTAATCATGCTGCATGGAATCCACTGCATTCAATCATGCTGCATAATATCCACTGCATTCAAAATATTCCATTTCTTCACGCTGCATGGAATCCACTGCATTCCATCGGGATGCATTTTACCTCGCTGCATGGAGTACACTGCATTCAATCTCAATGCATGGAATCCACTGCATTCAATCGGGATGCTTTGGGCCATGCGGCAAAAAATCCACTGCAATCAATCAGGATGCATTGGGCCTCGCTGCATGAACTCTACTGCATACAATCACGATCCAATGCGCCACAATGCATGGAATCCTCTGCATTCAATGATGCTGTATGGAATCCACTGCATTCAATCAGGATGCATTTTACCACACTGCATGGAGTACACTGCATTCAATCACAATGGATGGAATCCACTGCATTCAATCATGCTGCATGGAATCCACTGCATTCAATCATGCTGCATATTATCCACTGCATTCTAAATGTTCCATTTCTTCACGCTGCATGGAATCCACTGCATTCCATCGGGATGCATGTTCCCACGCTGCATGGAGTACACTGCATTCAATCAAAATGCATGGAATCCACTGCATTCAATCGGGATGCTTTGGGCCATGCTGCATACAATCCTCTACATTCAATCGGGATGCATTGGGCCTCACTGCATGGACTCCACTTCAGATAATCGGGATCTATTACACCACAATGCATGGAATCATCTGCATTCAATGACGCTGCATGGAATCCACTGCATTCAATCGGGATGCATTTTACCAGGCTGCATGGAATCCATGCATTCATCACGCTGCATGGACTCCACTGCATACAATCGGGATCCATTGCGCCACAATGCATGGAATCCACTGCATTCAATCAGGATGCATTTTAATAAGCTGCATGGAATCCATTCAGTCATCACGCTGCATGGACTCCGCTGCATACAGTCGGGATCCATTACGCCACAATGCATGGAATCCTCTGCATTCAATCACGCTGCATTGAATCCACTGCATTCAATCGGGATGCAATTTACCACGCTGAATGGAGTACACTGCATTCAATCACGCTGCATGGAATCCCCTGCATTCAATCGGGATGCTTTGGGCCATGCTGCAAAAAAATCCACTGCATTCAATCGGGATGCATTGGGCCTCGCTTCATGGACTCCAGTGCATACAGTCGGGATCCATGGCACCAAAATGCATGGAATCCTCTGCATTCAATGACGCTGCATGGAATCCACTGCATTCAATCAGGATGCTTTGGGCCATGCCTCATAAAATCCACTTCATTCAATGACGCTGCATGGAATCGACTGCATTCAATCATGCTGCATATAATCCACTGCTTACAATAGGGTTCAATTTCTTCACGCTGCATGGAATCCACTGCATTCAATCACGCTGCATGGAATCCACTGCATTCCATCGGGATGCATGTTCCAACGCTGCATGGAGTACACTGCATTCGATCAAAATGCATGGAATCCACTGCATTCAATCGGGATGCTTTGGGCCATGCTGCATACAATCCACTGCATTCAATCGGGATGCATTGGGCCTCACTGCATGGACTCCACTGCATATAATCGGGATCCATTACACCACAATGCATGGAATCATCTGCATTCAATGACGCTGCATGGAAACCACTGCATTCAATCGGGATCCATTGCGCCACAATGCATGGAATCCTCTGCATTCAATCAGGATGCTTTGAGCCATGCTGCATAAAATCCACTGCATTCAATCATGCTCCATTAAATCCACTGCATTCAATCAGGCTGCATAAAATACACTGCATTCAATAGGGTTCCATTACTTCACACTTCATGGAATACAGTGCATTCAATCACGCTTCATGGAATCCACTGCATTCAATCGGGATTCATTTTACCACGCTGCATGGAGTTCACTGCATTCAATCACAATGCATGGAATCCACTGCATTCAATCGGGATGCTTTGGGCCATGCCTCATAAAATCCACTGCATTCAACGACGCTGCATGGAATCCACCGAATTTAACTGGGATACATTATACTAAGCTGTATCGAATCCACTGCATTCAATCAGGATGCATTTTACCATATGGCATGGAGTTCACTGCATTCAATCATGCTACACGTAATCCACTGCATTCAATCAGGATGCTTTGGGCCATGCTGCAAAAAATCCACTGCAATCAATCAGGATGCATTGGGCCTCGCTGTATGAACTCTACTGCATACAATCGCGATCCATTGCGCCAAAATGCATGGAATCCTCTGCATTCAATGATGCTGCATGGAATCCACTGCATTCAATCATGCTGCATAATATCCACTGCATTCAAAATGTTCCATTTCTTCACGCTGCATGGAATCCACTGCATTCAATCAGGATGCATGTTCCCACGCTGCATGGAGTACACTGCATTCAATCAAATTCATGGAATCCACTGCATTCAATCGGGATGCTTTGGGCCATGCTGCATACAATCCACTGCATTCAATCGGGATGCATTGGGCCTCACTGCATGGACTCCACTGCATATAATCGGGATCCATTACACCACAATGCATGGAATCATCTGCATTCAATGACGCTGCATGGAATCCACTGCATTCAATCGGGATGCATTTTACCAGGCTGCATGGAATCCATGCATTCATCACGCTGCATGGACTCCACTGCATACATTCGGGATCCATTGCGCCACAATGCATGGAATCCTCTGCATTCAATGATGCTCCATGGACTCCACTGCATTCAATCAGGATGCTTTGGGCCATGCTGCATAAAATCCACTGCATTCAATCATGCTGCATTAAATCCACTGCATTCAATCAGGCTGCATAAAATACACTGCATTCAATAGGGTTCCATTACTTCACACTTCATGGAATACAGTGCATTCAATCACGCTTCATGGAATCCACTGCATTCAATCAGTATTCATTTTACCACGCTGCATGGAGTTCACTGCATTCAATCACAATGCATGGAATCCACTGCATTCAATCGGGATGCTTTGGGCCATGCCTCATAAAATCCACTGCATTCAACGACGCTGCATGTAATCCACCGAATTTAACTGGGATACATTATACTAAGCTGTATCGAATCCACTGCATTCAATCAGGATGCATTTTACCATATGGCATGGAGTTCACTGCATTCAATCATGCTACATGTAATCCACTGCATTCAATCAGGATGCTTTGGGCCATGCTGCATAAAATCCACTGCATTCAATCATGCTGCACGTAATCCACTGCATTCAATCGGGATGCATTTTACCAGGCTGCATGGAATCCACTGCATTCAATCACGCTGCATGGAATCCACTGCATTCAATCGGGATGCATTTTACCAGGCTGCATGGAATCCACTGCATTCAATCACGCTGCATGGAATCCACTGCATTCAATCACGCTGCATGGAATCCACTGTATTCAATCAGGATGCATTTTACCAGGCTGCCTGGAATCCATGCATTCATCACACTGCATGGACTCCACTGCATACAATCGGGATCCATTGCGCCACAATGCATGGAATACTCTGCATTCAATGATACTCCATGGACTCCACTGCAGTCACTCAGGAGGCTTTGGGCCATGCTGCATAAAATCCACTGCATTTAATCATGCTGCATAGAATCCACTGCATTCAATCATGCTGCATAATATCCACTGCATTCAAAATATTCCATTTCTTTACGCTACATGGAATCCACTGCATTCAATCGGGATGCATTTTACCTCGCTGCATGGAGTACACTGCATTCAATCTCAATGCATGGAATCCACTGCATTCAATCGGGATGCTTTGAGCCATGCTGCAAAAAATCCACTGCAATCAATCAGGATGCATTGGGCCTCGCTGCATGGACTCCACTGCATACAATCGCGATCCATTGCGCCACAATGCATGGAATCCTCTGCATTCAATGATGCTGCATGGAATCCACTGCATTCCATCGGGATGCATTTTACCACACTGCATGGAGTACACTGCATTCAATCACAATGGATGGAATCCAATGCATTCAATCGGGATGCTTTGGGCCATGCTGCAGAAAATCCACTGCATTCAATCGGGATGCACTGGGCCTCGCTGAATGGACTCCACTGCATTCAATTGGTATCCATTGCGCTGCAATGCATGGAATCCTCTGCATTCAATGACGCTGCATGGAATCCACTGCATTCAATCGGGATGCATTTTACCAGGCTGCATGGAATCTATGCATTCATCACGCTGCATGGACTCCACTGCATACATTCGGGATCCATTGCGCCACAATGCATGGAATCCTCTGCATTCAATGATGCTCCATGGACTCCATGCATTCAATCAGGATGCTTTGGGCCATGCTGCATAAAATCCACTGCATTCAATCATGCTGCATTAAATCCACTGCATTCAATCAGGCTGCATAAAATACACTGCATTCAATAGGGTTCCATTACTTCACACTTCATGGAATACAGTGCATTCAATCACGCTTCATGGAATCCACTGCATTCAATCGGTATTCATTTTACCACGCTGCATGGAGTTCACTGCATTCAATCACAATGCATGGAATCCACTGCATTCAATCGGGATGCTTTGGGCCATGCCTCATAAAATCCACTGCATTCAACGACGCTGCATGGAATCCACCGAATTTAACTGGGATACATTATACTAAGCTGTATCGAATCCACTGCATTCAATCAGGATGCATTTTACCATATGGCTTGGAGTTCACTGCATTCAATCATGCTGCACGTAATCCACGCATTCAATCAGGATGCTTTGGGCCATGCTGCATAAAATCCACTGCATTAAATCATGCTGCACGTAATCCACTGCATTCAATCGGGATGCATTTTACCAGGCTGCATGGAATCCACTGCATTCAATCACGCTGCATGGAATCCACTGCATTCAATCACGCTGCATGGAATCCACTGCATTCAATCAGGATGCATTTTAATAAGCTGCATGGAATCCATTCAGTCATCACGCTGCATGGACTCCGCTGCATACAGTCGGGATCCATTACACCACAATGCATGGAATCCTCTGCATTCAATCGGGATGCATTTTACCAGGCTGCATGGAATCCACTGCATTCAATAACGTTGCATGGAATCCACTGCATTCAATCAAGCTGCATGGAATCCACTGCATTCAATCAGGATGCATTTTACCATGCTGCCTGGAATCCATGCATTTATCACACTGCATGGACTCCACTGCATACAATCGGGATCCATTACGACACAATGCATTGAATACTCTGCATTCAATAATGCTCCATGGAATCCACTGCATTCAATCAGGATGCTTTGGGCCATGCTGCATAAAATCCACTGCATTTAATCATGCTGCATAGAATCCACTGCATTCAATCATGCTGCATAATATCCACTGCATTCTAAATGTTCCATTTCTTCACGCTGCATGGAATCCACTGCATTCCATCGGGATGCATGTTCCCACGCTGCATGGAGTACACTGCATTCAATCAAAATGCATGGAATCCACTGCATTCAATCGGGATGCTTTGGGCCATGCTGCATACAATCCACTGCATTCAATCGGGATGCATTGGGCCTCACTGCATGGACTCCACTGCATATAATCGGGATCCATTACACCACAATGCCTGGAATCATCTGCATTCAATGACGCTGCATGGAATCCACTGCATTCAATCGGGATGCATTTTACCAGGCTGCATGGAATCCATGCATTCATCACGCTGCATGGACTCCACTGCATACAATCGGGATCCATTGCGCCACAATGCATGGAATCCTCTGCATTCAATCAGGATGCTTTGGGCCATGCTGCATAAAATCCACTGCATTCAATCATGCTCCATTAAATCCACTGCATTCAATCAGGCTGCATAAAATACACTGCATTCAATAGGGTTCCATTACTTCACACTTCATGGAATACAGTGCATTCAATCACGCTTCATGGAATCCACTGCATTCAATCGGGATTCATTTTACCACGCTGCATGGAGTTCACTGCATTCAATCACAATGCATGGAATCCACTGCATTCAATCGGGATGCTTTGGGCCATGCCTCATAAAATCCACTGCATTCAACGACGCTGCATGGAATCCACCGAATTTAACTGGGATACATTATACTAAGCTGTATCGAATCCACTGCATTCAATCAGGATGCATTTTACCACATTGCATGGAGTTCACTGCATTCAATCATGCTGCACGTAATCCACTGCATTCAATCAGGATGCTTTGGGCCATGCTGCATAAAATCCACTGCATTCAATCATGCTGCACGTAATCCACTGCATTCAATCGGGATGCATTTTACCAGGCTGCATGGAATCCACTGCCTTCAATCACGCTGCATGGAATCCACTGCATTCAATCGGGATGCATTTTACCAGGCTGCATGGAATCCACTGCATTCAATCACGCTGCATGGAATCCACTGCATTCAATCACGCTGCATGGAATCCACTGTATTCAATCAGGATGCATTTTACCAGGCTGCCTGGAATCCATGCATTCATCACACTGCATGGACTCCACTGCATACAATCGG
This sequence comes from Sus scrofa, assembly GCF_054392235.1. Lineage (NCBI taxonomy): Eukaryota > Metazoa > Chordata > Mammalia > Artiodactyla > Suidae > Sus > Sus scrofa. The sequence goes on from NC_139399.1 coordinate 5,054,535, forward strand.
GATCCATTGCGCCACAATGCATGGAATACTCTGCATTCAATGATACTCCATGGACTCCACTGCAGTCACTCAGGAGGCTTTGGGCCATGCTGCATAAAATCCACTGCATTTAATCATGCTGCATAGAATCCACTGCATTCAATCATGCTGCATAATATCCACTGCATTCAAAATATTCCATTTCTTTACGCTACATGGAATCCACTGCATTCAATCGGGATGCATTTTACCTCGCTGCATGGAGTACACTGCATTCAATCTCAATGCATGGAATCCACTGCATTCAATCGGGATGCTTTGAGCCATGCTGCAAAAAATCCACTGCAATCAATCAGGATGCATTGGGCCTCGCTGCATGGACTCCACTGCATACAATCGCGATCCATTGCGCCACAATGCATGGAATCCTCTGCATTCAATGATGCTGCATGGAATCCACTGCATTCCATCGGGATGCATTTTACCACACTGCATGGAGTACACTGCATTCAATCACAATGGATGGAATCCAATGCATTCAATCGGGATGCTTTGGGCCATGCTGCAGAAAATCCACTGCATTCAATCGGGATGCACTGGGCCTCGCTGAATGGACTCCACTGCATTCAATTGGTATCCATTGCGCTGCAATGCATGGAATCCTCTGCATTCAATGACGCTGCATGGAATCCACTGCATTCAATCGGGATGCATTTTACCAGGCTGCATGGAATCTATGCATTCATCACGCTGCATGGACTCCACTGCATACATTCGGGATCCATTGCGCCACAATGCATGGAATCCTCTGCATTCAATGATGCTCCATGGACTCCATGCATTCAATCAGGATGCTTTGGGCCATGCTGCATAAAATCCACTGCATTCAATCATGCTCCATTAAATCCACTGCATTCAATCAGGCTGCATAAAATACACTGCATTCAATAGGGTTCCATTACTTCACACTTCATGGAATACAGTGCATTCAATCACGCTTCATGGAATCCACTGCATTCAATCGGTATTCATTTTACCACGCTGCATGGAGTTCACTGCATTCAATCACAATGCATGGAATCCACTGCATTCAATCGGGATGCTTTGGGCCATGCCTCCTAAAATCCACTGCATTCAACGACGCTGCATGGAATCCACCGAATTTAACTGGGATACATTATACTAAGCTGTATCGAATCCACTGCATTCAATCAGAATGCATTTTACCATATGGCTTGGAGTTCACTGCATTCAATCATGCTGCACGTAATCCACGCATTCAATCAGGATGCTTTGGGCCATGCTGCATAAAATCCACTGCATTAAATCATGCTGCACGTAATCCACTGCATTCAATCGGGATGAATTTTACCAGGCTGCATGGAATCCACTGCATTCAATCACGCTGCATGGAATCCACTGCATTCAATCACGCTGCATGGAATCCACTGCATTCAATCAGGATGCATTTTAATAAGCTGCATGGAATCCATTCAGTCATCACGCTGCATGGACTCCGCTGCATACAGTCGGGATCCATTACACCACAATGCATGGAATCCTCTGCATTCAATCGGGATGCATTTTACCAGGCTGCATGGAATCCACTGCATTCAATAACGTTGCATGGAATCCACTGCATTCAATCAAGCTGCATGGAATCCACTGCATTCAATCAGGATGCATTTTACCATGCTGCCTGGAATCCATGCATTTATCACACTGCATGGACTCCACTGCATACAATCGGGATCCATTACGACACAATGCATTGAATACTCTGCATTCAATAATGCTCCATGGAATCCACTGCATTCAATCAGGATGCTTTGGGCCATGCTGCATAAAATCCACTGCATTTAATCATGCTGCATAGAATCCACTGCATTCAATCATGCTGCATAATATCCACTGCATTCTAAATGTTCCATTTCTTCACGCTGCATGGAATCCACTGCATTCCATCGGGATGCATGTTCCCACGCTGCATGGAGTACACTGCATTCAATCAAAATGCATGGAATCCACTGCATTCAATCGGGATGCTTTGGGCCATGCTGCATACAATCCACTGCATTCAATCGGGATGCATTGGGCCTCACTGCATGGACTCCACTGCATATAATCGGGATCCATTACACCACAATGCCTGGAATCATCTGCATTCAATGACGCTGCATGGAATCCACTGCATTCAATCGGGATGCATTTTACCAGGCTGCATGGAATCCATGCATTCATCACGCTGCATGGACTCCACTGCATACAATCGGGATCCATTGCGCCACAATGCATGGAATCCTCTGCATTCAATCAGGATGCTTTGGGCCATGCTGCATAAAATCCACTGCATTCAATCATGCTCCATTAAATCCACTGCATTCAATCAGGCTGCATAAAATACACTGCATTCAATAGGGTTCCATTACTTCACACTTCATGGAATACAGTGCATTCAATCACGCTTCATGGAATCCACTGCATTCAATCGGGATTCATTTTACCACGCTGCATGGAGTTCACTGCATTCAATCACAATGCATGGAATCCACTGCATTCAATCGGGATGCTTTGGGCCATGCCTCATAAAATCCACTGCATTCAACGACGCTGCATGGAATCCACCGAATTTAACTGGGATACATTATACTAAGCTGTATCGAATCCACTGCATTCAATCAGGATGCATTTTACCACATTGCATGGAGTTCACTGCATTCAATCATGCTGCACGTAATCCACTGCATTCAATCAGGATGCTTTGGGCCATGCTGCATAAAATCCACTGCATTCAATCATGCTGCACGTAATCCACTGCATTCAATCGGGATGCATTTTACCAGGCTGCATGGAATCCACTGCATTCAATCACGCTGAATGGAATCCACTGCATTCAATCGGGATGCATTTTACCTCGCTGCATGGAATCCACTGCATTCAATCACGCTGCATGGAATCCACTGCATTCAATCACGCTGCATGGAATCCACTGCATTCAATCAGGATGCATTTTAATAAGCTGCATGGAATCCATTCAGTCATCACGCTGCATGGACTCCGCTGCATACAGTCGGGATCCATTACGCCACAATGCATGGAATCCTCTGCATTCAATCACGCTGCATGGAATCCACTGCATTCAATCGGGATGCAATTTACCAGGCTGAATGGAGTACACTGCATTCAATCACGCTGCATGGAATCCCCTGCATTCAATCGGGATGCTTTGGGCCATGCTGCAAAAAAATCCACTGCATTCAATCGGGATGCATTGGGCCTCGCTTCATGGACTCCAGTGCATACAGTCGGGATCCATGGCACCAAAATGCATGGAATCCTCTGCATTCAATGACGCTGCATGGAATCCACTGCATTCAATCAGGATGCTTTGGGCCATGCCTCATAAAATCCACTTCATTCAATGACGCTGCATGGAATCGACTGCATTCAATCATGCTGCATATAATCCACTGCTTACAATAGGGTTCAATTTCTTCACGCTGCATGGAATCCACTGCATTCAATCACGCTGCATGGAATCCACTGCATTCCATCGGGATGCATGTTCCCACGCTGCATGGAGTACACTGCATTCGATCAAAATGCATGGAATCCACTGCATTCAATCGGGATGCTTTGGGCCATGCTGCATACAATCCACTGCATTCAATCGGGATGCATTGGGCCTCACTGCATGGACTCCACTGCATATAATCGGGATCCATTACACCACAATGCATGGAATCATCTGCATTCAATGACGCTGCATGGAATCCACTGCATTCAATCGGGATGCATTTTACCAGGCTGCATGGAATCCATGCATTCATCACGCTGCATGGACTCCACTGCATACAATCGGGATCCATTGCGCCACAATGCATGGAATCCTCTGCATTCAATCAGGATGCTTTGGGCCATGCTGCATAAAATCCACTGCATTCAATCATGCTCCATTAAATCCACTGCATTCAATCAGGCTGCATAAAATACACTGCATTCAATAGGGTTCCATTACTTCACACTTCATGGAATACAGTGCATTCAATCACGCTTCATGGAATCCACTGCATTCAATCGGGATGCATTTTACCACGCTGCATGGAGTTCACTGCATTCAATCACAATGCATGGAATCCACTGCATTCAATCGGGATGCTTTGGGCCATGCCTCATAAAATCCACTGCATTCAACGACGCTGCATGGAATCCACCGAATTTAACTGGGATATATTATACTAAGCTGTATCGAATCCACTGCATTCAATCAGGATGCATTTTACCATATGGCATGGAGTTCACTGCATTCAATCATGCTACACGTAATCCACTGCATTCAATCAGGATGCTTTGGGCCATGCTGCATAAAATAAACTGCATTCAATCATGCTGCAGGTAATCCACTGCATTCAATCGGGATGCATTTTACCAGGCTGCATGGAATCCACTGCATTCAATCACGCTGCATGGAATCCACTGCATTCAATCACGCTGCATGGAATCCACTGTATTCAATCAGGATGCATTTTACCAGGCTGCCTGGAATCCATGCATTCATCACACTGCATGGACTCCACTGCATACAATCGGGATCCATTGCGCCACAATGCATGGAATACTCTGCATTCAATGATACTCCATGGACTCCACTGCATTCAATCAGGATGCTTTGGGCCATGCTGCATAAAATCCACTGCATTTAATCATGCTGCATGGAATCCACTGCATTCAATCATGCTGCATAATATCCACTGCATTCAAAATATTCCATTTCTTCACGCTGCATGGAATCCACTGCATTCCATCGGGATGCATTTTACCTCGCTGCATGGAGTACACTGCATTCAATCTCAATGCATGGAATCCACTGCATTCAATCGGGATGCTTTGGGCCATGCGGCAAAAAATCCACTGCAATCAATCAGGATGCATTGGGCCTCGCTGCATGAACTCTACTGCATACAATCATGATCCATTGCGCCACAATGCATGGAATCCTCTGCATTCAATGATGCTGCATGGAATCCACTGCATTCAATCAGGATGCATTTTACCACACTGCATGGAGTACACTGCATTCAATCACAATGGATGGAATCCACTGCATTCAATCATGCTGCATGGAATCCACTGCATTCAATCATGCTGTATATTATCCACTGCATTCTAAATGTTCCATTTCTTCACGCTGCATGGAATCCACTGCATTCCATCGGGATGCATGTTCCCACGCTGCATGGAGTACACTGCATTCAATCAAAATGCATGGAATCCACTGCATTCAATCGGGATGCTTTGGGCCATGCTGCATACAATCCTCTGCATTCAATCGGGATGCATTGGGCCTCACTGCATGGACTCCACTTCATATAATCGGGATCTATTACACCACAATGCATGGAATCATCTGCATTCAATGACGCTGCAGGGAATCCACTGCATTCAATCGGGATGCATTTTACCAGGCTGCATGGAATCCATGCATTCATCACGCTGCATGGACTCCACTGCATACAATCGGGATCCATTGCGCCACAATGCATGGAATCCACTGCATTCAATCAGGATGCATTTTAATAAGCTGCATGGAATCCATTCAGTCATCACGCTGCATGGACTCCGCTGCATACAGTCGGGATCCATTACGCCACAATGCATGGAATCCTCTGCATTCAATCACGCTGCATGGAATCCACTGCATTCAATCGGGATGCAATATACCACGCTGAATGGAGTACACTGCATTCAATCACGCTGCATGGAATCCCCTGCATTCAATCGGGATGCTTTGGGCCATGCTGCAAAAAAATCCACTGCATTCAATCGGGATGCATTGGGCCTCGCTTCATGGACTCCAGTGCATACAGTCGGGATCCATGGCACCAAAATGCATGGAATCCTCTGCATTCAATGACGCTGCATGGAATCCACTGCATTCAATCAGGATGCTTTGGGCCATGCCTCATAAAATCCACTTCATTCAATGACGCTGCATGGAATCGACTGCATTCAATCATGCTGCATATAATCCACTGCTTACAATAGGGTTCAATTTCTTCACGCTGCATGGAATCCACTGCATTCAATCACGCTGCATGGAATCCACTGCATTCCATCGGGATGCATGTTCCCACGCTGCATGGAGTACACTGCATTCGATCAAAATGCATGGAATCCACTGCAATCAATCGGGATGCTTTGGGCCATGCTGCATACAATCCACTGCATTCAATCGGGATGCATTGGGCCTCACTGCATGGACTCCACTGCATATAATCGGGATCCATTACACCACAATGCCTGGAATCATCTGCATTCAATGACGCTGCATGGAAACCACTGCATTCAATCGGGATCCATTGCGCCACAATGCATGGAATCCTCTGCATTCAATCAGGATGCTTTGAGCCATGCTGCATAAAATCCACTGCATTCAATCATGCTCCATTAAATCCACTGCATTCAATCAGGCTGCATAAATACACTGCATTCAATAGGGTTCCATTACTTCACACTTCATGGAATACAGTGCATTCAATCACGCTTCATGGAATCCACTGCATTCAATCGGGATTCATTTTACCACGCTGCATGGAGTTCACTGCATTCAATCACAATGCATGGAATCCACTGCATTCAATCGGGATGCTTTGGGCCATGCCTCATAAAATCCACTGCATTCAACGACGCTGCATGGAATCCACCGAATTTAACTGGGATACATTATACTAAGCTGTATCGAATCCACTGCATTCAATCAGGATGCATTTTACCATATGGCATGGAGTTCACTGCATTCAATCATGCTACACGTAATCCACTGCATTCAATCAGGATGCTTTGGGCCATGCTGCATAAAATCCACTGCATTCAATCATGCTGCACGTAATCCACTGCATTCAATCGGGATGCATTTTACCAGGCTGCATGGAATCCACTGCCTTCAATCACGCTGCATGGAATCCACTGCATTCAATCGGGATGCATTTTACCAGGCTGCATGGAATCCACTGCATTCAATCGGGATGCTTTGGGCCATGCTGCAAAAAAATCCACTGCATTCAATCGGGATGCATTGGGCCTCGCTTCATGGACTCCAGTGCATACAGTCGGGATCCATGGCACCAAAATGCATGGAATCCTCTGCATTCAATGACGCTGCATGGAATCCACTGCATTCAATCAGGATGCTTTGGGCCATGCCTCATAAAATCCACTTCATTCAATGACGCTGCATGGAATCGACTGCATTCAATCATGCTGCATATAATCCACTGCTTACAATAGGGTTCAATTTCTTCACGCTGCATGGAATCCACTGCATTCAATCACGCTGCATGGAATCCACTGCATTCCATCGGGATGCATGTTCCCACGCTGCATGGAGTACACTGCATTCGATCAAAATGCATGGAATCCACTGCATTCAATTGGGATGCTTTGGGCCATGCTGCATACAATCCACTGCATTCAATCGGGATGCATTGGGCCTCACTGCATGGACTCCACTGCATATAATCGGGATCCATTACACCACAATGCCTGGAATCATCTGCATTCAATGACGCTGCATGGAAACCACTGCATTCAATCGGGATCCATTGCGCCACAATGCATGGAATCCTCTGCATTCAATCAGGATGCTTTGAGCCATTCTGCATAAAATCCACTGCATTCAATCATGCTCCATTAAATCCACTGCATTCAATCAGGCTGCATAAAATACACTGCATTCAATAGGGTTCCATTACTTCACACTTCATGGAATACAGTGCATTCAATCACGCTTCATGGAATCCACTGCATTCAATCGGGATTCATTTTACCACGCTGCATGGAGTTCACTGCATTCAATCACAATGCATGGAATCCACTGCATTCAATCGGGATGCTTTGGGCCATGCCTCATAAAATCCACTGCATTCAACGACGCTGCATGGAATCCACCGAATTTAACTGGGATACATTATACTAAGCTGTATCGAATCCACTGCATTAAATCAGGATGCATTTTACCATATGGCATGGAGTTCACTGCATTCAATCATGCTACACGTAATCCACTGCATTCAATCAGGATGCTTTGGGCCATGCTGCATAAAATCCACTGCATTCAATCATGCTGCACGTAATCCACTGCATTCAATCGGGATGCATTTTACCAGGCTGCATGGAATCCACTGCCTTCAATCACGCTGCATGGAATCCACTGCATTCAATCGGGATGCATTTTACCAGGCTGCATGGAATCCACTGCATTCAATCACGCTGCATGGAATCCACTGCATTCAATCACGCTGCATGGAATCCACTGTATTCAATCAGGATGCATTTTACCAGGCTGCCTGGAATCCATGCATTCATCACACTGCATGGACTCCACTGCATACAATCGGGATCATTGCGCCACAATGCATGGAATACTCTGCATTCAATGATACTCCATGGACTCCACTGCATTCAATCAGGATGCTTTGGGCCATGCTGCATAAAATCCACTGCATTTAATCATGCTGCATGGAATCCACTGCATTCAATCATGCTGCATAATATCCACTGCATTCAAAATGTTCCATTTCTTCACGCTGCATGGAATCCACTGCATTCAATCGGGATGCATTTTACCTCGCTGCATGGAGTACACTGCATTCAATCTCAATGCATGGAATCCACTGCATTCAATTGGGATGCTTTGGGCCATGCTGCAAAAAATCCACTGCAATCAATCAGGATGCATTGGGCCTCGCTGCATGAAGTCTACTGCATACAATCGCGATCCATTGCGCCAAAATGCATGGAATCCTCTGCATTCAATGATGCTGCATGGAATCCACTGCATTCAATCATGCTGCATAATATCCACTGCATTCAAAATGTTCCATTTCTTCACGCTGCATGGAATCCACTGCATTCAATCAGGATGCATGTTCCCACGCTGCATGGAGTACACTGCATTCAATCAAAATGCATGGAATCCACTGCATTCAATCGGGATGCTTTGGGCCATGCTGCATACAATCCACTGCATTCAATCGGGATGCATTGGGCCTCACTGCATGGACTCCACTGCATATAATCGGGATCCATTACACCACAATGCATGGAATCATCTGCATTCAATGACGCTGCATGGAATCCACTGCATTCAATCGGGATGCATTTTACCAGGCTGCATGGAATCCATGCATTCATCACGCTGCATGGACTCCACTGCATACAATCAGGATCCATTGCGCCACAATGCATGGAATCCTCTGCATTCATTGATGCTCCATGGACTCCACTGCATTCAATCAGGATGCTTTGGGCCATGCTGCATAAAATCCACTGCATTCAATCATGCTGCATTAAATCCACTGCATTCAATCAGGCTGCATAAAATACACTGCATTCAATAGGGTTCCATTACTTCACACTTCATGGAATACAGTGCATTCAATCACGCTTCATGGAATCCACTGCATTCAATCGGGATTCATTTTACCACGCTGCATGGAGTTCACTGCATTCAATCACAATGCATGGAATCCACTGCATTCAATCGGGATGCTTTGGGCCATGCCTCATAAAATCCACTGCATTCAACGACGCTGCATGGAATCCACCGAATTTAACTGGGATACATTATACTAAGCTGTATCGAATCCACTGCATTCAATCAGGATGCATTTTACCATATGGCATGGAGTTCACTGCATTCAATCATGCTACATGTAATCCACTGCATTCAATCAGGATGCTTTGGGCCATGCTGCATAAAATCCACTGCATTCAATCATGCTGCACGTAATCCACTGCATTCAAAATATTCCATTTCTTCACGCTGCATGGAATCCACTGCATTCCATCGGGATGCATTTTACCTCGCTGCATGGAGTACACTGCATTCAATCTCAATGCATGGAATCCACTGCATTCAATCGGGATGCTTTGGGCCATGCGGCAAAAAATCCACTGCAATCAATCAGGATGCATTGGGCCTCGCTGCATGAACTCTACTGCATACAATCACGATCCAATGCGCCACAATGCATGGAATCCTCTGCATTCAATGATGCTGTATGGAATCCACTGCATTCAATCAGGATGCATTCTACCACACTGCATGGAGTACACTGCATTCAATCACAATGGATGGAATCCACTGCATTCAATCATGCTGCATGGAATCCACTGCATTCAATCATGCTGCATAATATCCACTGCATTCTAAATGTTCCATTTCTTCACGCTGCATGGAATCCACTGCATTCCATCGGGATGCATGTTCCCACGCTGCATGGAGTACACTGCATTCAATCAAAATGCATGGAATCCACTGCATTCAATCGGGATGCTTTGGGCCATGCTGCATACAATCCTCTACATTCAATCGGGATGCATTGGGCCTCACTGCATGGACTCCACTTCAGATAATCGGGATCTATTACACCACAATGCATGGAATCATCTGCATTCAATGACGCTGCATGGAATCCACTGCATTCAATCGGGATGCATTTTACCAGGCTGCATGGAATCCATGCATTCATCACGCTGCATGGACTCCACTGCATACAATCGGGATCCATTGCGCCACAATGCATGGAATCCACTGCATTCAATCAGGATGCATTTTAATAAGCTGCATGGAATCCATTCAGTCATCACGCTGCATGGACTCCGCTGCATACAGTCGGGATCCATTACGCCACAATGCATGGAATCCTCTGCATTCAATCACGCTGCATTGAATCCACTGCATTCAATCGGGATGCAATTTACCACGCTGAATGGAGTACACTGCATTCAATCACGCTGCATGGAATCCCCTGCATTCAATCGGGATGCTTTGGGCCATGCTGCAAAAAAATCCACTGCATTCAATCGGGATGCATTGGGCCTCGCTTCATGGACTCCAGTGCATACAGTCGGGATCCATGGCACCAAAATGCATGGAATCCTCTGCATTCAATGACGCTGCATGGAATCCACTGCATTCAATCAGGATGCTTTGGGCCATGCCTCATAAAATCCACTTCATTCAATGACGCTGCATGGAATCGACTGCATTCAATCATGCTGCATATAATCCACTGCTTACAATAGGGTTCAATTTCTTCACGCTGCATGGAATCCACTGCATTCAATCACGCTGCATGGAATCCACTGCATTCCATCGGGATGCATGTTCCAACGCTGCATGGAGTACACTGCATTCGATCAAAATGCATGGAATCCACTGCATTCAATCGGGATGCTTTGGGCCATGCTGCATACAATCCACTGCATTCAATCGGGATGCATTGGGCCTCACTGCATGGACTCCACTGCATATAATCGGGATCCATTACACCACAATGCATGGAATCATCTGCATTCAATGACGCTGCATGGAAACCACTGCATTCAATCGGGATCCATTGCGCCACAATGCATGGAATCCTCTGCATTCAATCAGGATGCTTTGAGCCATGCTGCATAAAATCCACTGCATTCAATCATGCTCCATTAAATCCACTGCATTCAATCAGGCTGCATAAAATACACTGCATTCAATAGGGTTCCATTACTTCACACTTCATGGAATACAGTGCATTCAATCACGCTTCATGGAATCCACTGCATTCAATCGGGATTCATTTTACCACGCTGCATGGAGTTCACTGCATTCAATCACAATGCATGGAATCCACTGCATTCAATCGGGATGCTTTGGGCCATGCCTCATAAAATCCACTGCATTCAACGACGCTGCATGGAATCCACCGAATTTAACTGGGATACATTATACTAAGCTGTATCGAATCCACTGCATTCAATCAGGATGCATTTTACCATATGGCATGGAGTTCACTGCATTCAATCATGCTACACGTAATCCACTGCATTCAATCAGGATGCTTTGGGCCATGCTGCAAAAAATCCACTGCAATCAATCAGGATGCATTGGGCCTCGCTGCATGAACTCTACTGCATACAATCGCGATCCATTGCGCCAAAATGCATGGAATCCTCTGCATTCAATGATGCTGCATGGAATCCACTGCATTCAATCATGCTGCATAATATCCACTGCATTCAAAATGTTCCATTTCTTCACGCTGCATGGAATCCACTGCATTCAATCAGGATGCATGTTCCCACGCTGCATGGCGTACACTGCATTCAATCAAATTCATGGAATCCACTGCATTCAATCGGGATGCTTTGGGCCATGCTGCATACAATCCACTGCATTCAATCGGGATGCATTGGGCCTCACTGCATGGACTCCACTGCATATAATCGGGATCCATTACACCACAATGCATGGAATCATCTGCATTCAATGACGCTGCATGGAATCCACTGCATTCAATCGGGATGCATTTTACCAGGCTGCATGGAATCCATGCATTCATCACGCTGCATGGACTCCACTGCATACATTCGGGATCCATTGCGCCACAATGCATGGAATCCTCTGCATTCAATGATGCTCCATGGACTCCACTGCATTCAATCAGGATGCTTTGGGCCATGCTGCATAAAATCCACTGCATTCAATCATGCTGCATTAAATCCACTGCATTCAATCAGGCTGCATAAAATACACTGCATTCAATAGGGTTCCATTACTTCACACTTCATGGAATACAGTGCATTCAATCACGCTTCATGGAATCCACTGCATTCAATCAGTATTCATTTTACCACGCTGCATGGAGTTCACTGCATTCAATCACAATGCATGGAATCCACTGCATTCAATCGGGATGCTTTGGGCCATGCCTCATAAAATCCACTGCATTCAACGACGCTGCATGGAATCCACCGAATTTAACTGGGATACATTATACTAAGCTGTATCGAATCCACTGCATTCAATCAGGATGCATTTTACCATATGGCATGGAGTTCACTGCATTCAATCATGCTACATGTAATCCACTGCATTCAATCAGGATGCTTTGGGCCATGCTGCATAAAATCCACTGCATTCAATCATGCTGCACGTAATCCACTGCATTCAATCGGGATGCATTTTACCAGGCTGCATGGAATCCACTGCCTTCAATCACGCTGCATGGAATCCACTGCATTCAATCGGGATGCATTTTACCAGGCTGCATGGAATCCACTGCATTCAATCACGCTGCATGGAATCCACTGCATTCAATCACGCTGCATGGAATCCACTGTATTCAATCAGGATGCATTTTACCAGGCTGCCTGGAATCCATGCATTCATCACACTGCATGGACTCCACTGCATACAATCGGGATCCATTGCGCCACAATGCATGGAATACTCTGCATTCAATGATACTCCATGGACTCCACTGCAGTCACTCAGGAGGCTTTGGGCCATGCTGCATAAAATCCACTGCATTTAATCATGCTGCATAGAATCCACTGCATTCAATCATGCTGCATAATATCCACTGCATTCAAAATATTCCATTTCTTTACGCTACATGGAATCCACTGCATTCAATCGGGATGCATTTTACCTCGCTGCATGGAGTACACTGCATTCAATCTCAATGCATGGAATCCACTGCATTCAATCGGGATGCTTTGAGCCATGCTGCAAAAAAACCACTGCAATCAATCAGGATGCATTGGGCCTCGCTGCATGGACTCCACTGCATACAATCGCGATCCATTGCGCAACAATGCATGGAATCCTCTGCATTCAATGATGCTGCATGGAATCCACTGCATTCCATCGGGATGCATTTTACCACACTGCATGGAGTACACTGCATTCAATCACAATGGATGGAATCCAATGCATTCAATCGGGATGCTTTGGGCCATGCTGCAGAAAATCCACTGCATTCAATCGGGATGCACTGGGCCTCGCTGAATGGACCCCACTGCATTCAATTGGTATCCATTGCGCTGCAATGCATGGAATCCTCTGCATTCAATGACGCTGCATGGAATCCACTGCATTCAATCGGGATGCATTTTACCAGGCTGCATGGAATCTATGCATTCATCACGCTGCATGGACTCCACTGCATACATTCGGGATCCATTGCGCCACAATGCATGGAATCCTCTGCATTCAATGATGCTCCATGGACTCCATGCATTCAATCAGGATGCTTTGGGCCATGCTGCATAAAATCCACTGCATTCAATCATGCTGCATTAAATCCACTGCATTCAATCAGGCTGCATAAAATACACTGCATTCAATAGGGTTCCATTACTTCACACTTCATGGAATACAGTGCATTCAATCACGCTTCATGGAATCCACTGCATTCAATCGGTATTCATTTTACCACGCTGCATGGAGTTCACTGCATTCAATCACAATGCATGGAATCCACTGCATTCAATCGGGATGCTTTGGGCCATGCCTCATAAAATCCACTGCATTCAACGACGCTGCATGGAATCCACCGAATTTAACTGGGATACATTATACTAAGCTGTATCGAATCCACTGCATTCAATCAGGATGCTTTTTACCATATGGCTTGGAGTTCACTGCATTCAATCATGCTGCACGTAATCCACGCATTCAATCAGGATGCTTTGGGCCATGCTGCATAAAATCCACTGCATTAAATCATGCTGCACGTAATCCACTGCATTCAATCGGGATGAATTTTACCAGGCTGCATGGAATCCACTGCATTCAATCACGCTGCATGGAATCCACTGCATTCAATCACGCTGCATGGAATCCACTGCATTCAATCAGGATGCATTTTAATAAGCTGCATGGAATCCATTCAGTCATCACGCTGCATGGACTCCGCTGCATACAGTCGGGATCCATTACACCACAATGCATGGAATCCTCTGCATTCAATCGGGATGCATTTTACCAGGCTGCATGGAATCCACTGCATTCAATAACGTTGCATGGAATCCACTGCATTCAATCAAGCTGCATGGAATCCACTGCATTCAATCAGGATGCATTTTACCATGCTGCCTGGAATCCATGCATTTATCACACTGCATGGACTCCACTGCATACAATCGGGATCCATTACGACACAATGCATTGAATACTCTGCATTCAATAATGCTCCATGGAATCCACTGCATTCAATCAGGATGCTTTGGGCCATGCTGCATAAAATCCACTGCATTTAATCATGCTGCATAGAATCCACTGCATTCAATCATGCTGCATAATATCCACTGCATTCTAAATGTTCCATTTCTTCACGCTGCATGGAATCCACTGCATTCCATCGGGATGCATGTTCCCACGCTGCATGGAGTACACTGCATTCAATCAAAATGCATGGAATCCACTGCATTCAATCGGGATGCTTTGGGCCATGCTGCATACAATCCACTGCATTCAATCGGGATGCATTGGGCCTCACTGCATGGACTCCACTGCATATAATCGGGATCCATTACACCACAATGCCTGGAATCATCTGCATTCAATGACGCTGCATGGAATCCACTGCATTCAATCGGGATGCATTTTACCAGGCTGCATGGAATCCATGCATTCATCACGCTGCCTGGACTCCACTGCATACAATCGGGATCCATTGCGCCACAATGCATGGAATCCTCTGCATTCAATCAGGATGCTTTGGGCCATGCTGCATAAAATCCACTGCATTCAATCATGCTCCATTAAATCCACTGCATTCAATCAGGCTGCATAAAATACACTGCATTCAATAGGGTTCCATTACTTCACACTTCATGGAATACAGTGCATTCAATCACGCTTCATGGAATCCACTGCATTCAATCGGGATTCATTTTACCACGCTGCATGGAGTTCACTGCATTCAATCACAATGCATGGAATCCACTGCATTCAATCGGGATGCTTTGGGCCATGCCTCATAAAATCCACTGCATTCAACGACGCTGCATGGAATCCACCGAATTTAACTGGGATACATTATACTAAGCTGTATCGAATCCACTGCATTCAATCAGGATGCATTTTACCACATTGCATGGAGTTCACTGCATTCAATCATGCTGCACGTAATCCACTGCATTCAATCAGGATGCTTTGGGCCATGCTGCATAAAATCCACTGCATTCAATCATGCTGCACGTAATCCACTGCATTCAATCGGGATGCATTTTACCAGGCTGCATGGAATCCACTGCATTCAATCACGCTGAATGGAATCCACTGCATTCAATCGGGATGCATTTTACCTCGCTGCATGGAATCCACTGCATTCAATCACGCTGCATGGAATCCACTGCATTCAATCACGCTGCATGGAATCCACTGCATTCAATCAGGATGCATTTTAATAAGCTGCATGGAATCCATTCAGTCATCACGCTGCATGGACTCCGCTGCATACAGTCGGGATCCATTACGCCACAATGCATGGAATCCTCTGCATTCAATCACGCTGCATGGAATCCACTGCATTCAATCGGGATGCAATTTACCAGGCTGAATGGAGTACACTGCATTCAATCACGCTGCATGGAATCCCCTGCATTCAATCGGGATGCTTTGGGCCATGCTGCAAAAAAATCCACTGCATTCAATCGGGATGCATTGGGCCTCGCTTCATGGACTCCAGTGCATACAGTCGGGATCCATGGCACCAAAATGCATGGAATCCTCTGCATTCAATGACGCTGCATGGAATCCACTGCATTCAATCAGGATGCTTTGGGCCATGCCTCATAAAATCCACTTCATTCAATGACGCTGCATGGAATCGACTGCATTCAATCATGCTGCATATAATCCACTGCTTACAATAGGGTTCAATTTCTTCACGCTGCATGGAATCCACTGCATTCAATCACGCTGCATGGACTCCACTGCATTCCATCGGGATGCATGTTCCCACGCTGCATGGAGTACACTGCATTCGATCAAAATGCATGGAATCCACTGCATTCAATCGGGATGCTTTGGGCCATGCTGCATACAATCCACTGCATTCAATCGGGATGCATTGGGCCTCACTGCATGGACTCCACTGCATATAATCGGGATCCATTACACCACAATGCATGGAATCATCTGCATTCAATGACGCTGCATGGAATCCACTGCATTCAATCGGGATGCATTTTACCAGGCTGCATGGAATCCATGCATTCATCACGCTGCATGGACTCCACTGCATACAATCGGGATCCATTGCGCCACAATGCATGGAATCCTCTGCATTCAATCAGGATGCTTTGAGCCATTCTGCATAAAATCCACTGCATTCAATCATGCTCCATTAAATCCACTGCATTCAATCAGGCTGCATAAAATACACTGCATTCAATAGGGTTCCATTACTTCACACTTCATGGAATACAGTGCATTCAATCACGCTTCATGGAATCCACTGCATTCAATCGGGATGCATTTTACCACGCTGCATGGGGTTCACTGCATTCAATCACAATGCATGGAATCCACTGCATTCAATCGGGATGCTTTGGGCCATGCCTCATAAAATCCACTGCATTCAACGACGCTGCATGGAATCCACCGAATTTAACTGGGATACATTATACTAAGCTGTATCGAATCCACTGCATTCAATCAGGATGCATTTTACCATATGGCATGGAGTTCACTGCATTCAATCATGCTACACGTAATCCACTGCATTCAATCAGGATGCTTTGGGCCATGCTGCATAAAATAAACTGCATTCAATCATGCTGCAGGTAATCCACTGCATTCAATCGGGATGCATTTTACCAGGCTGCATGGAATCCACTGCATTCAATCACGCTGCATGGAATCCACTGCATTCAATCACGCTGCATGGAATCCACTGTATTCAATCAGGATGCATTTTACCAGGCTGCCTGGAATCCATGCATTCATCACACTGCATGGACTCCACTGCATACAATCGGGATCCATTGCGCCACAATGCATGGAATACTCTGCATTCAATGATACTCCATGGACTCCACTGCATTCAATCAGGATGCTTTGGGCCATGCTGCATAAAATCCACTGCATTTAATCATGCTGCATGGAATCCACTGCATTCAATCATGCTGCATAATATCCACTGCATTCAAAATATTCCATTTCTTCACGCTGCATGGAATCCACTGCATTCCATCGGGATGCATTTTACCTCGCTGCATGGAGTACACTGCATTCAATCTCAATGCATGGAATCCACTGCATTCAATCGGGATGCTTTGGGCCATGCGGCAAAAAATCCACTGCAATCAATCAGGATGCATTGGGCCTCGCTGCATGAACTCTACTGCATACAATCACGATCCATTGCGCCACAATGCATGGAATCCTCTGCATTCAATGATGCTGCATGGAATCCACTGCATTCAATCAGGATGCATTTTACCACACTGCATGGAGTACACTGCATTCAATCACAATGGATGGAATCCACTGCATTCAATCATGCTGCATGGAATCCACTGCATTCAATCATGCTGCATAATATCCACTGCATTCTAAATGTTCCATTTCTTCACGCTGCATGGAATCCACTGCATTCCATCGGGATGCATGTTCCCACGCTGCATGGAGTACACTGCATTCAATCAAAATGCATGGAATCCACTGCATTCAATCGGGATGCTTTGGGCCATGCTGCATACAATCCTCTGCATTCAATCGGGATGCATTGGGCCTCACTGCATGGACTCCACTTCATATAATCGGGATCTATTACACCACAATGCATGGAATCATCTGCATTCAATGACGCTGCAGGGAATCCACTGCATTCAATCGGGATGCATTTTACCAGGCTGCATGGAATCCATGCATTCATCACGCTGCATGGACTCCACTGCATACAATCGGGATCCATTGCGCCACAATGCATGGAATCCACTGCATTCAATCAGGATGCATTTTAATAAGCTGCATGGAATCCATTCAGTCATCACGCTGCATGGACTCCGCTGCATACAGTCGGGATCCATTACGCCACAATGCATGGAATCCTCTGCATTCAATCACGCTGCATGGAATCCACTGCATTCAATCGGGATGCAATATACCACGCTGAATGGAGTACACTGCATTCAATCACGCTGCATGGAATCCCCTGCATTCAATCGGGATGCTTTGGGCCATGCTGCAAAAAAATCCACTGCATTCAATCGGGATGCATTGGGCCTCGCTTCATGGACTCCAGTGCATACAGTCGGGATCCATGGCACCAAAATGCATGGAATCCTCTGCATTCAATGACGCTGCATGGAATCCACTGCATTCAATCAGGATGCTTTGGGCCATGCCTCATAAAATCCACTTCATTCAAGTACGCTGCATGGAATCGACTGCATTCAATCATGCTGCATATAATCCACTGCTTACAATAGGGTTCAATTTCTTCACGCTGCATGGAATCCACTGCATTCAATCACGCTGCATGGAATCCACTGCATTCCATCGGGATGCATGTTCCCACGCTGCATGGAGTACACTGCATTCGATCAAAATGCATGGAATCCACTGCAATCAATCGGGATGCTTTGGGCCATGCTGCATACAATCCACTGCATTCAATCGGGATGCATTGGGCCTCACTGCATGGACTCCACTGCATATAATCGGGATCCATTACACCACAATGCCTGGAATCATCTGCATTCAATGACGCTGCATGGAAACCACTGCATTCAATCGGGATCCATTGCGCCACAATGCATGGAATCCTCTGCATTCAATCAGGATGCTTTGAGCCATGCTGCATAAAATCCACTGCATTCAATCATGCTCCATTAAATCCACTGCATTCAATCAGGCTGCATAAATACACTGCATTCAATAGGGTTCCATTACTTCACACTTCATGGAATACAGTGCATTCAATCACGCTTCATGGAATCCACTGCATTCAATCGGGATTCATTTTACCACGCTGCATGGAGTTCACTGCATTCAATCACAATGCATGGAATCCACTGCATTCAATCGGGATGCTTTGGGCCATGCCTCATAAAATCCACTGCATTCAACGACGCTGCATGGAATCCACCGAATTTAACTGGGATACATTATACTAAGCTGTATCGAATCCACTGCATTCAATCAGGATGCATTTTACCATATGGCATGGAGTTCACTGCATTCAATCATGCTACACGTAATCCACTGCATTCAATCAGGATGCTTTGGGCCATGCTGCATAAAATCCACTGCATTCAATCATGCTGCACGTAATCCACTGCATTCAATCGGGATGCATTTTACCAGGCTGCATGGAATCCACTGCCTTCAATCACGCTGCATGGAATCCACTGCATTCAATCGGGATGCATTTTACCAGGCTGCATGGAATCCACTGCATTCAATCGGGATGCTTTGGGCCATGCTGCAAAAAAATCCACTGCATTCAATCGGGATGCATTGGGCCTCGCTTCATGGACTCCAGTGCATACAGTCGGGATCCATGGCACCAAAATGCATGGAATCCTCTGCATTCAATGACGCTGCATGGAATCCACTGCATTCAATCAGAATGCTTTGGGCCATGCCTCATAAAATCCACTTCATTCAATGACGCTGCATGGAATCGACTGCATTCAATCATGCTGCATATAATCCACTGCTTACAATAGGGTTCAATTTCTTCACGCTGCATGGAATCCACTGCATTCAATCACGCTGCATGGAATCCACTGCATTCCATCGGGATGCATGTTCCCACGCTGCATGGAGTACACTGCATTCGATCAAAATGCATGGAATCCACTGCATTCAATTGGGATGCTTTGGGCCATGCTGCATACAATCCACTGCATTCAATCGGGATGCATTGGGCCTCACTGCATGGACTCCACTGCATATAATCGGGATCCATTACACCACAATGCCTGGAATCATCTGCATTCAATGACGCTGCATGGAAACCACTGCATTCAATCGGGATCCATTGCGCCACAATGCATGGAATCCTCTGCATTCAATCAGGATGCTTTGAGCCATGCTGCATAAAATCCACTGCATTCAATCATGCTCCATTAAATCCACTGCATTCAATCAGGCTGCATAAAATACACTGCATTCAATAGGGTTCCATTACTTCACACTTCATGGAATACAGTGCATTCAATCACGCTTCATGGAATCCACTGCATTCAATCGGGATTCATTTTACCACGCTGCATGGAGTTCACTGCATTCAATCACAATGCATGGAATCCACTGCATTCAATCGGGATGCTTTGGGCCATGCCTCATAAAATCCACTGCATTCAACGACGCTGCATGGAATCCACCGAATTTAACTGGGATACATTATACTAAGCTGTATCGAATCCACTGCATTAAATCAGGATGCATTTTACCATATGGCATGGAGTTCACTGCATTCAATCATGCTACACGTAATCCACTGCATTCAATCAGGATGCTTTGGGCCATGCTGCATAAAATCCACTGCATTCAATCATGCTGCACGTAATCCACTGCATTCAATCGGGATGCATTTTACCAGGCTGCATGGAATCCACTGCCTTCAATCACGCTGCATGGAATCCACTGCATTCAATCGGGATGCATTTTACCAGGCTGCATGGAATCCACTGCATTCAATCACGCTGCATGGAATCCACTGCATTCAATCACGCTGCATGGAATCCACTGTATTCAATCAGGATGCATTTTACCAGGCTGCCTGGAATCCATGCATTCATCACACTGCATGGACTCCACTGCATACAATCGGGATCATTGCGCCACAATGCATGGAATACTCTGCATTCAATGATACTCCATGGACTCCACTGCATTCAATCAGGATGCTTTGGGCCATGCTGCATAAAATCCACTGCATTTAATCATGCTGCATGGAATCCACTGCATTCAATCATGCTGCATAATATCCACTGCATTCAAAATGTTCCATTTCTTCACGCTGCATGGAATCCACTGCATTCAATCGGGATGCATTTTACCTCGCTGCATGGAGTACACTGCATTCAATCTCAATGCATGGAATCCACTGCATTCAATTGGGATGCTTTGGGCCATGCTGCAAAAAATCCACTGCAATCAATCAGGATGCATTGGGCCTCGCTGCATGAAGTCTACTGCATACAATCGCGATCCATTGCGCCAAAATGCATGGAATCCTCTGCATTCAATGATGCTGCATGGAATCCACTGCATTCAATCATGCTGCATAATATCCACTGCATTCAAAATGTTCCATTTCTTCACGCTGCATGGAATCCACTGCATTCAATCAGGATGCATGTTCCCACGCTGCATGGAGTACACTGCATTCAATCAAAATGCATGGAATCCACTGCATTCAATCGGGATGCTTTGGGCCATGCTGCATACAATCCACTGCATTCAATCGGGATGCATTGGGCCTCACTGCATGGACTCCACTGCATATAATCGGGATCCATTACACCACAATGCATGGAATCATCTGCATTCAATGACGCTGCATGGAATCCACTGCATTCAATCGGGATGCATTTTACCAGGCTGCATGGAATCCATGCATTCATCACGCTGCATGGACTCCACTGCATACAATCAGGATCCATTGCGCCACAATGCATGGAATCCTCTGCATTCATTGATGCTCCATGGACTCCACTGCATTCAATCAGGATGCTTTGGGCCATGCTGCATAAAATCCACTGCATTCAATCATGCTGCATTAAATCCACTGCATTCAATCAGGCTGCATAAAATACACTGCATTCAATAGGGTTCCATTACTTCACACTTCATGGAATACAGTGCATTCAATCACGCTTCATGGAATCCACTGCATTCAATCGGGATTCATTTTACCACGCTGCATGGAGTTCACTGCATTCAATCACAATGCATGGAATCCACTGCATTCAATCGGGATGCTTTGGGCCATGCCTCATAAAATCCACTGCATTCAACGACGCTGCATGGAATCCACCGAATTTAACTGGGGTACATTATATTAAGCTGTATCGAATCCACTGCATTCAATCAGGATGCATTTTACCATATGGCATGGAGTTCACTGCATTCAATCATGCTACATGTAATCCACTGCATTCAATCAGGATGCTTTGGGCCATGCTGCATAAAATCCACTGCATTCAATCATGCTGCACGTAATCCACTGCATTCAATCGGGATGCATTTTACCAGGCTGCATGGAATCCACTGCCTTCAATCACGCTGCATGGAATCCACTGCATTCAATCG
Organism: Sus scrofa; assembly: GCF_054392235.1. NCBI lineage: Eukaryota > Metazoa > Chordata > Mammalia > Artiodactyla > Suidae > Sus > Sus scrofa. Next base: position 5,077,618 of record NC_139399.1, read on the forward strand.
GGATGCATTTTACCAGGCTGCATGGAATCCACTGCATTCAATCACGCTGCATGGAATCCACTGCATTCAATCACGCTGCATGGAATCCACTGTATTCAATCAGGATGCATTTTACCAGGCTGCCTGGAATCCATGCATTCATCACACTGCATGGACTCCACTGCATACAATCGGGATCCATTGCGCCACAATGCATGGAATACTCTGCATTCAATGATACTCCATGGACTCCACTGCAGTCACTCAGGAGGCTTTGGGCCATGCTGCATAAAATCCACTGCATTTAGTCATGCTGCATAGAGTCCACTGCATTCAATCATGCTACATAATATCCACTGCATTCAAAATATTCCATTTCTTTACGCTACATGGAATCCACTGCATTCAATCGGGATGCATTTTACCTCGCTGCATGGAGTACACTGCATTCAATCTCAATGCATGGAATCCACTGCATTCAATCGGGATGCTTTGAGCCATGCTGCAAAAAATCCACTGCAATCAATCAGGATGCATTGGGCCTCGCTGCATGGACTCTACTGCATACAATCACGATCCATTGCGCCACAATGCATGGAATCCTCTGCATTCAATGATGCTGCATGGAATCCACTGCATTCCATCGGGATGCATTTTACCACACTGCATGGAGTACACTGCATTCAATCACAATGGATGGAATCAAATGCATTAAATCGGGATGCTTTGGGCCATGCTGCAGAAAATCCACTGCATTCAATCGGGATGCACTGGGCCTCGCTGAATGGACTCCACTGCATACATTCGGGATCCATTGCGCCACAATGCATGGAATCCTCTGCATTCAATGATGCTCCATGGACTCCACTGCATTCAATCAGGATGCTTTGGGCCATGCTGCATAAAATCCACTGCATTCAATCATGCTCCATTAAATCCACTGCATTCAATCAGGCTGCATAAAATACACTGCATTCAATAGGGTTCCATTACTTCACACTTCATGGAATACAGTGCATTCAATCACGCTTCATGGAATCCACTGCATTCAATCGGGATTCATTTTACCACGCTGCATGGCGTTCACTGCATTCAATCACAATGCATGGAATCCACTGCATTCAATCGGGATGCTTTGGGCCATGCCTCATAAAATCCACTGCATTCAACGACGCTGCATGGAATCCACCGAATTTAACTGGGATACATTATACTAAGCTGTATCGAATCCACTGCATTCAATCAGGATGCATTTTACCATATGGCATGGAGTTCACTGCATTCAATCATGCTACACGTAATCCACTGCATTCAATCGGGATGCATTTTACCAGGCTGCATGGAATCCACTGCATTCAATCACGCTGCATGGAATCCACTGCATTCAATCGGGATGCATTTTACCAGGCTGCATGGAATCCCCTGCATTCAATCACGCTGCATGGAATCCACTGCATTCAATCACGCTGCATGGAATCCACTGTATTCAATCAGGATGCATTTTACCAGGCTGCCTGGAATCCATGCATTCATCACACTGCATGGACTCCACTGCATACAATCGGGATCCATTGCGCCACAATGCATGGAATACTCTGCATTCAATGATACTCCATGGACTCCACTGCATTCAATCAGGATGCTTTGGGCCATGCTGCATAAAATCCACTGCATTTAATCATGCTGCATGGAATCCACTGCATTCAATCATGCTGCATAATATCCACTGCATTCAAAATGTTCCATTTCTTCACGCTGCATGGAATCCACTGCATTCAATCGGGATGCATTTTACCTCGCTGCATGGAGTACACTGCATTCAATCTCAATGCATGGAATCCACTGCATTCAATCGGGATGCTTTGGGCCATGCTGCAAAAAATCCACTGCAATCAATCAGGATGCATTGGGCCTCGCTGCATGAACTCCACTGCATACAATCTCGATCCATTGCGCCACAATGCATGGAATCCTCTGCATTCAATGATGCTGCATGGAATCCACTGCATTCAATCAGGATGCATTTTACCACACTGCATGGAGTACACTGCATTCAATCACAATGGATGGAATCCAATGCATTCAATCGGGATGCTTTGGGCCATGCTTCAAAAAATCCACTGCATTCAATCGGGATGCACTGGGCCTCGCTGCATGGACTCCACTGCATTCAATTGGTATCCATTGCGCTGCAATGCATGGAATCCTCTGCATTCAATGATGCTGCATGTAATCCACTGCATTCAATCGGGATGCATTTTACCACACTGCATGGAGTACACTGCATTCAATCACAATGGATGGAATCCACTGCATTCAATCATGCTGCATAATATCCACTGCATTCTAAATGTTCCATTTCTTCACGCTGCATGGAATCCACTGCATTCCATCGGGATGCATGTTCCCACGCTGCATGGAGTACACTGCATTCAATCAAAATGCATGGAATCCACTGCATTCAATCGGGATGCTTTGGGCCATGCTGCATACAATCCACTGCATTCAATCGGGATGCATTGGGCCTCACTGCATGGACTCCACTGCATATAATCGGGATCCATTACACCACAATGCATGGAATCATCTGCATTCAATGACGCTGCATGGAATCCACTGCATTCAATCGGGATGCATTTTACCAGGCTGCATGGAATCCATGCATTCATCACGCTGCATGGACTCCACTGCATACAATCGGGATCCATTGCGCCACAATGCATGGAATCCTCTGCATTCAATCAGGATGCTTTGAGCCATGCTGCATAAAATCCACTGCATTCAATCATGCTCCATTAAATCCACTGCATTCAATCAGGCTGCATAAAATACACTGCATTCAATAGGGTTCCATTACTTCACACTTCATGGAATACAGTGCATTCAATCACGCTTCATGGAATCCACTGCATTCAATCGGGATTCATTTTACCACGCTGCATGGAGTTCACTGCATTCAATCACAATGCATGGAATCCACTGCATTCAATCGGGATGCTTTGGGCCATGCCTCATAAAATCCACTGCATTCAACGACGCTGCATGGAATCCACCGAATTTAATTGGGATACATTATACTAAGCTGTATCGAATCCACTGCATTCAATCAGGATGCATTTTACCATATGGCATGGAGTTCACTGCATTCAATCATGCTGCACGTAATCCACTGCATTCAATCAGGATGCTTTGGGCCATGCTGCATAAAATCCACTGCATTCAATCATGCTGCACGTAATCCACTGCATTCAATCGGGATGCATTTTACCAGCCTGCATGGAATCCACTGCCTTCAATCACACTGCATGGAATCCACTGCATTCAATCGGGATGCATTTTACCAGGCTGCATGGAATCCACTGCATTCAATCACGCTGCATGGAATCCACTGCATTCAATCACGCTGCATGGAATCCATTGCATTCAATCAGGATGCATTTTAATAAGCTGCATGGAATCCATTCAGTCATCACGCTGCATGGACTCCGCTGCATACAGTCGGGATCCATTACGCCACAATGCATGGAATCCTCTGCATTCAATCACGCTGCATGGAATCCACTGCATTCAATCGGGATGCAATTTACCACGCTGAATGGAGTACACTGCATTCAATCACGCTGCATGGAATCCCCTGCATTCAATCGGGATGCTTTGGGCCATGCTGCAAAAAAATCCACTGCATTCAATCGGGATGCATTGGGCCTCGCTTCATGGACTCCAGTGCATACAGTCGGGATCCATTGCACCACAATGCATGGAATCCTCTGCATTCAATGACGCTGCATGGAACCCACTGCATTCAATCGGGATGCATTTTACCAGGCTGCATGGAATCCATGCATTCATCACGCTGCATGGACTCCACTGCATACAATCGGGATCCATTGCGCCACAATGCATGGAATCCTCTGCATTCAATGATGCTCCAAGGACTCCACTGCATTCAATCAGGATGCTTTGGGCCATGCTGCATAAAATCCACTGCATTCAATCATGCTGCATTAAATCCACTGCATTCAATCAGGCTGCATAAAATACACTGCATTCAATAGGGTTCCATTACTTCACACTTCATGGAATACAGTGCATTCAATCACGCTGCATGGAATCCACTGCATTCAATCGGGATGCATTTTACCAGGCTGCATGGAATCCACTGCATGCAATCACGCTGCATGGAATCCACTGCATTCAATCACGCTGCATGGAATCCACTGTATTCAATCAGGATGCATTTTACCAGGCTGCCTGGAATCCATGCATTTATCACACTGCATGGACTCCACTGCATACAATCGGGATCCATTGCGCCACAATGCATGGAATACTCTGCATTGAATGATACTCCATGGACTCCACTGCATTCAATCAGGATGCTTTGGGCCATGCTGCATAAAATCCACTGCATTTAATCATGCTGCATGGAATCCACTGCATTCAATCATGCTGCATAATATCCACTGCATTCAAAACGTTCCATTTCTTCACGCTGCATGGAATCCACTGCATTCAATCAGGATGCATTTTAATAAGCTGCATGGAATCCATTCAGTCATCACGCTGCATGGACTCTGCTGCATACAGTCGGGATCCATTACGCCACAATGCATGGAATTCTCTGCATTCAATCACGTTGCATGGAATCCACTGCATTCAATCGGGATGCAATTTACCACGCTGAATGGAGTACACTGCATTCAATCACGCTGCATGGAATTCCCTGCATTCAATCGGGATGCTTTGGGCCATGCTGCAAAAAAATCCACTGCATTCAATCGGGATGCATTGGGCCTCGCTTCATGGACTCCAGTGCATACAGTCGGGATCCATTGCACCACAATGCATGGAATCCTCTGCATTCAATGACGCTGCATGGAATCCACTGCATTCAATCGGGATGCTTTGGGCCATGCCTCATAAAATCCACTTCATTCAATGACGCTGCATGGAATCGACTGCATTCAATCATGCTGCATATAATCCACTGCTTACAATAGGGTTCAATTACTTCACGCTGCATGGAATCCACTGCATTCAATCACGCTGCATGGAATCCACTGCATTCCATCGGGATGCATGTTCCCACGCTGCATGGAGTACACTGCATTCGATCAAAATGCATGGAATCCACTGCATTCAATCGGGATGCTTTGGGCCATGCTGCATACAATCCACTGCATTCAATCGGGATGCATTGGGCCTCACTGCATGGACTCCACTGCATATAATCGGGATCCATTACACCACAATGCCTGGAATCATCTGCATTCAATGACGCTGCCTGGAATCCACTGCATTCAATCGGGATGCATTTTACCAGGCTGCATGGAATCCATGCATTCATCACGCTGCATGGACTCCACTGCATACAATCGGGATCCATTGCGCCACAATGCATGGAATCCTCTGCATTCAATCAGGATGCTTTGAGCCATGCTGCATAAAATCCAGTGCATTCAATCATGCTCCATTAAATCCACTGCATTCAATCAGGCTGCATAAAATACACTGCATTCAATAGGGTTCCATTACTTCACACTTCATGGAATACAGTGCATTCAATCACGCTTCATGGAATCCACTGCATTCAATCGGGATTCATTTTACCACGCTGCCTGGCGTTCACTGCATTCAATCACAATGCATGGAATCCACTGCATTCAATCGGGATGCTTTGGGCCATGCCTCATAAAATCCACTGCATTCAACGACGCTGCATGGAATCCACCGAATTTAACTGGGATACATTATACTAAGCTGTATCGAATCCACTGCATTCAATCAGGATGCATTTTACCATATGGCATGGAGTTCACTGCATTCAATCATGCTACACGTAATCCACTGCATTCAATCAGGATGCTTTGGGCCATGCTGCATAAAATCCACTGCATTCAATCATGCTGCACGTAATCCACTGCATTCAATCGGGATGCATTTTACCAGGCTGCATGGAATCCACTGCCTTCAATCACGCTGCATGGAATCCACTGCATTCAATCGGGATGCATTTTACCAGGCTGCATGGAATCCACTGCATTCAATCACGCTGCATGGAATCCACTGCATTCAATCACGCTGCATGGAATCCACTGTATTCAATCAGGATGCATTTTACCAGGCTGCCTGGAATCCATGCATTCATCACACTGCATGGACTCCACTGCATACAATCGGGATCCATTGCGCCACAATGCATGGAATACTCTGCATTCAATGATACTCCATGGACTCCACTGCATTCAATCAGGATGCTTTGGGCCATGCTGCATAAAATCCACTGCATTTAATCATGCTGCATGGAATCCACTGCATTCAATCATGCTGCATAATATCCACTGCATTCAAAATATTCCATTTCTTCACGCTGCATGGAATCCACTGCATTCAATCGGGATGCATTTTACCTCGCTGCATGGAGTACACTGCATTCAATCTCAATGCATGGAGTCCACTGCATTCAATCGGGATGCTTTGGGCCATGCTGCAAAAAATCCACTGCAATCAATCAGGATGCATTGGGCCTCGCTGCATGAACTCTACTTCATACAATCGCGATCCATTGCGCCACAATGCATGGAATCCTCTGCATTCAATGATGCTGCATGGAATCCACCTCATTCAATCAGGATGCATTTTACCACACTGCATGGAGTACACTGCATTCAATCACAATGGATGGAATCCAATGCATTCAATCGGGATGCTTTGGGCCATGCTGCAAAAAATCCACTGCATTCAATCGGGATGCACTGGGCCTCGCTGCATGGACTCCACTGCATTCAATTGGTATCCATTGCGCTGCAATGCATGGAATCCTCTGCATTCAATGATGCTGCATGGAATCCACTGCATTCAATCGGGATGCATTTTACTACACTGCATGGAGTACACTGCATTCAATCACAATGGATGGAATCCACTGCATTCAATCATGCTGCATGGAATCCACTGCATTCAATCATGCTGCATAATATCCACTGCATTCTAAATGTTCCATTTCTTCACGCTGCATGGAATCCACTGCATTCCATCGGGATGCATGTTCCCACGCTGCATGGAGTACACTGCATTCAATCAAAATGCATGGAATCCACTGCATTCAATCGGGATGCTTTGGGCCATGCTGCATACAATCCACTGCATTCAATCGGGATGCATTGGGCCTCACTGCATGGACTCCACTTCATATAATCGGGATCTATTACACCACAATGCATGGAATCATCTGCATTCAATGACGCTGCATGGAATCCACTGCATTCAATCGGGATGCATTTTACCAGGCTGAATGGAATCCATGCATTCATCACGCTGCATGGACTCCACTGCATACAATCGGGATCCATTGCGCCACAATGCATGGAATCCACTGCATTCAATCAGGATGCATTTTAATAAGCTGCATGGAATCCATTCAGTCATCACGCTGCATGGACTCCGCTGCATACAGTCGGGATCCATTACGCCACAATGCATGGAATCCTCTGCATTCAATCACGCTGCATGGAATCCACTGCATTCAATCGGGATGCAATTTACCACGCTGAATGGAGTACACTGCATTCAATCACGCTGCATGGAATCCCCTGCATTCAATCGGGATGCTTTGGGCCATGCTGCAAAAAAATCCACTTCATTCAATCGGGATGCTTTGGGCCTCGCTTCATGGACTCCAGTGCATACAGTCGGGATCCATGGCACCAAAATGCATGGAATCCTCTGCATTCAATGACGCTGCATGGAATCCACTGCATTCAATCAGGATGCTTTGGGCCATGCCTCATAAAATCCACTTCATTCAATGACGCTGCATGGAATTGACTGCATTCAATCATGCTGCATATAATCCACTGCTTACAATAGGGTTCAATTTCTTCACGCTGCATGGAATCCACTGCATTCAATCACGCTGCATGGAATCCACTGCATTCCATCGGGATGCATGTTCCCACGCTGCATGGAGTACACTGCATTCGATCAAAATGCATGGAATCCACTGCATTCAATCGGGATGCTTTGGGCCATGCTGCATACAATCCACTGCATTCAATCGGGATGCATTGGGCCTCACTGCATGGACTCCACTGCATATAATCGGGATCCATTACACCACAATGCATGGAATCATCTGCATTCAATGACGCTGCATGGAAACCACTGCATTCAATCGGGATGCATTTTACCAGGCTGCATGGAATCCATGCATTCATCACGCTGCATGGACTCCACTGCATACAATCGGGATCCATTGCGCCACAATGCATGGAATCCTCTGCATTCAATCAGGAAGCTTTGAGCCATGGTGCATAAAATCCAGTGCATTCAATCATGCTCCATTAAATCCACTGCATTCAATCAGGCTGCATAAAATACACTGCATTCAATAGGGTTCCATTACTTCACACTTCATGGAATACAGTGCATTCAATCACGCTTCATGGAATCCACTGCATTCAATCGGGATTCATTTTACCACGCTGCATGGCGTTCACTGCATTCAATCACAATGCATGGAATCCACTGCATTCAATCGGGATGCTTTGGGCCATGCCTCATAAAATCCACTGCATTCAACGACGCTGCATGGAATCCACCGAATTTAACTGGGATACATTATACTAAGCTGTATCGAATCCACTGCATTCAATCAGGATGCATTTTACCATATGGCATGGAGTTCACTGCATTCAATCATGCTACACGTAATCCACTGCATTCAATCAGGATGCTTTGGGCCATGCTGCATAAAATCCACTGCATTCAATCATGCTGCACGTAATCCACTGCATTCAATCGGGATGCATTTTACCAGGCTGCATGGAATCCACTGCCTTCAATCACGCTGCATGGAATCCACTGCATTCAATCGGGATGCATTTTACCAGGCTGCATGGAATCCACTGCATTCAATCACGCTGCATGGAATCCACTGCATTCAATCACGCTGCATGGAATCCACTGTATTCAATCAGGATGCATTTTACCAGGCTGCCTGGAATCCATGCATTCATCACACTGCATGGACTCCACTGCATACAATCGGGATCCATTGCGCCACAATGCATGGAATACTCTGCATTCAATGATACTCCATGGACTCCACTGCATTCAATCAGGATGCTTTGGGCCATGCTGCATAAAATCCACTGCATTTAATCATGCTGCATGGAATCCACTGCATTCAATCATGCTGCATAATATCCACTGCATTCAAAATATTCCATTTCTTCACGCTGCATGGAATCCACTGCATTCAATCGGGATGCATTTTACCTCGCTGCATGGAGTACACTGCATTCAATCTCAATGCATGGAGTCCACTGCATTCAATCGGGATGCTTTGGGCCATGCTGCAAAAAATCCACTGCAATCAATCAGGATGCATTGGGCCTCGCTGCATGAACTCCACTTCATACAATCGCGATCCATTGCGCCACAATGCATGGAATCCTCTGCATTCAATGATGCTGCATGGAATCCACCTCATTCAATCAGGATGCATTTTACCACACTGCATGGAGTACACTGCATTCAATCACAATGGATGGAATCCAATGCATTCAATCGGGATGCTTTGGGCCATGCTGCAAAAAATCCACTGCATTCAATCGGGATGCACTGGGCCTCGCTGCATGGACTCCACTGCATTCAATTGGTATCCATTGCGCTGCAATGCATGGAATCCTCTGCATTCAATGATGCTGCATGGAATCCACTGCATTCAATGGGGATGCATTTTACCACACTGCATGGAGTACACTGCATTCAATCACAATGGATGGAATCCACTGCATTCAATCATGCTGCATGGAATCCACTGCATTCAATCATGCTGCATAATATCCACTGCATTCTAAATGTTCCATTTCTTCACGCTGCATGGAATCCACTGCATTCCATCGGGATGCATGTTCCCACGCTGCATGGAGTACACTGCATTCAATCAAAATGCATGGAATCCACTGCATTCAATCGGGATGCTTTGGGCCATGCTGCATACAATCCACTGCATTCAATCGGGATGCATTGGGCCTCACTGCATGGACTCCACTTCATATAATCGGGATCTATTACACCACAATGCATGGAATCATCTGCATTCAATGACGCTGCATGGAATCCACTGCATTCAATCGGGATGCATTTTACCAGGCTGAATGGAATCCATGCATTCATCACGCTGCATGGACTCCACTGCATACAATCGGGATCCATTGCGCCACAATGCATGGAATCCACTGCATTCAATCAGGATGCATTTTAATAAGCTGCATGGAATCCATTCAGTCATCACGCTGCATGGACTCCGCTGCATACAGTCGGGATCCATTACGCCACAATGCATGGAATCCTCTGCATTCAATCACGCTGCATGGAATCCACTGCATTCAATCGGGATGCAATTTACCACGCTGAATGGAGTACACTGCATTCAATCACGCTGCATGGAATCCCCTGCATTCAATCGGGATGCTTTGGGCCATGCTTCAAAAAAATCCACTTCATTCAATCGGGATGCTTTGGGCCTCGCTTCATGGACTCCAGTGCATACAGTCGGGATCCATTGCACCAAAATGCATGGAATCCTCTGCATTCAATGACGCTGCATGGAATCCACTGCATTCAATCAGGATGCTTTGGGCCCTGCCTCATAAAATCCACTTCATTCAATGACGCTGCATGGAATCGACTGCATTCAATCATGCTGCATATAATCCACTGCTTACAATAGGGTTCAATTTCTTCACGCTGCATGGAATCCACTGCATTCAATCACGCTGCATGGAATCCACTGCATTCCATCGGGATGCATGTTCCCACGCTGCATGGAGTACACTGCATTCGATCAAAATGCATGGAATCCACTGCATTCAATCGGGATGCTTTGGGCCATGCTGCATACAATCCACTGCATTCAATCGGGATGCATTGGGCCTCACTGCATGGACTCCACTGCATATAATCGGGATCCATTACACCACAATGCCTGGAATCATCTGCATTCAATGACGCTGCATGGAAACCACTGCATTCAATCGGGATGCATTTTACCAGGCTGCATGGAATCCATGCATTCATCACGCTGCATGGACTCCACTGCATACAATCGGGATCCATTGCGCCACAATGCATGGAATCCTCTGCATTCAATCAGGATGCTTTGGGCCATGCTGCATAAAATCCACTGCATTCAATCATGCTGCATTAAATCCACTGCATTCAATCAGGCTGCATAAAATACACTGCATTCAATAGGGTTCCATTACTTCACACTTCATGGAATACAGTGCATTCAATCACGCTTCATGGAATCCACTGCATTCAATCGGGATGCATTTTACCACGCTGCATGGAGTTCACTGCATTCAATCACAATGCATGGAATCCACTGCATTCAATCGGGATGCTTTGGGCCATGCCTCATAAAATCCACTGCATTCAACGACGCTGCATGGAATCCACCGAATTTAACTGGGATACATTATACTAAGCTGTATCGAATCCACTGCATTCAATCAGGATGCATTTTACCATATGGCATGGAGTTCACTGCATTCAATCATGCTACACGTAATCCACTGCATTCAATCAGGATGCTTTGGGCCATGCTGCATAAAATCCACTGCATTCAATCATGCTGCACGTAATCCACTGCATTCAATCGGGATGCATTTTACCAGGCTGCATGGAATCCACTGCATTCAATCACGCTGCATGGAATCCACTGCATTCAATCGGGATGCATTTTACCAGGCTGCATGGAATCCACTGCATTCAATCACGCTGCATGGAATCCACTGCATTCAATCACGCTGCATGGAATCCACTGTATTCAATCAGGATGCATTTTACCAGGCTGCCTGGAATCCATGCATTCATTACACTGCATGGACTCCACTGCATGCAATCGGGATCCATTGCGCCACAATGCATGGAATACTCTGCATTCAATGATACTCCATGGACTCCACTGCATTCAATCAGGATGCTTTGGGCCATGCTGCATAAAATCCACTGCATTTAATCATGCTGCATGGAATCCACTGCATTCAATCATGCTGCATAATATCCACTGCATTCAAAATGTTCCATTTCTTCACGCTGCATGGAATCCACTGCATTCAATCGGGATGCATTTTACCTCGCTGCATGGAGTACACTGCATTCAATCTCAATGCATGGAATCCACTGCATTCAATCGGGATGCTTTGGGCCATGCTGCAAAAAATCCACTGCAATCAATCAGGATGCATTGGGCCTCGCTGCATGGACTCCACTGCATACAATCGCGATCCATTGCGCCACAATGCATGGAATCCTCTGCATGCAATGATGCTGCATGGAATCCACTGCATTCCATCGGGATGCATTTTACCACACTGCATGGAGTACACTGCATTCAATCACAATGGATGGAATCCAATGCATTCAATCGGGATGCTTTGGGCCATGCTGCAGAAAATCCACTGCATTCAATCGGGATGCACTGGGCCTCGCTGCATGGACTCCACTGCATTCAATTGGTATCCATTGCGCTGCAATGCATGGAATCCTCTGCATTCAATTACGCTGCATGGAATCCACTGCATTCAATCGGGATGCATTTTACCAGGCTGCATGGAATCCATGCATTCATCACGCTGCATGGACTCCACTGCATACAATCGGGATCCATTGCGCCACAATGCATGGAATCCTCTGCATTCAATCAGGATGCTTTGGGCCATGCTGCATAAAATCCACTGCATTCAATCATGCTCCATTAAATCCACTGCATTCAATCAGGCTGCATAAAATACACTGCATTCAATAGGGTTCCATTACTTCACACTTCATGGAATACAGTGCATTCAATCACGCTTCATGGAATCCACTGCATTCAATCGGGATGCATTTTACCACGCTGCATGGAGTTCACTGCATTCAATCACAATGCATGGAATCCACTGCATTCAATCGGGATGCTTTGGGCCATGCCTCATAAAATCCACTGCATTCAACGACGCTGCATGGAATCCACCGAATTTAACTGGGATACATTATACTAAGCTGTATCGAATCCACTGCATTCAATCAGGATGCATTTTACCATATGGCATGGAGTTCACTGCATTCAATCATGCTACACGTAATCCACTGCATTCAATCAGGATGCTTTGGGCCATGCTGCATAAAATCCACTGCATTCAATCATGCTGCACGTAATCCACTGCATTCAATCGGGATGCATTTTACCAGGCTGCATGGAATCCACTGCATTCAATCACGCTGCATGGAATCCACTGCATTCAATCGGGATGCATTTTACCAGGCTGCATGGAATCCACTGCATTCAATCACGCTGCATGGAATCCACTGCATTCAATCACGCTGCATGGAATCCACTGTATTCAATCAGGATGCATTTTACCAGGCTGCCTGGAATCCATGCATTCATCACACTGCATGGACTCCACTGCATACAATCGGGATCCATTGCGCCACAATGCATGGAATACTCTGCATTCAATGATACTCCATGGACTCCACTGCATTCAATCAGGATGCTTTGGGCCATGCTGCATAAATTCCACTGCATTTAATCATGCTGCATGGAATCCACTGCATTCAATCATGCTGCATAATATCCACTGCATTCAAAATGTTCCATTTCTTCACGCTGCATGGAATCCACTGCATTCAATCGGGATGCATTTTACCTCGCTGCATGGAGTACACTGCATTCAATCTCAATGCATGGAATCCACTGCATTCAATCGGGATGCTTTGGGCCATGCTGCAAAAAATCCACTGCAATCAATCAGGATGCATTGGGCCTCGCTGCATGAACTCTACTGCATACAATCGCGATCCATTGCGCCACAATGCATGGAATGCTCTGCATTCAATGATGCTGCATGGAATCCACTGCATTCAATCATGCTGCATAATATCCACTGCATTCAAAATGTTCCATTTCTTCACGCTGCATGGAATCCACTGCATACAATCGGGATCCATTGCGCCACAATGCATGGAATCCTCTGCATTCAATGATGCTCCATGGACTCCACTGCATTCAATCAGGATGCTTTGGGCCATGCTGCATAAAATCCACTGCATTCAATCATGCTGCATTAAATCCACTGCATTCAATCAGGCTGCATAAAATACACTGCATTCAATAGGGTTCCATTACTTCACACTTCATGGAATACAGTGCATTCAATCACGCTTCATGGAATCCACTGCATTCAATCGGGATGCATTTTACCACGCTGCATGGAGTTCACTGCATTCAATCACAATGCATGGAATCCACTGCATTCAATCGGGATGCTTTGGGCCATGCCTCATAAAATCCACTGCATTCAACGACGCTGCATGGAATCCACCGAATTTAACTGGGATACATTATACTAAGCTGTATCGAATCCACTGCATTCAATCAGGATGCATTTTACCATATGGCATGGAGTTCACTGCATTCAATCATGCTACACGTAATCCACTGCATTCAATCAGGATGCTTTGGGCCATGCTGCATAAAATCCACTGCATTCAATCATGCTGCACGTAATCCACTGCATTCAATCGGGATGCATTTTACCAGGCTGCATGGAATCCACTGCATTCAATCACGCTGCATGGAATCCACTGCATTCAATCGGGATGCATTTTACCAGGCTGCATGGAATCCACTGCATTCAATCACGCTGCATGGAATCCACTGCATTCAATCACGCTGCATGGAATCCACTGTATTCAATCAGGATGCATTTTACCAGGCTGCCTGGAATCCATGCATTCATCACACTGCATGGACTCCACTGCATACAATCGGGATCCATTGCGCCACAATGCATGGAATACTCTGCATTCAATGATACTCCATGGACTCCACTGCATTCAATCAGGATGCTTTGGGCCATGCTGCATAAAATCCACTGCATTTAATCATGCTGCATGGAATCCACTGCATTCAATCATGCTGCATAATATCCACTGCATTCAAAATGTTCCATTTCTTCACGCTGCATGGAATCCACTGCATTCAATCGGGATGCATTTTACCTCGCTGCATGGAGTACACTGCATTCAATCTCAATGCATGGAATCCACTGCATTCAATCGGGATGCTTTGGGCCATGCTGCAAAAAATCCACTGCAATCAATCAGGATGCATTGGGCCTCGCTGCATGAACTCCACTGCATACAATCGCGATCCATTGCGCCACAATGCATGGAATGCTCTGCATTCAATGATGCTGCATGGAATCCACTGCATTCAATCATGCTGCATAATATCCACTGCATTCAAAATGTTCCATTTCTTCACGCTGCATGGAATCCACTGCATACAATCGGGATCCATTGCGCCACAATGCATGGAATCCTCTGCATTCAATGATGCTCCATGGACTCCACTGCATTCAATCAGGATGCTTTGGGCCATGCTGCATAAAATCCACTGCATTCAATCATGCTGCATTAAATCCACTGCATTCAATCAGGCTGCATAAAATACACTGCATTCAATAGGGTTCCATTACTTCACACTTCATGGAATACAGTGCATTCAATCACGCTTCATGGAATCCACTGCATTCAATCGGGATGCATTTTACCACGCTGCATGGAGTTCACTGCATTCAATCACAATGCATGGAATCCACTGCATTCAATCGGGATGCTTTGGGCCATGCCTCATAAAATCCACTGCATTCAACGACGCTGCATGGAATCCACCGAATTTAACTGGGATACATTATACTAAGCTGTATCGAATCCACTGCATTCAATCAGGATGCATTTTACCATATGGCATGGAGTTCACTGCATTCAATCATGCTACACGTAATCCACTGCATTCAATCAGGATGCTTTGGGCCATGCTGCATAAAATCCACTGCATTCAATCATGCTGCACGTAATCCACTGCATTCAATCGGGATGCATTTTACCAGGCTGCATGGAATCCACTGCATTCAATCACGCTGCATGGAATCCACTGCATTCAATCGGGATGCATTTTACCAGGCTGCATGGAATCCACTGCATTCAATCACGCTGCATGGAATCCACTGCATTCAATCACGCTGCATGGAATCCACTGTATTCAATCAGGATGCATTTTACCAGGCTGCCTGGAATCCATGCATTCATTACACTGCATGGACTCCACTGCATGCAATCGGGATCCATTGCGCCACAATGCATGGAATACTCTGCATTCAATGATACTCCATGGACTCCACTGCATTCAATCAGGATGCTTTGGGCCATGCTGCATAAAATCCACTGCATTTAATCATGCTGCATGGAATCCACTGCATTCAATCATGCTGCATAATATCCACTGCATTCAAAATGTTCCATTTCTTCACGCTGCATGGAATCCACTGCATTCAATCGGGATGCATTTTACCTCGCTGCATGGAGTACACTGCATTCAATCTCAATGCATGGAATCCACTGCATTCAATCGGGATGCTTTGGGCCATGCTGCAAAAAATCCACTGCAATCAATCAGGATGCATTGGGCCTCGCTGCATGGACTCCACTGCATACAATCACGATCCATTGCGCCACAATGCATGGAATCCTCTGCATGCAATGATGCTGCATGGAATCCACTGCATTCCATCGGGATGCATTTTACCACACTGCATGGAGTACACTGCATTCAATCACAATGGATGGAATCCAATGCATTCAATCGGGATGCTTTGGGCCATGCTGCAGAAAATCCACTGCATTCAATCGGGATGCACTGGGCCTCGCTGCATGGACTCCACTGCATTCAATTGGTATCCATTGCGCTGCAATGCATGGAATCCTCTGCATTCAATTACGCTGCATGGAATCCACTGCATTCAATCGGGATGCATTTTACCAGGCTGCATGGAATCCATGCATTCATCACGCTGCATGGACTCCACTGCATACAATCGGGATCCATTGCGCCACAATGCATGGAATCCTCTGCATTCAATGATGCTCCATGGACTCCACTGCATTCAATCAGGATGCTTTGGGCCATGCTGCATAAAATCCACTGCATTCAATCATGCTGCATTAAATCCACTGCATTCAATCAGGCTGCATAAAATACACTGCATTCAATAGGGTTCCATTACTTCACACTTCATGGAATACAGTGCATTCAATCACGCTTCATGGAATCCACTGCATTCAATCGGGATGCATTTTACCACGCTGCATGGAGTTCACTGCATTCAATCACAATGCATGGAATCCACTGCATTCAATCGGGATGCTTTGGGCCATGCCTCATAAAATCCACTGCATTCAACGACGCTGCATGGAATCCACCGAATTTAACTGGGATACATTATACTAAGCTGTATCGAATCCACTGCATTCAATCAGGATGCATTTTACCATATGGCATGGAGTTCACTGCATTCAATCATGCTACACGTAATCCACTGCATTCAATCAGGATGCATTTTACCAGGCTGCATGGAATCCACTGCATTCAATCACGCTGCATGGAATCCGCTGCATGGAATCCACTGTATTCAATCAGGATGCATTTTACCAGGCTGCCTGGAATCCATGCATTCATCACACTGCATGGACTCCACTGCATACAATCGGGATCCATTGCGCCACAATGCATGGAATACTCTGCATTCAATGATACTCCATGGACTCCACTGCATTCAATCAGGATGCTTTGGGCCATGCTGCATAAAATCCACTGCATTTAATCATGCTGCATGGAATCCACTGCATTCAATCATGCTGCATAATATCCACTGCATTCAAAATGTTCCATTTCTTCACGCTGCATGGAATCCACTGCATTCAATCCGGATGCATTTTACCTCGCTGCATGGAGTACACTGCATTCAATCTCAATGCATGGAATCCACTGCATTCAATCGGGATGCTTTGGGCCATGTTGCAAAAAATCCACTGCAATCAATCAGGATGCATTGGGCCTCGCTGCATGAACTCCACTGCATACAATCGCGATCCATTGCGCCACAATGCATGGAATCCTCTGCATTCAATGATGCTGCATGGAATCCACTGCATTCAATCAGGATGCATTTTACCACACTGCATGGAGTACACTGCATTCAATCACAATGGATGGAATCCAATGCATTCAATCGGGATGCTTTGGGCCCTGCTGCAAAAAATCCACTGCATTCAATCGGGATGCACTGGGCCTCGCTGCATGGACTCCACTGCATTCAATTGGTATCCATTGCGCTGCAATGCATGGAATCCTCTGCATTCAATGATGCTGCATGGAATCCACTGCATTCAATCGGGATACATTTTACCACACTGCATGGAGTACACTGCATTCAATCACAATGGATGGAATCCACTGCATTCAATCGGGATGCTTTGGGCCATGCTGCATACAATCCACTGCATTCAATCGGGATGCATTGGGCCTCACTGCATGGACTCCACTGCATATAATCGGGATCCATTACACCACAATGCATGGAATCATCTGCATTCAATGACGCTGCATCTAATCCACTGCATTCAATCGGGATGCATTTTACCAGGCTGCATGGAATCCATGCATTCATCACGCTGCATGGACTCCACTGCATACAATCGGGATCCATTGCGCCACAATGCATGGAATCCTCTGCATTCAATCAGGATGCTTTGGGCCATGCTGCATAAAATCCACTGCATTCAATCATGCTCCATTAAATCCACTGCATTCAATCAGGCTGCATAAAATACACTGCATTCAATAGGGTTCCATTACTTCACACTTCATGGAATACAGTGCATTCAATTACGCTTCATGGAATCCACTGCATTCAATCGGGATGCATTTTACCACGCTGCATGGAGTTCACTGCATTCAATCACAATGCATGGAATCCACTGCATTCAATCGGGATGCTTTGGGCCATGCCTCATAAAATCCACTGCATTCAACGACGCTGCATGGAATCCACCGAATTTAACTGGGATACATTATACTAAGCTGTATCGAATCCACTGCATTCAATCAGGATGCATTTTACCACATTGCATGGAGTTCACTGCATTTAATCATGCTGCACGTAATCCACTGCATTCAATCAGGATGCTTTGGGCCATGCTGCATAAAATCCACTGCATTCAATCATGCTGCACGTAATCCACTGCATTCAATCGGGATGCATTTTACCAGGCTGCATGGAATCCACTGCATTCAATCACGCTGCATGGAATCCACTGCATTCAATCACGCTGCATGGAATCCACTGTATTCAATCAGGATGCATTTTACCAGGCTGCCTGGAATCCATGCATTCATCACACTGCATGGACTCCACTGCATACAATCGGGATCCATTGCGCCACAATGCATGGAATACTCTGCATTCAATGATACTCCATGGACTCCACTGCATTCAATCAGGATGCTTTGGGCCATGCTGCATAAAATCCACTGCATTTAATCATGCTGCATAGAATCCACTGCATTCAATCATGCTGCATAATATCCACTGCATTCAAAATATTCCATTTCTTTACGCTACATGGAATCCACTGCATTCAATCGGGATGCATTTTACCTCGCTGCATGGAGTACACTGCATTCAATCTCAATGCATGGAATCCACTGCATTCAATCGGGATGCTTTGGGCCATGCTGCAAAAAATCCACTGCAATCAATCAGGATGCATTGGGCCTCGCTGCATGGACTCCACTGCATACAATCGCGATCCATTGCGCCACAATGCATGGAATCCTCTGCATGCAATGATGCTGCATGGAATCCACTGCATTCAATCATGCTGCATAATATCCACTGCATTCAAAATGTTCCATTTCTTCACGCTGCATGGAATCCACTGCATTCAATCAGGATGCATGTTCCCACGCTCCATGGAATACACTGCATTCAATCAAAATGCATGGAATCCACTACATTCAATCGGGATGCTTTGGGCCATGCTGCATACAATCCACTGCATTCAATCGGGATGCATTGGGCCTCACTGCATGGACTCCACTGCATATAATCGGGATCCATTACACCACAATGCATGGAATCATCTGCATTCAATGACGCTGCATGGAATCCACTGCATTCAATCGGGATGCATTTTACCAGGCTGCATGGAATCCATGCATTCATCACGCTGCATGGACTCCACTGCATACAATCGGGATACATTGCGCCACAATGCATGGAATCCTCTGCATTCAATGATGCTCCAAGGACTCCACAGCATTCAATCAGGATGCTTTGGGCCATGCTGCATAAAATCCACTGCATTCAATCATGCTCCATTAAATCCACTGCATTAAATCAGGCTGCATAAAATACACTGCATTCAATAGGGTTCCATTACTTCACACTTCATGGAATACAGTGCATTCAATCACGCTTCATGGAATCCACTGCATTCAATCGGGATGCATTTTACCACGCTGCATGGAGTTCACTGCATTCAATCACAATGCATGGAATCCACTGCATTCAATCGGGATGCTTTGGGCCATGCCTCATAAAATCCACTGCATTCAACGACGCTGCATGGAATCCACCGAATTTAACTGGTATATATTATACTAAGCTGTATCGAATCCACTGCATTCAATCAGGATGCATTTTACCATATGGCATGGAGTTCACTGTATTCAATCATGCTACACGTAATCCACTGCATTCAATCAGGATGCTTTGGGCCATGCTGCATAAAATCCACTGCATTCAATCATGCTGCACGTAATCCACTGCATTCAATCGGGATGCATTTTACCAGGCTGCATGGAATCCACTGCATTCAATCACGCTGCATGGAATCCACTGCATTCAATCGGGATGCATTTTACCAGGCTGCATGGAATCCACTGCATTCAATCACACTGCATGGAATCCACTGCATTCAATCACGCTGCATGGAATCCACTGTATTCAATCAGGATGCATTTTACCAGGCTGCCTGGAATCCATGCATTCATCACACTGCATGGACTCCACTGCATACAATCGGGATCCATTGCGCCACAATGCATGGAATACTCTGCATTCAATGATACTCCATGGACTCCACTGCATTCAATCAGGATGCTTTGGGCCATGCTGCATAAAATCCACTGCATTTAATCATGCTGCATGGAATCCACTGCATTCAATCATGCTGCATAATATCCACTGCATTCAAAACGTTCCATTTCTTCACGCTGCATGGAATCCACTGCATTCAATCAGGATGCATTTTAATAAGCTGCATGGAATCCATTCAGTCATCACGCTGCATGGACTCCGCTGCATACAGTCGGGATCCATTACGCCACAATGCATGGAATCCTCTGCATTCAATCACGCTGCATGGAATCCACTGCATTCAATCGGGATGCAATTTACCACGCTGAATGGAGTACACTGCATTCAATCACGCTGCATGGAATCCCCTGCATTCAATCGGGATGCTTTGGGCCATGCTGCAAAAAAATCCACTGCATTCAATCGGGATGCATTGGGCCTCGCTTCATGGACTCCAGTGCATACAGTCGGGATCCATGGCACCAAAATGCATGGAATCCTCTGCATTCAATGACGCTGCATGGAATCCACTGCATTCAATCAGGATGCTTTGGGCCATGCCTCATAAAATCCACTTCATTCAATGACGCTGCATGGAATCGACTGCATTCAATCATGCTGCATATAATCCACTGCTTACAATGGGGTTCAATTTCTTCACGCTGCATGGAATCCACTGCATTCAATCACGCTGCATGGAATCCACTGCATTCCATCGGGATGCATGTTCCCACGCTGCATGGAGTACACTGCATTCAATCAAAATGCATGGAATCCACTGCATTCAATCGGGATGCTTTGGGCCATGCTGCATACAATCCACTGCATTCAATCGGGATGCATTGGGCCTCACTGCATGGACTCCACTGCATATAATCGGGATCCATTACACCACAATGCCTGGAATCATCTGCATTCAATGACGCTGCATGGAAACCACTGCATTCAATCGGGATGCATTTTACCAGGCTGCATGGAATCCATGCATTCATCACGCTGCATGGACTCCACTGCATACAATCGGGATCCATTGCGCCACAATGCATGGAATCCTCTGCATTCAATCAGGATGCTTTGAGCCATTCTGCATAAAATCCACTGCATTCAATCATGCTCCATTAAATCCACTGCATTCAATCAGGCTGCATAAAATACACTGCATTCAATAGGGTTCCATTACTTCACACTTCATGGAATAGTGCATTCAATCACGCTTCATGGAATCCACTGCATTCAATCGGGATTCATTTTACCACGCTGCATGGAGTTCACTGCATTCAATCACAATGCATGGAATCCACTGCATTCAATCGGGATGCTTTGGGCCATGCCTCATAAAATCCACTGCATTCAACGACGCTGCATGGAATCCACCGAATTTAACTGGGATACATTATACTAAGCTGTATCGAATCCACTGCATTCAATCAGGATGCATTTTACCATATGGCATGGAGTTCACTGCATTCAATCATGCTACACGTAATCCACTGCATTCAATCAGGATGCTTTGGGCCATGCTGCATAAAATCCACTGCATTCAATCATGCTGCACGTAATCCACTGCATTCAATCGGGATGCATTTTACCAGGCTGCATGGAATCCACTGCATTCAATCACGCTGCATGGAATCCACTGCATTCAATCGGGATGCATTTTACCAGGCTGCATGGAATCCACTGCATTCAATCACGCTGCATGGAATCCACTGCATTCAATCACGCTGCATGGAATCCACTGTATTCAATCAGGATGCATTTTACCAGGCTGCCTGGAATCCCTGCATTCATCACACTGCATGGACTCCACTGCATACAATCGGGATCCATTGCGCCACAATGCATGGAATACTCTGCATTCAATGATACTCCATGGACTCCACTGCATTCAATCAGGATGCTTTGGGCCATGCTGCATAAAATCCACTGCATTTAATCATGCTGCATGGAATCCACTGCATTCAATCATGCTGCATAATATCCACTGCATTCAAAATGTTCCATTTCTTCACGCTGCATGGAATCCACTGCATTCAATCGGGATGCATTTTACCTCGCTGCATGGAGTACACTGCATTCAATCTCAATGCATGGAAACCACTGCATTCAATCGGGATGCTTTGGGCCATGCTGCAAAAAATCCACTGCAATCAATCAGGATGCATTGGGCCTCGCTGCATGAACTCCACTGCATACAATCGCGATCCATTGCGCCACAATGCATGGAATCCTCTGCATTCAATGATGCTGCATGGAATCCACTGCATTCAATCAGGATGCATTTTACCACACTGCATGGAGTACACTGCATTCAATCACAATGGATGGAATCCAATGCATTCAATCGGGATGCTTTGGGCCATGCTGCAAAAAATCCACTGCATTCAATCGGGATGCACTGGGCCTCGCTGAATGGACTCCACTGCATTCAATTGGTATCCATTGCGCTGCAATTCATGGAATCCTCTGCATTCAATGATGCTGCATGGAATCCACTGCATTCAATCGGGATGCATTTTACCACACTGCATGGAGTACACTGCATTCAATCACAATGGATGGAATCCACTGCATTCAATCATGCTGCATGGAATCCACTGCATTCAATCATGCTGCATAATATCCACTGCATTCTAAATGTTCCATTTCTTCATGCTGCATGGAATCCACTGCATTCCATCGGGATGCATGTTCCCACGCTGCATGGAGTACACTGCATTCAATCAAAATGCAAGGAATCCACTGCATTCAATCGGGATGCTTTGGGCCATGCTGCATACAATCCACTGCATTCAATCGGGATGCATTGGGCCTCACTGCATGGACTCCACTTCATATAATCGGGATCCATTACACCACAATGCATGGAATCATCTGCATTCATTGACGCTGCATGGAATCCACTGCATTCAATCGGGATGCATTTTAACAGGCTGCATGGAATCCATGCATTCATCACGCTGCATGGACTCCACTGCATACAATCGGGATCCATTGTGCCACAATGCATGGAATCCACTGCATTCAATCAGGATGCATTTTAATAAGCTGCATGGAATCCATTCAGTCATCACGCTGCATGGACTCCGCTGCATACAGTCGGGATCCATTACGCCACAATGCATGGAATCCTCTGCATTCAATCACGCTGCATGGAATCCACTGCATTCAATCGGGATGCAATTTACCACGCTGAATGGAGTACACTGCATTCAATCACGCTGCATGGAATCCCCTGCATTCAATCGGGATGCTTTGGGCCATGCTGCAAAAAAATCCACTGCATTCAATCGGGATGCATTGGGCCTCGCTTCATGGACTCCAGTGCATACAGTCGGGATCCATTGCACCAAAATGCATGGAATCCTCTGCATTCAATGACGCTGCATGGAATCCACTGCATTCAATCGGGATGCTTTGGGCCATGCTGCATACAATCCACTGCATTCAATCGGGATGCATTGGGCCTCACTGCATGGACTCCACTGCATATAATCGGGATCCATTACACCACAATGCCTGGAATCATCTGCATTCAATGACGCTGCATGGAATCCACTGCATTCAATCGGGATGCATTTTACCAGGCTGCATGGAATCCATGCATTCATCACGCTGCATGGACTCCACTGCATACAATCGGGATCCATTGTGCCACAATGCATGGAATCCTCTGCATTCAATCAGGATGCTTTGAGCCATGCTGCATAAAATCCACTGCATTCAATCATGCTCCATTAAATCCACTGCATTCAATCAGGCTGCATAAAATACACTGCATTCAATAGGGTTCCATTACTTCACACTTCATGGAATACAGTGCATTCAATCACGCTTCATGGAATCCAGTGCATTCAATCGGGATTCATTTTACCACGCTGCATGGAGTTCACTGCATTCAATCTCAATGCATGGAATCCACTGCATTCAATCGGGATGCTTTGGGCCATGCTGCAAAAAATCCACTGCAATCAATCAGGATGCATTGGGCCTCGCTGCATGAACTCCACTGCATACAATCGCGATCCATTGCGCCACAATGCATGGAATCCTCTGCATTCAATGATGCTGCATGGAATCCACCTCATTCAATCAGGATGCATTTTACCACACTGCATGGAGTACACTGCATTCAATCACAATGGATGGAATCGAATGCATTCTATCAGGATGCTTTGGGCCATGCTGCAAAAAATCCACAGCATTCAATCGGGATGCACTAGGCCTCGCTGAATGGACTCCACTGCATTCAATTGATATCCATTGCGCTGCAATGCATGGAATCCTCTGCATTCAATGATGCTGCATGGAATCCACTGCATTCAATCGGGATGCATTTTACCACACTGCATGGAGTACACTGCATTCAATCACAATGGATGGAATCCACTGCATTCAATCGGGATGCTTTGGGGCATGCTTCATGAAATCCACTGCATTCAATCATGCTGCATGGAATCGACTGCACTCCATCATGCTGCATAAAATCCACTGCATTCAATAGGGTTCCATTTCTTCACACTGCAGGGAATACAATGCATTCAATCGGGATGCATTTTAACACTCTGCATGGATTACACTGCTGCATAATGGATTACACTGCTGCAATCATGCTGCATATAATCCACTGCATTCAATCGGGATGCTTTGGGCCATGCTGCATAAAATCCACTGCATTCCATCGGGATGCATTGGGCCTCGCTGCATGGACTCCACTGCATACAATCGGGATCCATTGCGCCACAATGCATGGAATCTTCTGCATTCATTGATGCTGCATGGAATCCACTGCATTCAATTGGGATGCTTTGGGCCATGCTGCATATAATCCAGTGCATTCAATTGGGATGCATTTGGCCTCGCTCCATGGACTCCACTGCATACAATAAGGATCAATTGCAACAAAATGCATGGAATCCTCTGCATTCAATGATGCTCGATTGAATCCAGTGCACTCAATCAGGATGCTTTGGGCCATGCTGCATAAAATCCACTGCATTCAATAGGGTTCCAACACTTCACGCTGCATGGAATCCACTGCATTCAATCAGGATGCTTTGGGCCATGCTTAATAAATTCCACTGCATTCAACGACACTGCATGGAATCCACCGAATTTAACTGGGATACATTATACTAAGCTGTATCGAATCCACTGCATTCAATCAGGATGCATTTTACCACATTGCATGGAGTTCACTGCATTTAATCATGCTGCACGTAATCCACTGCATTCAATCAGGATGCTTTGGGCCATGCTGCATAAAATCCACTGCATTCAATCATGCTGCACGTAATCCACTGCATTCAATCGGGATGCATTTTACCAGGCTGCATGGAATCCACTGCATTCAATCACGCTGCATGGAATCCACTGCATTCAATCGGGATGCATTTTACCTCGCTGCATGGAATCCATTGCATTCAATCACGCTGCATGGAATCCACTGCATTCAATCACGCTGCATGGAATCCACTGCATTCAATCAGGATGCATTTTAATAAGCTGCATGGAATCCATTCAGTCATCACGCTGCATGGACTCCGCTGCATACAGTCGGGATCCATTACGCCACAATGCATGGAATCCTCTGCATTCAATCACGCTGCATGGAATCCACTGCATTCAATCGGGATGCAATTTACCACGCTGAATGGAGTACACTGCATTCAATCACGCTGCATGGAATCCCCTGCATTCAATCGGGATGCTTTGGGCCATGCTGCAAAAAAATCCACTGCATTCAATCGGGATGCATTGGGCCTCGCTTCATGGACTCCAGTGCATACAGTCGGGATCCATTGCACCAAAATGCATGGAATCCTCTGCATTCAATGACGCTGCATGGAATCCACTGCATTCAATCAGGATGCTTTGGGCCATGCCTCATAAAATCCACTTCATTCAATGACGCTGCATGGAATCGACTGCATTCAATCATGCTGCATATAATCCACTGCTTACAATAGGGTTCAATTTCTTCACGCTGCATGGAATCCACTGCATTCAATCACGCTGCATGGAATCCACTGCATTCCATCGGGATGCATGTTCCCACGCTGCATGGAGTACACTGCATTCAATCAAAATGCATGGAATCCACTGCATTCAATCGGGATGCTTTGGGCCATGCTGCATACAATCCACTGCATTCAATCGGGATGCATTGGGCCTCACTGCATGGACTCCACTGCATATAATCGGGATCCATTACACCACAATGCCTGGAATCATCTGCATTCAATGACGCTGCCTGGAATCCACTGCATTCAATCGGGATGCATTTTACCAGGCTGCATGGAATCCATGCATTCATCACGCTGCATGGACTCCACTGCATACAATCGGGATCCATTGCGCCACAATGCATGGAATCCTCTGCATTCAATCAGGATGCTTTGGGCCATGCTGCATAAAATCCACTGCATTCAATCATGCTCCATTAAATCCACTGCATTCAATCAGGCTGCATAAAATACACTGCATTCAATAGGGTTCCATTACTTCACACTTCATGGAATACAGTGCATTCAATCACGCTTCATGGAATCCACTGCATTCAATTGGGATTCATTTTACCACGCTGCATGGAGTTCACTGCATTCAATCACAATGCATGGAATCCACTGCATTCAATCGGGATGCTTTGGGCCATGCCTCATAAAATCCACTGCATTCAACGACGCTGCATGGAATCCACCGAATTTAACTGGGATACATTATACTAAGCTGTATCGAATCCACTGCATTCAATCAGGATGCATTTTACCACATTGCATGGAGTTCACTGCATTTAATCATGCTGCACGTAATCCACTGCATTCAATCAGGATGCTTTGGGCCATGCTGCATAAAATCCACTGCATTCAATCATGCTGCATGGAATCCACTGCATTCAATCGGGATGCATTTTACCAGGCTGCATGGAATCCACTGCATTCAATCACGCTGCATGGAATCCACTGCATTCAATCACGCTGCATGGAATCCACTGCATTCAATCAGGATGCATTTTAATAAGCTGCATGGAATCCATTCAGTCATCACGCTGCATGGACTCCGCTGCATACAGTCGGGATCCATTACGCCACAATGCATGGAATCCTCTGCATTCAATCGGGATGCATTTTACCAGGCTGCATGGAATCCACTGCATTCAATCAGGATGCATTTTACCAGGCTGCCTGGAATCCATGCATTTATCACACTGCATGGACTCCACTGCATACAATCGGGATCCATTACGACACAATGCATTGAATACTCTGCATTCAATAATGCTCCATGGAATCCACTGCATTCAATCGGGATGCTTTGGGGCATGCTTCATGAAATCCACTGCATTCAATCATGCTGCATGGAATCGACTGCACTCCATCATGCTGCATAAAATCCACTGCATTCAATAGGGTTCCATTTCTTCACACTGCAGGGAATACAATGCATTCAATCGGGATGCATTTTAACACTCTGCATGGATTACACTGCTGCATAATGGATTACACTGCTGCAATCATGCTGCATATAATCCACTGCATTCAATCGGGATGATTTGGGCCATGCTGCATAAAATCCACTGCATTCCATCGGGATGCATTGGGCCTCGCTGCATGGACTCCACTGCATACAATCGGGATCCATTGCGCCACAATGCATGGAATCTTCTGCATTCATTGATGCTGCATGGAATCCACTGCATTCAATTGGGATGCTTTGGGCCATGCTGCATATAATCCAGTGCATTCAATTGGGATGCATTTGGCCTCGCTCCATTGACTCCACTGCATACAATAAGGATCAATTGCAACACAATGCATGGAATCCTCTGCATTCAATGATGCTCGATTGAATCCAGTGCACTCAATCAGGATGCTTTGGGCCATGCTGCATAAAATCCACTGCATTCAATAGGGTTCCAACACTTCACGCTGCATGGAATCCACTGCATTCAATCAGGATGCTTTGGGCCATGCTTAATAAATTCCACTGCATTCAACGACACTGCATGGAATCCACCGAATTTAACTGGGATACATTATACTAAGCTGTATCGAATCCACTGCATTCAATCAGGATGCATTTTACCACATTGCATGGAGTTCACTGCATTTAATCATGCTGCACGTAATCCACTGCATTCAATCAGGATGCTTTGGGCCATGCTGCATAAAATCCACTGCATTCAATCATGCTGCACGTAATCCACTGCATTCAATCGGGATGCATTTTACCAGGCTGCATGGAATCCACTGCCTTCAATCACGCTGCATGGAATCCACTGCATTCAATCGGGATGCATTTTACCAGGCTGCATGGAATCCACTGCATTCAATCACGCTGCATGGAATCCACTGCATTCAATCACGCTGCATGGAATCCACTGCATTCAATCAGGATGCATTTTAATAAGCTGCATGGAATCCATTCAGTCATCACGCTGCATGGACTCCGCTGCATACATTCGGGATCCATTACACCACAATGCATGGAATCCTCTGCATTCAATCACGCTGCATGGAATCCACTGCATTCAATCGGGATGCAATTTACCAGGCTGAATGGAGTACACTGCATTCAATCACGCTGCATGGAATCCCCTGCATTCAATCGGGATGCTTTGGGCCATGCTGCAAAAAAATCCACTTCATTCAATCGGGATGCTTTGGGCCTCGCTTCATGGACTCCAGTGCATACAGTCGGGATCCATTGCACCAAAATGCATGGAATCCTCTGCATTCAATGACGCTGCATGGAATCCACTGCATTCAATCGGGATGCTTTGGGCCATGCCTCATAAAATCCACTTCATTCAATGACGCTGCATGGAATCGACTGCATTCAATCATGCTGCATATAATCCACTGCTTACAATAGGGTTCAATTACTTCACGCTGCATGGAATCCACTGCATTCAATCACACTTCATGGAATCCACTGCATTCAATCGGGATTCATTTTACCACGCTGCATGGAGTTCACTGCATTCAATCACAATGCATGGAATCCACTGCATTCAATCGGGATGCTTTGGGCCATGCCTCATAAAATCCACTGCATTCAACGACGCTGCATGGAATCCACCGAATTTAATTGGGATACATTATACTAAGCTGTATCGAATCCACTGCATTCAATCAGGATGCATTTTACCACATTGCATGGAGTTCACTGCATTCAATCATGCTGCACGTAATCCACTGCATTCAATCAGGATGCTTTGGGCCATGCTGCATAAAATCCACTGCATTCAATCATGCTGCACGTAATCCACTGCATTCAATCGGGATGAATTTTACCAGGCTGCATGGAATCCACTGCATTCAATCAGGATGCATTTTAATAAGCTGCATGGAATCCATTCAGTCATCACGCTGCATGGACTCCACTGCATACAGTCGGGATCCATTACGCCACAATGCATGGAATCCTCTGCATTCAATCGGGATGCATTTTGCCAGGCTGCATGGAATCCACTGCATTCAATAACGCTGCATGGAATCCACTGCATTCAATCACGCTGCATGGAATCCACTGCATTCAATCAGGATGCATTTTACCATGCTGCCTGGAATCCATGCATTTATCACACTGCATGGACTCCACTGCATACAATCGGGATCCATTACGACACAATGCATTGAATACTCTGCATTCAATAATGCTCCATGGAATCCACTGCATTCAATCAGGATGCTTTGGGCCATGCTGCATAAAATCCACTGCATTCAATCATGCTGCATAGAATCCACTGCATTCAATCATGCTGCATAATATCCACTGCATTCTAAATGTTCCATTTCTTCACGCTGCATGGAATCCCCTGCATTCCATCGGGATGCATGTTCCCACGCTGCATGGAGTACACTGCATTCAATCAAAATGCATGGAATCCACTGCATTCCATCGGGATGCTTTGGGCCATGCTGCATACAATCCACTGCATTCAATCGGGATGCATTGGGCCTCACTGCATGGACTCCACTGCATATAATCGGGATCCATTACACCACAATGCATGGAATCATCTGCATTCAATGACGCTGCATGGAATCCACTGCATTCAATCGGGATGCATTTTACCAGGCTGCATGGAATCCATGCATTCATCACGCTGCATGGACTCCACTGCATACAATCGGGATCCATTGCGCCACAAGGCATGGAATCCTCTGCATTCAATCAGGATGCTTTGGGCCATGCTGCATAAAATCCACTGCATTCAATCATGCTCCATTAAATCCACTGCATTCAATCAGGCTGCATAAAATACACTGCATTCAATAGGGTTCCATTACTTCACACTTCATGGAATACAGTGCATTCAATCACACTTCATGGAATCCACTGCATTCAATCGGGATTCATTTTACCACGCTGCATGGAGTTAACTGCATTCAATCACAATGCATGGAATCCACTGCATTCAATCGGGATGCTTTGGGCCATGCCTCATAAAATCCACTGCATTCAACGACGCTGCATGGAATCCACCGAATTTAACTGGGATACATTATACTAAGCTGTATCGAATCCACTGCATTCAATCAGGATGCATTTTACCACATTGCATGGAGTTCACTGCATTTAATCATGCTGCACGTAATCCACTGCATTCAATCAGGATGCTTTGGGCCATGCTGCATAAAATCCACTGCATTCAATCATGCTGCACGTAATCCACTGCATTCAATCGGGATGCATTTTACCAGGCTGCATGGAATCCACTGCATTCAATCACGCTGCATGGAATCCACTGCATTCAATCGGGATGCATTTTACCAGGCTGCATGGAATCCACTGCATTCAATCACGCTGCATGGAATCCACTGCATTCAATCAGGATGCATTTTAATAAGCTGCATGGAATCCATTCAGTCACCACGCTGCATGGACTCCGCTGCATCCAGTCGGGATCCATTACGCCGCAATGCATGGAATCCTCTGCATTCAATCACGCTGCATGGAATCCACTGCATTCAATCGGGATGCAATTTACCACGCTGAATGGAGTACACTGCATTCAATCACGCTGCATGGA
Source organism: Sus scrofa (assembly GCF_054392235.1). NCBI lineage: Eukaryota > Metazoa > Chordata > Mammalia > Artiodactyla > Suidae > Sus > Sus scrofa. The sequence continues at coordinate 5,109,676 of NC_139399.1, forward strand.
ATCCCCTGCATTCAATCGGGATGCTTTGGGCCATGCTGCAAAAAAATCCACTGCATTCAATCGGGATGCATTGGGCCTCGCTTCATGGACTCCAGTGCATACAGTCGGGATCCATTGCACCAAAATGCATGGAATCCTCTGCATTCAATGACGCTGCATGGAATCCACTGCATTCAATCAGGATGCTTTGGGCCATGCCTCATAAAATCCACTTCATTCAATGACGCTGCATGGAATCGACTGCATTCAATCATGCTGAATATAATCCACTGCTTACAATAGGGTTCAATTTCTTCACGCTGCATGGAATCCACTGCATTAAATCACGCTGCATGGAATCCACTGCATTCCATCGGGATGCATGTTCCCACGCTGCATGGAGTACACTGCATTCGATCAAAATGCATGGAATCCACTGCATTCAATCGGGATGCTTTGGGCCATGCTGCATACAATCCACTGCATTCAATCGGGATGCATTGGGCCTCACTGCATGGACTCCACTGCATATAATCGGGATCCATTACACCACAATGCATGGAATCATCTGCATTCAATGACGCTGCATGGAAACCACTGCATTCAATCACGCTGCATGGAATCCACTGTATTCAATCAGGATGCATTTTACCAGGCTGCCTGGAATCCACTGCATTCAATCACGCTGCATGGAATCCACTGCATTCAATCACGCTGCATGGAATCCACTGTATTCAATCAGGATGCATTTTACCAGGCTGCCTGGAATCCATGCATTCATCACACTGCATGGACTCCACTGCATACAATCGGGATCCATTGCGCCACAATGCATGGAATACTCTGCATTCAATGATACTCCATGGACTCCACTGCATTCAATCAGGATGCTTTGGGCCATGCTGCATAAAATCCACTGCATTTAATCATGCTGCATGGAATCCACTGCATTCAATCATGCTGCATAATATCCACTGCATTCAAAATATTCCATTTCTTCACGCTGCATGGAATCCACTGCATTCAATCGGGATGCATTTTACCTCGCTGCATGGAGTACACTGCATTCAATCTCAATGCATGGAATCCACTGCATTCAATCGGGATGCTTTGGGCCATGCTGCAAAAAATCCACTGCAATCAATCAGGATGCATTGGGCCTCGCTGCATGAACTCTACTGCATACAATCGCGATCCATTGCGCCACAATGCATGGAATCCTCTGCATTCAATGATGCTGCATGGAATCCACTGCATTCAATCAGGATGCATTTTACCACACTGCATGGAGTACACTGCATTCAATCACAATGGATGGAATCCAATGCATTCAATCGGGATGCTTTGGGCCATGCTGCAAAAAATCCACTGCATTCAATCGGGATGCACTGGGCCTCGCTGCATGGACTCCACTGCATTCAATTGGTATCCATTGCGCTGCAATGCATGGAATCCTCTGCATTCAATGATGCTGCATGGAATCCACTGCATTCAATCGGGATGCATTTTACCACACTGCATGGAGTACACTGCATTCAATCACAATGGATGGAATCCACTGCATTCAATCATGCTGCATGGAATCCACTGCATTCAATCATGCTGCATAATATCCACTGCATTCTAAATGTTCCATTTCTTCACGCTGCATGGAATCCACTGCATTCCATCGGGATGCATGTTCCCACGCTGCATGGAGTACACTGCATTCAATCAAAATGCATGGAATCCACTGCATTCAATCGGGATGCTTTGGGCCATGCTGCATACAATCCTCTGCATTCAATCGGGATGCATTGGGCCTCACTGCATGGACTCCACTTCATATAATCGGGATCTATTACACCACAATGCATGGAATCATCTGCATTCAATGATGCTGCATGGAATCCACTGCATTCAATCGGGATGCATTTTACCAGGCTGCATGGAATCCATGCATTCATCACGCTGCATGGACTCCACTGCATACAATCGGGATCCATTGCGCCACAATGCATGGAATCCACTGCATTCAATCAGGATGCATTTTAATAAGCTGCATGGAATCCATTCAGTCATCACGCTGCATGGACTCCGCTGCATACAGTCGGGATCCATTACGCCACAATGCATGGAATCCTCTGCATTCAATCACGCTGCATGGAATCCACTGCATTCAATCGGGATGCAATTTACCACGCTGAATGGAGTACACTGCATTCAATCACGCTGCATGGAATCCCCTGCATTCAATCGGGATGCTTTGGGCCATGCTGCAAAAAAATCCACTGCATTCAATCGGGATGCATTGGGCCTCGCTTCATGGACTCCAGTGCATACAGTCGGGATCCATGGCACCAAAATGCATGGAATCCTCTGCATTCAATGACGCTGCATGGAATCCACTGCATTCAATCAGGATGCTTTGGGCCATGCCTCATAAAATCCACTTCATTCAATGACGCTGCATGGAATCGACTGCATTCAATCATGCTGCATATAATCCACTGCTTACAATAGGGTTCAATTTCTTCACGCTGCATGGAATCCACTGCATTCAATCACGCTGCATGGAATCCACTGCATTCCATCGGGATGCATGTTCCCACGCTGCATGGAGTACACTGCATTCAATCAAAATGCATACAATCCACTGCATTCAATCGGGATGCATTGGGCCTCACTGCATGGACTCCACTGCATATAATCGGGATCCATTACACCACAATGCCTGGAATCATCTGCATTCAATGACGCTGCATGGAAACCACTGTATTCAATCGGGATCCATTGCGCCACAGTGCATGGAATCCTCTGCATTCAATCAGGATGCTTTGAGCCATGCTGCATAAAATCCACTGCATTCAATCATGCTCCATTAAATCCACTGCATTCAATCAGGCTGCATAAAATACACTGCATTCAATAGGGTTCCATTACTTCACACTTCATGGAATACAGTGCATTCAATCACGCTTCATGGAATCCACTGCATTCAATCGGGATGCATTTTACCACACTGCATGGAGTTCACTGCATTCAATCACAATGCATGGAATCCACTGCATTCAATCGGGATGCTTTGGGCCATGCCTCATAAAATCCACTGCATTCAACGACGCTGCATGGAATCCACCGAATTTAACTGGGATACATTATACTAAGCTGTATCGAATCCACTGCATTCAATCAGGATGCATTTTACCATATGGCATGGAGTTCACTGCATTCAATCATGCTACACGTAATCCACTGCATTCAATCAGGATGCTTTGGGCCATGCTGCATAAAATCCACTGCATTCAATCATGCTGCACGTAATCCACTGCATTCAATCGGGATGCATTTTACCAGGCTGCATGGAATCCACTGCATTCAATCACGCTGCATGGAATCCACTGCATTCAATCAGGATGCATTTTAATAAGCTGCATGGAATCCATTCAGTCATCACGCTGCATGGACTCCGCTGCATACAGTCGGGATCCATTACGCCGCAATGCATGGAATCCTCTGCATTCAATCACGCTGCATGGAATCCACTGCATTCAATCGGGATGCAATTTACCACGCTGAATGGAGTACACTGCATTCAATCACGCTGCATGGAATCCCCTGCATTCAATCGGGATGCTTTGGGCCATGCTGCAAAAAAATCCACTGCATTCAATCGGGATGCATTGGGCCTCGCTTCATGGACTCCAGTGCATACAGTCGGGATCCATTGCACCAAAATGCATGGAATCCTCTGCATTCAATGACGCTGCATGGAATCCACTGCATTCAATCAGGATGCTTTGGGCCATGCCTCATAAAATCCACTTCATTCAATGACGCTGCATGGAATCGACTGCATTCAATCATGCTGAATATAATCCACTGCTTACAATAGGGTTCAATTTCTTCACGCTGCATGGAATCCACTGCATTCAATCACGCTGCATGGAATCCACTGCATTCCATCGGGATGCATGTTCCCACGCTGCATGGAGTACACTGCATTCGATCAAAATGCATGGAATCCACTGCATTCAATCGGGATGCTTTGGGCCATGCTGCATACAATCCACTGCATTCAATCGGGATGCATTGGGCCTCACTGCATGGACTCCACTGCATATAATCGGGATCCATTACACCACAATGCATGGAATCATCTGCATTCAATGACGCTGCATGGAAACCACTGCATTCAATCACGCTGCATGGAATCCACTGTATTCAATCAGGATGCATTTTACCAGGCTGCCTGGAATCCACTGCATTCAATCACGCTGCATGGAATCCACTGCATTCAATCACGCTGCATGTAATCCACTGTATTCAATCAGGATGCATTTTACCAGGCTGCCTGGAATCCATGCATTCATCACACTGCATGGACTCCACTGCATACAATCGGGATCCATTGCGCCACAATGCATGGAATACTCTGCATTCAATGATACTCCATGGACTCCACTGCATTCAATCAGGATGCTTTGGGCCATGCTGCATAAAATCCACTGCATTTAATCATGCTGCATGGAATCCACTGCATTCAATCATGCTGCATAATATCCACTGCATTCAAAATATTCCATTTCTTCACGCTGCATGGAATCCACTGCATTCCATCGGGATGCATTTTACCTCGCTGCATGGAGTACACTGCATTCAATCTCAATGCATGGAATCCACTGCATTCAATCGGGATGCTTTGGGCCATGCTGCAAAAAATCCACTGCAATCAATCAGGATGCATTGGGCCTCGCTGCATGAACTCTACTGCATACAATCGCGATCCATTGCGCCACAATGCATGGAATCCTCTGCATTCAATGATGCTGCATGGAATCCACTGCATTCAATCAGGATGCATTTTACCACACTGCATGGAGTACACTGCATTCAATCACAATGGATGGAATCCAATGCATTCAATCGGGATGCTTTGGGCCATGCTGCAAAAAATCCACTGCATTCAATCGGGATGCACTGGGCCTCGCTGCATGGACTCCACTGCATTCAATTGGTATCCATTGCGCTGCAATGCATGGAATCCTCTGCATTCAATGATGCTGCATGGAATCCACTGCATTCAATCGGGATGCATTTTACCACACTGCATGGAGTACACTGCATTCAATCACAATGGATGGAATCCACTGCATTCAATCATGCTGCATGGAATCCACTGCATTCAATCATGCTGCATAATATCCACTGCATTCTAAATGTTCCATTTCTTCACGCTGCATGGAATCCACTGCATTCCATCGGGATGCATGTTCCCACGCTGCATGGAGTACACTGCATTCAATCAAAATGCATGGAATCCACTGCATTCAATCGGGATGCTTTGGGCCATGCTGCATACAATCCTCTGCATTCAATCGGGATGCATTGGGCCTCACTGCATGGACTCCACTTCATATAATCGGGATCTATTACACCACAATGCATGGAATCATCTGCATTCAATGACGCTGCATGGAATCCACTGCATTCAATCGGGATGCATTTTACCAGGCTGCATGGAATCCATGCATTCATCACGCTGCATGGACTCCACTGCATACAATCGGGATCCATTGCGCCACAATGCATGGAATCCACTGCATTCAATCAGGATGCATTTTAATAAGCTGCATGGAATCCATTCAGTCATCACGCTGCATGGACTCCGCTGCATACAGTCGGGATCCATTACGCCACAATGCATGGAATCCTCTGCATTCAATCACGCTGCATGGAATCCACTGCATTCAATCGGGATGCAATTTACCACGCTGAATGGAGTACACTGCATTCAATCACGCTGCATGGAATCCCCTGCATTCAATCGGGATGCTTTGGGCCATGCTTCAAAAAAATCCACTTCATTCAATCGGGATGCATTGGGCCTCGCTTCATGGACTCCAGTGCATCCAGTCGGGATCCATGGCACCAAAATGCATGGAATCCTCTGCATTCAATGACGCTGCATGGAATCCACTGCATTCAATCAGGATGCTTTGGGCCATGCCTCATAAAATCCACTTCATTCAATGACGCTGCATGGAATCGACTGCATTCAATCATGCTGCATATAATCCACTGCTTACAATAGGGTTCAATTTCTTCACGCTGCATGGAATCCACTGCATTCAATCACGCTGCATGGAATCCACTGCATTCCATCGGGATGCATGTTCCCACGCTGCATGGAGTACACTGCATTCAATCAAAATGCATACAATCCACTGCATTCAATCGGGATGCATTGGGCCTCACTGCATGGACTCCACTGCATATAATCGGGATCCATTACACCACAATGCCTGGAATCATCTGCATTCAATGACGCTGCATGGAAACCACTGTATTCAATCGGGATCCATTGCGCCACAGTGCATGGAATCCTCTGCATTCAATCAGGATGCTTTGAGCCATGCTGCATAAAATCCACTGCATTCAATCATGCTCCATTAAATCCACTGCATTCAATCAGGCTGCATAAAATACACTGCATTCAATAGGGTTCCATTACTTCACACTTCATGGAATACAGTGCATTCAATCACGCTTCATGGAATCCACTGCATTCAATCGGGATGCATTTTACCACGCTGCATGGAGTTCACTGCATTCAATCACAATGCATGGAATCCACTGCATTCAATCGGGATGCTTTGGGCCATGCCTCATAAAATCCACTGCATTCAACGACGCTGCATGGAATCCACCGAATTTAACTGGGATACATTATACTAAGCTGTATCGAATCCACTGCATTCAATCAGGATGCATTTTACCATATGGCATGGAGTTCACTGCATTCAATCATGCTACACGTAATCCACTGCATTCAATCAGGATGCTTTGGGCCATGCTGCATAAAATCCACTGCATTCAATCATGCTGCACGTAATCCACTGCATTCAATCGGGATGCATTTTACCAGGCTGCATGGAATCCACTGCCTTCAATCACGCTGCATGGAATCCACTGCATTCAATCGGGATGCATTTTCCCAGGCTGCATGGAATCCACTGCATTCAATCACGCTGCATGGAATCCACTGCATTCAATCACGCTGCATGGAATCCACTGTATTCAATCAGGATGCATTTTACCAGGCTGCCTGGAATCCATGCATTCATCACACTGCATGGACTCCACTGCATACAATCGGGATCCATTGCGCCACAATGCATGGAATACTCTGCATTCAATGATACTCCATGGACTCCACTGCATTCAATCAGGATGCTTTGGGCCATGCTGCATAAAATCCACTGCATTTAATCATGCTGCATTGAATCCACTGCATTCAATCATGCTGCATAATATCCACTGCATTCAAAATGTTCCATTTCTTCACGCTGCATGGAATCCACTGCATTCAATCGGGATGCATTTTACCTCGCTGCATGGAGTACACTGCATTCAATCTCAATGCATGGAATCCACTGCATTCAATCGGGATGCTTTGGGCCATGCTGCAAAAAATCCACTGCAATCAAACAGGATGCATTGGGCCTCGCTGCATGAACTCTACTGCATACAATCGCGATCCATTGCGCCACAATGCATGGGTTCCTCTGCATTCAATGATGCTGCATGGAATCCACTGCATTCAATCATGCTGCATAATATCCACTGCATTCAAAATGTTCCATTTCTTCACGCTGCATGGAATCCACTGCATTCAATCAGGATGCATGTTCCCACGCTGCATGGAGTACACTGCATTCAATCAAAATGCATGGAATCCACTACATTCAATCGGGATGCTTTGGTCCATGCTGCATACAATCCACTGCATTCAATCGGGATGCATTGGGCCTCACTGCATGGACTCCACTGCATATAATCGGGATCCATTACACCACAATGCATGGAATCATCTGCATTCAATGACGCTGCATGGAATCCACTGCATTCAATCGGGATGCATTTTACCAGGCTGCATGGAATCCATGCATTCATCACGCTGCATGGACTCCACTGCATACAATCGGGATCCATTGCGCCACAATGTATGGAATCCTCTGCATTCAATGATGCTGCATGGACTCCACTGCATTCAATCAGGATGCTTTGGGCCATGCTGCATAAAATCCACTGCATTCAATCATGCTGCATTAAATCCACTGCATTCAATCAGGCTGCATAAAATACACTGCATTCAATAGGGTTCCATTACTTCACACTTCATGGAATACAGTGCATTCATTCACGCTTCATGGAATCCACTGCATTCAATCGGGATTCATTTTACCACGCTGCATGGAGTTCACTGCATTCAATCACAATGCATGGAATCCACTGCATTCAATCGGGATGCTTTGGGCCATGCCTCATAAAATCCACTGCATTCAACGACGCTGCATGGAATCCACCGAATTTAACTGGGATACATTATACTAAGCTGTATCGAATCCACTGCATTCAATCAGGATGCATTTTACCATATGGCATGGAGTTCACTGCATTCAATCATGCTACACGTAATCCACTGCATTCAATCAGGATGCTTTGGGCCATGCTGCATAAAATCCACTGCATTCAATCATGCTGCACGTAATCCACTGCATTCAATCGGGATGCATTTTACCAGGCTGCATGGAATCCACTGCATTCAATCACGCTGCATGGAATCCACTGCATTCAATCGGGATGCATTTTACCAGGCTGCATGGAATCCACTGCATTCAATCACGCTGCATGGAATCCACTGCATTCAATCACGCTGCATGGAATCCACTGTATTCAATCAGGATGCATTTTACCAGGCTGCCTGGAATCCATGCATTCATCACACTGCATGGACTCCACTGCATACAATCGGGATCCATTGCGCCACAATGCATGGAATACTCTGCATTCAATGATACTCCATGGACTCCACTGCAGTCAATCAGGAGGCTTTGGGCCATGCTGCATAAAATCCACTGCATTTAATCATGCTGCATAGAATCCACTGCATTCAATCATGCTGCATAATATCCACTGCATTCAAAATATTCCATTTCTTTACGCTACATGGAATCCACTGCATTCAATCGGGATGCATTTTACCTCGCTGCATCGAGTACACTGCATTCAATCTCAATGCATGGAATCCACTGCATTCAATCGGGATGCTTTGGGCCATGCTGCAAAAAATCCACTGCAATCAATCAGGATGCATTGGGCCTCGCTGCATGGACTCCACTGCATACAATCGGGATCCATTGCGCCACAATGCATGGAATCCAGCGCATTCAATCAGGATGCATTTTAATAAGCTGCATGGAATCCATTCAGTCATCACGCTGCATGGACTCCGCTGCATACAGTCGGGATCCATTACGCCACAATGCATGGAATCCTCTGCATTCAATCACGCTGCATGGAATCCACTGCATTCAATCGGGATGCAATTTACCACGCTGAATGGAGTACACTGCATTCAATCACGCTGCATGGAATCCCCTGCATTCAATCGGGATGCGTTGGGCCATGCTTCAAAAAAATCCACTTCATTCAATCGGGATGCATTGGGCCTCGCTTCATGGACTCCAGTGCATACAGTCGGGATCCATTGCACCAAAATGCATGGAATCCTCTGCATTCAATGACGCTGCATGGAATCCACTGCATTCAATCAGGATGCTTTGGGCCATGCCTCATAAAATCCACTTCATTCAATGACGCTGCATGGAATCGACTGCATTTAATCATGCTGCATATAATCCACTGCTTACAATAGGGTTCAATTTCTTCACGCTGCATGGAATCCACTGCATTCAATCACGCTGCATGGAATCCACTGCATTCCATCGGGATGCATGTTCCCACGCTGCATGGAGTACACTGCATTCAATCAAAATGCATGGAATCCACTGCATTCAATCGGGATGCTTTGGGCCATGCTGCATACAATCCACTGCATTCAATCGGGATGCATTGGGCCTCACTGCATGGGCTCCACTGCATATAATCGGGATCCATTACACCACAATGCCTGGAATCATCTGCATTCAATGACGCTGCATGGAAACCACTGCATTCAATCGGGATCCATTGCGCCACAGTGCATGGAATCCTCTGCATTCAATCAGGATGCTTTGAGCCATGCTGCATAAAATCCACTGCATTCAATCATGCTCCATTAAATCCACTGCATTCAATCAGGCTGCATAAAATACACTGCATTCAATAGGGTTCCATTACTTCACACTTCATGGAATACAGTGCATTCAATCACGCTTCATGGAATCCACTGCATTCAATCGGGATGCATTTTACCACGCTGCATGGAGTTCACTGCATTCAATCACAATGCATGGAATCCACTGCATTCAATCGGGATGCTTTGGGCCATGCCTCATAAAATCCACTGCATTCAACGACGCTGCATGGAATCCACCGAATTTAACTGGGATACATTATACTAAGCTGTATCGAATCCACTGCATTCAATCAGGATGCATTTTACCATATGGCATGGAGTTCACTGCATTCAATCATGCTACACGTAATCCACTGCATTCAATCAGGATGCTTTGGGCCATGCTGCATAAAATCCACTGCATTCAATCATGCTGCACGTAATCCACTGCATTCAATCGGGATGCATTTTACCAGGCTGCATGGAATCCACTGCATTCAATCACGCTGCATGGAATCCACTGCATTCAATCGGGATGCATTTTACCAGGCTGCATGGAATCCACTGCATTCAATCACGCTTCATGGAATCCACTGCATTCAATCGGGATTCATTTTACCACGCTGCATGGAGTTCACTGCATTCAATCACAATGCATGGAATCCACTGCATTCAATCGGGATGCTTTGGGCCATGCCTCATAAAATCCACTGCATTCAACGACGCTGCATGAAATCCACCGAATTTAACTGGGATACATTATACTAAGCTGTATCGAATCCACTGCATTCAATCAGGATGCATTTTACCATATGGCATGGAGTTCACTGCATTCAATCATGCTACACGTAATCCACTGCATTCAATCAGGATGCATTTTACCAGGCTGCATGGAATCCACTGCATTCAATCACGCTGCATGGAATCCACTGCATTCAATCACGCTGCATGGAATCCACTGTATTCAATCAGGATGCATTTTACCAGGCTGCCTGGAATCCATGCATTCATCACACTGCATGGACTCCACTGCATACAATCGGGATCCATTGCGCCACAATGCATGGAATACTCTGCATTCAATGATACTCCATGGACTCCACTGCAGTCAATCAGGATGCTTTGGGCCATGCTGCATAAAATCCACTGCATTTAATCATGCTGCATGGAATCCACTGCATTCAATAATGCTGCATAATATCCACTGCATTCAAAATGTTCCATTTCTTCACGCTGCATGGAATCCACTGCATTCAATCGGGATGCATTTTACCTCGCTGCATGGAGTACACTGCATTCAATCTCAATGCATGGAATCCACTGCATTCAATCGGGATGCTTTGGGCCATGCTGCAAAAAATCCACTGCAATCAATCAGGATGCATTGGGCCTCGCTGCATGAACTCCACTGCATACAATCGCGATCCATTGCACCACAATGCATGGACTCCTCTGCATTCAATGATGCTGCATGGAATCCACTGCATTCAATCAGGATGCATTTTACCACACTGCATGGAGTACACTGCATTCAATCACAATGGATGGAATCCAATGCATTCAATCGGGATGCTTTGGGCCATGCTGCAAAAAATCCACTGCATTCAATCGGGATGCACTGGGCCTCGCTGCATGGACTCCACTGCAATCAATTGGTATCCATTGCGCTGCAATGCATGGAATCCTCTGCATTCAATGATGCTGCATGGAAGCCACTGCATTCAATCGGGATACATTTTACCACACTGCATGGAGTACACTGCATTCAATCACAATGGATGGAATCCACTGCATTCAATCGGGATGCTTTGGGCCATGCTGCATACAATCCACTGCATTCAATCGGGATGCATTGGGCCTCACTGCATGGACTCCACTGCATATAATCGGGATCCATTACACCACAATGCCTGGAATCATCTGCATTCAATGACGCTGCATGGAAACCACTGCATTCAATCGGGATGCATTTTACCAGGCTGCATGGAATCCATGCATTCATCACGCTGCATGGACTCCACTGCATACAATCGGGATCCATTGCGCCACAATGCATGGAATCCTCTGCATTCAATCAGGATGCTTTGGGCCATGCTGCATAAAATCCACTGCATTCAATCATGCTGCATTAAATCCACTGCATTCAATCAGGCTGCATAAAATACACTGCATTCAATAGGGTTCCATTACTTCACACTTCATGGAATACAGTGCATTCAATCACGCTTCATGGAATCCACTGCATTCAATCGGGATTCATTTTACCACGCTGCATGGAGTTCACTGCATTCAATCACAATGCATGGAATCCACTGCATTCAATCGGGATGCTTTGGGCCATGCCTCATAAAATCCACTGCATTCAACGACGCTGCATGGAATCCTCCGAATTTAATTGGGATACATTATACTAAGCTGTATCGAATCCACTGCATTCAATCAGGATGCATTTTACCACATTGCATGGAGTTCACTGCATTTAATCTTGCTGCACGTAATCCACTGCATTCAATCAGGATGCTTTGGGCCATGCTGCATAAAATCCACTGCATTCAATCATGCTGCACGTAATCCACTGCATTCAATCGGGATGCATTTTACCAGGCTGCATGGAATCCACTGCATTCAATCACGCTGCATGGAATCCACTGCATTCAATCACGCTGCATGGAATCCACTGTATTCAATCAGGATGCATTTTACCAGGCTGCCTGGAATCCATGCATTCATCACACTGCATGGACTCCACTGCATACAATCGGGATCCATTGCGCCACAATGCATGGAATACTCTGCATTGAATGATACTCCATGGACTCCACTGCATTCAATCAGGATGCTTTGGGCCATGCTGCATAAAATCCACTGCATTTAATCATGCTGCATAGAATCCACTGCATTCAATCATGCTGCATAATATCCACTGCATTCAAAATATTCCATTTCTTCACGCTGAATGGAATCCACTGCATTCAATCGGGATGCATTTTACCTCGCTGCATGGAGTACACTGCATTCAATCTCAATGCATGGAATCCACTGCATTCAATCGGGATGCTTTGGGCCATGCTGCAAAATATCCACTGCAATCAATCAGGATGCATTGGGCCTCGCTGCATGGACTCCAGTGCATACAATCGCGATCCATTGCGCCACAATGCATGGAATCCTCTGCATTCAATGATGCTGCATGGAATCCACTGCATTCAATCATGCTGCATAATATCCACTGCATTCAAAATGTTCCATTTCTTCACGCTGCATGGAATCCACTGCATTCAATCAGGATGCATGTTCCCACGCTGCATGGAGTACACTGCATTCAATCAAAATGCATGGAATCCACTACATTCAATCGGGATGCTTTGGTCCATGCTGCATACAATCCACTGCATTCAATCGGGATGCATTGGGCCTCACTGCATGGACTCCACTGCATATAATCGGGATCCATTACACCACAATGCATGGAATCATCTGCATTCAATGACGCTGCATGGAATCCACTGCATTCAATCGGGATGCATTTTACCAGGCTGCATGGAATCCATGCATTCATCACGCTGCATGGACTCCACTGCATACAATCGGGATCCATTGCGCCACAATGCATGGAATCCTCTGCATTCAATGATGCTCCAAGGACTCCACTGCATTCAATCAGGATGCTTTGGGCCATGCTGCATAAAATCCACTGCATTCAATCATGCTGCATTAAATCCACTGCATTAAATCAGGCTGCATAAAATACACTGCATTCAATAGGGTTCCATTACTTCACACTTCATGGAATACAGTGCATTCAATCACGCTGCATGGAATCCACTGCATTCAATCGGGATGCATTTTACCAGGCTGCATGGAATCCACTGCATTCAATCACGCTGCATGGAATCCACTGCATTCAATCACGCTGCATGGAATCCACTGTATTCAATCAGGATGCATTTTACCAGGCTGCCTGGAATCCATGCATTCATCACACTGCATGGACTCCACTGCATACAATCGGGATCCATTGCGCCACAATGCATGGAATACTCTGCATTGAATGATACTCCATGGACTCCACTGCATTCAATCAGGATGCTTTGGGCCATGCTGCATAAAATCCACTGCATTTAATCATGCTGCATGGAATCCACTGCATTCAATCATGCTGCATAATATCCACTGCATTCAAAACGTTCCATTTCTTCACGCTGCATGGAATCCACTGCATTCAATCAGGATGCATTTTAATAAGCTGCATGGAATCCATTCAGTCATCACGCTGCATGGACTCTGCTGCATACAGTCGGGATCCATTACGCCACAATGCATGGAATCCTCTGCATTCAATCACGCTGCATGGAATCCACTGCATTCAATCGGGATGCAATTTACCACGCTGAATGGAGTACACTGCATTCAATCACGCTGCATGGAATTCCCTGCATTCAATCGGGATGCTTTGGGCCATGCTGCAAAAAAATCCACTGCATTCAATCGGGATGCATTGGGCCTCGCTTCATGGACTCCAGTGCATACAGTCGGGATCCATTGCACCACAATGCATGGAATCCTCTGCATTCAATGACGCTGCATGGAATCCACTGCATTCAATCGGGATGCTTTGGGCCATGCCTCATAAAATCCACTTCATTCAATGACGCTGCATGGAATCGACTGCATTCAATCATGCTGCATATAATCCACTGCTTACAATAGGGTTCAATTACTTCACGCTGCATGGAATCCACTGCATTCAATCACGCTGCATGGAATCCACTGCATTCCATCGGGATGCATGTTCCCACGCTGCATGGAGTACACTGCATTCGATCAAAATGCATGGAATCCACTGCATTCAATCGGGATGCTTTGGGCCATGCTGCATACAATCCACTGCATTCAATCGGGATGCATTGGGCCTCACTGCATGGACTCCACTGCATATAATCGGGATCCATTACACCACAATGCCTGGAATCATCTGCATTCAATGACGCTGCCTGGAATCCACTGCATTCAATCGGGATGCATTTTACCAGGCTGCATGGAATCCATTCATTCATCACGCTGCATGGACTCCACTGCATACAATCGGGATCCATTGCGCCACAATGCATGGAATCCTCTGCATTCAATCAGGATGCTTTGAGCCATGCTGCATAAAATCCACTGCATTCAATCATGCTCCATTAAATCCACTGCATTCAATCAGGCTGCATAAAATACACTGCATTCAATAGGGTTCCATTACTTCACACTTCATGGAATACAGTGCATTCAATCACGCTTCATGGAATCCACTGCATTCAATCGGGATTCATTTTACCACGCTGCATGGCGTTCACTGCATTCAATCACAATGCATGGAATCCACTGCATTCAATCGGGATGCTTTGGGCCATGCCTCCTAAAATCCACTGCATTCAACGACGCTGCATGGAATCCACCGAATTTAACTGGGATACATTATACTAAGCTGTATCGAATCCACTGCATTCAATCAGGATGCATTTTACCATATGGCATGGAGTTCACTGCATTCAATCATGCTACACGTAATCCACTGCATTCAATCAGGATGCTTTGGGCCATGCTGCATAAAATCCACTGCATTCAATCATGCTGCACGTAATCCACTGCATTCAATCGGGCTGCATTTTACCAGGCTGCATGGAATCCACTGCCTTCAATCACGCTGCATGGAATCCACTGCATTCAATCGGGATGCATTTTACCAGGCTGCATGGAATCCACTGCATTCAATCACGCTGCATGGAATCCACTGCATTCAATCACGCTGCATGGAATCCACTGTATTCAATCAGGATGCATTTTACCAGGCTGCCTGGAATCCATGCATTCATCACACTGCATGGACTCCACTGCATACAATCGGGATCCATTGCGCCACAATGCATGGAATACTCTGCATTCAATGATACTCCATGGACTCCACTGCATTCAATCAGGATGCTTTGGGCCATGCTGCATAAAATCCACTGCATTTAATCATGCTGCATGGAATCCACTGCATTCAATCATGCTGCATAATATCCACTGCATTCAAAATATTCCATTTCTTCACGCTGCATGGAATCCACTGCATTCAATCGGGATGCATTTTACCTCGCTGCATGGAGTACACTGCATTCAATCTCAATGCATGGAGTCCACTGCATTCAATCGGGATGCTTTGGGCCATGCTGCAAAAAATCCACTGCAATCAATCAGGATGCATTGGGCCTCGCTGCATGAACTCTACTTCATACAATCGCGATCCATTGCGCCACAATGCATGGAATCCTCTGCATTCAATGATGCTGCATGGAATCCACCTCATTCAATCAGGATGCATTTTACCACACTGCATGGAGTACACTGCATTCAATCACAATGGATGGAATCCAATGCATTCAATCGGGATGCTTTGGGCCATGCTGCAAAAAATCCACTGCATTCAATCGGGATGCACTGGGCCTCACTGCATGGACTCCACTGCATTCAATTGGTATCCATTGCGCTGCAATGCATGGAATCCTCTGCATTCAATGATGCTGCATGGAATCCACTGCATTCAATCGGGATGCATTTTACCACACTGCATGGAGTACACTGCATTCAATCACAATGGATGGAATCCACTGCATTCAATCATGCTGCATGGAATCCACTGCATTCAATCATGCTGCATAATATCCACTGCATTCTAAATGTTCCATTTCTTCACGCTGCATGGAATCCACTGCATTCCATCGGGATGCATGTTCCCACGCTGCATGGAGTACACTGCATTCAATCAAAATGCATGGAATCCACTGCATTCAATCGGGATGCTTTGGGCCATGCTGCATACAATCCACTGCATTCAATCGGGATGCATTGGGCCTCACTGCATGGACTCCACTTCATATAATTGGGATCTATTACACCACAATGCATGGAATCATCTGCATTCAATGACGCTGCATGGAATCCACTGCATTCAATCGGGATGCATTTTACCAGGCTGAATGGAATCCATGCATTCATCACGCTGCATGGACTCCACTGCATACAATCGGGATCCATTGCGCCACAATGCATGGAATCCACTGCATTCAATCAGGATGCATTTTAATAAGCTGCATGGAATCCATTCAGTCATCACGCTGCATGGACTCCGCTGCATACAGTCGGGATCCATTACGCCACAATGCATGGAATCCTCTGCATTCAATCACGCTGCATGGAATCCACTGCATTCAATCGGGATGCAATTTACCACGCTGAATGGAGTACACTGCATTCAATCACGCTGCATGGAATCCCCTGCATTCAATCGGGATGCTTTGGGCCATGCTTCAAAAAAATCCACTTCATTCAATCGGGATGCTTTGGGCCTCGCTTCATGGACTCCAGTGCATACAGTCGGGATCCATTGCACCAAAATGCATGGAATCCTCTGCATTCAATGACGCTGCATGGAATCCACTGCATTCAATCAGGATGCTTTGGGCCATGCCTCATAAAATCCACTTCATTCAATGACGCTGCATGGAATCCTCTGCATTCAATCAGGATGCTTTGGGCCATGCTGCATAAAATCCACTGCATTCAATCATGCTCCATTAAATCCACTGCATTCAATCAGGCTGCATAAAATACACTGCATTCAATAGGGTTCCATTACTTCACACTTCATGGAATACAGTGCATTCAATCACGCTTCATGGAATCCACTGCATTCAATCGGGATTCATTTTACCACGCTGCATGGCGTTCACTGCATTCAATCACAATGCATGGAATCCACTGCATTCAATCGGGATGCTTTGGGCCATGCCTCATAAAATCCACTGCATTCAACGACGCTGCATGGAATCCACCGAATTTAACTGGGATACATTATACTAAGCTGTATCGAATCCACTGCATTCAATCAGGATGCATTTTACCATATGGCATGGAGTTCACTGCATTCAATCATGCTACACGTAATCCACTGCATTCAATCAGGATGCTTTGGGCCATGCTGCATAAAATCCACTGCATTCAATCATGCTGCACGTAATCCACTGCATTCAATCGGGATGCATTTTACCAGGCTGCATGGAATCCACTGCCTTCAATCACGCTGCATGGAATCCACTGCATTCAATCGGGATGCATTTTACCAGGCTGCATGGAATCCACTGCATTCAATCACGCTGCATGGAATCCACTGCATTCAATCACGCTGCATGGAATCCACTGTATTCAATCAGGATGCATTTTACCAGGCTGCCTGGAATCCATGCATTCATCACACTGCATGGACTCCACTGCATACAATCGGGATCCATTGCGCCACAATGCATGGAATACTCTGCATTCAATGATACTCCATGGACTCCACTGCATTCAATCAGGATGCTTTGGGCCATGCTGCATAAAATCCACTGCATTTAATCATGCTGCATGGAATCCACTGCATTCAATCATGCTGCATAATATCCACTGCATTCAAAATATTCCATTTCTTCACGCTGCATGGAATCCACTGCATTCAATCGGGATGCATTTTACCTCGCTGCATGGAGTACACTGCATTCAATCTCAATGCATGGAATCCACTGCATTCAATCGGGATGCTTTGGGCCATGCTGCAAAAAATCCACTGCAATCAATCAGGATGCATTGGGCCTCGCTGCATGAACTCCACTGCATACAATCGCGATCCATTGCGCCACAATCCATGGAATCCTCTGCATTCAATGATGCTGCATGGAATCCACTGCATTCAATCAGGATGCATTTTACCACACTGCATGGAGTACACTGCATTCAATCACAATGGATGGAATCCAATGCATTCAATCGGGATGCTTTGGGCCATGCTGCAAAAAATCCACTGCATTCAATCGGGATGCACTGGGCCTCGCTGCATGGACTCC
Organism: Sus scrofa; assembly: GCF_054392235.1. Lineage (NCBI taxonomy): Eukaryota > Metazoa > Chordata > Mammalia > Artiodactyla > Suidae > Sus > Sus scrofa. The sequence goes on from NC_139399.1 coordinate 5,128,663, forward strand.
ACTGCATTCAATTGGTATCCATTGCGCTGCAATGCATGGAATCCTCTGCATTCAATGATGCTGCATGGAATCCACTGCATTCAATCGGGATGCATTTTACCACACTGCATGGAGTACACTGCATTCAATCACAATGGATGGAATCCACTGCATTCAATCATGCTGCATGGAATCCACTGCATTCAATCATGCTGCATAATATCCACTGCATTCTAAATGTTCCATTTCTTCACGCTGCATGGAATCCACTGCATTCCATCGGGATGCATGTTCCCACGCTGCATGGAGTACACTGCATTCAATCAAAATGCATGGAATCCACTGCATTCAATCGGGATGCTTTGGGCCATGCTGCATACAATCCACTGCATTCAATCGGGATGCATTGGGCCTCACTGCATGGACTCCACTTCATATAATCGGGATCTATTACACCACAATGCATGGAATCATCTGCATTCAATGACGCTGCATGGAATCCACTGCATTCAATCGGGATGCATTTTACCAGGCTGAATGGAATCCATGCATTCATCACGCTGCATGGACTCCACTGCATACAATCGGGATCCATTGCGCCACAATGCATGGAATCCACTGCATTCAATCAGGATGCATTTTAATAAGCTGCATGGAATCCATTCAGTCATCACGCTGCATGGACTCCGCTGCATACAGTCGGGATCCATTACGCCACAATGCATGGAATCCTCTGCATTCAATCACGCTGCATGGAATCCACTGCATTCAATCGGGATGCAATTTACCACGCTGAATGGAGTACACTGCATTCAATCACGCTGCATGGAATCCCCTGCATTCAATCGGGATGCTTTGGGCCATGCTTCAAAAAAATCCACTTCATTCAATCGGGATGCTTTGGGCCTCGCTTCATGGACTCCAGTGCATACAGTCGGGATCCATTGCACCAAAATGCATGGAATCCTCTGCATTCAATGACGCTGCATGGAATCCACTGCATTCAATCAGGATGCTTTGGGCCCTGCCTCATAAAATCCACTTCATTCAATGACGCTGCATGGAATCGACTGCATTCAATCATGCTGCATATAATCCACTGCTTACAATAGGGTTCAATTTCTTCACGCTGCATGGAATCCACTGCATTCAATCACGCTGCATGGAATCCACTGCATTCCATCGGGATGCATGTTCCCACGCTGCATGGAGTACACTGCATTCAATCAAAATGCATGGAATCCACTGCATTCAATCGGGATGCTTTGGGCCATGCTGCATACAATCCACTGCATTCAATCGGGATGCATTGGGCCTCACTGCATGGACTCCACTGCATATAATCGGGATCCATTACACCACAATGCCTGGAATCATCTGCATTCAATGACGCTGCATGGAAACCACTGCATTCAATCGGGATGCATTTTACCAGGCTGCATGGAATCCATGCATTCATCACGCTGCATGGACTCCACTGCATACAATCGGGATCCATTGCGCCACAATGCATGGAATCCTCTGCATTCAATCAGGATGCTTTGGGCCATGCTGCATAAAATCCACTGCATTCAATCATGCTCCATTAAATCCACTGCATTCAATCAGGCTGCATAAAATACACTGCATTCAATAGGGTTCCATTACTTCACACTTCATGGAATACAGTGCATTCAATCACGCTTCATGGAATCCACTGCATTCAATCGGGATGCATTTTACCACGCTGCATGGAGTTCACTGCATTCAATCACAATGCATGGAATCCACTGCATTCAATCGGGATGCTTTGGGCCATGCCTCATAAAATCCACTGCATTCAACGACGCTGCATGGAATCCACCGAATTTAACTGGGATACATTATACTAAGCTGTATCGAATCCACTGCATTCAATCAGGATGCATTTTACCTTATGGCATGGAGTTCACTGCATTCAATCATGCTACACGTAATCCACTGCATTCAATCAGGATGCTTTGGGCCATGCTGCATAAAATCCACTGCATTCAATCATGCTGCACGTAATCCACTGCATTCAATCGGGATGCATTTTACCAGGCTGCATGGAATCCACTGCATTCAATCACGCTGCATGGAATCCACTGCATTCAATCGGGATGCATTTTACCAGGCTGCATGGAATCCACTGCATTCAATCACGCTGCATGGAATCCACTGCATTCAATCACGCTGCATGGAATCCACTGTATTCAATCAGGATGCATTTTACCAGGCTGCCTGGAATCCATGCATTCATCACACTGCATGGACTCCACTGCATACAATCGGGATCCATTGCGCCACAATGCATGGAATACTCTGCATTCAATGATACTCCATGGACTCCACTGCATTCAATCAGGATGCTTTGGGCCATGCTGCATAAATTCCACTGCATTTAATCATGCTGCATGGAATCCACTGCATTCAATCATGCTGCATAATATCCACTGCATTCAAAATGTTCCATTTCTTCACGCTGCATGGAATCCACTGCATTCAATCGGGATGCATTTTACCTCGCTGCATGGAGTACACTGCATTCAATCTCAATGCATGGAATCCACTGCATTCAATCGGGATGCTTTGGGCCATGCTGCAAAAAATCCACTGCAATCAATCAGGATGCATTGGGCCTCGCTGCATGAACTCTACTGCATACAATCGCGATCCATTGCGCCACAATGCATGGAATCCTCTGCATTCAATGATGCTGCATGGAATCCACTGCATTCAATCATGCTGCATAATATCCACTGCATTCAAAATGTTCCATTTCTTCACGCTGCATGGAATCCACTGCATACAATCGGGATCCATTGCGCCACAATGCATGGAATCCTCTGCATTCAATGATGCTCCATGGACTCCACTGCATTCATTCAGGATGCTTTGGGCCATGCTGCATAAAATCCACTGCATTCAATCATGCTGCATTAAATCCACTGCATTCAATCAGGCTGCATAAAATACACTGCATTCAATAGGGTTCCATTACTTCACACTTCATGGAATACAGTGCATTCAATCACGCTTCATGGAATCCACTGCATTCAATCGGGATTCATTTTACCACGCTGCATGGAGTTCACTGCATTCAATCACAATGCATGGAATCCACTGCATTCAATCGGGATGCTTTGGGCCATGCCTCATAAAATCCACTGCATTCAACGACGCTGCATGGAATCCACCGAATTTAACTGGGATACATTATACTAAGCTGTATCGAATCCACTGCATTCAATCAGGATGCATTTTACCATATGGCATGGAGTTCACTGCATTCAATCATGCTACACGTAATCCACTGCATTCAATCAGGATGCATTTTACCAGGCTGCATGGAATCCACTGCATTCAATCACGCTGCATGGAATCCACTGCATTCAATCACGCTGCATGGAATCCACTGTATTCAATCAGGATGCATTTTACCAGGCTGCCTGGAATCCATGCATTCATCACACTGCATGGACTCCACTGCATACAATCGGGATCCATTGCGCCACAATGCATGGAATACTCTGCATTCAATGATACTCCATGGACTCCACTGCAGTCAATCAGGAGGCTTTGGGCCATGCTGCATAAAATCCACTGCATTTAATCATGCTGCATGGAATCCACTGCATTCAATCATGCTGCATAATATCCACTGCATTCAAAATGTTCCATTTCTTCACGCTGCATGGAATCCACTGCATTCAATCGGGATGCATTTTACCTCGCTGCATGGAGTACACTGCATTCAATCTCAATGCATGGAATCCACTGCATTCAATCGGGATGCTTTGGGCCATGCTGCAAAAAATCCACTGCAATCAATCAGGATGCATTGGGCCTCGCTGCATGAACTCCACTGCATACAATCGCGATCCATTGCACCACAATGCATGGAATCCTCTGCATTCAATGATGCTGCATGGAATCCACTGCATTCAATCAGGATGCATTTTACCACACTGCATGGAGTACACTGCATTCAATCACAATGGATGGAATCCAATGCATTCAATCGGGATGCTTTGGGCCATGCTGCAGAAAATCCACTGCATTCAATCGGGATGCACTGGGCCTCGCTGCATGGACTCCACTGCAATCAATTGGTATCCATTGCGCTGCAATGCATGGAATCCTCTGCATTCAATGATGCTGCATGGAAGCCACTGCATTCAATCGGGATACATTTTACCACACTGCATGGAGTACACTGCATTCAATCACAATGGATGGAATCCAATGCATTCAATCGGGATGCTTTGGGCCATGCTGCATACAATCCACTGCATTCAATCGGGATGCATTGGGCCTCACTGCATGGACTCCACTGCATATAATCGGGATCCATTACACCACAATGCATGGAATCATCTGCATTCAATGACGCTGCATCTACTCCACTGCATTCAATCGGGATGCATTTTACCAGGCTGCATGGAATCCATGCATTCATCACGCTGCATGGACTCCACTGCATACAATCGGGATCCATTGCGCCACAATGCATGGAATCCTCTGCATTCAATCAGGATGCTTTGGGCCATGCTGCATAAAATCCACTGCATTCAATCATGCTGCATTAAATCCACTGCATTCAATCAGGCTGCATAAAATACACTGCATTCAATAGGGTTCCATTACTTCACACTTCATGGAATACAGTGCATTCAATCACGCTTCATGGAATCCACTGCATTCAATCGGGATTCATTTTACCACGCTGCATGGAGTTCACTGCATTCAATCACAATGCATGGAATCCACTGTATTCAATCAGGATGCATTTTACCAGGCTGCCTGGAATCCATGCATTCATCACACTGCATGGACTCCACTGCATACAATCGGGATCCATTGCGCCACAATGCATGGAATACTCTGCATTCAATGATACTCCATGGACTCCACTGCATTCAATCAGGATGCTTTGGGCCATGCTGCATAAAATCCACTGCATTTAATCATGCTGCATAGAATCCACTGCATTCAATCATGCTGCATAATATCCACTGCATTCAAAATATTCCATTTCTTTACGCTACATGGAATCCACTGCATTCAATCGGGATGCATTTTACCTCGCTGCATGGAGTACACTGCATTCAATCTCAATGCATGGAATCCACTGCATTCAATCGGGATGCTTTGGGCCATGCTGCAAAAAATCCACTGCAATCAATCAGGATGCATTGGGCCTCGCTGCATGGACTCCACTGCATACAATCGCGATCCATTGCACCACAATGCATGGAATACTCTGCATTCAATGATGCTGCATGGAATCCACTGCATTCAATCATGCTGCGTAATATCCACTGCATTCAAAATGTTCCATTTCTTCACGCTGCATGGAATCCACTGCATTCAATCAGGATGCATGTTCCCACGCTGCATGGAATACACTGCATTCAATCAAAATGCATGGAATCCACTACATTCAATCGGGATGCTTTGGGCCATGCTGCATACAATCCACTGCATTCAATCGGGATGCATTGGGCCTCACTGCATGGACTCCACTGCATATAATCGGGATCCATTACACCACAATGCATGGAATCATCTGCATTCAATGACGCTGCATGGAACCCACTGCATTAAATCGGGATGCATTTTACCAGGCTGCATGGAATCCATGCATTCATCACGCTGCATGGACTCCACTGCATACAATCGGGATCCATTGCGCCACAATGCATGGAATCCTCTGCATTCAATGATGCTCCAAGGACTCCACTGCATTCAATCAGGATGCTTTGGGCCATGCTGCATAAAATCCACTGCATTCAATCATGCTGCATTAAATCCACTGCATTCAATCAGGCTGCATAAAATACACTGCATTCAATAGGGTTCCATTACTTCACACTTCATGGAATACAGTGCATTCAATCACGCTGCATGGAATCCACTGCATTCAATCGGGATGCATTTTACCAGGCTGCATGGAATCCACTGCATTCAATCACGCTGCATGGAATCCACTGCATTCAATCACGCTGCATGGAATCCACTGTATTCAATCAGGATGCATTTTACCAGGCTGCCTGGAATCCATGCATTTATCACACTGCATGGACTCCACTGCATACAATCGGGATCCATTGCGCCACAATGCATGGAATACTCTGCATTGAATGATACTCCATGGACTCCACTGCATTCAATCAGGATGCTTTGGGCCATGCTGCATAAAATCCACTGCATTTAATCATGCTGCATGGAATCCACTGCATTCAATCATGCTGCATAATATCCACTGCATTCAAAACGTTCCATTTCTTCACGCTGCATGGAATCCACTGCATTCAATCAGGATGCATTTTAATAAGCTGCATGGAATCCATTCAGTCATCACGCTGCATGGACTCTGCTGCATACAGTCGGGATCCATTACGCCACAATGCATGGAATCCTCTGCATTCAATCACGCTGCATGGAATCCACTGCATTCAATCGGGATGCAATTTACCACGCTGAATGGAGTACACTGCATTCAATCACGCTGCATGGAATTCCCTGCATTCAATCGGGATGCTTTGGGCCATGCTGCAAAAAAATCCACTGCATTCAATCGGGATGCATTGGGCCTCGCTTCATGGACTCCAGTGCATACAGTCGGGATCCATTGCACCACAATGCATGGAATCCTCTGCATTCAATGACGCTGCATGGAATCCACTGCATTCAATCGGGATGCTTTGGGCCATGCCTCATAAAATCCACTTCATTCAATGACGCTGCATGGAATCGACTGCATTCAAACATGCTGCATATAATCCACTGCTTACAATAGGGTTCAATTACTTCACGCTGCATGGAATCCACTGCATTCAATCACGCTGCATGGAATCCACTGCATTCCATCGGGATGCATGTTCCCACGCTGCATGGAGTACACTGCATTCGATCAAAATGCATGGAATCCACTGCATTCAATCGGGATGCTTTGGGCCATGCTGCATACAATCCACTGCATTCAATCGGGATGCATTGGGCCTCACTGCATGGACTCCACTGCATATAATCGGGATCCATTACACCACAATGCCTGGAATCATCTGCATTCAATGACGCTGCCTGGAATCCACTGCATTCAATCGGGATGCATTTTACCAGGCTGCATGGAATCCATGCATTCATCACGCTGCATGGACTCCACTGCATACAATCGGGATCCATTGCGCCACAATGCATGGAATCCTCTGCATTCAATCAGGATGCTTTGAGCCATGCTGCATAAAATCCAGTGCATTCAATCATGCTCCATTAAATCCACTGCATTCAATCAGGCTGCATAAAATACACTGCATTCAATAGGGTTCCATTACTTCACACTTCATGGAATACAGTGCATTCAATCACGCTTCATGGAATCCACTGCATTCAATCGGGATTCATTTTACCACGCTGCATGGCGTTCACTGCATTCAATCACAATGCATGGAATCCACTGCATTCAATCGGGATGCTTTGGGCCATGCCTCATAAAATCCACTGCATTCAACGACGCTGCATGGAATCCACCGAATTTAACTGGGATACATTATACTAAGCTGTATCGAATCCACTGCATTCAATCAGGATGCATTTTACCATATGGCATGGAGTTCACTGCATTCAATCATGCTACACGTAATCCACTGCATTCAATCAGGATGCTTTGGGCCATGCTGCATAAAATCCACTGCATTCAATCATGCTGCACGTAATCCACTGCATTCAATCGGGATGCATTTTACCAGGCTGCATGGAATCCACTGCCTTCAATCACGCTGCATGGAATCCACTGCATTCAATCGGGATGCATTTTACCAGGCTGCATGGAATCCACTGCATTCAATCACGCTGCATGGAATCCACTGCATTCAATCACGCTGCATGGAATCCACTGTATTCAATCAGGATGCATTTTACCAGGCTGCCTGGAATCCATGCATTCATCACACTGCATGGACTCCACTGCATACAATCGGGATCCATTGCGCCACAATGCATGGAATACTCTGCATTCAATGATACTCCATGGACTCCACTGCATTCAATCAGGATGCTTTGGGCCATGCTGCATAAAATCCACTGCATTTAATCATGCTGCATGGAATCCACTGCATTCAATCATGCTGCATAATATCCACTGCATTCAAAATATTCCATTTCTTCACGCTGCATGGAATCCACTGCATTCAATCGGGATGCATTTTACCTCGCTGCATGGAGTACACTGCATTCAATCTCAATGCATGGAGTCCACTGCATTCAATCGGGATGCTTTGGGCCATGCTGCAAAAAATCCACTGCAATCAATCAGGATGCATTGGGCCTCGCTGCATGAACTCTACTTCATACAATCGCGATCCATTGCGCCACAATGCATGGAATCCTCTGCATTCAATGATGCTGCATGGAATCCACCTCATTCAATCAGGATGCATTTTACCACACTGCATGGAGTACACTGCATTCAATCACAATGGATGGAATCCAATGCATTCAATCGGGATGCTTTGGGCCATGCTGCAAAAAATCCACTGCATTCAATCGGGATGCACTGGGCCTCGCTGCATGGACTCCACTGCATTCAATTGGTATCCATTGCGCTGCAATGCATGGAATCCTCTGCATTCAATGATGCTGCATGGAATCCACTGCATTCAATCGGGATGCATTTTACCACACTGCATGGAGTACACTGCATTCAATCACAATGGATGGAATCCACTGCATTCAATCATGCTGCATGGAATCCACTGCATTCAATCATGCTGCATAATATCCACTGCATTCTAAATGTTCCATTTCTTCACGCTGCATGGAATCCACTGCATTCCATCGGGATGCATGTTCCCACGCTGCATGGAGTACTCTGCATTCAATCAAAATGCATGGAATCCACTGCATTCAATCGGGATGCTTTGGGCCATGCTGCATACAATCCACTGCATTCAATCGGGATGCATTGGGCCTCACTGCATGGACTCCACTTCATATAATCGGGATCTATTACACCACAATGCATGGAATCATCTGCATTCAATGACGCTGCATGGAATCCACTGCATTCAATCGGGATGCATTTTACCAGGCTGAATGGAATCCATGCATTCATCACGCTGCATGGACTCCACTGCATACAATCGGGATCCATTGCGCCACAATGCATGGAATCCACTGCATTCAATCAGGATGCATTTTAATAAGCTGCATGGAATCCATTCAGTCATCACGCTGCATGGACTCCGCTGCATACAGTCGGGATCCATTACGCCACAATGCATGGAATCCTCTGCATTCAATCACGCTGCATGGAATCCACTGCATTCAATCGGGATGCAATTTACCACGCTGAATGGAGTACACTGCATTCAATCACGCTGCATGGAATCCCCTGCATTCAATCGGGATGCTTTGGGCCATGCTGCAAAAAAATCCACTTCATTCAATCGGGATGCTTTGGGCCTCGCTTCATGGACTCCAGTGCATACAGTCGGGATCCATGGCACCAAAATGCATGGAATCCTCTGCATTCAATGACGCTGCATGGAATCCACTGCATTCAATCAGGATGCTTTGGGCCATGCCTCATAAAATCCACTTCATTCAATGACGCTGCATGGAATTGACTGCATTCAATCATGCTGCATATAATCCACTGCTTACAATAGGGTTCAATTTCTTCACGCTGCATGGAATCCACTGCATTCAATCACGCTGCATGGAATCCACTGCATTCCATCGGGATGCATGTTCCCACGCTGCATGGAGTACACTGCATTCGATCAAAATGCATGGAATCCACTGCATTCAATCGGGATGCTTTGGGCCATGCTGCATACAATCCACTGCATTCAATCGGGATGCATTGGGCCTCACTGCATGGACTCCACTGCATATAATCGGGATCCATTACACCACAATGCATGGAATCATCTGCATTCAATGACGCTGCATGGAAACCACTGCATTCAATCGGGATGCATTTTACCAGGCTGCATGGAATCCATGCATTCATCACGCTGCATGGACTCCACTGCATACAATCGGGATCCATTGTGCCACAATGCATGGAATCCTCTGCATTCAATCAGGAAGCTTTGAGCCATGGTGCATAAAATCCAGTGCATTCAATCATGCTCCATTAAATCCACTGCATTCAATCAGGCTGCATAAAATACACTGCATTCAATAGGGTTCCATTACTTCACACTTCATGGAATACAGTGCATTCAATCACGCTTCATGGAATCCACTGCATTCAATCGGGATTCATTTTACCACGCTGCATGGCGTTCACTGCATTCAATCACAATGCATGGAATCCACTGCATTCAATCGGGATGCTTTGGGCCATGCCTCATAAAATCCACTGCATTCAACGACGCTGCATGGAATCCACCGAATTTAACTGGGATACATTATACTAAGCTGTATCGAATCCACTGCATTCAATCAGGATGCATTTTACCATATGGCATGGAGTTCACTGCATTCAATCATGCTACACGTAATCCACTGCATTCAATCAGGATGCTTTGGGCCATGCTGCATAAAATCCACTGCATTCAATCATGCTGCACGTAATCCACTGCATTCAATCGGGATGCATTTTACCAGGCTGCATGGAATCCACTGCCTTCAATCACGCTGCATGGAATCCACTGCATTCAATCGGGATGCATTTTACCAGGCTGCATGGAATCCACTGCATTCAATCACGCTGCATGGAATCCACTGCATTCAATCACGCTGCATGGAATCCACTGTATTCAATCAGGATGCATTTTACCAGGCTGCCTGGAATCCATGCATTCATCACACTGCATGGACTCCACTGCATACAATCGGGATCCATTGCGCCACAATGCATGGAATACTCTGCATTCAATGATACTCCATGGACTCCACTGCATTCAATCAGGATGCTTTGGGCCATGCTGCATAAAATCCACTGCATTTAATCATGCTGCATGGAATCCACTGCATTCAATCATGCTGCATAATATCCACTGCATTCAAAATATTCCATTTCTTCACGCTGCATGGAATCCACTGCATTCAATCGGGATGCATTTTACCTCGCTGCATGGAGTACACTGCATTCAATCTCAATGCATGGAGTCCACTGCATTCAATCGGGATGCTTTGGGCCATGCTGCAAAAAATCCACTGCAATCAATCAGGATGCATTGGGCCTCGCTGCATGAACTCCACTTCATACAATCGCGATCCATTGCGCCACAATGCATGGAATCCTCTGCATTCAATGATGCTGCATGGAATCCACCTCATTCAATCAGGATGCATTTTACCACACTGCATGGAGTACACTGCATTCAATCACAATGGATGGAATCCAATGCATTCAATCGGGATGCTTTGGGCCATGCTGCAAAAAATCCACTGCATTCAATCGGGATGCACTGGGCCTCGCTGCATGGACTCCACTGCATTCAATTGGTATCCATTGCGCTGCAATGCATGGAATCCTCTGCATTTAATGATGCTGCATGGAATCCACTGCATTCAATCGGGATGCATTTTACCACACTGCATGGAGTACACTGCATTCAATCACAATGGATGGAATCCACTGCATTCAATCATGCTGCATGGAATCCACTGCATTCAATCATGCTGCATAATATCCACTGCATTCTAAATGTTCCATTTCTTCACGCTGCATGGAATCCACTGCATTCCATCGGGATGCATGTTCCCACGCTGCATGGAGTACACTGCATTCAATCAAAATGCATGGAATCCACTGCATTCAATCGGGATGCTTTGGGCCATGCTGCATACAATCCACTGCATTCAATCGGGATGCATTGGGCCTCACTGCATGGACTCCACTTCATATAATCGGGATCTATTACACCACAATGCATGGAATCATCTGCATTCAATGACGCTGCATGGAATCCACTGCATTCAATCGGGATGCATTTTACCAGGCTGCATGGAATCCATGCATTCATCACGCTGCATGGACTCCACTGCATACAATCGGGATCCATTGCGCCACAATGCATGGAATCCACTGCATTCAATCAGGATGCATTTTAATAAGCTGCATGGAATCCATTCAGTCATCACGCTGCATGGACTCCGCTGCATACAGTCGGGATCCATTACGCCACAATGCATGGAATTCTCTGCATTCAATCACGCTGCATGGAATCCACTGCATTCAATCGGGATGCAATTTACCACGCTGAATGGAGTACACTGCATTCAATCACGCTGCATGGAATCCCCTGCATTCAATCGGGATGCTTTGGGCCATGCTTCAAAAAAATCCACTTCATTCAATCGGGATGCTTTGGGCCTCGCTTCATGGACTCCAGTGCATACAGTCGGGATCCATTGCACCAAAATGCATGGAATCCTCTGCATTCAATGACGCTGCATGGAATCCACTGCATTCAATCAGGATGCTTTGGGCCCTGCCTCATAAAATCCACTTCATTCAATGACGCTGCATGGAATCGACTGCATTCAATCATGCTGCATATAATCCACTGCTTACAATAGGGTTCAATTTCTTCACGCTGCATGGAATCCACTGCATTCAATCACGCTGCATGGAATCCACTGCATTCCATCGGGATGCATGTTCCCACGCTGCATGGAGTACACTGCATTCGATCAAAATGCATGGAATCCACTGCATTCAATCGGGATGCTTTGGGCCATGCTGCATACAATCCACTGCATTCAATCGGGATACATTGGGCCTCACTGCATGGACTCCACTGCATATAATCGGGATCCATTACACCACAATGCCTGGAATCATCTGCATTCAATGACGCTGCATGGAAACCACTGCATTCAATCGGGATGCATTTTACCAGGCTGCATGGAATCCATGCATTCATCACGCTGCATGGACTCCACTGCATACAATCGGGATCCATTGCGCCACAATGCATGGAATCCTCTGCATTCAATCAGGATGCTTTGGGCCATGCTGCATAAAATCCACTGCATTCAATCATGCTCCATTAAATCCACTGCATTCAATCAGGCTGCATAAAATACACTGCATTCAATAGGGTTCCATTACTTCACACTTCATGGAATACAGTGCATTCAATCACGCTTCATGGAATCCACTGCATTCAATCGGGATGCATTTTACCACGCTGCATGGAGTTCACTGCATTCAATCACAATGCATGGAATCCACTGCATTCAATCGGGATGCTTTGGGCCATGCCTCATAAAATCCACTGCATTCAACGACGCTGCATGGAATCCACCGAATTTAACTGGGATACATTATACTAAGCTGTATCGAATCCACTGCATTCAATCAGGATGCATTTTACCATATGGCATGGAGTTCACTGCATTCAATCATGCTACACGTAATCCACTGCATTCAATCAGGATGCTTTGGGCCATGCTGCATAAAATCCACTGCATTCAATCATGCTGCACGTAATCCACTGCATTCAATCGGGATGCATTTTACCAGGCTGCATGGAATCCACTGCCTTCAATCACGCTGCATGGAATCCACTGCATTCAATCGGGATGCATTTTACCAGGCTGCATGGAATCCACTGCATTCAATCACGCTGCATGGAATCCACTGCATTCAATCACGCTGCATGGAATCCACTGTATTCAATCAGGATGCATTTTACCAGGCTGCCTGGAATCCATGCATTCATCACACTGCATGGACTCCACTGCATACAATCGGGATCCATTGCGCCACAATGCATGGAATACTCTGCATTCAATGATACTCCATGGACTCCACTGCATTCAATCAGGATGCTTTGGGCCATGCTGCATAAATTCCACTGAATTTAATCATGCTGCATGGAATCCACTGCATTCAATCATGCTGCATAATATCCACTGCATTCAAAATGTTCCATTTCTTCACGCTGCATGGAATCCACTGCATTCAATCGGGATGCATTTTACCTCGCTGCATGGAGTACACTGCATTCAATCTCAATGCATGGAATCCACTGCATTCAATCGGGATGCTTTGGGCCATGCTGCAAAAAATCCACTGCAATCAATCAGGATGCATTGGGCCTCGCTGCATGAACTCTACTGCATACAATCGCGATCCATTGCGCCACAATGCATGGAATCCTCTGCATTCAATGATGCTGCATGGAATCCACTGCATTCAATCATGCTGCATAATATCCACTGCATTCAAAATGTTCCATTTCTTCACGCTGCATGGAATCCACTGCATACAATCGGGATCCATTGCGCCACAATGCATGGAATCCTCTGCATTCAATGATGCTCCATGGACTCCACTGCATTCAATCAGGATGCTTTGGGCCATGCTGCATAAAATCCACTGCATTCAATCATGCTGCATTAAATCCACTGCATTCAATCAGGCTGCATAAAATACACTGCATTCAATAGGGTTCCATTACTTCACACTTCATGGAATACAGTGCATTCAATCACGCTTCATGGAATCCACTGCATTCAATCGGGATGCATTTTACCACGCTGCATGGAGTTCACTGCATTCAATCACAATGCATGGAATCCACTGCATTCAATCGGGATGCTTTGGGCCATGCCTCATAAAATCCACTGCATTCAACGACGCTGCATGGAATCCACCGAATTTAACTGGGATACATTATACTAAGCTGTATCGAATCCACTGCATTCAATCAGGATGCATTTTACCATATGGCATGGAGTTCACTGCATTCAATCATGCTACACGTAATCCACTGCATTCAATCAGGATGCTTTGGGCCATGCTGCATAAAATCCACTGCATTCAATCATGCTGCACGTAATCCACTGCATTCAATCGGGATGCATTTTACCAGGCTGCATGGAATCCACTGCATTCAATCACGCTGCATGGAATCCACTGCATTCAATCGGGATGCATTTTACCAGGCTGCATGGAATCCACTGCATTCAATCACGCTGCATGGAATCCACTGCATTCAATCACGCTGCATGGAATCCACTGTATTCAATCAGGATGCATTTTACCAGGCTGCCTGGAATCCATGCATTCATCACACTGCTTGGACTCCACTGCATACAATCGGGATCCATTGCGCCACAATGCATGGAATACTCTGCATTCAATGATACTCCATGGACTCCACTGCATTCAATCAGGATGCTTTGGGCCATGCTGCATAAAATCCACTGCATTTAATCATGCTGCATGGAATCCACTGCATTCAATCATGCTGCATAATATCCACTGCATTCAAAAAGTTCCATTTCTTCACGCTGCATGGAATCCACTGCATTCAATCGGGATGCATTTTACCTCGCTGCATGGAGTACACTGCATTCAATCTCAATGCATGGAATCCACTGCATTCAATCGGGATGCTTTGGGCCATGCTGCAAAAAATCCACTGCAATCAATCAGGATGCATTGGGCCTCGCTGCATGAACTCCACTGCATACAATCGCGATCCATTGCGCCACAATGCATGGAATGCTCTGCATTCAATGATGCTGCATGGAATCCACTGCATTCAATCATGCTGCATAATATCCACTGCATTCAAAATGTTCCATTTCTTCACGCTGCATGGAATCCACTGCATACAATCGGGATCCATTGCGCCACAATGCATGGAATCCTCTGCATTCAATGATGCTCCATGGACTCCACTGCATTCAATCAGGATGCTTTGGGCCATGCTGCATAAAATCCACTGCATTCAATCATGCTGCATTAAATCCACTGCATTCAATCAGGCTGCATAAAATACACTGCATTCAATAGGGTTCCATTACTTCACACTTCATGGAATACAGTGCATTCAATCACGCTTCATGGAATCCACTGCATTCAATCGGGATGCATTTTACCACGCTGCATGGAGTTCACTGCATTCAATCACAATGCATGGAATCCACTGCATTCAATCGGGATGCTTTGGGCCATGCCTCATAAAATCCACTGCATTCAACGACGCTGCATGGAATCCACCGAATTTAACTGGGATACATTATACTAAGCTGTATCGAATCCACTGCATTCAATCAGGATGCATTTTACCATATGGCATGGAGTTCACTGCATTCAATCATGCTACACGTAATCCACTGCATTCAATCAGGATGCATTTTACCAGGCTGCATGGAATCCACTGCATTCAATCACGCTGCATGGAATCCGCTGCATGGAATCCACTGTATTCAATCAGGATGCATTTTACCAGGCTGCCTGGAATCCATGCATTCATCACACTGCATGGACTCCACTGCATACAATCGGGATCCATTGCGCCACAATGCATGGAATACTCTGCATTCAATGATACTCCATGGACTCCACTGCATTCAATCAGGATGCTTTGGGCCATGCTGCATAAAATCCACTGCATTTAATCATGCTGCATGGAATCCACTGCATTCAATCATGCTGCATAATATCCACTGCATTCAAAATGTTCCATTTCTTCACGCTGCATGGAATCCACTGCATTCAATCCGGATGCATTTTACCTCGCTGCATGGAGTACACTGCATTCAATCTCAATGCATGGAATCCACTGCATTCAATCGGGATGCTTTGGGCCATGTTGCAAAAAATCCACTGCAATCAATCAGGATGCATTGGGCCTCGCTGCATGAACTCCACTGCATACAATCGCGATCCATTGCGCCACAATGCATGGAATCCTCTGCATTCAATGATGCTGCATGGAATCCACTGCATTCAATCAGGATGCATTTTACCACACTGCATGGAGTACACTGCATTCAATCACAATGGATGGAATCCAATGCATTCAATCGGGATGCTTTGGGCCCTGCTGCAAAAAATCCACTGCATTCAATCGGGATGCACTGGGCCTCGCTGCATGGACTCCACTGCATTCAATTGGTATCCATTGCGCTGCAATGCATGGAATCCTCTGCATTCAATGATGCTGCATGGAATCCACTGCATTCAATCGGGATACATTTTACCACACTGCATGGAGTACACTGCATTCAATCACAATGGATGGAATCCACTGCATTCAATCGGGATGCTTTGGGCCATGCTGCATACAATCCACTGCATTCAATCGGGATGCATTGGGCCTCACTGCATGGACTCCACTGCATATAATCGGGATCCATTACACCACAATGCATGGAATCATCTGCATTCAATGACGCTGCATGGAAACCACTGCATTCAATCGGGATGCATTTTACCAGGCTGCATGGAATCCATGCATTCATCACGCTGCATGGACTCCACTGCATACAATCGGGATCCATTGCACCACAATGCATGGAATCCTCTGCATTCAATCAGGAAGCTTTGAGCCATGGTGCATAAAATCCAGTGCATTCAATCATGCTCCATTAAATCCACTGCATTCAATCAGGCTGCATAAAATACACTGCATTCAATAGGGTTCCATTACTTCACACTTCATGGAATACAGTGCATTCAATCACGCTTCATGGAATCCACTGCATTCAATCGGGATGCATTTTACCACGCTGCATGGAGTTCACTGCATTCAATCACAATGCATGGAATCCACTGCATTCAATCGGGATGCTTTGGGCCATGCCTCATAAAATCCACTGCATTCAACGACGCTGCATGGAATCCACCGAATTTAACTGGGATACATTATACTAAGCTGTATCGAATCCACTGCATTCAATCAGGATGCATTTTACCACATTGCATGGAGTTCACTGCATTTAATCATGCTGCACGTAATCCACTGCATTCAATCAGGATGCTTTGGGCCATGCTGCATAAAATCCACTGCATTCAATCATGCTGCACGTAATCCACTGCATTCAATCGGGATGCATTTTACCAGGCTGCATGGAATCCACTGCATTCAATCACGCTGCATGGAATCCACTGCATTCAATCACGCTGCATGGAATCCACTGTATTCAATCAGGATGCATTTTACCAGGCTGCCTGGAATCCATGCATTCATCACACTGCATGGACTCCACTGCATACAATCGGGATCCATTGCGCCACAATGCATGGAATACTCTGCATTCAATGATACTCCATGGACTCCACTGCATTCAATCAGGATGCTTTGGGCCATGCTGCATAAAATCCACTGCATTTAATCATGCTGCATAGAATCCACTGCATTCAATCATGCTGCATAATATCCACTGCATTCAAAATATTCCATTTCTTTACGCTACATGGAATCCACTGCATTCAATCGGGATGCATTTTACCTCGCTGCATGGAGTACACTGCATTCAATCTCAATGCATGGAATCCACTGCATTCAATCGGGATGCTTTGGGCCATGCTGCAAAAAATCCACTGCAATCAATCAGGATGCATTGGGCCTCGCTGCATGGACTCCACTGCATACAATCGCGATCCATTGCGCCACAATGCATGGAATCCTCTGCATGCAATGATGCTGCATGGAATCCACTGCATTCAATCATGCTGCATAATATCCACTGCATTCAAAATGTTCCATTTCTTCACGCTGCATGGAATCCACTGCATTCAATCAGGATGCATGTTCCCACGCTGCATGGAATACACTGCATTCAATCAAAATGCATGGAATCCACTACATTCAATCGGGATGCTTTGGGCCATGCTGCATACAATCCACTGCATTCAATCGGGATGCATTGGGCCTCACTGCATGGACTCCACTGCATATAATCGGGATCCATTACACCACAATGCATGGAATCATCTGCATTCAATGACGCTGCATGGAATCCACTGCATTCAATCGGGATGCATTTTACCAGGCTGCCTGGAATCCATGCATTCATCACGCTGCATGGACTCCACTGCATACAATCGGGATAAATTGCGCCACAATGCATGGAATCCTCTGCATTCAATGATGCTCCAAGGACTCCACAGCATTCAATCAGGATGCTTTGGGCCATGCTGCATAAAATCCACTGCATTCAATCATGCTCCATTAAATCCACTGCATTAAATCAGGCTGCATAAAATACACTGCATTCAATAGGGTTCCATTACTTCACACTTCATGGAATACAGTGCATTCAATCACGCTTCATGGAATCCACTGCATTCAATCGGGATGCATTTTACCACGCTGCATGGCGTTCACTGCATTCAATCACAATGCATGGAATCCATTGCATTCAATCGGGATGCTTTGGGCCATGCCTCATAAAATCCACTGCATTCAACGACGCTGCATGGAATCCACCGAATTTAACTGGTATATATTATACTAAGCTGTATCGAATCCACTGCATTCAATCAGGATGCATTTTACCATATGGCATGGAGTTCACTGTATTCAATCATGCTACACGTAATCCACTGCATTCAATCAGGATGCTTTGGGCCATGCTGCATAAAATCCACTGCATTCAATCATGCTGCACGTAATCCACTGCATTCAATCGGGATGCATTTTACCAGGCTGCATGGAATCCACTGCATTCAATCACGCTGCATGGAATCCACTGCATTCAATCGGGATGCATTTTACCAGGCTGCATGGAATCCACTGCATTCAATCACACTGCATGGAATCCACTGCATTCAATCACGCTGCATGGAATCCACTGTATTCAATCAGGATGCATTTTACCCGGCTGCCTGGAATCCATGCATTCATCACACTGCATGGACTCCACTGCATACAATCGGGATCCATTGCGCCACAATGCATGGAATACTCTGCATTCAATGATACTCCATGGACTCCACTGCATTCAATCAGGATGCTTTGGGCCATGCTGCATAAAATCCACTGCATTTAATCATGCTGCATGGAATCCACTGCATTCAATCATGCTGCATAATATCCACTGCATTCAAAACGTTCCATTTCTTCACGCTGCATGGAATCCACTGCATTCAATCAGGATGCATTTTAATAAGCTGCATGGAATCCATTCAGTCATCACGCTGCATGGACTCCGCTGCATACAGTCGGGATCCATTACGCCACAATGCATGGAATCCTCTGCATTCAATCACGCTGCATGGAATCCACTGCATTCAATCGGGATGCAATTTACCACGCTGAATGGAGTACACTGCATTCAATCACGCTGCATGGAATCCCCTGCATTCAATCGGGATGCTTTGGGCCATGCTGCAAAAAAATCCACTGCATTCAATCGGGATGCATTGGGCCTCGCTTCATGGACTCCAGTGCATACAGTCGGGATCCATGGCACCAAAATGCATGGAATCCTCTGCATTCAATGACGCTGCATGGAATCCACTGCATTCAATCAGGATGCTTTGGGCCATGCCTCATAAAATCCACTTCATTCAATGACGCTGCATGGAATCGACTGCATTCAATCATGCTGCATATAATCCACTGCTTACAATGGGGTTCAATTTCTTCACGCTGCATGGAATCCACTGCATTCAATCACGCTGCATGGAATCCACTGCATTCCATCGGGATGCATGTTCCCACGCTGCATGGAGTACACTGCATTCAATCAAAATGCATGGAATCCACTGCATTCAATCGGGATGCTTTGGGCCATGCTGCATACAATCCACTGCATTCAATCGGGATGCATTGGGCCTCACTGCATGGACTCCACTGCATATAATCGGGATCCATTACACCACAATGCCTGGAATCATCTGCATTCAATGACGCTGCATGGAAACCACTGCATTCAATCGGGATGCATTTTACCAGGCTGCATGGAATCCATGCATTCATCACGCTGCATGGACTCCACTGCATACAATCGGGATCCATTGCGCCACAATGCATGGAATCCTCTGCATTCAATCAGGATGCTTTGAGCCATTCTGCATAAAATCCACTGCATTCAATCATGCTCCATTAAATCCACTGCATTCAATCAGGCTGCATAAAATACACTGCATTCAATAGGGTTCCATTACTTCACACTTCATGGAATAGTGCATTCAATCACGCTTCATGGAATCCACTGCATTCAATCGGGATTCATTTTACCACGCTGCATGGAGTTCACTGCATTCAATCACAATGCATGGAATCCACTGCATTCAATCGGGATGCTTTGGGCCATGCCTCATAAAATCCACTGCATTCAACGACGCTGCATGGAATCCACCGAATTTAACTGGGATACATTATACTAAGCTGTATCGAATCCACTGCATTCAATCAGGATGCATTTTACCATATGGCATGGAGTTCACTGCATTCAATCATGCTACACGTAATCCACTGCATTCAATCAGGATGCTTTGGGCCATGCTGCATAAAATCCACTGCATTCAATCATGCTGCACGTAATCCACTGCATTCAATCGGGATGCATTTTACCAGGCTGCATGGAATCCACTGCAATCAATCACGCTGCATGGAATCCACTGCATTCAATCGGGATGCATTTTACCAGGCTGCATGGAATCCACTGCATTCAATCACGCTGCATGGAATCCACTGCATTCAATCACGCTGCATGGAATCCACTGTATTCAATCAGGATGCATTTTACCAGGCTGCCTGGAATCCATGCATTCATCACACTGCATGGACTCCACTGCATACAATCGGGATCCATTGCGCCACAATGCATGGAATACTCTGCATTCAATGATACTCCATGGACTCCACTGCATTCAATCAGGATGCTTTGGGCCATGCTGCATAAAATCCACTGCATTTAATCATGCTGCATGGAATCCACTGCATTCAATCATGCTGCATAATATCCACTGCATTCAAAATGTTCCATTTCTTCACCCTGCATGGAATCCACTGCATTCAATCCGGATGCATTTTACCTCGCTGCATGGAGTACACTGCATTCAATCTCAATGCATGGAAACCACTGCATTCAATCGGGATGCTTTGGGCCATGCTGCAAAAAATCCACTGCAATCAATCAGGATGCATTGGGCCTCGCTGCATGAACTCCACTGCATACAATCGCGATCCATTGCGCCACAATGCATGGAATCCTCTGCATTCAATGATGCTGCATGGAATCCACTGCATTCAATCAGGATGCATTTTACCACACTGCATGGAGTACACTGCATTCAATCACAATGGATGGAATCCAATGCATTCAATCGGGATGCTTTGGGCCATGCTGCAAAAAATCCACTGCATTCAATCGGGATGCACTGGGCCTCGCTGAATGGACTCCACTGCATTCAATTAGTATCCATTGCGCTGCAATTCATGGAAACCTCTGCATTCAATGATGCTGCATGGAATCCACTGCATTCAATCGGGATGCATTTTACCACACTGCATGGAGTACACTGCATTCAATCACAATGGATGGAATCCACTGCATTCAATCATGCTGCATGGAATCCACTGCATTCAATCATGCTGCATAATATCCACTGCATTCTAAATGTTCCATTTCTTCATGCTGCATGGAATCCACTGCATTCCATCGGGATGCATGTTCCCACGCTGCATGGAGTACACTGCATTCAATCAAAATGCAAGGAATCCACTGCATTCAATCGGGATGCTTTGGGCCATGCTGCATACAATCCACTGCATTCAATCGGGATGCATTGGGCCTCACTGCATGGACTCCACTTCATATAATCGGGATCCATTACACCACAATGCATGGAATCATCTGCATTCATTGACGCTGCATGGAATCCACTGCATTCAATCGGGATGCATTTTAACAGGCTGCATGGAATCCATGCATTCATCACGCTGCATGGACTCCACTGCATACAATCGGGATCCATTGTGCCACAATGCATGGAATCCACTGCATTCAATCAGGATGCATTTTAATAAGCTGCATGGAATCCATTCAGTCATCACGCTGCATGGACTCCGCTGCATACAGTCGGGATCCATTACGCCACAATGCATGGAATCCTCTGCATTCAATCACGCTGCATGGAATCCACTGCATTCAATCGGGATGCAATTTACCACGCTGAATGGAGTACACTGCATTCAATCACGCTGCATGGAATCCCCTGCATTCAATCGGGATGCTTTGGGCCATGCTGCAAAAAAATCCACTGCATTCAATCGGGATGCATTGGGCCTCGCTTCATGGACTCCAGTGCATACAGTCGGGATCCATTGCACCAAAATGCATGGAATCCTCTGCATTCAATGACGCTGCATGGAATCCACTGCATTCAATCGGGATGCTTTGGGCCATGCCTCATAAAATCCACTTCATTCAATGACGCTGCATGGAATTGACTGCATTCAATCATGCTGCATATAATCCACTGCTTACAATAGGGTTCAATTACTTCACGCTGCATGGAATCCACTGCATTCAATCACGCTGCATGGAATCCACTGCATTCCATCGGGATGCATGTTCCCACGCTGCATGGAGTACACTGCATTCAATCAAAATGCATGGAATCCACTGCATTCAATCGGGATGCTTTGGGCCATGCTGCATACAATCCACTGCATTCAATCGGGATGCATTGGGCCTCACTGCATGGACTCCACTGCATGTAATCGGGATCCATTACACCACAATGCCTGGAATCATCTGCATTCAATGACGCTGCATGGAATCCACTGCATTCAATCGGGATGCATTTTACCAGGCTGCATGGAATCCATGCATTCATCACGCTGCATGGACTCCACTGCATACAATCGGGATCCATTGTGCCACAATGCATGGAATCCTCTGCATTCAATCAGGATGCTTTGAGCCATGCTGCATAAAATCCACTGCATTCAATCATGCTCCATTAAATCCACTGCATTCAACAGGCTGCATAAAATACACTGCATTCAATAGGGTTCCATTACTTCACACTTCATGGAATACAGTGCATTCAATCACGCTTCATGGAATCCACTGCATTCAATCGGGATTCATTTTACCACGCTGCATGGAGTTCACTGCATTCAATCTCAATGCATGGAATCCACTGCATTCAATCGGGATGCTTTGGGCCTTGCTGCAAAAAATCCACTGCAATCAATCAGGATGCATTGGGCCTCGCTGCATGAACTCCACTGCATACAATCGCGATCCATTGCGCCACAATGCATGGAATCCTCTGCATTCAATGATGCTGCATGGAATCCACCTCATTCAATCAGGATGCATTTTACCACACTGCATGGAGTACACTGCATTCAATCACAATGGATGGAATCCAATGCATTCTATCAGGATGCTTTGGGCCATGCTGCAAAAAATCCACAGCATTCAATCGGGATGCACTAGGCCTCGCTGCATGGACTCCACTGCATTCAATTGGTATCCATTGCGCTGCAATGCATGGAATCCTCTGCATTCAATGATGCTGCATGGAATCCACTGCATTCAATCGGGATGCATTTTACCACACTGCATGGAGTACACTGCATTCAATCACAATGGATGGAATCCACTGCATTCAATCGGGATGCTTTGGGGCATGCTTCATGAAATCCACTGCATTCAATCATGCTGCATGGAATCGACTGCACTCCATCATGCTGCATAAAATCCACTGCATTCAATAGGGTTCCATTTCTTCACACTGCAGGGAATACAATGCATTCAATCGGGATGCATTTTAACACTCTGCATGGATTACACTGCTGCATAATGGATTACACTGCTGCAATCATGCTGCATATAATCCACTGCATTCAATCGGGATGCTTTGGGCCATGCTGCATAAAATCCACTGCATTCCATCGGGATGCATTGGGCCTCGCTGCATGGACTCCACTGCATACAATCGGGATCCATTGCGCCACAATGCATGGAATCTTCTGCATTCATTGATACTGCATGGAATCCACTGCATTCAATTGGGATGCTTTGGGCCATGCTGCATATAATCCAGTGCATTCAATTGGGATGCATTTGGCCTCGCTCCATTGACTCCACTGCATACAATAAGGATCAATTGCAACAAAATGCATGGAATCCTCTGCATTCAATGATGCTCGATTGAATCCAGTGCACTCAATCAGGATGCTTTGGGCCATGCTGCATAAAATCCACTGCATTCAATAGGGTTCCAACACTTCACGCTGCATGGAATCCACTGCATTCAATCAGGATGCTTTGGGCCATGCTTAATAAATTCCACTGCATTCAACGACACTGCATGGAATCCACCGAATTTAACTGGGATACATTATACTAAGCTGTATCGAATCCACTGCATTCAATCAGGATGCATTTTACCACATTGCATGGAGTTCACTGCATTTAATCATGCTGCACGTAATCCACTGCATTCAATCAGGATGCTTTGGGCCATGCTGCATAAAATCCACTGCATTCAATCATGCTGCACGTAATCCACTGCATTCAATCGGGATGCATTTTACCAGGCTGCATGGAATCCACTGCATTCAATCACGCTGCATGGAATCCACTGCATTCAATCGGGATGCATTTTACCTCGCTGCATGGAATCCACTGCATTCAATCACGCTGCATGGAATCCACTGCATTCAATCACGCTGCATGGAATCCACTGCATTCAATCAGGATGCATTTTAATAAGCTGCATGGAATCCATTCAGTCATCACGCTGCATGGACTCCGCTGCATACAGTCGGGATCCATTACGCCACAATGCATGGAATCCTCTGCATTCAATCACGCTGCATGGAATCCACTGCATTCAATCGGGATGCAATTTACCACGCTGAATGGAGTACACTGCATTCAATCACGCTGCATGGAATCCCCTGCATTCAATCGGGATGCTTTGGGCCATGCTGCAAAAAAATCCACTGCATTCAATCGGGATGCATTGGGCCTCGCTTCATGGACTCCAGTGCATACAGTCGGGATCCATTGCACCAAAATGCATGGAATCCTCTGCATTCAATGACGCTGCATGGAATCCACTGCATTCAATCAGGATGCTTTGGGCCATGCCTCATAAAATCCACTTCATTCAATGACGCTGCATGGAATCGACTGCATTCAATCATGCTGCATATAATCCACTGCTTACAATAGGGTTCAATTTCTTCACGCTGCATGGAATCCACTGCATTCAATCACGCTGCATGGAATCCACTGCATTCCATCGGGATGCATGTTCCCACGCTGCATGGAGTACACTGCATTCAATCAAAATGCATGGAATCCACTGCATTCAATCGGGATGCTTTGGGCCATGCTGCATACAATCCACTGCATTCAATCGGGATGCATTGGGCCTCACTGCATGGACTCCACTGCATATAATCGGGATCCATTACACCACAATGCCTGGAATCATCTGCATTCAATGACGCTGCCTGGAATCCACTGCATTCAATCGGGATGCATTTTACCAGGCTGCATGGAATCCATGCATTCATCACGCTGCATGGACTCCACTGCATACAATCGGGATCCATTGCGCCACAATGCATGGAATCCTCTGCATTCAATCAGGATGCTTTGGGCCATGCTGCATAAAATCCACTGCATTCAATCATGCTCCATTAAATCCACTGCATTCAATCAGGCTGCATAAAATACACTGCATTCAATAGGGTTCCATTACTTCACACTTCATGGAATACAGTGCATTCAATCACGCTTCATGGAATCCACTGCATTCAATTGGGATTCATTTTACCACGCTGCATGGAGTTCACTGCATTCAATCACAATGCATGGAATCCACTGCATTCAATCGGGATGCTTTGGGCCATGCCTCATAAAATCCACTGCATTCAACGACGCTGCATGGAATCCACCGAATTTAACTGGGATACATTATACTAAGCTGTATCGAATCCACTGCATTCAATCAGGATGCATTTTACCACATTGCATGGAGTTCACTGCATTTAATCATGCTGCACGTAATCCACTGCATTCAATCAGGATGCTTTGGGCCATGCTGCATAAAATCCACTGCATTCAATCATGCTGCATGGAATCCACTGCATTCAATCGGGATGCATTTTACCAGGCTGCATGGAATCCACTGCATTCAATCACGCTGCATGGAATCCACTGCATTCAATCACGCTGCATGGAATCCACTGCATTCAATCAGGATGCATTTTAATAAGCTGCATGGAATCCATTCAGTCATCACGCTGCATGGACTCCGCTGCATACAGTCGGGATCCATTACGCCACAATGCATGGAATCCTCTGCATTCAATTGGGATGCATTTTACCAGGCTGCATGGAATCCACTGCATTCAATCAGGATGCATTTTACCAGGCTGCCTGGAATCCATGCATTTATCACACTGCATGGACTCCACTGCATACAATCGGGATCCATTACGACACAATGCATTGAATACTCTGCATTCAATAATGCTCCATGGAATCCACTGCATTCAATCGGGATGCTTTGGGGCATGCTTCATGAAATCCACTGCATTCAATCATGCTGCATGGAATCCACTGCACTCCATCATGCTGCATAAAATCCACTGCATTCAATAGGGTTCCATTTCTTCACACTGCAGGGAATACAATGCATTCAATCGGGATGCATTTTAACACTCTGCATGGATTACACTGCTGCATAATGGATTACACTGCTGCAATCATGCTGCATATAATCCACTGCATTCAATCGGGATGATTTGGGCCATGCTGCATAAAATCCACTGCATTCCATCGGGATGCATTGGGCCTCGCTGCATGGACTCCACTGCATACAATCGGGATCCATTGCGCCACAATGCATGGAATCTTCTGCATTCATTGATGCTGCATGGAATCCACTGCATTCAATTGGGATGCTTTGGGCCATGCTGCATATAATCCAGTGCATTCAATTGGGATGCATTTGGCCTCGCTCCATTGACTCCACTGCATACAATAAGGATCAATTGCAACACAATGCATGGAATCCTCTGCATTCAATGATGCTCGATTGAATCCAGTGCACTCAATCAGGATGCTTTGGGCCATGCTGCATAAAATCCACTGCATTCAATAGGGTTCCAACACTTCACGCTGCATGGAATCCACTGCATTCAATCAGGATGCTTTGGGCCATGCTTAATAAATTCCACTGCATTCAACGACACTGCATGGAATCCACCGAATTTAACTGGGATACATTATACTAAGCTGTATCGAATCCACTGCATTCAATCAGGATGCATTTTACCACATTGCATGGAGTTCACTGCATTTAATCATGCTGCACGTAATCCACTGCATTCAATCAGGATGCTTTGGGCCATGCTGCATAAAATCCACTGCATTCAATCATGCTGCACGTAATCCACTGCATTCAATCGGGATGCATTTTACCAGGCTGCATGGAATCCACTGCCTTCAATCACGCTGCATGGAATCCACTGCATTCAATCGGGATGCATTTTACCAGGCTGCATGGAATCCACTGCATTCAATCACGCTGCATGGAATCCACTGCATTCAATCACGCTGCATGGAATCCACTGCATTCAATCAGGATGCATTTTAATAAGCTGCATGGAATCCATTCAGTCATCACGCTGCATGGACTCCGCTGCATACATTCGGGATCCATTACACCACAATGCATGGAATCCTCTGCATTCAATCACGCTGCATGGAATCCACTGCATTCAATCGGGATGCAATTTACCAGGCTGAATGGAGTACACTGCATTCAATCACGCTGCATGGAATCCCCTGCATTCAATCGGGATGCTTTGGGCCATGCTGCAAAAAAATCCACTTCATTCAATCGGGATGCTTTGGGCCTCGCTTCATGGACTCCAGTGCATACAGTCGGGATCCATTGCACCAAAATGCATGGAATCCTCTGCATTCAATGACGCTGCATGGAATCCACTGCATTCAATCGGGATGCTTTGGGCCATGCCTCATAAAATCCACTTCATTCAATGACGCTGCATGGAATCGACTGCATTCAATCATGCTGCATATAAACCACTGCTTACAATAGGGTTCAATTACTTCACGCTGCATGGAATCCACTGCATTCAATCACACTTCATGGAATCCACTGCATTCAATCGGGATTCATTTTACCAGGCTGCATGGAGTTCACTGCATTCAATCACAATGCATGGAATCCACTGCATTCAATCGGGATGCTTTGGGCCATGCCTCATAAAATCCACTGCATTCAACGACGCTGCATGGAATCCACCGAATTTAATTGGGATACATTATACTAAGCTGTATCGAATCCACTGCATTCAATCAGGATGCATTTTACCACATTGCATGGAGTTCACTGCATTCAATCATGCTGCACGTAATCCAATGCATTCAATCAGGATGCTTTGGGCCATGCTGCATAAAATCCACTGCATTCAATCATGCTGCACGTAATCCACTGCATTCAATCGGGATGAATTTTACCAGGCTGCATGGAATCCACTGCCTTCAATCACGCTGCATGGAATCCACTGCATTCAATCACGCTGCATGGAATCCACTGCATTCAATCAGGATGCATTTTAATAAGCTGCATGGAATCCATTCAGTCATCACGCTGCATGGACTTCACTGCATACAGTCGGGATCCATTACGCCACAATGCATGGAATCCTCTGCATTCAATCACGCTGCATGGAATCCACTGCATTCAATCGGGATGCAATTTACCAGGCTGAATGGAGTACACTGCATTCAATCACGCTGCATGGAATCCCCTGCATTCAATCGGGATGCTTTGGGCCATGCTGCAAAAAAATCCACTTCATTCAATCGGGATGCTTTGGGCCTCGCTTCATGGACTCCAGTGCATACAGTCGGGATCCATTGCACCAAAATGCATGGAATCCTCTGCATTCAATGACGCTGCATGGAATCCACTGCATTCAATCGGGATGCTTTGGGCCATGCCTCATAAAATCCACTTCATTCAATGACGCTGCATGGAATCGACTGCATTCAATCATGCTGCATATAAACCACTGCTTACAATAGGGTTCAATTACTTCACGCTGCATGGAATCCACTGCATTCAATCACACTTCATGGAATCCACTGCATTCAATCGGGATTCATTTTACCAGGCTGCATGGAGTTCACTGCATTCAATCACAATGCATGGAATCCACTGCATTCAATCGGGATGCTTTGGGCCATGCCTCATAAAATCCACTGCATTCAACGACGCTGCATGGAATCCACCGAATTTAATTGGGATACATTATACTAAGCTGTATCGAATCCACTGCATTCAATCAGGATGCATTTTACCACATTGCATGGAGTTCACTGCATTCAATCATGCTGCACGTAATCCAATGCATTCAATCAGGATGCTTTGGGCCATGCTGCATAAAATCCACTGCATTCAATCATGCTGCACGTAATCCACTGCATTCAATCGGGATGAATTTTACCAGGCTGCATGGAATCCACTGCATTCAATCACGCTGCATGGAATCCACTGCATTCAATCACGCTGCATGGAATCCACTGCATTCAATCAGGATGCATTTTAATAAGCTGCATGGAATCCATTCAGTCATCACGCTGCATGGACTTCACTGCATACAGTCGGGATCCATTACGCCACAATGCATGGAATCCTCTGCATTCAATCGGGATGCATTTTGCCAGGCTGCATGGAATCCACTGCATTCAATAACGCTGCATGGAATCCACTGCATTCAATCACGCTGCATGGAATCCACTGCATTCAATCAGGATGCATTTTACCATGCTGCCTGGAATCCATGCATTTATCACACTGCATGGACTCCACTGCATACAATCGGGATCCATTACGACACAATGCATTGAATACTCTGCATTCAATAATGCTCCATGGAATCCACTGCATTCAATCAGGATGCTTTGGGCCATGCTGCATAAAATCCACTGCATTCAATCATGCTGCATAGAATCCACTGCATTCAATCATGCTGCATAATATCCACTGCATTCTAAATGTTCCATTTCTTCACGCTGCATGGAATCCCCTGCATTCCATCGGGATGCATGTTCCCACGCTGCATGGAGTACACTGCATTCAATCAAAATGCATGGAATCCACTGCATTCCATCGGGATGCTTTGGGCCATGCTGCATACAATCCACTGCATTCAATCGGGATGCATTGGGCCTCACTGCATGGACTCCACTGCATATAATCGGGATCTATTACACCACAATGCATGGAATCATCTGCATTCAATGACGCTGCATGGAATCCACTGCATTCAATCGGGATGCATTTTACCAGGCTGCATGGAATCCATGCATTCATCACGCTGCATGGACTCCACTGCATACAATCGGGATCCATTGCGCCACAAGGCATGGAATCCTCTGCATTCAATCAGGATGCTTTGGGCCATGCTGCATAAAATCCACTGCATTCAATCATGCTCCATTAAATCCACTGCATTCAATCAGGCTGCATAAAATACACTGCATTCAATAGGGTTCCATTACTTCACACTTCATGGAATACAGTGCATTCAATCACACTTCATGGAATCCACTGCATTCAATCGGGATGCATTTTACCACGCTGCATGGAGTTCACTGCATTCAATCACAATGCATGGAATCCACTGCATTCAATCGGGATGCTTTGGGCCATGCCTCATAAAATCCACTGCATTCAACGACGCTGCATGGAATCCACCGAATTTAACTGGGATACATTATACTAAGCTGTATCGAATCCACTGCATTCAATCAGGATGCATTTTACCACATTGCATGGAGTTCACTGCATTTAATCATGCTGCACGTAATCCACTGCATTCAATCAGGATGCTTTGGGCCATGCTGCATAAAATCCACTGCATTCAATCATGCTGCACGTAATCCACTGCATTCAATCGGGATGCATTTTACCAGGCTGCATGGAATCCACTGCATTCAATCACGCTGCATGGAATCCACTGCATTCAATCGGGATGCATTTTACCAGGCTGCATGGAATCCACTGCATTCAATCACGCTGCATGGAATCCACTGCATTCAATCAGGATGCATTTTAATAAGCTGCATGGAATCCATTCAGTCATCACGCTGCATGGACTCCGCTGCATACAGTCGGGATCCATTACGCCGCAATGCATGGAATCCTCTGCATTCAATCACGCTGCATGGAATCCACTGCATTCAATCGGGATGCAATTTACCACGCTGAATGGAGTACACTGCATTCAATCACGCTGCATGGAATCCCCTGCATTCAATCGGGATGCTTTGGGCCATGCTGCAAAAAAATCCACTGCATTCAATCGGGATGCATTGGGCCTCGCTTCATGGACTCCAGTGCATACAGTCGGGATCCATTGCACCAAAATGCATGGAATCCTCTGCATTCAATGACGCTGCATGGAATCCACTGCATTCAATCAGGATGCTTTGGGCCATGCCTCATAAAATCCACTTCATTCAATGACGCTGCATGGAATCGACTGCATTCAATCATGCTGAATATAATCCACTGCTTACAATAGGGTTCAATTTCTTCACGCTGCATGGAATCCACTGCATTCAATCACGCTGCATGGAATCCACTGCATTCCATCGGGATGCATGTTCCCACGCTGCATGGAGTACACTGCATTCGATCAAAATGCATGGAATCCACTGCATTCAATCGGGATGCTTTGGGCCATGCTGCATACAATCCACTGCATTCAATCGGGATGCATTGGGCCTCACTGCATGGACTCCACTGCATATAATCGGGATCCATTACACCACAATGCATGGAATCATCTGCATTCAATGACGCTGCATGGAAACCACTGCATTCAATCACGCTGCATGGAATCCACTGTATTCAATCAGGATGCATTTTACCAGGCTGCCTGGAATCCACTGCATTCAATCACGCTGCATGGAATCCACTGCATTCAATCACGCTGCATGGAATCCACTGTATTCAATCAGGATGCATTTTACCAGGCTGCCTGGAATCCATGCATTCATCACACTGCATGGACTCCACTGCATACAATCGGGATCCATTGCGCCACAATGCATGGAATACTCTGCATTCAATGATACTCCATGGACTCCACTGCATTCAATCAGGATGCTTTGGGCCATGCTGCATAAAATCCACTGCATTTAATCATGCTGCATGGAATCCACTGCATTCAATCATGCTGCATAATATCCACTGCATTCAAAATATTCCATTTCTTCACGCTGCATGGAATCCACTGCATTCCATCGGGATGCATTTTACCTCGCTGCATGGAGTACACTGCATTCAATCTCAATGCATGGAATCCACTGCATTCAATCGGGATGCTTTGGGCCATGCTGCAAAAAATCCACTGCAATCAATCAGGATGCATTGGGCCTCGCTGCATGGACTCCACTGCATACAATCGCGATCCATTGCGCCACAATGCATGGAATCCTCTGCATTCAATGATGCTGCATGGAATCCACTGCATTCAATCAGGATGCATTTTACCACACTGCATGGAGTACACTGCATTCAATCACAATGGATGGAATCCAATGCATTCAATCGGGATGCTTTGGGCCATGCTGCAAAAAATCCACTGCATTCAATCGGGATGCACTGGGCCTCGCTGAATGGACTCCACTGCATTCAATTGGTATCCATTGCGCTGCAATGCATGGAATCCTCTGCATTCAATGATGCTGCATGGAATCCACTGCATTCAATCGGGATGCATTTTACCACACTGCATGGAGTACACTGCATTCAATCACAATGGATGGAATCCACTGCATTCAATCATGCTGCATGGAATCCACTGCATTCAATCATGCTGCATAATATCCACTGCATTCTAAATGTTCCATTTCTTCACGCTGCATGGAATCCACTGCATTCCATCGGGATGCATGTTCCCACGCTGCATGGAGTACACTGCATTCAATCAAAATGCATGGAATCCACTTCATTCAATCGGGATGCTTTGGGCCATGCTGCATACAATCCTCTGCATTCAATCGGGATGCATTGGGCCTCACTGCATGGACTCCACTTCATATAATCGGGATCTTTTACACCACAATGCATGGAATCATCTGCATTCAATGACGCTGCATGGAATCCACTGCATTCAATCGGGATGCATTTTACCAGGCTGCATGGAATCCATGCATTCATCACGCTGCATGGACTCCACTGCATACAATCGGGATCCATTGCGCCACAATGCATGGAATCCACTGCATTCAATCAGGATGCATTTTAATAAGCTGCATGGAATCCATTCAGTCATCACGCTGCATGGACTCCGCTGCATACAGTCGGGATCCATTACGCCACAATGCATGGAATCCTCTGCATTCAATCACGCTGCATGGAATCCACTGCATTCAATCGGGATGCAATTTACCACGCTGAATGGAGTACACTGCATTCAATCACGCTGCATGGAATCCCCTGCATTCAATCGGGATGCTTTGGGCCATGCTTCAAAAAAATCCACTTCATTCAATCGGGATGCATTGGGCCTCGCTTCATGGACTCCAGTGCATACAGTCGGGATCCATGGCACCAAAATGCATGGAATCCTCTGCATTCAATGACGCTGCATGGAATCCACTGCATTCAATCAGGATGCTTTGGGCCATGCCTCATAAAATCCACTTCATTCAATGACGCTGCATGGAATCGACTGCATTCAATCATGCTGCATATAATCCACTGCTTACAATAGGGTTCAATTTCTTCACGCTGCATGGAATCCACTGCATTCAATCACGCTGCATGGAATCCACTGCATTCCATCGGGATGCATGTTCCCACGCTGCATGGAGTACACTGCATTCAATCAAAATGCATACAATCCACTGCATTCAATCGGGATGCATTGGGCCTCACTGCATGGACTCCACTGCATATAATCGGGATCCATTACACCACAATGCCTGGAATCATCTGCATTCAATGACGCTGCATGGAAACCACTGTATTCAATCGGGATCCATTGCGCCACAGTGCATGGAATCCTCTGCATTCAATCAGGATGCTTTGAGCCATGCTGCATAAAATCCACTGCATTCAATCATGCTCCATTAAATCCACTGCATTGAATCAGGCTGCATAAAATACACTGCATTCAATAGGGTTCCATTACTTCACACTTCATGGAATACAGTGCATTCAATCACGCTTCATGGAATCCACTGCATTCAATCGGGATGCATTTTACCACGCTGCATGGAGTTCACTGCATTCAATCACAATGCATGGAATCCACTGCATTCAATCGGGATGCTTTGGGCCATGCCTCATAAAATCCACTGCATTCAACGACGCTGCATGGAATCCACCGAATTTAACTGGGATACATTATACTAAGCTGTATCGAATCCACTGCATTCAATCAGGATGCATTTTACCATATGGCATGGAGTTCACTGCATTCAATCATGCTACACGTAATCCACTGCATTCAATCAGGATGCTTTGGGCCATGCTGCATAAAATCCACTGCATTCAATCATGCTGCACGTAATCCACTGCATTCAATCGGGATGCATTTTACCAGGCTGCATGGAATCCACTGCCTTCAATCACGCTGCATGGAATCCACTGCATTCAATCGGGATGCATTTTCCCAGGCTGCATGGAATCCACTGCATTCAATCACGCTGCATGGAATCCACTGCATTCAATCACGCTGCATGGAATCCACTGTATTCAATCAGGATACATTTTACCAGGCTGCCTGGAATCCATGCATTCATCACACTGCATGGACTCCACTGCATACAATCGGGATCCATTGCGCCACAATGCATGGAATACTCTGCATTCAATGATACTCCATGGACTCCACTGCAGTCAATCAGGAGGCTTTGGGCCATGCTGCATAAAATCCACTGCATTTAATCATGCTGCATTGAATCCACTGCATTCAATCATGCTGCATAATATCCACTGCATTCAAAATGTTCCATTTCTTCACGCTGCATGGAATCCACTGCATTCAATCGGGATGCATTTTACCTCGCTGCATGGAGTACACTGCATTCAATCTCAATGCATGGAATCCACTGCATTCAATCGGGATGCTTTGGGCCATGCTGCAAAAAATCCACTGCAATCAATCAGGATGCATTGGGCCTCGCTGCATGAACTCTACTGCATACAATCGCGATCCATTGCGCCACAATGCATGGGTTCCTCTGCATTCAATGATGCTGCATGGAATCCACTGCATTCAATCATGCTGCATAATATCCACTGCATTCAAAATGTTCCATTTCTTCACGCTGCATGGAATCCACTGCATTCAATCAGGATGCATGTTCCCACGCTGCATGGAGTACACTGCATTCAATCAAAATGCATGGAATCCACTACATTCAATCGGGATGCTTTGGTCCATGCTGCATACAATCCACTGCATTCAATCGGGATGCATTGGGCCTCACTGCATGGACTCCACTGCATATAATCGGGATCCATTACACCACAATGCATGGAATCATCTGCATTCAATGACGCTGCATGGAATCCACTGCATTCAATCGGGATGCATTTTACCAGGCTGCATGGAATCCATGCATTCATCACGCTGCATGGACTCCACTGCATACAATCGGGATCCATTGCGCCACAATGTATGGAATCCTCTGCATTCAATGATGCTGCATGGACTCCACTGCATTCAATCATGCTGCATTAAATCCACTGCATTCAATCAGGCTGCATAAAATACACTGCATTCAATAGGGTTCCATTACTTCACACTTCATGGAATACAGTGCATTCATTCACGCTTCATGGAATCCACTGCATTCAATCGGGATTCATTTTACCACGCTGCATGGAGTTCACTGCATTCAATCACAATGCATGGAATCCACTGCATTCAATCGGGATGCTTTGGGCCATGCCTCATAAAATCCACTGCATTCAACGACGCTGCATGGAATCCACCGAATTTAACTGGGATACATTATACTAAGCTGTATCGAATCCACTGCATTCAATCAGGATGCATTTTACCATATGGCATGGAGTTCACTGCATTCAATCATGCTACACGTAATCCACTGCATTCAATCAGGATGCTTTGGGCCATGCTGCATAAAATCCACTGCATTCAATCATGCTGCACGTAATCCACTGCATTCAATCGGGATGCATTTTACCAGGCTGCATGGAATCCACTGCATTCAATCACGCTGCATGGAATCCACTGCATTCAATCGGGATGCATTTTACCAGGCTGCATGGAATCCACTGCATTCAATCACGCTGCATGGAATCCACTGCATTCAATCACGCTGCATGGAATCCACTGTATTCAATCAGGATGCATTTTACCAGGCTGCCTGGAATCCATGCATTCATCACACTGCATGGACTCCACTGCATACAATCGGGATCCATTGCGCCACAATGCATGGAATACTCTGCATTCAATGATACTCCATGGACTCCACTGCAGTCAATCAGGAGGCTTTGGGCCATGCTGCATAAAATCCACTGCATTTAATCATGCTGCATAGAATCCACTGCATTCAATCATGCTGCATAATATCCACTGCATTCAAAATATTCCATTTCTTTACGCTACATGGAATCCACTGCATTCAATCGGGATGCATTTTACCTCGCTGCATCGAGTACACTGCATTCAATCTCAATGCATGGAATCCACTGCATTCAATCGGGATGCTTTGGGCCATGCTGCAAAAAATCCACTGCAATCAATCAGGATGCATTGGGCCTCGCTGCATGGACTCCACTGCATACAATCGGGATCCATTGCGCCACAATGCATGGAATCCAGCGCATTCAATCAGGATGCATTTTAATAAGCTGCATGGAATCCATTCAGTCATCACGCTGCATGGACTCCGCTGCATACAGTCGGGATCCATTACGCCACAATGCATGGAATCCTCTGCATTCAATCACGCTGCATGGAATCCACTGCATTCAATCGGGATGCAATTTACCACGCTGAATGGAGTACACTGCATTCAATCACGCTGCATGGAATCCCCTGCATTCAATCGGGATGCGTTGGGCCATGCTTCAAAAAAATCCACTTCATTCAATCGGGATGCATTGGGCCTCGCTTCATGGACTCCAGTGCATACAGTCGGGATCCATTGCACCAAAATGCATGGAATCCTCTGCATTCAATGACGCTGCATGGAATCCACTGCATTCAATCAGGATGCTTTGGGCCATGCCTCATAAAATCCACTTCATTCAATGACGCTGCATGGAATCGACTGCATTTAATCATGCTGCATATAATCCACTGCTTACAATAGGGTTCAATTTCTTCACGCTGCATGGAATCCACTGCATTCAATCACGCTGCATGGAATCCACTGCATTCCATCGGGATGCATGTTCCCACGCTGCATGGAGTACACTGCATTCAATCAAAATGCATGGAATCCACTGCATTCAATCGGGATGCTTTGGGCCATGCTGCATACAATCCACTGCATTCAATCGGGATGCATTGGGCCTCACTGCATGGGCTCCACTGCATATAATCGGGATCCATTACACCACAATGCCTGGAATCATCTGCATTCAATGACGCTGCATGGAAACCACTGCATTCAATCGGGATCCATTGCGCCACAGTGCATGGAATCCTCTGCATTCAATCAGGATGCTTTGAGCCATGCTGCATAAAATCCACTGCATTCAATCATGCTCCATTAAATCCACTGCATTGAATCAGGCTGCATAAAATACACTGCATTCAATAGGGTTCCATTACTTCACACTTCATGGAATACAGTGCATTCAATCACGCTTCATGGAATCCACTGCATTCAATCGGGATGCATTTTACCACGCTGCATGGAGTTCACTGCATTCAATCACAATGCATGGAATCCACTGCATTCAATCGGGATGCTTTGGGCCATGCCTCATAAAATCCACTGCATTCAACGACGCTGCATGGAATCCACCGAATTTAACTGGGATACATTATACTAAGCTGTATCGAATCCACTGCATTCAATCAGGATGCATTTTACCATATGGCATGGAGTTCACTGCATTCAATCATGCTACACGTAATCCACTGCATTCAATCAGGATGCTTTGGGCCATGCTGCATAAAATCACACTGCATTCAATCATGCTGCACGTAATCCACTGCATTCAATCGGGATGCATTTTACCAGGCTGCATGGAATCCACTGCCTTCAATCACGCTGCATGGAATCCACTGCATTCAATCGGGATGCATTTTACCAGGCTGCATGGAATCCACTGCATTCAATCACGCTGCATGGAATCCACTGCATTCAATCACGCTGCATGGAATCCACTGTATTCAATCAGGATGCATTTTACCAGGCTGCCTGGAATCCATGCATTCATCACACTGCATGGACTCCACTGCATACAATCGGGATCCATTGCGCCACAATGCATGGAATACTCTGCATTCAATGATACTCCATGGACTCCACTGCATTCAATCAGGATGCTTTGGGCCATGCTGCATAAAATAAACTGCATTTAATCATGCTGCATTGAATCCACTGCATTCAATCATGCTGCATAATATCCACTGCATTCAAAATGTTCCATTTCTTCACGCTGCATGGAATCCACTGCATTCAATCGGGATGCATTTTACCTCGCTGCATGGAGTACACTGCATTCAATCTCAATGCATGGAATCCACTGCATTCAATCGGGATGCTTTGGGCCATGCTGCAAAAAATCCACTGCAATCAATCAGGATGCATTGGGCCTCGCTGCATGAACTCTACTGCATACAATCGCGATCCATTGCGCCACAATGCATGGAATCCTCTGCATTCAATGATGCTGCATGGAATCCACTGCATTCAATCATGCTGCATAATATCCACTGCATTCAAAATGTTCCATTTCTTCACGCTGCATGGAATCCACTGCATTCAATCAGGATGCATGTTCCCACGCTGCATGGAGTACACTGCATTCAATCAAAATGCATGGAATCCACTACATTCAATCGGGATGCTTTGGTCCATGCTGCATACAATCCACTGCATTCAATCGGGATGCATTGGGCCTCACTGCATGGACTCCACTGCATATAATCGGGATCCATTACACCACAATGCATGGAATCATCTGCATTCAATGACGCTGCATGGAATCCACTGCATTCAATCGGGATGCATTTTACCAGGCTGCATGGAATCCATGCATTCATCACGCTGCATGGACTCCACTGCATACAATCGGGATCCATTGCGCCACAATGTATGGAATCCTCTGCATTCAATGATGCTGCATGGACTCCACTGCATTCAATCAGGATGCTTTGGGCCATGCTGCATAAAATCCACTGCATTCAATCATGCTGCATTAAATCCACTGCATTCAATCAGGCTGCATAAAATACACTGCATTCAATAGGGTTCCATTACTTCACACTTCATGGAATACAGTGCATTCAATCACGCTTCATGGAATCCACTGCATTCAATCGGGATTCATTTTACCACGCTGCATGGCGTTCACTGCATTCAATCACAATGCATGGAATCCACTGCATTCAATCGGGATGCTTTGGGCCATGCCTCATAAAATCCACTGCATTCAACGACGCTGCATGGAATCCACCGAATTTAACTGGGATACATTATACTAAGCTGTATCGAATCCACTGCATTCAATCAGGATGCATTTTACCATATGGCATGGAGTTCACTGCATTCAATCATGCTACACGTAATCCACTGCATTCAATCAGGATGCTTTGGGCCATGCTGCATAAAATCCACTGCATTCAATCATGCTGCACGTAATCCACTGCATTCAATCGGGATGCATTTTACCAGGCTGCATGGAATCCACTGCCTTCAATCACGCTGCATGGAATCCACTGCATTCAATCGGGATGCATTTTACCAGGCTGCATGGAATCCACTGCATTCAATCACGCTGCATGGAATCCACTGCATTCAATCACGCTGCATGGAATCCACTGTATTCAATCAGGATGCATTTTACCAGGCTGCCTGGAATCCATGCATTCATCACACTGCATGGACTCCACTGCATACAATCGGGATCCATTGCGCCACAATGCATGGAATACTCTGCATTCAATGATACTCCATGGACTCCACTGCATTCAATCAGGATGCTTTGGGCCATGCTGCATAAAATCCACTGCATTTAATCATGCTGCATGGAATCCACTGCATTCAATCATGCTGCATAATATCCACTGCATTCAAAATATTCCATTTCTTCACGCTGCATGGAATCCACTGCATTCAATCGGGATGCATTTTACCTCGCTGCATGGAGTACACTGCATTCAATCTCAATGCATGGAGTCCACTGCATTCAATCGGGATGCTTTGGGCCATGCTGCAAAAAATCCACTGCAATCAATCAGGATGCATTGGGCCTCGCTGCATGAACTCTACTTCATACAATCGCGATCCATTGCGCCACAATGCATGGAATCCTCTGCATTCAATGATGCTGCATGGAATCCACTGCATTCAATCAGGATGCATTTTACCACACTGCATGGAGTACACTGCATTCAATCACAATGGATGGAATCCAATGCATTAAATCGGGATGCTTTGGGCCATGCTGCAGAAAATCCACTGCATTCAATCGGGATGCACTGGGCCTCGCTGCATGGACTCCACTGCATTCAATTGGTATCCATTGCGCTGCAATGCATGGAATCCTCTGCATTCAATGACGCTGCATGGAATCCACTGCATTCAATCGGGATGCATTTTACCAGGCTGCATGGAATCCATGCATTCATCACGCTGCATGGACTCCACTGCATACATTCGGGATCCATTGCGCCACAATGCATGGAATCCTCTGCATTCAATGATGCTCCATGGACTCCACTGCATTCAATCAGGATGCTTTGGGCCATGCTGCATAAAATCCACTGCATTCAATCATGCTGCATTAAATCCACTGCATTCAATCAGGCTGCATAAAATACACTGCATTCAATAGGGTTCCATTACTTCACACTTCATGGAATACAGTGCATTCAATCACGCTTCATGGAATCCACTGCATTCAATCGGGATTCATTTTACCACGCTGCATGGAGTTCACTGCATTCAATCACAATGCATGGAATCCACTGCATTCAATCGGGATGCTTTGGGCCATGCCTCATAAAATCCACTGCATTCAACGACGCTGCATGGAATCCACCGAATTTAACTGGGATACATTATACTAAGCTGTATCGAATCCACTGCATTCAATCAGGATGCATTTTACCATATGGCATGGAGTTCACTGCATTCAATCATGCTACACGTAATCCACTGCATTCAATCAGGATGCTTTGGGCCATGCTGCATAAAATCCACTGCATTCAATCATGCTGCACGTAATCCACTGCATTCAATCGGGATGCATTTTACCAGGCTGCATGGAATCCACTGCATTCAATCACGCTGCATGGAATCCACTGCATTCAATCACGCTGCATGGAATCCACTGTATTCAATCAGGATGCATTTTACCAGGCTGCCTGGAATCCATGCATTCATCACACTGCATGGACTCCACTGCATACAATCGGGATCCATTGCGCCACAATGCATGGAATACTCTGCATTCAATGATACTCCATGGACTCCACTGCAGTCAATCAGGATGCTTTGGGCCATGCTGCATAAAATCCACTGCATTTAATCATGCTGCATGGAATCCACTGCATTCAATCATGCTGCATAATATCCACTGCATTCAAAATGTTCCATTTCTTCACGCTGCATGGAATCCACTGCATTCAATCGGGATGCATTTTACCTCGCTGCATGGAGTACACTGCATTCAATCTCAATGCATGGAATCCACTGCATTCAATCGGGATGCTTTGGGCCATGCTGCAAAAAATCCACTGCAATCAATCAGGATGCATTGGGCCTCGCTGCATGAACTCCACTGCATACAATCTCGATCCATTGCGCCACAATGCATGGAATCCTCTGCATTCAATGATGCTGCATGGAATCCACTGCATTCAATCAGGATGCATTTTACCACACTGCATGGAGTACACTGCATTCAATCACAATGGATGGAATCCAATGCATTCAATCGGGATGCTTTGGGCCATGCTGCAAAAAATCCACTGCATTCAATCGGGATGCACTGGGCCTCGCTGCATGGACTCCACTGCATTCAATTGGTATCCATTGCGCTGCAATGCATGGAATCCTCTGCATTCAATGATGCTGCATGGAATCCACTGCATTC
Organism: Sus scrofa; assembly: GCF_054392235.1. Classification (NCBI taxonomy): domain Eukaryota; kingdom Metazoa; phylum Chordata; class Mammalia; order Artiodactyla; family Suidae; genus Sus; species Sus scrofa. Next base: position 5,171,702 of record NC_139399.1, read on the forward strand.
AATCGGGATGCATTTTACCACACTGCATGGAGTACACTGCATTCAATCACAATGGATGGTATCCACTGCATTCAATCATGCTGCATGGAATCCACTGCATTCAATCATGCTGCATAATATCCACTGCATTCTAAATGTTCCATTTCTTCACGCTGCATGGAATCCACTGCATTCCATCGGGATGCATGTTCCCACGCTGCATGGAGTACACTGCATTCAATCAAAATGCATGGAATCCACTGCATTCAATCGGGATGCTTTGGGCCATGCTGCATACAATCCACTGCATTCAATCGGGATGCATTGGGCCTCACTGCATGGACTCCACTGCATATAATCGGGATCCATTACACCACAATGCATGGAATCATCTGCATTCAATGACGCTGCATGGAATCCACTGCATTCAATCGGGATGCATTTTACCAGGCTGCATGGAATCCATGCATTCATCACGCTGCATGGACTCCACTGCATACAATCGGGATCCATTGCGCCACAATGTATGGAATCCTCTGCATTCAATGATGCTGCATGGACTCCACTGCATTCAATCAGGATGCTTTGGGCCATGCTGCAGAAAATCCACTGCATTCAATCATGCTGCATTAAATCCACTGCATTCAATCAGGCTGCATAAAATACACTGCATTCAATAGGGTTCCATTACTTCACACTTCATGGAATACAGTGCATTCAATCACGCTTCATGGAATCCACTGCATTCAATCGGGATTCATTTTACCACGCTGCATGGCGTTCACTGCATTCAATCACAATGCATGGAATCCACTGCATTCAATCGGGATGCTTTGGGCCATGCCTCATAAAATCCACTGCATTCAACGACGCTGCATGGAATCCACCGAATTTAACTGGGATACATTATACTAAGCTGTATCGAATCCACTGCATTCAATCAGGATGCATTTTACCATATGGCATGGAGTTCACTGCATTCAATCATGCTACACGTAATCCACTGCATTCAATCAGGATGCTTTGGGCCATGCTGCATAAAATCCACTGCATTCAATCATGCTGCACGTAATCCACTGCATTCAATCGGGATGCATTTTACCAGGCTGCATGGAATCCACTGCCTTCAATCACGCTGCATGGAATCCACTGCATTCAATCGGGATGCATTTTACCAGGCTGCATGGAATCCACTGCATTCAATCACGCTGCATGGAATCCACTGCATTCAATCACGCTGCATGGAATCCACTGTATTCAATCAGGATGCATTTTACCAGGCTGCCTGGAATCCATGCATTCATCACACTGCATGGACTCCACTGCATACAATCGGGATCCATTGCGCCACAATGCATGGAATACTCTGCATTCAATGATACTCCATGGACTCCACTGCATTCAATCAGGATGCTTTGGGCCATGCTGCATAAAATCCACTGCATTTAATCATGCTGCATGGAATCCACTGCATTCAATCATGCTGCATAATATCCACTGCATTCAAAATATTCCATTTCTTACCGCTGCATGGAATCCACTGCATTCAATCGGGATGCATTTTACCTCGCTGCATGGAGTACACTGCATTCAAACTCAATGCATGGAATCCACTGCATTCAATCGGGATGCTTTGGGCCATGCTGCAAAAAATCCACTGCAATCAATAAGGATGCATTGGGCCTCGCTGCATGAACTCCACTGCATACAATCGCGATCCATTGCGCCACAATGCATGGAATCCTCTGCATTCAATGATGCTGCATGGAATCCACTGCATTCAATCAGGATGCATTTTACCACACTGCATGGAGTACACTGCATTCAATCACAATGGATGGAATCCAATGCATTCAATCGGGATGCTTTGGGCCATGCTGCAAAAAATCCACTGCATTCAATCGGGATGCACTGGGCCTCGCTGCATGGACTCCACTGCATTCAATTGGTATCCATTGCGCTGCAATGCATGGAATCCTCTGCATTCAATGATGCTGCATGGAATCCACTGCATTCAATCGGGATGCATTTTACCACACTGCATGGAGTACACTGCATTCAATCACAATGGATGGAATCCACTGCATTCAATCATGCTGCATGGAATCCACTGCATTCAATCATGCTGCATAATATCCACTGCATTCTAAAAGTTCCATTTCTTCACACTGCATGGAATCCACTGCATTCCATCGGGATGCATGTTCCCACGCTGCATGGAGTACACTGCATTCAATCAAAATGCATGGAATCCACTGCATTCAATCGGGATGCTTTGGGCCATGCTGCATACAATCCACTGCATTCAATCGGGATGCATTGGGCCTCACTGCATGGACTCCACTTCATATAATCGGGATCTATTACACCACAATGCATGGAATCATCTGCATTCAATGACGCTGCATGGAATCCACTGCATTCAATCGGGATGCATTTTACCAGGCTGAATGGAATCCATGCATTCATCACGCTGCATGGACTCCACTGCATACAATCGGGATCCATTGCGCCACAATGCATGGAATCCACTGCATTCAATCAGGATGCATTTTAATAAGCTGCATGGAATCCATTCAGTCATCACGCTGCATGGACTCCGCTGCATACAGTCGGGATCCATTACGCCACAATGCATGGAATCCTCTGCATTCAATCACGCTGCATGGAATCCACTGCATTCAATCGGGATGCAATTTACCACGCTGAATGGAGTACACTGCATTCAATCATGCTGCATGGAATCCCCTGCATTCAATCGGGATGCTTTGGGCCATGCTGCAAAAAAATCCACTGCATTCAATCGGGATGCATTGGGCCTCGCTTCATGGACTCCAGTGCATACAGTCGGGATCCATTGCACCAAAATGCATGGAATCCTCTGCATTCAATGACGCTGCATGGAATCCACTGCATTCAATCAGGATGCTTTGGGACCTGCCTCATAAAATCCACTTCATTCAATGACGCTGCATGGAATCGACTGCATTCAATCATGCTGCATATAATCCACTGCTTACAATAGGGTTCAATTTCTTCACGCTGCATGGAATCCACTGCATTCAATCACGCTGCATGGAATCCACTGCATTCCATCGGGATGCATGTTCCCACGCTGCATGGAGTACACTGCATTCGATCAAAATGCATGGAATCCACTGCATTCAATCGGGATGCTTTGGGCCATGCTGCATACAATCCACTGCATTCAATCGGGATGCATTGGGCCTCACTGCATGGACTCCACTGCATATAATCGGGATCCATTACACCACAATGCCTGGAATCATCTGCATTCAATGACGCTGCCTGGAATCCACTGCATTCAATCGGGATGCATTTTAACAGGCTGCATGGAATCCATGCATTCATCACGCTGCATGGACTCCACTGCATACAATCGGGATCCATTGCGCCACAATGCATGGAATCCTCTGCATTCAATCAGGATGCTTTGGGCCATGCTGCATAAAATCCACTGCATTCAATCATGCTCCATTAAATCCACTGCATTCAATCAGGCTGCATAAAATACACTGCATTCAATAGGGTTCCATTACTTCACACTTCATGGAATACAGTGCATTCAATCACGCTTCATGGAATCCACTGCATTCAATCGGGATTCATTTTACCACGCTGCATGGAGTTCACTGCATTCAATCACAATGCATGGAATCCACTGCATTCAATCGGGATGCTTTGGGCCATGCCTCATAAAATCCACTGCATTCAACGACACTGCATGGAATCCACCGAATTTAATTGGGATACATTATACTAAGCTGTATCGAATCCACTGCATTCAATCAGGATGAATTTTACCACATTGCATGTAGTTCACTGCATTCAATCATGCTGCACGTAATCCACTGCATTCAATCGGGATGCATTTTACCAGGCTGCATGGAATCCACTGCATTCAATCACGCTGCATGGAATCCACTGCATTCAATCGGGATGCATTTTACCAGGCTGCATGGAATCCACTGCATTCAATCACGCTGCATGGAATCCATTGCATTCAATCAGGATGCATTTTAATAAGCTGCATGGAATCCATTCAGTCATCACGCTGCATGGACTCCGCTGCATACAGTCGGGATCCATTACGCCACAATGCATGGAATCCTCTGCATTCAATCACGCTGCATTGAATCCACTGCATTCAATCGGGATGCAATTTACCACGCTGAATGGAGTACACTGCATTCAATCACGCTGCATGGAATCCCCTGCATTCAATCGGGATGCTTTGGGCCATGCTGCAAAAAAATCCACTGCATTCAATCGGGATGCATTGGGCCTCGCTTCATGGACTCCAGTGCATACAGTCGGGATCCATTGCACCACAATGCATGGAATCCTCTGCATTCAATGACGCTGCATGGAATCCACTGCATTCAATCAGGATGCTTTGGGCCATGCCTCATAAAATCCACTTCATTCAATGACGCTGAATGGAATCGACTGCATTCAATCATGCTGCATATAATCCACTGCTTACAATAGGGTTCAATTTCATCACGCTGCATGGAATCCACTGCATTCCATCGGGATGCATGTTCCCACGCTGCATGGAGTACACTGCATTCAATCAAAATGCATGGAATCCACTGCATTCAATCGGGATGCTTTGGGCCATGCTGCATACAATCCACTGCATTCAATCGGGATGCATTGGGCCTCACTGCATGGACTCCACTGCATATAATCGGGATCCATTACACCACAATGCATGGAATCATCTGCATTCAATGACGCTGCATGGAATCCACTGCATTCAATCGGGATGCATTTTACCAGGCTGCATGGAATCCATGCATTCATCACGCTGCATGGACTCCACTGCATACAATCGGGATCCATTGCGCCACAATGCATGGAATCCTCTGCATTCAATCAGGATGCTTTGAGCCATGCTGCATAAAATCCACTGCATTCAATCATGCTCCATTAAAACCACTGCATTCAATCAGGCTGCATAAAATACACTGCATTCAATAGGGTTCCATTACTTCACACTTCATGGAATACAGTGCATTCAATCACGCTTCATGGAATCCACTGCATTCAATCGGGATTCATTTTACCACGCTGCATGGCGTTCACTGCATTCAATCACAATGCATGGAATCCACTGCATTCAATCGGGATGCTTTGGGCCATGCCTCCTAAAATCCACTGCATTCAACGACGCTGCATGGAATCCACCGAATTTAACTGGGATACATTATACTAAGCTGTATCGAATCCACTGCATTCAATCAGGATGCATTTTACCATATGGCATGGAGTTCACTGCATTCAATCATGCTACACGTAATCCACTGCATTCAATCAGGATGCTTTGGGCCATGCTGCATAAAATCCACTGCATTCAATCATGCTGCACGTAATCCACTGCATTCAATCGGGATGCATTTTACCAGGCTGCATGGAATCCACTGCATTCAATCACGCTGCATGGAATCCACTGCATTCAATCGGGATGCATTTTACCAGGCTGCATGGAATCCACTGCATTCAATCACGCTGCATGGAATCCACTGCATTCAATCACGCTGCATGGAATCCACTGTATTCAATCAGGATGCATTTTACCAGGCTGCCTGGAATCCATGCATTCATCACACTGCATGGACTCCACTGCATACAATCGGGATCCATTGCGCCACAATGCATGGAATACTCTGCATTCAATGATACTCCATGGACTCCACTGCATTCAATCAGGATGCTTTGGGCCATGCTGCATAAAATCCACTGCATTTAATCATGCTGCATGGAATCCACTGCATTCAATCATGCTGCATAATATCCACTGCATTCAAAATATTCCATTTCTTCACGCTGCATGGAATCCACTGCATTCAATCGGGATGCATTTTACCTCGCTGCATGGAGTACACTGCATTCAAACTCAATGCATGGAATCCACTGCATTCAATCGGGATGCTTTGGGCCATGCTGCAAAAAATCCACTGCAATCAATAAGGATGCATTGGGCCTCGCTGCATGAACTCCACTGCATACAATCGCGATCCATTGCGCCACAATGCATGGAATCCTCTGCATTCAATGATGCTGCATGGAATCCACTGCATTCAATCAGGATGCATTTTACCACACTGCATGGAGTACACTGCATTCAATCACAATGGATGGAATCCAATGCATTCAATCGGGATGCTTTGGGCCATGCTGCAAAAAATCCACTGCATTCAATCGGGATGCACTGGGCCTCGCTGCATGGACTCCACTGCATTCAATTGGTATCCATTGCGCTGCAATGCATGGAATCCTCTGCATTCAATGATGCTGCATGGAATCCACTGCATTCAATCGGGATGCATTTTACCACACTGCATGGAGTACACTGCATTCAATCACAATGGATGGAATCCACTGCATTCAATCATGCTGCATGGAATCCACTGCATTCAATCATGCTGCATAATATCCACTGCATTCTAAAAGTTCCATTTCTTCACGCTGCATGGAATCCACTGCATTCCATCGGGATGCATGTTCCCACGCTGCATGGAGTACACTGCATTCAATCAAAATGCATGGAATCCACTGCATTCAATCGGGATGCTTTGGGCCATGCTGCATACAATCCACTGCATTCAATCGGGATGCATTGGGCCTCACTGCATGGACTCCACTGCATATAATCGGGATCTATTACACCACAATGCATGGAATCATCTGCATTCAATGACGCTGCATGGAATCCACTGCATTCAATCGGGATGCATTTTACCAGGCTGAATGGAATCCATGCATTCATCACGCTGCATGGACTCCACTGCATACAATCGGGATCCATTGCGCCACAATGCATGGAATCCACTGCATTCAATCAGGATGCATTTTAATAAGCTGCATGGAATCCATTCAGTCATCACGCTGCATGGACTCCGCTGCATACAGTCGGGATCCATTACGCCACAATGCATGGAATCCTCTGCATTCAATCACGCTGCATGGAATCCACTGCATTCAATCGGGATGCAATTTACCACGCTGAATGGAGTACACTGCATTCAATCACGCTGCATGGAATCCCCTGCATTCAATCGGGATGCTTTGGGCCATGCTGCAAAAAAATCCACTGCATTCAATCGGGATGCATTGGGCCTCGCTTCATGGACTCCAGTGCATACAGTCGGGATCCATTGCACCAAAATGCATGGAATCCTCTGCATTCAATGACGCTGCATGGAATCCACTGCATTCAATCAGGATGCTTTGGGACCTGCCTCATAAAATCCACTTCATTCAATGACGCTGCATGGAATCGACTGCATTCAATCATGCTGCATATAATCCACTGCTTACAATAGGGTTCAATTTCTTCACGCTGCATGGAATCCACTGCATTCAATCACGCTGCATGGAATCCACTGCATTCCATCGGGATGCATGTTCCCACGCTGCATGGAGTACACTGCATTCGATCAAAATGCATGGAATCCACTGCATTCAATCGGGATGCTTTGGGCCATGCTGCATACAATCCACTGCATTCAATCGGGATGCATTGGGCCTCACTGCATGGACTCCACTGCATATAATCGGGATCCATTACACCACAATGCATGGAATCATCTGCATTCAATGACGCTGCATGGAATCCACTGCATTCAATCGGGATGCATTTTACCAGGCTGCATGGAATCCATGCATTCATCACGCTGCATGGACTCCACTGCATACAATCGGGATCCATTGCGCCACAATGCATGGAATCCTCTGCATTCAATCAGGATGCTTTGGGCCATGCTGCATAAAATCCACTGCATTCAATCATGCTCCATTAAATCCACTGCATTCAATCAGGCTGCATAAAATACACTGCATTCAATAGGGTTCCATTACTTCACACTTCATGGAATACAGTGCATTCAATCACACTTCATGGAATCCACTGCATTCAATCGGGATGCATTTTACCACGCTGCATGGGGTTCACTGCATTCAATCACAATGCATGGAATCCACTGCATTCAATCGGGATGCTTTGGGCCATGCCTCATAAAATCCACTGCATTCAACGACGCTGCATGGAATCCACCGAATTTAATTGGGATACATTATACTAAGCTGTATCGAATCCACTGCATTCAATCAGGATGCATTTTACCACATTGCATGGGGTTCACTGCATTCAATCATGCTGCACGTAATCCACTGCATTCAATCAGGATGCTTTGGGCCATGCTGCATAAAATCCACTGCATTCAATCATGCTGCACGTAATCCACTGCATTCAATCGGGATGCATTTTACCAGGCTGCATGGAATCCACTGCATTCAATCACGCTGAATGGAATCCACTGCATTCAATCGGGATGCATTTTACCTCGCTGCATGGAATCCACTGCATTCAATCACGCTGCATGGAATCCACTGCATTCAATCACGCTGCATGGAATCCACTGCATTCAATCAGGATGCCTTTTAATAAGCTGCATGGAATCCATTCAGTCATCACGCTGCATGGACTCCGCTGCATACAGTCGGGATCCATTACGCCACAATGCATGGAATCCTCTGCATTCAATCACGCTGCATTGAATCCACTGCATTCAATCGGGATGCAATTTACCACGCTGAATGGAGTACACTGCATTCAATCACGCTGCATGGAATCCCCTGCATTCAATCGGGATGCTTTGGGCCATGCTGCAAAAAAATCCACTGCATTCAATCGGGATGCATTGGGCCTCGCTTCATGGACTCCAGTGCATACAGTCGGGATCCATGGCACCAAAATGCATGGAATCCTCTGCATTCAATGACGCTGCATGGAATCCACTGCATTCAATCAGGATGCTTTGGGCCATGCCTCATAAAATCCACTTCATTCAATGACGCTGCATGGAATCGACTGCATTCAATCATGCTGCATATAATCCACTGCTTACAATAGGGTTCAATTTCTTCACGCTGCATGGAATCCACTGCATTCAATCACGCTGCATGGAATCCACTGCATTCCATCGGGATGCATGTTCCCACGCTGCATGGAGTACACTGCATTCAATCAAAATGCATGGAATCCACTGCATTCAATCGGGATGCTTTGGGCCATGCTGCATACAATCCACTGCATTCAATCGGGATGCATTGGGCCTCACTGCATGGACTCCACTGCATATAATCGGGATCCATTACACCACAATGCATGGAATCATCTGCATTCAATGACGCTGCATGGAATCCACTGCATTCAATCGGGATGCATTTTACCAGGCTGCATGGAATCCATGCATTCATCACGCTGCATGGACTCCACTGCATACAATCGGGATCCATTGCGCCACAATGCATGGAATCCTCTGCATTCAATCAGGATGCTTTGAGCCATTCTGCATAAAATCCACTGCATTCAATCATGCTCCATTAAATCCACTGCATTCAATCAGGCTGCATAAAATACACTGCATTCAATAGGGTTCCATTACTTCACACTTCATGGAATACAGTGCATTCAATCACGCTTCATGGAATCCACTGCATTCCATCGGGATGCATTTTACCACGCTGCATGGAGTTCACTGCATTCAATCACAATGCATGGAATCCACTGCATTCAATCGGGATGCTTTGGGCCATGCCTCATAAAATCCACTGCATTCAACGACGCTGCATGGAATCCACCGAATTTAACTGGGATACATTATACTAAGCTGTATCGAATCCACTGCATTCAATCAGGATGCATTTTACCATATGGCATGGAGTTCACTGCATTCAATCATGCTACACGTAATCCACTGCATTCAATCAGGATGCTTTGGGCCATGCTGCATAAAATCCACTGCATTCAATCATGCTGCACGTAATCCACTGCATTCAATCGGGATGCATTTTACCAGGCTGCATGGAATCCACTGCATTCAATCACGCTGCATGGAATCCACTGCATTCAATCGGGATGCATTTTACCAGGCTGCATGGAATCCACTGCATTCAATCACGCTGCATGGAATCCACTGCATTCAATCACGCTGCATGGAATCCACTGTATTCAATCAGGATGCATTTTACCAGGCTGCCTGGAATCCATGCATTCATCACACTGCATGGACTCCACTGCATACAATCGGGATCCATTGCGCCACAATGCATGGAATACTCTGCATTCAATGATGCTCCATGGACTCCACTGCATTCAATCAGGATGCTTTGGGCCATGCTGCATAAAATCCACTGCATTTAATCATGCTGCATGGAATCCACTGCATTCAATCATGCTGCATAATATCCACTGCATTCAAAATATTCCATTTCTTCACGCTGCATGGAATCCACTGCATTCCATCGGGATGCATTTTACCTCGCTGCATGGAGTACACTGCATTCAATCTCAATGCATGGAATCCACTGCATTCAATCGGGATGCTTTGGGCCATGCGGCAAAAAATCCACTGCAATCAATCAGGATGCATTGGGCCTCGCTGCATGAACTCTACTGCATACAATCACGATCCAATGCGCCACAATGCATGGAATCCTCTGCATTCAATGATGCTGTATGGAATCCACTGCATTCAATCAGGATGCATTTTACCACACTGCATGGAGTACACTGCATTCAATCACAATGGATGGAATCCACTGCATTCAATCATGCTGCATGGAATCCACTGCATTCAATCATGCTGCATAATATCCACTGCATTCTAAATGTTCCATTTCTTCACGCTGCATGGAATCCACTGCATTCCATCGGGATGCATGTTCCCACGCTGCATGGAGTACACTGCATTCAATCAAAATGCATGGAATCCACTGCATTCAATCGGGATGCTTTGGGCCATGCTGCATACAATCCTCTACATTCAATCGGGATGCATTGGGCCTCACTGCATGGACTCCACTTCAGATAATCGGGATCTATTACACCACAATGCATGGAATCATCTGCATTCAATGACGCTGCATGGAATCCACTGCATTCAATCGGGATGCATTTTACCAGGCTGCATGGAATCCATGCATTCATCACGCTGCATGGACTCCACTGCATACAATCGGGATCCATTGCGCCACAATGCATGGAATCCACTGCATTCAATCAGGATGCATTTTAATAAGCTGCATGGAATCCATTCAGTCATCACGCTGCATGGACTCCGCTGCATACAGTCGGGATCCATTACGCCACAATGCATGGAATCCTCTGCATTCAATCACGCTGCATTGAATCCACTGCATTCAATCGGGATGCAATTTACCACGCTGAATGGAGTACACTGCATTCAATCACGCTGCATGGAATCCCCTGCATTCAATCGGGATGCTTTGGGCCATGCTGCAAAAAAATCCACTGCATTCAATCGGGATGCATTGGGCCTCGCTTCATGGACTCCAGTGCATACAGTCGGGATCCATGGCACCAAAATGCATGGAATCCTCTGCATTCAATGACGCTGCATGGAATCCACTGCATTCAATCAGGATGCTTTGGGCCATGCCTCATAAAATCCACTTCATTCAATGACGCTGCATGGAATCGACTGCATTCAATCATGCTGCATATAATCCACTGCTTACAATAGGGTTCAATTTCTTCACGCTGCATGGAATCCACTGCATTCAATCACGCTGCATGGAATCCACTGCATTCCATCGGGATGCATGTTCCAACGCTGCATGGAGTACACTGCATTCGATCAAAATGCATGGAATCCACTGCATTCAATCGGGATGCTTTGGGCCATGCTGCATACAATCCACTGCATTCAATCGGGATGCATTGGGCCTCACTGCATGGACTCCACTGCATATAATCGGGATCCATTACACCACAATGCATGGAATCATCTGCATTCAATGACGCTGCATGGAAACCACTGCATTCAATCGGGATCCATTGCGCCACAATGCATGGAATCCTCTGCATTCAATCAGGATGCTTTGAGCCATGCTGCATAAAATCCACTGCATTCAATCATGCTCCATTAAATCCACTGCATTCAATCAGGCTGCATAAAATACACTGCATTCAATAGGGTTCCATTACTTCACACTTCATGGAATACAGTGCATTCAATCACGCTTCATGGAATCCACTGCATTCAATCGGGATTCATTTTACCACGCTGCATGGAGTTCACTGCATTCAATCACAATGCATGGAATCCACTGCATTCAATCGGGATGCTTTGGGCCATGCCTCATAAAATCCACTGCATTCAACGACGCTGCATGGAATCCACCGAATTTAACTGGGATACATTATACTAAGCTGTATCGAATCCACTGCATTCAATCAGGATGCATTTTACCATATGGCATGGAGTTCACTGCATTCAATCATGCTACACGTAATCCACTGCATTCAATCAGGATGCTTTGGGCCATGCTGCAAAAAATCCACTGCAATCAATCAGGATGCATTGGGCCTCGCTGTATGAACTCTACTGCATACAATCGCGATCCATTGCGCCAAAATGCATGGAATCCTCTGCATTCAATGATGCTGCATGGAATCCACTGCATTCAATCATGCTGCATAATATCCACTGCATTCAAAATGTTCCATTTCTTCACGCTGCATGGAATCCACTGCATTCAATCAGGATGCATGTTCCCACGCTGCATGGAGTACACTGCATTCAATCAAATTCATGGAATCCACTGCATTCAATCGGGATGCTTTGGGCCATGCTGCATACAATCCACTGCATTCAATCGGGATGCATTGGGCCTCACTGCATGGACTCCACTGCATATAATCGGGATCCATTACACCACAATGCATGGAATCATCTGCATTCAATGACGCTGCATGGAATCCACTGCATTCAATCGGGATGCATTTTACCAGGCTGCATGGAATCCATGCATTCATCACGCTGCATGGACTCCACTGCATACATTCGGGATCCATTGCGCCACAATGCATGGAATCCTCTGCATTCAATGATGCTCCATGGACTCCACTGCATTCAATCAGGATGCTTTGGGCCATGCTGCATAAAATCCACTGCATTCAATCATGCTGCATTAAATCCACTGCATTCAATCAGGCTGCATAAAATACACTGCATTCAATAGGGTTCCATTACTTCACACTTCATGGAATACAGTGCATTCAATCACGCTTCATGGAATCCACTGCATTCAATCAGTATTCATTTTACCACGCTGCATGGAGTTCACTGCATTCAATCACAATGCATGGAATCCACTGCATTCAATCGGGATGCTTTGGGCCATGCCTCATAAAATCCACTGCATTCAACGACGCTGCATGGAATCCACCGAATTTAACTGGGATACATTATACTAAGCTGTATCGAATCCACTGCATTCAATCAGGATGCATTTTACCATATGGCATGGAGTTCACTGCATTCAATCATGCTACATGTAATCCACTGCATTCAATCAGGATGCTTTGGGCCATGCTGCATAAAATCCACTGCATTCAATCATGCTGCACGTAATCCACTGCATTCAATCGGGATGCATTTTACCAGGCTGCATGGAATCCACTGCCTTCAATCACGCTGCATGGAATCCACTGCATTCAATCGGGATGCATTTTACCAGGCTGCATGGAATCCACTGCATTCAATCACGCTGCATGGAATCCACTGCATTCAATCACGCTGCATGGAATCCACTGTATTCAATCAGGATGCATTTTACCAGGCTGCCTGGAATCCATGCATTCATCACACTGCATGGACTCCACTGCATACAATCGGGATCCATTGCGCCACAATGCATGGAATACTCTGCATTCAATGATACTCCATGGACTCCACTGCAGTCACTCAGGAGGCTTTGGGCCATGCTGCATAAAATCCACTGCATTTAATCATGCTGCATAGAATCCACTGCATTCAATCATGCTGCATAATATCCACTGCATTCAAAATATTCCATTTCTTTACGCTACATGGAATCCACTGCATTCAATCGGGATGCATTTTACCTCGCTGCATGGAGTACACTGCATTCAATCTCAATGCATGGAATCCACTGCATTCAATCGGGATGCTTTGAGCCATGCTGCAAAAAATCCACTGCAATCAATCAGGATGCATTGGGCCTCGCTGCATGGACTCCACTGCATACAATCGCGATCCATTGCGCCACAATGCATGGAATCCTCTGCATTCAATGATGCTGCATGGAATCCACTGCATTCCATCGGGATGCATTTTACCACACTGCATGGAGTACACTGCATTCAATCACAATGGATGGAATCCAATGCATTCAATCGGGATGCTTTGGGCCATGCTGCAGAAAATCCACTGCATTCAATCGGGATGCACTGGGCCTCGCTGAATGGACTCCACTGCATTCAATTGGTATCCATTGCGCTGCAATGCATGGAATCCTCTGCATTCAATGACGCTGCATGGAATCCACTGCATTCAATCGGGATGCATTTTACCAGGCTGCATGGAATCTATGCATTCATCACGCTGCATGGACTCCACTGCATACATTCGGGATCCATTGCGCCACAATGCATGGAATCCTCTGCATTCAATGATGCTCCATGGACTCCATGCATTCAATCAGGATGCTTTGGGCCATGCTGCATAAAATCCACTGCATTCAATCATGCTGCATTAAATCCACTGCATTCAATCAGGCTGCATAAAATACACTGCATTCAATAGGGTTCCATTACTTCACACTTCATGGAATACAGTGCATTCAATCACGCTTCATGGAATCCACTGCATTCAATCGGTATTCATTTTACCACGCTGCATGGAGTTCACTGCATTCAATCACAATGCATGGAATCCACTGCATTCAATCGGGATGCTTTGGGCCATGCCTCATAAAATCCACTGCATTCAACGACGCTGCATGGAATCCACCGAATTTAACTGGGATACATTATACTAAGCTGTATCGAATCCACTGCATTCAATCAGGATGCATTTTACCATATGGCTTGGAGTTCACTGCATTCAATCATGCTGCACGTAATCCACGCATTCAATCAGGATGCTTTGGGCCATGCTGCATAAAATCCACTGCATTAAATCATGCTGCACGTAATCCACTGCATTCAATCGGGATGCATTTTACCAGGCTGCATGGAATCCACTGCATTCAATCACGCTGCATGGAATCCACTGCATTCAATCACGCTGCATGGAATCCACTGCATTCAATCAGGATGCATTTTAATAAGCTGCATGGAATCCATTCAGTCATCACGCTGCATGGACTCCGCTGCATACAGTCGGGATCCATTACACCACAATGCATGGAATCCTCTGCATTCAATCGGGATGCATTTTACCAGGCTGCATGGAATCCACTGCATTCAATAACGTTGCATGGAATCCACTGCATTCAATCAAGCTGCATGGAATCCACTGCATTCAATCAGGATGCATTTTACCATGCTGCCTGGAATCCATGCATTTATCACACTGCATGGACTCCACTGCATACAATCGGGATCCATTACGACACAATGCATTGAATACTCTGCATTCAATAATGCTCCATGGAATCCACTGCATTCAATCAGGATGCTTTGGGCCATGCTGCATAAAATCCACTGCATTTAATCATGCTGCATAGAATCCACTGCATTCAATCATGCTGCATAATATCCACTGCATTCTAAATGTTCCATTTCTTCACGCTGCATGGAATCCACTGCATTCCATCGGGATGCATGTTCCCACGCTGCATGGAGTACACTGCATTCAATCAAAATGCATGGAATCCACTGCATTCAATCGGGATGCTTTGGGCCATGCTGCATACAATCCACTGCATTCAATCGGGATGCATTGGGCCTCACTGCATGGACTCCACTGCATATAATCGGGATCCATTACACCACAATGCCTGGAATCATCTGCATTCAATGACGCTGCATGGAATCCACTGCATTCAATCGGGATGCATTTTACCAGGCTGCATGGAATCCATGCATTCATCACGCTGCATGGACTCCACTGCATACAATCGGGATCCATTGCGCCACAATGCATGGAATCCTCTGCATTCAATCAGGATGCTTTGGGCCATGCTGCATAAAATCCACTGCATTCAATCATGCTCCATTAAATCCACTGCATTCAATCAGGCTGCATAAAATACACTGCATTCAATAGGGTTCCATTACTTCACACTTCATGGAATACAGTGCATTCAATCACGCTTCATGGAATCCACTGCATTCAATCGGGATTCATTTTACCACGCTGCATGGAGTTCACTGCATTCAATCACAATGCATGGAATCCACTGCATTCAATCGGGATGCTTTGGGCCATGCCTCATAAAATCCACTGCATTCAACGACGCTGCATGGAATCCACCGAATTTAACTGGGATACATTATACTAAGCTGTATCGAATCCACTGCATTCAATCAGGATGCATTTTACCACATTGCATGGAGTTCACTGCATTCAATCATGCTGCACGTAATCCACTGCATTCAATCAGGATGCTTTGGGCCATGCTGCATAAAATCCACTGCATTCAATCATGCTGCACGTAATCCACTGCATTCAATCGGGATGCATTTTACCAGGCTGCATGGAATCCACTGCCTTCAATCACGCTGCATGGAATCCACTGCATTCAATCGGGATGCATTTTACCAGGCTGCATGGAATCCACTGCATTCAATCACGCTGCATGGAATCCACTGCATTCAATCACGCTGCATGGAATCCACTGTATTCAATCAGGATGCATTTTACCAGGCTGCCTGGAATCCATGCATTCATCACACTGCATGGACTCCACTGCATACAATCGGGATCCATTGCGCCACAATGCATGGAATACTCTGCATTCAATGATACTCCATGGACTCCACTGCAGTCACTCAGGAGGCTTTGGGCCATGCTGCATAAAATCCACTGCATTTAATCATGCTGCATAGAATCCACTGCATTCAATCATGCTGCATAATATCCACTGCATTCAAAATATTCCATTTCTTTACGCTACATGGAATCCACTGCATTCAATCGGGATGCATTTTACCTCGCTGCATGGAGTACACTGCATTCAATCTCAATGCATGGAATCCACTGCATTCAATCGGGATGCTTTGAGCCATGCTGCAAAAAATCCACTGCAATCAATCAGGATGCATTGGGCCTCGCTGCATGGACTCCACTGCATACAATCGCGATCCATTGCGCCACAATGCATGGAATCCTCTGCATTCAATGATGCTGCATGGAATCCACTGCATTCCATCGGGATGCATTTTACCACACTGCATGGAGTACACTGCATTCAATCACAATGGATGGAATCCAATGCATTCAATCGGGATGCTTTGGGCCATGCTGCAGAAAATCCACTGCATTCAATCGGGATGCACTGGGCCTCGCTGAATGGACTCCACTGCATTCAATTGGTATCCATTGCGCTGCAATGCATGGAATCCTCTGCATTCAATGACGCTGCATGGAATCCACTGCATTCAATCGGGATGCATTTTACCAGGCTGCATGGAATCTATGCATTCATCACGCTGCATGGACTCCACTGCATACATTCGGGATCCATTGCGCCACAATGCATGGAATCCTCTGCATTCAATGATGCTCCATGGACTCCATGCATTCAATCAGGATGCTTTGGGCCATGCTGCATAAAATCCACTGCATTCAATCATGCTGCATTAAATCCACTGCATTCAATCAGGCTGCATAAAATACACTGCATTCAATAGGGTTCCATTACTTCACACTTCATGGAATACAGTGCATTCAATCACGCTTCATGGAATCCACTGCATTCAATCGGTATTCATTTTACCACGCTGCATGGAGTTCACTGCATTCAATCACAATGCATGGAATCCACTGCATTCAATCGGGATGCTTTGGGCCATGCCTCATAAAATCCACTGCATTCAACGACGCTGCATGGAATCCACCGAATTTAACTGGGATACATTATACTAAGCTGTATCGAATCCACTGCATTCAATCAGGATGCATTTTACCATATGGCTTGGAGTTCACTGCATTCAATCATGCTGCACGTAATCCACGCATTCAATCAGGATGCTTTGGGCCATGCTGCATAAAATCCACTGCATTAAATCATGCTGCACGTAATCCACTGCATTCAATCGGGATGAATTTTACCAGGCTGCATGGAATCCACTGCATTCAATCACGCTGCATGGAATCCACTGCATTCAATCACGCTGCATGGAATCCACTGCATTCAATCAGGATGCATTTTAATAAGCTGCATGGAATCCATTCAGTCATCACGCTGCATGGACTCCGCTGCATACAGTCGGGATCCATTACACCACAATGCATGGAATCCTCTGCATTCAATCGGGATGCATTTTACCAGGCTGCATGGAATCCACTGCATTCAATAACGTTGCATTGAATCCACTGCATTCAATCAAGCTGCATGGAATCCACTGCATTCAATCAGGATGCATTTTACCATGCTGCCTGGAATCCATGCATTTATCACACTGCATGGACTCCACTGCATACAATCGGGATCCATTACGACACAATGCATTGAATACTCTGCATTCAATAATGCTCCATGGAATCCACTGCATTCAATCAGGATGCTTTGGGCCATGCTGCATAAAATCCACTGCATTTAATCATGCTGCATAGAATCCACTGCATTCAATCATGCTGCATAATATCCACTGCATTCTAAATGTTCCATTTCTTCACGCTGCATGGAATCCACTGCATTCCATCGGGATGCATGTTCCCACGCTGCATGGAGTACACTGCATTCAATCAAAATGCATGGAATCCACTGCATTCAATCGGGATGCTTTGGGCCATGCTGCATACAATCCACTGCATTCAATCGGGATGCATTGGGCCTCACTGCATGGACTCCACTGCATATAATCGGGATCCATTACACCACAATGCCTGGAATCATCTGCATTCAATGACGCTGCATGGAATCCACTGCATTCAATCGGGATGCATTTTACCAGGCTGCATGGAATCCATGCATTCATCACGCTGCATGGACTCCACTGCATACAATCGGGATCCATTGCGCCACAATGCATGGAATCCTCTGCATTCAATCAGGATGCTTTGGGCCATGATGCATAAAATCCACTGCATTCAATCATGCTCCATTAAATCCACTGCATTCAATCAGGCTGCATAAAATACACTGCATTCAATAGGGTTCCATTACTTCACACTTCATGGAATACAGTGCATTCAATCACGCTTCATGGAATCCACTGCATTCAATCGGGATTCATTTTACCACGCTGCATGGAGTTCACTGCATTCAATCACAATGCATGGAATCCACTGCATTCAATCGGGATGCTTTGGGCCATGCCTCATAAAATCCACTGCATTCAACGACGCTGCATGGAATCCACCGAATTTAACTGGGATACATTATACTAAGCTGTATCGAATCCACTGCATTCAATCAGGATGCATTTTACCACATTGCATGGAGTTCACTGCATTCAATCATGCTGCACGTAATCCACTGCATTCAATCAGGATGCTTTGGGCCATGCTGCATAAAATCCACTGCATTCAATCATGCTGCACGTAATCCACTGCATTCAATCGGGATGCATTTTACCAGGCTGCATGGAATCCACTGCATTCAATCACGCTGAATGGAATCCACTGCATTCAATCGGGATGCATTTTACCTCGCTGCATGGAATCCACTGCATTCAATCACGCTGCATGGAATCCACTGCATTCAATCACGCTGCATGGAATCCACTGCATTCAATCAGGATGCATTTTAATAAGCTGCATGGAATCCATTCAGTCATCACGCTGCATGGACTCCGCTGCATACAGTCGGGATCCATTACGCCACAATGCATGGAATCCTCTGCATTCAATCACGCTGCATTGAATCCACTGCATTCAATCGGGATGCAATTTACCAGGCTGAATGGAGTACACTGCATTCAATCACGCTGCATGGAATCCCCTGCATTCAATCGGGATGCTTTGGGCCATGCTGCAAAAAAATCCACTGCATTCAATCGGGATGCATTGGGCCTCGCTTCATGGACTCCAGTGCATACAGTCGGGATCCATGGCACCAAAATGCATGGAATCCTCTGCATTCAATGACGCTGCATGGAATCCACTGCATTCAATCAGGATGCTTTGGGCCATGCCTCATAAAATCCACTTCATTCAATGACGCTGCATGGAATCGACTGCATTCAATCATGCTGCATATAATCCACTGCTTACAATAGGGTTCAATTTCTTCACGCTGCATGGAATCCACTGCATTCAATCACGCTGCATGGAATCCACTGCATTCCATCGGGATGCATGTTCCCACGCTGCATGGAGTACACTGCATTCGATCAAAATGCATGGAATCCACTGCATTCAATCGGGATGCTTTGGGCCATGCTGCATACAATCCACTGCATTCAATCGGGATGCATTGGGCCTCACTGCATGGACTCCACTGCATATAATCGGGATCCATTACACCACAATGCATGGAATCATCTGCATTCAATGACGCTGCATGGAATCCACTGCATTCAATCGGGATGCATTTTACCAGGCTGCATGGAATCCATGCATTCATCACGCTGCATGGACTCCACTGCATACAATCGGGATCCATTGCGCCACAATGCATGGAATCCTCTGCATTCAATCAGGATGCTTTGAGCCATTCTGCATAAAATCCACTGCATTCAATCATGCTCCATTAAATCCACTGCATTCAATCAGGCTGCATAAAATACACTGCATTCAATAGGGTTCCATTACTTCACACTTCATGGAATACAGTGCATTCAATCACGCTTCATGGAATCCACTGCATTCAATCGGGATGCATTTTACCACGCTGCATGGAGTTCACTGCATTCAATCACAATGCATGGAATCCACTGCATTCAATCGGGATGCTTTGGGCCATGCCTCATAAAATCCACTGCATTCAACGACGCTGCATGGAATCCACCGAATTTAACTGGGATACATTATACTAAGCTGTATCGAATCCACTGCATTCAATCAGGATGCATTTTACCATATGGCATGGAGTTCACTGCATTCAATCATGCTACACGTAATCCACTGCATTCAATCAGGATGCTTTGGGCCATGCTGCATAAAATAAACTGCATTCAATCATGCTGCAGGTAATCCACTGCATTCAATCGGGATGCATTTTACCAGGCTGCATGGAATCCACTGCATTCAATCACGCTGCATGGAATCCACTGCATTCAATCACGCTGCATGGAATCCACTGTATTCAATCAGGATGCATTTTACCAGGCTGCCTGGAATCCATGCATTCATCACACTGCATGGACTCCACTGCATACAATCGGGATCCATTGCGCCACAATGCATGGAATACTCTGCATTCAATGATACTCCATGGACTCCACTGCATTCAATCAGGATGCTTTGGGCCATGCTGCATAAAATCCACTG
Organism: Sus scrofa; assembly: GCF_054392235.1. Classification (NCBI taxonomy): domain Eukaryota; kingdom Metazoa; phylum Chordata; class Mammalia; order Artiodactyla; family Suidae; genus Sus; species Sus scrofa. The sequence continues at coordinate 5,193,142 of NC_139399.1, forward strand.
CATTTAATCATGCTGCATGGAATCCACTGCATTCAATCATGCTGCATAATATCCACTGCATTCAAAATATTCCATTTCTTCACGCTGCATGGAATCCACTGCATTCCATCGGGATGCATTTTACCTCGCTGCATGGAGTACACTGCATTCAATCTCAATGCATGGAATCCTCTGCATTCAATCAGGATGCTTTGAGCCATGCTGCATAAAATCCACTGCATTCAATCATGCTGCATTAAATCCACTGCATTCAATCAGGCTGCATAAAATACACTGCATTCAATAGGGTTCCATTACTTCACACTTCATGGAATACAGTGCATTCAATCACGCTTCATGGAATCCACTGCATTCAATCGGTATTCATTTTACCACGCTGCATGGAGTTCACTGCATTCAATCACAATGCATGGAATCCACTGCATTCAATCGGGATGCTTTGGGCCATGCCTCATAAAATCCACTGCATTCAACGACGCTGCATGGAATCCACCGAATTTAACTGGGATACATTATACTAAGCTGTATCGAATCCACTGCATTCAATCAGGATGCATTTTACCATATGGCTTGGAGTTCACTGCATTCAATCATGCTGCACGTAATCCACGCATTCAATCAGGATGCTTTGGGCCATGCTGCATAAAATCCACTGCATTAAATCATGCTGCACGTAATCCACTGCATTCAATCGGGATGAATTTTACCAGGCTGCATGGAATCCACTGCATTCAATCACGCTGCATGGAATCCACTGCATTCAATCACGCTGCATGGAATCCACTGCATTCAATCAGGATGCATTTTAATAAGCTGCATGGAATCCATTCAGTCATCACGCTGCATGGACTCCGCTGCATACAGTCGGGATCCATTACACCACAATGCATGGAATCCTCTGCATTCAATCGGGATGCATTTTACCAGGCTGCATGGAATCCACTGCATTCAATAACGTTGCATTGAATCCACTGCATTCAATCAAGCTGCATGGAATCCACTGCATTCAATCAGGATGCATTTTACCATGCTGCCTGGAATCCATGCATTTATCACACTGCATGGACTCCACTGCATACAATCGGGATCCATTACGACACAATGCATTGAATACTCTGCATTCAATAATGCTCCATGGAATCCACTGCATTCAATCAGGATGCTTTGGGCCATGCTGCATAAAATCCACTGCATTTAATCATGCTGCATAGAATCCACTGCATTCAATCATGCTGCATAATATCCACTGCATTCTAAATGTTCCATTTCTTCACGCTGCATGGAATCCACTGCATTCCATCGGGATGCATGTTCCCACGCTGCATGGAGTACACTGCATTCAATCAAAATGCATGGAATCCACTGCATTCAATCGGGATGCTTTGGGCCATGCTGCATACAATCCACTGCATTCAATCGGGATGCATTGGGCCTCACTGCATGGACTCCACTGCATATAATCGGGATCCATTACACCACAATGCCTGGAATCATCTGCATTCAATGACGCTGCATGGAATCCACTGCATTCAATCGGGATGCATTTTACCAGGCTGCATGGAATCCATGCATTCATCACGCTGCATGGACTCCACTGCATACAATCGGGATCCATTGCGCCACAATGCATGGAATCCTCTGCATTCAATCAGGATGCTTTGGGCCATGATGCATAAAATCCACTGCATTCAATCATGCTCCATTAAATCCACTGCATTCAATCAGGCTGCATAAAATACACTGCATTCAATAGGGTTCCATTACTTCACACTTCATGGAATACAGTGCATTCAATCACGCTTCATGGAATCCACTGCATTCAATCGGGATTCATTTTACCACGCTGCATGGAGTTCACTGCATTCAATCACAATGCATGGAATCCACTGCATTCAATCGGGATGCTTTGGGCCATGCCTCATAAAATCCACTGCATTCAACGACGCTGCATGGAATCCACCGAATTTAACTGGGATACATTATACTAAGCTGTATCGAATCCACTGCATTCAATCAGGATGCATTTTACCACATTGCATGGAGTTCACTGCATTCAATCATGCTGCACGTAATCCACTGCATTCAATCAGGATGCTTTGGGCCATGCTGCATAAAATCCACTGCATTCAATCATGCTGCACGTAATCCACTGCATTCAATCGGGATGCATTTTACCAGGCTGCATGGAATCCACTGCATTCAATCACGCTGAATGGAATCCACTGCATTCAATCGGGATGCATTTTACCTCGCTGCATGGAATCCACTGCATTCAATCACGCTGCATGGAATCCACTGCATTCAATCACGCTGCATGGAATCCACTGCATTCAATCAGGATGCATTTTAATAAGCTGCATGGAATCCATTCAGTCATCACGCTGCATGGACTCCGCTGCATACAGTCGGGATCCATTACGCCACAATGCATGGAATCCTCTGCATTCAATCACGCTGCATTGAATCCACTGCATTCAATCGGGATGCAATTTACCAGGCTGAATGGAGTACACTGCATTCAATCACGCTGCATGGAATCCCCTGCATTCAATCGGGATGCTTTGGGCCATGCTGCAAAAAAATCCACTGCATTCAATCGGGATGCATTGGGCCTCGCTTCATGGACTCCAGTGCATACAGTCGGGATCCATGGCACCAAAATGCATGGAATCCTCTGCATTCAATGACGCTGCATGGAATCCACTGCATTCAATCAGGATGCTTTGGGCCATGCCTCATAAAATCCACTTCATTCAATGACGCTGCATGGAATCGACTGCATTCAATCATGCTGCATATAATCCACTGCTTACAATAGGGTTCAATTTCTTCACGCTGCATGGAATCCACTGCATTCAATCACGCTGCATGGAATCCACTGCATTCCATCGGGATGCATGTTCCCACGCTGCATGGAGTACACTGCATTCGATCAAAATGCATGGAATCCACTGCATTCAATCGGGATGCTTTGGGCCATGCTGCATACAATCCACTGCATTCAATCGGGATGCATTGGGCCTCACTGCATGGACTCCACTGCATATAATCGGGATCCATTACACCACAATGCATGGAATCATCTGCATTCAATGACGCTGCATGGAATCCACTGCATTCAATCGGGATGCATTTTACCAGGCTGCATGGAATCCATGCATTCATCACGCTGCATGGACTCCACTGCATACAATCGGGATCCATTGCGCCACAATGCATGGAATCCTCTGCATTCAATCAGGATGCTTTGAGCCATTCTGCATAAAATCCACTGCATTCAATCATGCTCCATTAAATCCACTGCATTCAATCAGGCTGCATAAAATACACTGCATTCAATAGGGTTCCATTACTTCACACTTCATGGAATACAGTGCATTCAATCACGCTTCATGGAATCCACTGCATTCAATCGGGATGCATTTTACCACGCTGCATGGGGTTCACTGCATTCAATCACAATGCATGGAATCCACTGCATTCAATCGGGATGCTTTGGGCCATGCCTCATAAAATCCACTGCATTCAACGACGCTGCATGGAATCCACCGAATTTAACTGGGATACATTATACTAAGCTGTATCGAATCCACTGCATTCAATCAGGATGCATTTTACCATATGGCATGGAGTTCACTGCATTCAATCATGCTACACGTAATCCACTGCATTCAATCAGGATGCTTTGGGCCATGCTGCATAAAATAAACTGCATTCAATCATGCTGCAGGTAATCCACTGCATTCAATCGGGATGCATTTTACCAGGCTGCATGGAATCCACTGCATTCAATCACGCTGCATGGAATCCACTGCATTCAATCACGCTGCATGGAATCCACTGTATTCAATCAGGATGCATTTTACCAGGCTGCCTGGAATCCATGCATTCATCACACTGCATGGACTCCACTGCATACAATCGGGATCCATTGCTCCACAATGCATGGAATACTCTGCATTCAATGATACTCCATGGACTCCACTGCATTCAATCAGGATGCTTTGGGCCATGCTGCATAAAATCCACTGCATTTAATCATGCTGCATGGAATCCACTGCATTCAATCATGCTGCATAATATCCACTGCATTCAAAATATTCCATTTCTTCACGCTGCATGGAATCCACTGCATTCCATCGGGATGCATTTTACCTCGCTGCATGGAGTACACTGCATTCAATCTCAATGCATGGAATCCACTGCATTCAATCGGGATGCTTTGGGCCATGCGGCAAAAAATCCACTGCAATCAATCAGGATGCATTGGGCCTCGCTGCATGAACTCTACTGCATACAATCACGATCCATTGCGCCACAATGCATGGAATCCTCTGCATTCAATGATGCTGCATGGAATCCACTGCATTCAATCAGGATGCATTTTACCACACTGCATGGAGTACACTGCATTCAATCACAATGGATGGAATCCACTGCATTCAATCATGCTGCATGGAATCCACTGCATTCAATCATGCTGTATATTATCCACTGCATTCTAAATGTTCCATTTCTTCACGCTGCATGGAATCCACTGCATTCCATCGGGATGCATGTTCCCACGCTGCATGGAGTACACTGCATTCAATCAAAATGCATGGAATCCACTGCATTCAATCGGGATGCTTTGGGCCATGCTGCATACAATCCTCTGCATTCAATCGGGATGCATTGGGCCTCACTGCATGGACTCCACTTCATATAATCGGGATCTATTACACCACAATGCATGGAATCATCTGCATTCAATGACGCTGCAGGGAATCCACTGCATTCAATCGGGATGCATTTTACCAGGCTGCATGGAATCCATGCATTCATCACGCTGCATGGACTCCACTGCATACAATCGGGATCCATTGCGCCACAATGCATGGAATCCACTGCATTCAATCAGGATGCATTTTAATAAGCTGCATGGAATCCATTCAGTCATCACGCTGCATGGACTCCGCTGCATACAGTCGGGATCCATTACGCCACAATGCATGGAATCCTCTGCATTCAATCACGCTGCATGGAATCCACTGCATTCAATCGGGATGCAATATACCACGCTGAATGGAGTACACTGCATTCAATCACGCTGCATGGAATCCCCTGCATTCAATCGGGATGCTTTGGGCCATGCTGCAAAAAAATCCACTGCATTCAATCGGGATGCATTGGGCCTCGCTTCATGGACTCCAGTGCATACAGTCGGGATCCATGGCACCAAAATGCATGGAATCCTCTGCATTCAATGACGCTGCATGGAATCCACTGCATTCAATCAGGATGCTTTGGGCCATGCCTCATAAAATCCACTTCATTCAATGACGCTGCATGGAATCGACTGCATTCAATCATGCTGCATATAATCCACTGCTTACAATAGGGTTCAATTTCTTCACGCTGCATGGAATCCACTGCATTCAATCACGCTGCATGGAATCCACTGCATTCCATCGGGATGCATGTTCCCACGCTGCATGGAGTACACTGCATTCGATCAAAATGCATGGAATCCACTGCAATCAATCGGGATGCTTTGGGCCATGCTGCATACAATCCACTGCATTCAATCGGGATGCATTGGGCCTCACTGCATGGACTCCACTGCATATAATCGGGATCCATTACACCACAATGCCTGGAATCATCTGCATTCAATGACGCTGCATGGAAACCACTGCATTCAATCGGGATCCATTGCGCCACAATGCATGGAATCCTCTGCATTCAATCAGGATGCTTTGAGCCATGCTGCATAAAATCCACTGCATTCAATCATGCTCCATTAAATCCACTGCATTCAATCAGGCTGCATAAATACACTGCATTCAATAGGGTTCCATTACTTCACACTTCATGGAATACAGTGCATTCAATCACGCTTCATGGAATCCACTGCATTCAATCGGGATGCATTTTACCACGCTGCATGGAGTTCACTGCATTCAATCACAATGCATGGAATCCACTGCATTCAATCGGGATGCTTTGGGCCATGCCTCATAAAATCCACTGCATTCAACGACGCTGCATGGAATCCACCGAATTTAACTGGGATACATTATACTAAGCTGTATCGAATCCACTGCATTCAATCAGGATGCATTTTACCATATGGCATGGAGTTCACTGCATTCAATCATGCTACACGTAATCCACTGCATTCAATCAGGATGCTTTGGGCCATGCTGCATAAAATCCACTGCATTCAATCATGCTGCACGTAATCCACTGCATTCAATCGGGATGCATTTTACCAGGCTGCATGGAATCCACTGCCTTCAATCACGCTGCATGGAATCCACTGCATTCAATCGGGATGCATTTTACCAGGCTGCATGGAATCCACTGCATTCAATCGGGATGCTTTGGGCCATGCTGCAAAAAAATCCACTGCATTCAATCGGGATGCATTGGGCCTCGCTTCATCGACTCCAGTGCATACAGTCGGGATCCATGGCACCAAAATGCATGGAATCCTCTGCATTCAATGACGCTGCATGGAATCCACTGCATTCAATCAGGATGCTTTGGGCCATGCCTCATAAAATCCACTTCATTCAATGACGCTGCATGGAATCGACTGCATTCAATCATGCTGCATATAATCCACTGCTTACAATAGGGTTCAATTTCTTCACGCTGCATGGAATCCACTGCATTCAATCACGCTGCATGGAATCCACTGCATTCCATCGGGATGCATGTTCCCACGCTGCATGGAGTACACTGCATTCGATCAAAATGCATGGAATCCACTGCATTCAATTGGGATGCTTTGGGCCATGCTGCATACAATCCACTGCATTCAATCGGGATGCATTGGGCCTCACTGCATGGACTCCACTGCATATAATCGGGATCCATTACACCACAATGCCTGGAATCATCTGCATTCAATGACGCTGCATGGAAACCACTGCATTCAATCGGGATCCATTGCGCCACAATGCATGGAATCCTCTGCATTCAATCAGGATGCTTTGAGCCATTCTGCATAAAATCCACTGCATTCAATCATGCTCCATTAAATCCACTGCATTCAATCAGGCTGCATAAAATACACTGCATTCAATAGGGTTCCATTACTTCACACTTCATGGAATACAGTGCATTCAATCACGCTTCATGGAATCCACTGCATTCAATCGGGATTCATTTTACCACGCTGCATGGAGTTCACTGCATTCAATCACAATGCATGGAATCCACTGCATTCAATCGGGATGCTTTGGGCCATGCCTCATAAAATCCACTGCATTCAACGACGCTGCATGGAATCCACCGAATTTAACTGGGATACATTATACTAAGCTGTATCGAATCCACTGCATTAAATCAGGATGCATTTTACCATATGGCATGGAGTTCACTGCATTCAATCATGCTACACGTAATCCACTGCATTCAATCAGGATGCTTTGGGCCATGCTGCATAAAATCCACTGCATTCAATCATGCTGCACGTAATCCACTGCATTCAATCGGGATGCATTTTACCAGGCTGCATGGAATCCACTGCCTTCAATCACGCTGCATGGAATCCACTGCATTCAATCGGGATGCATTTTACCAGGCTGCATGGAATCCACTGCATTCAATCACGCTGCATGGAATCCACTGCATTCAATCACGCTGCATGGAATCCACTGTATTCAATCAGGATGCATTTTACCAGGCTGCCTGGAATCCATGCATTCATCACACTGCATGGACTCCACTGCATACAATCGGGATCATTGCGCCACAATGCATGGAATACTCTGCATTCAATGATACTCCATGGACTCCACTGCATTCAATCAGGATGCTTTGGGCCATGCTGCATAAAATCCACTGCATTTAATCATGCTGCATGGAATCCACTGCATTCAATCATGCTGCATAATATCCACTGCATTCAAAATGTTCCATTTCTTCACGCTGCATGGAATCCACTGCATTCAATCGGGATGCATTTTACCTCGCTGCATGGAGTACACTGCATTCAATCTCAATGCATGGAATCCACTGCATTCAATTGGGATGCTTTGGGCCATGCTGCAAAAAATCCACTGCAATCAATCAGGATGCATTGGGCCTCGCTGCATGAACTCTACTGCATACAATCGCGATCCATTGCGCCAAAATGCATGGAATCCTCTGCATTCAATGATGCTGCATGGAATCCACTGCATTCAATCATGCTGCATAATATCCACTGCATTCAAAATGTTCCATTTCTTCACGCTGCATGGAATCCACTGCATTCAATCAGGATGCATGTTCCCACGCTGCATGGAGTACACTGCATTCAATCAAAATGCATGGAATCCACTGCATTCAATCGGGATGCTTTGGGCCATGCTGCATACAATCCACTGCATTCAATCGGGATGCATTGGGCCTCACTGCATGGACTCCACTGCATATAATCGGGATCCATTACACCACAATGCATGGAATCATCTGCATTCAATGACGCTGCATGGAATCCACTGCATTCAATCGGGATGCATTTTACCAGGCTGCATGGAATCCATGCATTCATCACGCTGCATGGACTCCACTGCATACAATCAGGATCCATTGCGCCACAATGCATGGAATCCTCTGCATTCATTGATGCTCCATGGACTCCACTGCATTCAATCAGGATGCTTTGGGCCATGCTGCATAAAATCCACTGCATTCAATCATGCTGCATTAAATCCACTGCATTCAATCAGGCTGCATAAAATACACTGCATTCAATAGGGTTCCATTACTTCACACTTCATGGAATACAGTGCATTCAATCACGCTTCATGGAATCCACTGCATTCAATCGGGATTCATTTTACCACGCTGCATGGAGTTCACTGCATTCAATCACAATGCATGGAATCCACTGCATTCAATCGGGATGCTTTGGGCCATGCCTCATAAAATCCACTGCATTCAACGACGCTGCATGGAATCCACCGAATTTAACTGGGATACATTATACTAAGCTGTATCGAATCCACTGCATTCAATCAGGATGCATTTTACCATATGGCATGGAGTTCACTGCATTCAATCATGCTACATGTAATCCACTGCATTCAATCAGGATGCTTTGGGCCATGCTGCATAAAATCCACTGCATTCAATCATGCTGCACGTAATCCACTGCATTCAAAATATTCCATTTCTTCACGCTGCATGGAATCCACTGCATTCCATCGGGATGCATTTTACCTCGCTGCATGGAGTACACTGCATTCAATCTCAATGCATGGAATCCACTGCATTCAATCGGGATGCTTTGGGCTTTGCGGCAAAAAATCCACTGCAATCAATCAGGATGCATTGGGCCTCGCTGCATGAACTCTACTGCATACAATCACGATCCAATGCGCCACAATGCATGGAATCCTCTGCATTCAATGATGCTGTATGGAATCCACTGCATTCAATCAGGATGCATTCTACCACACTGCATGGAGTACACTGCATTCAATCACAATGGATGGAATCCACTGCATTCAATCATGCTGCATGGAATCCACTGCATTCAATCATGCTGCATAATATCCACTGCATTCTAAATGTTCCATTTCTTCACGCTGCATGGAATCCACTGCATTCCATCGGGATGCATGTTCCCACGCTGCATGGAGTACACTGCATTCAATCAAAATGCATGGAATCCACTGCATTCAATCGGGATGCTTTGGGCCATGCTGCATACAATCCTCTACATTCAATCGGGATGCATTGGGCCTCACTGCATGGACTCCACTTCAGATAATCGGGATCTATTACACCACAATGCATGGAATCATCTGCATTCAATGACGCTGCATGGAATCCACTGCATTCAATCGGGATGCATTTTACCAGGCTGCATGGAATCCATGCATTCATCACGCTGCATGGACTCCACTGCATACAATCGGGATCCATTGCGCCACAATGCATGGAATCCACTGCATTCAATCAGGATGCATTTTAATAAGCTGCATGGAATCCATTCAGTCATCACGCTGCATGGACTCCGCTGCATACAGTCGGGATCCATTACGCCACAATGCATGGAATCCTCTGCATTCAATCACGCTGCATTGAATCCACTGCATTCAATCGGGATGCAATTTACCACGCTGAATGGAGTACACTGCATTCAATCACGCTGCATGGAATCCCCTGCATTCAATCGGGATGCTTTGGGCCATGCTGCAAAAAAATCCACTGCATTCAATCGGGATGCATTGGGCCTCGCTTCATGGACTCCAGTGCATACAGTCGGGATCCATGGCACCAAAATGCATGGAATCCTCTGCATTCAATGACGCTGCATGGAATCCACTGCATTCAATCAGGATGCTTTGGGCCATGCCTCATAAAATCCACTTCATTCAATGACGCTGCATGGAATCGACTGCATTCAATCATGCTGCATATAATCCACTGCTTACAATAGGGTTCAATTTCTTCACGCTGCATGGAATCCACTGCATTCAATCACGCTGCATGGAATCCACTGCATTCCATCGGGATGCATGTTCCAACGCTGCATGGAGTACACTGCATTCGATCAAAATGCATGGAATCCACTGCATTCAATCGGGATGCTTTGGGCCATGCTGCATACAATCCACTGCATTCAATCGGGATGCATTGGGCCTCACTGCATGGACTCCACTGCATATAATCGGGATCCATTACACCACAATGCATGGAATCATCTGCATTCAATGACGCTGCATGGAAACCACTGCATTCAATCGGGATCCATTGCGCCACAATGCATGGAATCCTCTGCATTCAATCAGGATGCTTTGAGCCATGCTGCATAAAATCCACTGCATTCAATCATGCTCCATTAAATCCACTGCATTCAATCAGGCTGCATAAAATACACTGCATTCAATAGGGTTCCATTACTTCACACTTCATGGAATACAGTGCATTCAATCACGCTTCATGGAATCCACTGCATTCAATCGGGATTCATTTTACCACGCTGCATGGAGTTCACTGCATTCAATCACAATGCATGGAATCCACTGCATTCAATCGGGATGCTTTGGGCCATGCCTCATAAAATCCACTGCATTCAACGACGCTGCATGGAATCCACCGAATTTAACTGGGATACATTATACTAAGCTGTATCGAATCCACTGCATTCAATCAGGATGCATTTTACCATATGGCATGGAGTTCACTGCATTCAATCATGCTACACGTAATCCACTGCATTCAATCAGGATGCTTTGGGCCATGCTGCAAAAAATCCACTGCAATCAATCAGGATGCATTGGGCCTCGCTGCATGAACTCTACTGCATACAATCGCGATCCATTGCGCCAAAATGCATGGAATCCTCTGCATTCAATGATGCTGCATGGAATCCACTGCATTCAATCATGCTGCATAATATCCACTGCATTCAAAATGTTCCATTTCTTCACGCTGCATGGAATCCACTGCATTCAATCAGGATGCATGTTCCCACGCTGCATGGAGTACACTGCATTCAATCAAATTCATGGAATCCACTGCATTCAATCGGGATGCTTTGGGCCATGCTGCATACAATCCACTGCATTCAATCGGGATGCATTGGGCCTCACTGCATGGACTCCACTGCATATAATCGGGATCCATTACACCACAATGCATGGAATCATCTGCATTCAATGACGCTGCATGGAATCCACTGCATTCAATCGGGATGCATTTTACCAGGCTGCATGGAATCCATGCATTCATCACGCTGCATGGACTCCACTGCATACATTCGGGATCCATTGCGCCACAATGCATGGAATCCTCTGCATTCAATGATGCTCCATGGACTCCACTGCATTCAATCAGGATGCTTTGGGCCATGCTGCATAAAATCCACTGCATTCAATCATGCTGCATTAAATCCACTGCATTCAATCAGGCTGCATAAAATACACTGCATTCAATAGGGTTCCATTACTTCACACTTCATGGAATACAGTGCATTCAATCACGCTTCATGGAATCCACTGCATTCAATCAGTATTCATTTTACCACGCTGCATGGAGTTCACTGCATTCAATCACAATGCATGGAATCCACTGCATTCAATCGGGATGCTTTGGGCCATGCCTCATAAAATCCACTGCATTCAACGACGCTGCATGGAATCCACCGAATTTAACTGGGATACATTATACTAAGCTGTATCGAATCCACTGCATTCAATCAGGATGCATTTTACCATATGGCATGGAGTTCACTGCATTCAATCATGCTACATGTAATCCACTGCATTCAATCAGGATGCTTTGGGCCATGCTGCATAAAATCCACTGCATTCAATCATGCTGCACGTAATCCACTGCATTCAATCGGGATGCATTTTACCAGGCTGCATGGAATCCACTGCCTTCAATCACGCTGCATGGAATCCACTGCATTCAATCGGGATGCATTTTACCAGGCTGCATGGAATCCACTGCATTCAATCACGCTGCATGGAATCCACTGCATTCAATCACGCTGCATGGAATCCACTGTATTCAATCAGGATGCATTTTACCAGGCTGCCTGGAATCCATGCATTCATCACACTGCATGGACTCCACTGCATACAATCGGGATCCATTGCGCCACAATGCATGGAATACTCTGCATTCAATGATACTCCATGGACTCCACTGCAGTCACTCAGGAGGCTTTGGGCCATGCTGCATAAAATCCACTGCATTTAATCATGCTGCATAGAATCCACTGCATTCAATCATGCTGCATAATATCCACTGCATTCAAAATATTCCATTTCTTTACGCTACATGGAATCCACTGCATTCAATCGGGATGCATTTTACCTCGCTGCATGGAGTACACTGCATTCAATCTCAATGCATGGAATCCACTGCATTCAATCGGGATGCTTTGAGCCATGCTGCAAAAAATCCACTGCAATCAATCAGGATGCATTGGGCCTCGCTGCATGGACTCCACTGCATACAATCGCGATCCATTGCGCCACAATGCATGGAATCCTCTGCATTCAATGATGCTGCATGGAATCCACTGCATTCCATCGGGATGCATTTTACCACACTGCATGGAGTACACTGCATTCAATCACAATGGATGGAATCCAATGCATTCAATCGGGATGCTTTGGGCCATGCTGCAGAAAATCCACTGCATTCAATCGGGATGCACTGGGCCTCGCTGAATGGACTCCACTGCATTCAATTGGTATCCATTGCGCTGCAATGCATGGAATCCTCTGCATTCAATGACGCTGCATGGAATCCACTGCATTCAATCGGGATGCATTTTACCAGGCTGCATGGAATCTATGCATTCATCACGCTGCATGGACTCCACTGCATACATTCGGGATCCATTGCGCCACAATGCATGGAATCCTCTGCATTCAATGATGCTCCATGGACTCCATGCATTCAATCAGGATGCTTTGGGCCATGCTGCATAAAATCCACTGCATTCAATCATGCTGCATTAAATCCACTGCATTCAATCAGGCTGCATAAAATACACTGCATTCAATAGGGTTCCATTACTTCACACTTCATGGAATACAGTGCATTCAATCACGCTTCATGGAATCCACTGCATTCAATCGGTATTCATTTTACCACGCTGCATGGAGTTCACTGCATTCAATCACAATGCATGGAATCCACTGCATTCAATCGGGATGCTTTGGGCCATGCCTCATAAAATCCACTGCATTCAACGACGCTGCATGGAATCCACCGAATTTAACTGGGATACATTATACTAAGCTGTATCGAATCCACTGCATTCAATCAGGATGCATTTTACCATATGGCTTGGAGTTCACTGCATTCAATCATGCTGCACGTAATCCACGCATTCAATCAGGATGCTTTGGGCCATGCTGCATAAAATCCACTGCATTAAATCATGCTGCACGTAATCCACTGCATTCAATCGGGATGAATTTTACCAGGCTGCATGGAATCCACTGCATTCAATCACGCTGCATGGAATCCACTGCATTCAATCACGCTGCATGGAATCCACTGCATTCAATCAGGATGCATTTTAATAAGCTGCATGGAATCCATTCAGTCATCACGCTGCATGGACTCCGCTGCATACAGTCGGGATCCATTACACCACAATGCATGGAATCCTCTGCATTCAATCGGGATGCATTTTACCAGGCTGCATGGAATCCACTGCATTCAATAACGTTGCATGGAATCCACTGCATTCAATCAAGCTGCATGGAATCCACTGCATTCAATCAGGATGCATTTTACCATGCTGCCTGGAATCCATGCATTTATCACACTGCATGGACTCCACTGCATACAATCGGGATCCATTACAACACAATGCATTGAATACTCTGCATTCAATAATGCTCCATGGAATCCACTGCATTCAATCAGGATGCTTTGGGCCATGCTGCATAAAATCCACTGCATTTAATCATGCTGCATAGAATCCACTGCATTCAATCATGCTGCATAATATCCACTGCATTCTAAATGTTCCATTTCTTCACGCTGCATGGAATCCACTGCATTCCATCGGGATGCATGTTCCCACGCTGCATGGAGTACACTGCATTCAATCAAAATGCATGGAATCCACTGCATTCAATCGGGATGCTTTGGGCCATGCTGCATACAATCCACTGCATTCAATCGGGATGCATTGGGCCTCACTGCATGGACTCCACTGCATATAATCGGGATCCATTACACCACAATGCCTGGAATCATCTGCATTCAATGACGCTGCATGGAATCCACTGCATTCAATCGGGATGCATTTTACCAGGCTGCATGGAATCCATGCATTCATCACGCTGCATGGACTCCACTGCATACAATCGGGATCCATTGCGCCACAATGCATGGAATCCTCTGCATTCAATCAGGATGCTTTGGGCCATGCTGCATAAAATCCACTGCATTCAATCATGCTCCATTAAATCCACTGCATTCAATCAGGCTGCATAAAATACACTGCATTCAATAGGGTTCCATTACTTCACACTTCATGGAATACAGTGCATTCAATCACGCTTCATGGAATCCACTGCATTCAATCGGGATTCATTTTACCACGCTGCATGGAGTTCACTGCATTCAATCACAATGCATGGAATCCACTGCATTCAATCGGGATGCTTTGGGCCATGCCTCATAAAATCCACTGCATTCAACGACGCTGCATGGAATCCACCGAATTTAACTGGGATATATTATACTAAGCTGTATCGAATCCACTGCATTCAATCAGGATGCATTTTACCACATTGCATGGAGTTCACTGCATTCAATCATGCTGCACGTAATCCACTGCATTCAATCAGGATGCTTTGGGCCATGCTGCATAAAATCCACTGCATTCAATCATGCTGCACGTAATCCACTGCATTCAATCGGGATGCATTTTACCAGGCTGCATGGAATCCACTGCATTCAATCACGCTGAATGGAATCCACTGCATTCAATCGGGATGCATTTTACCTCGCTGCATGGAATCCACTGCATTCAATCACGCTGCATGGAATCCACTGCATTCAATCACGCTGCATGGAATCCACTGCATTCAATCAGGATGCATTTTAATAAGCTGCATGGAATCCATTCAGTCATCACGCTGCATGGACTCCGCTGCATACAGTCGGGATCCATTACGCCACAATGCATGGAATCCTCTGCATTCAATCACGCTGCATGGAATCCACTGCATTCAATCGGGATGCAATTTACCAGGCTGAATGGAGTACACTGCATTCAATCACGCTGCATGGAATCCCCTGCATTCAATCGGGATGCTTTGGGCCATGCTGCAAAAAAATCCACTGCATTCAATCGGGATGCATTGGGCCTCGCTTCATGGACTCCAGTGCATACAGTCGGGATCCATGGCACCAAAATGCATGGAATCCTCTGCATTCAATGACGCTGCATGGAATCCACTGCATTCAATCAGGATGCTTTGGGCCATGCCTCATAAAATCCACTTCATTCAATGACGCTGCATGGAATCGACTGCATTCAATCATGCTGCATATAATCCACTGCTTACAATAGGGTTCAATTTCTTCACGCTGCATGGAATCCACTGCATTCAATCACGCTGCATGGAATCCACTGCATTCCATCGGGATGCATGTTCCCACGCTGCATGGAGTACACTGCATTCGATCAAAATGCATGGAATCCACTGCATTCAATCGGGATGCTTTGGGCCATGCTGCATACAATCCACTGCATTCAATCGGGATGCATTGGGCCTCACTGCATGGACTCCACTGCATATAATCGGGATCCATTACACCACAATGCATGGAATCATCTGCATTCAATGACGCTGCATGGAATCCACTGCATTCAATCGGGATGCATTTTACCAGGCTGCATGGAATCCATGCATTCATCACGCTGCATGGACTCCACTGCATACAATCGGGATCCATTGCGCCACAATGCATGGAATCCTCTGCATTCAATCAGGATGCTTTGAGCCATTCTGCATAAAATCCACTGCATTCAATCATGCTCCATTAAATCCACTGCATTCAATCAGGCTGCATAAAATACACTGCATTCAATAGGGTTCCATTACTTCACACTTCATGGAATACAGTGCATTCAATCACGCTTCATGGAATCCACTGCATTCAATCGGGATGCATTTTACCACGCTGCATGGGGTTCACTGCATTCAATCACAATGCATGGAATCCACTGCATTCAATCGGGATGCTTTGGGCCATGCCTCATAAAATCCACTGCATTCAACGACGCTGCATGGAATCCACCGAATTTAACTGGGATACATTATACTAAGCTGTATCGAATCCACTGCATTCAATCAGGATGCATTTTACCATATGGCATGGAGTTCACTGCATTCAATCATGCTACACGTAATCCACTGCATTCAATCGGGATGCATTTTACCAGGCTGCATGGAATCCACTGCATTCAATCACGCTGCATGTAATCCACTGCATTCAATCGGGATGCATTTTACCAGGCTGCATGGAATCCACTGCATTCAATCACGCTGCATGGAATCCACTGCATT
This sequence comes from Sus scrofa, assembly GCF_054392235.1. Classification (NCBI taxonomy): domain Eukaryota; kingdom Metazoa; phylum Chordata; class Mammalia; order Artiodactyla; family Suidae; genus Sus; species Sus scrofa. The sequence goes on from NC_139399.1 coordinate 5,210,184, forward strand.
CAATCACGCTGCATGGAATCCACTGTATTCAATCAGGATGCATTTTACCAGGCTGCCTGGAATCCATGCATTCATCACACTGCATGGACTCCACTGCATACAATCGGGATCCATTGCGCCACAATGCATGGAATACTCTGCATTCAATGATACTCCATGGACTCCACTGCATTCAATCAGGATGCTTTGGGCCATGCTGCATAAAATCCACTGCATTTAATCATGCTGCATGGAATCCACTGCATTCAATCATGCTGCATAATATCCACTGCATTCAAAATATTCCATTTCTTCACGCTGCATGGAATCCACTGCATTCCATCGGGATGCATTTTACCTCGCTGCATGGAGTACACTGCATTCAATCTCAATGCATGGAATCCACTGCATTCAATCGGGATGCTTTGGGCCATGCGGCAAAAAATCCACTGCATTCAATCGGGATGCACTGGGCCTCGCTGCATGGACTCCACTGCATTCAATTGTTATCCATTGCGCTGCAATGCATGGAATCCTCTGCATTCAATGATGCTGCATGGAATCCACTGCATTCAATCGGGATGCATTTTACCACACTGCATGGAGTACACTGCATTCAATCACAATGGATGGAATCCACTGCATTCAATCATGCTGCATGGAATCCACTGCATTCAATCATGCTGCATAATATCCACTGCATTCTAAATGTTCCATTTCTTCACGCTGCATGGAATCCACTGCATTCCATCGGGATGCATGTTCCCACGCTGCATGGAGTACACTGCATTCAATCAAAATGCATGGAATCCACTGCATTCAATCGGGATGCTTTGGGCCATGCTGCATACAATCCTCTGCATTCAATCGGGATGCATTGGGCCTCACTGCATGGACTCCACTTCATATAATCGGGATCTATTACACCACAATGCATGGAATCATCTGCATTCAATGACGCTGCAGGGAATCCACTGCATTCAATCGGGATGCATTTTACCAGGCTGCATGGAATCCATGCATTCATCACGCTGCATGGACTCCACTGCATACAATCGGGATCCATTGCGCCACAATGCATGGAATCCACTGCATTCAATCAGGATGCATTTTAATAAGCTGCATGGAATCCATTCAGTCATCACGCTGCATGGACTCCGCTGCATACAGTCGGGATCCATTACGCCACAATGCATGGAATCCTCTGCATTCAATCACGCTGCATGGAATCCACTGCATTCAATCGGGATGCAATATACCACGCTGAATGGAGTACACTGCATTCAATCACGCTGCATGGAATCCCCTGCATTCAATCGGGATGCTTTGGGCCATGCTGCAAAAAAATCCACTGCATTCAATCGGGATGCATTGGGCCTCGCTTCATGGACTCCAGTGCATACAGTCGGGATCCATGGCACCAAAATGCATGGAATCCTCTGCATTCAATGACGCTGCATGGAATCCACTGCATTCAATCAGGATGCTTTGGGCCATGCCTCATAAAATCCACTTCATTCAATGACGCTGCATGGAATCGACTGCATTCAATCATGCTGCATATAATCCACTGCTTACAATAGGGTTCAATTTCTTCACGCTGCATGGAATCCACTGCATTCAATCACGCTGCATGGAATCCACTGCATTCCATCGGGATGCATGTTCCCACGCTGCATGGAGTACACTGCATTCGATCAAAATGCATGGAATCCACTGCAATCAATCGGGATGCTTTGGGCCATGCTGCATACAATCCACTGCATTCAATCGGGATGCATTGGGCCTCACTGCATGGACTCCACTGCATATAATCGGGATCCATTACACCACAATGCCTGGAATCATCTGCATTCAATGACGCTGCATGGAAACCACTGCATTCAATCGGGATCCATTGCGCCACAATGCATGGAATCCTCTGCATTCAATCAGGATGCTTTGAGCCATGCTGCATAAAATCCACTGCATTCAATCATGCTCCATTAAATCCACTGCATTCAATCAGGCTGCATAAATACACTGCATTCAATAGGGTTCCATTACTTCACACTTCATGGAATACAGTGCATTCAATCACGCTTCATGGAATCCACTGCATTCAATCGGGATTCATTTTACCACGCTGCATGGAGTTCACTGCATTCAATCACAATGCATGGAATCCACTGCATTCAATCGGGATGCTTTGGGCCATGCCTCATAAAATCCACTGCATTCAACGACGCTGCATGGAATCCACCGAATTTAACTGGGATACATTATACTAAGCTGTATCGAATCCACTGCATTCAATCAGGATGCATTTTACCATATGGCATGGAGTTCACTGCATTCAATCATGCTACACGTAATCCACTGCATTCAATCAGGATGCTTTGGGCCATGCTGCATAAAATCCACTGCATTCAATCATGCTGCACGTAATCCACTGCATTCAATCGGGATGCATTTTACCAGGCTGCATGGAATCCACTGCCTTCAATCACGCTGCATGGAATCCACTGCATTCAATCGGGATGCATTTTACCAGGCTGCATGGAATCCACTGCATTCAATCGGGATGCTTTGGGCCATGCTGCAAAAAAATCCACTGCATTCAATCGGGATGCATTGGGCCTCGCTTCATGGACTCCAGTGCATACAGTCGGGATCCATGGCACCAAAATGCATGGAATCCTCTGCATTCAATGACGCTGCATGGAATCCACTGCATTCAATCAGGATGCTTTGGGCCATGCCTCATAAAATCCACTTCATTCAATGACGCTGCATGGAATCGACTGCATTCAATCATGCTGCATATAATCCACTGCTTACAATAGGGTTCAATTTCTTCACGCTGCATGGAATCCACTGCATTCAATCACGCTGCATGGAATCCACTGCATTCCATCGGGATGCATGTTCCCACGCTGCATGGAGTACACTGCATTCGATCAAAATGCATGGAATCCACTGCATTCAATTGGGATGCTTTGGGCCATGCTGCATACAATCCACTGCATTCAATCGGGATGCATTGGGCCTCACTGCATGGACTCCACTGCATATAATCGGGATCCATTACACCACAATGCCTGGAATCATCTGCATTCAATGACGCTGCATGGAAACCACTGCATTCAATCGGGATCCATTGCGCCACAATGCATGGAATCCTCTGCATTCAATCAGGATGCTTTGAGCCATGCTGCATAAAATCCACTGCATTCAATCATGCTCCATTAAATCCACTGCATTCAATCAGGCTGCATAAAATACACTGCATTCAATAGGGTTCCATTACTTCACACTTCATGGAATACAGTGCATTCAATCACGCTTCATGGAATCCACTGCATTCAATCGGGATTCATTTTACCACGCTGCATGGAGTTCACTGCATTCAATCACAATGCATGGAATCCACTGCATTCAATCGGGATGCTTTGGGCCATGCCTCATAAAATCCACTGCATTCAACGACGCTGCATGGAATCCACCGAATTTAACTGGGATACATTATACTAAGCTGTATCGAATCCACTGCATTAAATCAGGATGCATTTTACCATATGGCATGGAGTTCACTGCATTCAATCATGCTACACGTAATCCACTGCATTCAATCAGGATGCTTTGGGCCATGCTGCATAAAATCCACTGCATTCAATCATGCTGCACGTAATCCACTGCATTCAATCGGGATGCATTTTACCAGGCTGCATGGAATCCACTGCCTTCAATCACGCTGCATGGAATCCACTGCATTCAATCGGGATGCATTTTACCAGGCTGCATGGAATCCACTGCATTCAATCACGCTGCATGGAATCCACTGCATTCAATCACGCTGCATGGAATCCACTGTATTCAATCAGGATGCATTTTACCAGGCTGCCTGGAATCCATGCATTCATCACACTGCATGGACTCCACTGCATACAATCGGGATCATTGCGCCACAATGCATGGAATACTCTGCATTCAATGATACTCCATGGACTCCACTGCATTCAATCAGGATGCTTTGGGCCATGCTGCATAAAATCCACTGCATTTAATCATGCTGCATGGAATCCACTGCATTCAATCATGCTGCATAATATCCACTGCATTCAAAATGTTCCATTTCTTCACGCTGCATGGAATCCACTGCATTCAATCGGGATGCATTTTACCTCGCTGCATGGAGTACACTGCATTCAATCTCAATGCATGGAATCCACTGCATTCAATTGGGATGCTTTGGGCCATGCTGCAAAAAATCCACTGCAATCAATCAGGATGCATTGGGCCTCGCTGCATGAACTCTACTGCATACAATCGCGATCCATTGCGCCAAAATGCATGGAATCCTCTGCATTCAATGATGCTGCATGGAATCCACTGCATTCAATCATGCTGCATAATATCCACTGCATTCAAAATGTTCCATTTCTTCACGCTGCATGGAATCCACTGCATTCAATCAGGATGCATGTTCCCACGCTGCATGGAGTACACTGCATTCAATCAAAATGCATGGAATCCACTGCATTCAATCGGGATGCTTTGGGCCATGCTGCATACAATCCACTGCATTCAATCGGGATGCATTGGGCCTCACTGCATGGACTCCACTGCATATAATCGGGATCCATTACACCACAATGCATGGAATCATCTGCATTCAATGACGCTGCATGGAATCCACTGCATTCAATCGGGATGCATTTTACCAGGCTGCATGGAATCCATGCATTCATCACGCTGCATGGACTCCACTGCATACAATCAGGATCCATTGCGCCACAATGCATGGAATCCTCTGCATTCATTGATGCTCCATGGACTCCACTGCATTCAATCAGGATGCTTTGGGCCATGCTGCATAAAATCCACTGCATTCAATCATGCTGCATTAAATCCACTGCATTCAATCAGGCTGCATAAAATACACTGCATTCAATAGGGTTCCATTACTTCACACTTCATGGAATACAGTGCATTCAATCACGCTTCATGGAATCCACTGCATTCAATCGGGATTCATTTTACCACGCTGCATGGAGTTCACTGCATTCAATCACAATGCATGGAATCCACTGCATTCAATCGGGATGCTTTGGGCCATGCCTCATAAAATCCACTGCATTCAACGACGCTGCATGGAATCCACCGAATTTAACTGGGATACATTATACTAAGCTGTATCGAATCCACTGCATTAAATCAGGATGCATTTTACCATATGGCATGGAGTTCACTGCATTCAATCATGCTACATGTAATCCACTGCATTCAATCAGGATGCTTTGGGCCATGCTGCATAAAATCCACTGCATTCAATCATGCTGCACGTAATCCACTGCATTCAATCGGGATGCATTTTACCAGGCTGCATGGAATCCACTGCCTTCAATCACGCTGCATGGAATCCACTGCATTCAATCGGGATGCATTTTACCAGGCTGCATGGAATCCACTGCATTCAATCACGCTGCATGGAATCCACTGCATTCAATCACGCTGCATGGAATCCACTGTATTCAATCAGGATGCATTTTACCAGGCTGCCTGGAATCCATGCATTCATCACACTGCATGGACTCCACTGCATACAATCGGGATCCATTGCGCCACAATGCATGGAATACTCTGCATTCAATGATACTCCATGGACTCCACTGCAGTCACTCAGGAGGCTTTGGGCCATGCTGCATAAAATCCACTGCATTTAATCATGCTGCATAGAGTCCACTGCATTCAATCATGCTACGTAATATCCACTGCATTCAAAATATTCCATTTCTTTACGCTACATGGAATCCACTGCATTCAATCGGGATGCATTTTACCTCGCTGCATGGAGTACACTGCATTCAATCTCAATGCATGGAATCCACTGCATTCAATCGGGATGCTTTGAGCCATGCTGCAAAAAATCCACTGCAATCAATCAGGATGCATTGGGCCTCGCTGCATGGACTCCACTGCATACAATCACGATCCATTGCGCCACAATGCATGGAATCCTCTGCATTCAATGATGCTGCATGGAATCCACTGCATTCCATCGGGATGCATTTTACCACACTGCATGGAGTACACTGCATTCAATCACAATGGATGGAATCAAATGCATTAAATCGGGATGCTTTGGGCCATGCTGCAGAAAATCCACTGCATTCAATCGGGATGCACTGGGCCTCGCTGAATGGACTCCACTGCATACATTCGGGATCCATTGCGCCACAATGCATGGAATCCTCTGCATTCAATGATGCTCCATGGACTCCACTGCATTCAATCAGGATGCTTTGGGCCATGCTGCATAAAATCCACTGCATTCAATCATGCTCCATTAAATCCACTGCATTCAATCAGGCTGCATAAAATACACTGCATTCAATAGGGTTCCATTACTTCACACTTCATGGAATACAGTGCATTCAATCACGCTTCATGGAATCCACTGCATTCAATCGGGATTCATTTTACCACGCTGCATGGCGTTCACTGCATTCAATCACAATGCATGGAATCCACTGCATTCAATCGGGATGCTTTGGGCCATGCCTCATAAAATCCACTGCATTCAACGACGCTGCATGGAATCCACCGAATTTAACTGGGATACATTATACTAAGCTGTATCGAATCCACTGCATTCAATCAGGATGCATTTTACCATATGGCATGGAGTTCACTGCATTCAATCATGCTACACGTAATCCACTGCATTCAATCGGGATGCATTTTACCAGGCTGCATGGAATCCACTGCATTCAATCACGCTGCATGGAATCCACTGCATTCAATCGGGATGCATTTTACCAGGCTGCATGGAATCCCCTGCATTCAATCACGCTGCATGGAATCCACTGCATTCAATCACGCTGCATGGAATCCACTGTATTCAATCAGGATGCATTTTACCAGGCTGCCTGGAATCCATGCATTCATCACACTGCATGGACTCCACTGCATACAATCGGGATCCATTGCGCCACAATGCATGGAATACTCTGCATTCAATGATACTCCATGGACTCCACTGCATTCAATCAGGATGCTTTGGGCCATGCTGCATAAAATCCACTGCATTTAATCATGCTGCATGGAATCCACTGCATTCAATCATGCTGCATAATATCCACTGCATTCAAAATGTTCCATTTCTTCACGCTGCATGGAATCCACTGCATTCAATCGGGATGCATTTTACCTCGCTGCATGGAGTACACTGCATTCAATCTCAATGCATGGAATCCACTGCATTCAATCGGGATGCTTTGGGCCATGCTGCAAAAAATCCACTGCAATCAATCAGGATGCATTGGGCCTCGCTGCATGAACTCCACTGCATACAATCTCGATCCATTGCGCCACAATGCATGGAATCCTCTGCATTCAATGATGCTGCATGGAATCCACTGCATTCAATCAGGATGCATTTTACCACACTGCATGGAGTACACTGCATTCAATCACAATGGATGGAATCCAATGCATTCAATCGGGATGCTTTGGGCCATGCTTCAAAAAATCCACTGCATTCAATCGGGATGCACTGGGCCTCGCTGCATGGACTCCACTGCATTCAATTGGTATCCATTGCGCTGCAATGCATGGAATCCTCTGCATTCAATGATGCTGCATGTAATCCACTGCATTCAATCGGGATGCATTTTACCACACTGCATGGAGTACACTGCATTCAATCACAATGGATGGAATCCACTGCATTCAATCATGCTGCATAATATCCACTGCATTCTAAATGTTCCATTTCTTCACGCTGCATGGAATCCACTGCATTCCATCGGGATGCATGTTCCCACGCTGCATGGAGTACACTGCATTCAATCAAAATGCATGGAATCCACTGCATTCAATCGGGATGCTTTGGGCCATGCTGCATACAATCCACTGCATTCAATCGGGATGCATTGGGCCTCACTGCATGGACTCCACTGCATATAATCGGGATCCATTACACCACAATGCATGGAATCATCTGCATTCAATGACGCTGCATGGAATCCACTGCATTCAATCGGGATGCATTTTACCAGGCTGCATGGAATCCATGCATTCATCACGCTGCATGGACTCCACTGCATACAATCGGGATCCATTGCGCCACAATGCATGGAATCCTCTGCATTCAATCAGGATGCTTTGAGCCATGCTGCATAAAATCCACTGCATTCAATCATGCTCCATTAAATCCACTGCATTCAATCAGGCTGCATAAAATACACTGCATTCAATAGGGTTCCATTACTTCACACTTCATGGAATACAGTGCATTCAATCACGCTTCATGGAATCCACTGCATTCAATCGGGATTCATTTTACCACGCTGCATGGAGTTCACTGCATTCAATCACAATGCATGGAATCCACTGCATTCAATCGGGATGCTTTGGGCCATGCCTCATAAAATCCACTGCATTCAACGACGCTGCATGGAATCCACCGAATTTAATTGGGATACATTATACTAAGCTGTATCGAATCCACTGCATTCAATCAGGATGCATTTTACCATATGGCATGGAGTTCACTGCATTCAATCATGCTGCACGTAATCCACTGCATTCAATCAGGATGCTTTGGGCCATGCTGCATAAAATCCACTGCATTCAATCATGCTGCACGTAATCCACTGCATTCAATCGGGATGCATTTTACCAGGCTGCATGGAATCCACTGCCTTCAATCACACTGCATGGAATCCACTGCATTCAATCGGGATGCATTTTACCAGGCTGCATGGAATCCACTGCATTCAATCACGCTGCATGGAATCCACTGCATTCAATCACGCTGCATGGAATCCATTGCATTCAATCAGGATGCATTTTAATAAGCTGCATGGAATCCATTCAGTCATCACGCTGCATGGACTCCGCTGCATACAGTCGGGATCCATTACGCCACAATGCATGGAATCCTCTGCATTCAATCACGCTGCATGGAATCCACTGCATTCAATCGGGATGCAATTTACCACGCTGAATGGAGTACACTGCATTCAATCACGCTGCATGGAATCCCCTGCATTCAATCGGGATGCTTTGGGCCATGCTGCAAAAAAATCCACTGCATTCAATCGGGATGCATTGGGCCTCGCTTCATGGACTCCAGTGCATACAGTCGGGATCCATTGCACCACAATGCATGGAATCCTCTGCATTCAATGACGCTGCATGGAATCCACTGCATTCAATCAGGATGCTTTGGGCCATGCCTCATAAAATCCACTTCATTCAATGACGCTGCATGGAATCGACTGCATTCAATCATGCTGCATATAATCCACTGCTTACAATAGGGTTCAATTTCTTCACGCTGCATGGAATCCACTGCATTCAATCACGCTGCATGGAATCCACTGCATTCCATCGGGATGCATGTTCCCACGCTGCATGGAGTACACTGCATTCGATCAAAATGCATGGAATCCACTGCATTCAATCGGGATGCTTTGGGCCATGCTGCATACAATCCACTGCATTCAATCGGGATGCATTGGGCCTCACTGCATGGACTCCACTGCATATAATCGGGATCCATTACACCACAATGCATGGAATCATCTGCATTCAATGACGCTGCATGGAATCCACTGCATTCAATCGGGATGCATTTTACCAGGCTGCATGGAATCCATGCATTCATCACGCTGCATGGACTCCACTGCATACAATCGGGATCCATTGCGCCACAATGCATGGAATCCTCTGCATTCAATCAGGATGCTTTGAGCCATGCTGCATAAAATCCACTGCATTCAATCATGCTCCATTAAATCCACTGCATTCAATCAGGCTGCATAAAATACACTGCATTCAATAGGGTTCCATTACTTCACACTTCATGGAATACAGTGCATTCAATCACGCTTCATGGAATCCACTGCATTCAATCGGGATTCATTTTACCACGCTGCATGGCGTTCACTGCATTCAATCACAATGCATGGAATCCACTGCATTCAATCGGGATGCTTTGGGCCATGCCTCATAAAATCCACTGCATTCAACGACGCTGCATGGAATCCACCGAATTTAACTGGGATACATTATACTAAGCTGTATCGAATCCACTGCATTCAATCAGGATTCATTTTACCACATTGCATGGAGTTCACTGCATTCAATCATGCTACACGTAATCCACTGCATTCAACCAGGATGCTTTGGGCCATGCTGCATAAAATCCACTGCATTCAATCATGCTGCACGTAATCCACTGCATTCAATCGGGATGCATTTTACCAGGCTGCATGGAATCCACTGCATTCAATCACGCTGCATGGAATCCACTGCATTCAATCGGGATGCATTTTACCAGGCTGCATGGAATCCCCTGCATTCAATCACGCTGCATGGAATCCACTGCATTCAATCACGCTGCATGGAATCCACTGTATTCAATCAGGATGCATTTTACCAGGCTGCCTGGAATCCATGCATTCATCACACTGCATGGACTCCACTGCATACAATCGGGATCCATTGCACCACAATGCATGGAATACTCTGCATTCAATGATACTCCATGGACTCCACTGCATTCAATCAGGATGCTTTGGGCCATGCTGCATAAAATCCACTGCATTTAATCATGCTGCATGGAATCCACTGCATTCAATCATGCTGCATAATATCCACTGCATTCAAAATATTCCATTTCTTCACGCTGCATGGAATCCACTGCATTCAATCGGGATGCATTTTACCTCGCTGCATGGAGTACACTGCATTCAATCTCAATGCATGGAATCCACTGCATTCAATCGGGATGCTTTGGGCCATGCTGCAAAAAATCCACTGCAATCAATCAGGATGAATTGGGCCTCGCTGCATGAACTCTACTGCATACAATCGCGATCCATTGCGCCACAATGCATGGAATCCTCTGCATTCAATGATGCTGCATGGAATCCACTGCATTCAATCAGGATGCATTTTACCACACTGCATGGAGTACACTGCATTCAATCACAATGGATGGAATCCAATGCATTCAATCGGGATGCTTTGGGCCATGCTGCAGTAAATCCACTGCATTCAATCGGGATGCACTGGGCCTCGCTGCATGGACTCCACTGCATTCAATTGGTATCCATTGCGCTGCAATGCATGGAATCCTCTGCATTCAATGATGCTGCATGGAATCCACTGCATTCAATCGGGATGCATTTTACCACACTGCATGGAGTACACTGCATTCAATCACAATGGATGGAATCCACTGCATTCAATCATGCTGCATGGAATCCACTGCATTCAATCATGCTGCATAATATCCACTGCATTCTAAATGTTCCATTTCTTCACGCTGCATGGAATCCACTGCATTCCATCGGGATGCATGTTCCCACGCTGCATGGAGTACACTGCATTCAATCAAAATGCATGGAATCCACTGCATTCAATCGGGATGCTTTGGGCCATGCTGCATACAATCCACTGCATTCAATCGGGATGCATTGGGCCTCACTGCATGGACTCCACTGCATATAATCGGGATCCATTACACCACAATGCCTGGAATCATCTGCATTCAATGACGCTGCATGGAATCCACTGCATTCAATCGGGATGCATTTTACCAGGCTGCATGGAATCCATGCATTCATCACGCTGCATGGACTCCACTGCATACAATCGGGATCCATTGCGCCACAATGCATGGAATCCATTGCATTCAATCAGGATGCATTTTAATAAGCTGCATGGAATCCATTCAGTCATCACGCTGCATGGACTCCGCTGCATACAGTCGGGATCCATTACGCCACAATGCATGGAATCCTCTGCATTCAATCAGGATGCTTTGAGCCATTCTGCATAAAATCCACTGCATTCAATCATGCTCCATTAAATCCACTGCATTCAATCAGGCTGCATAAAATACACTGCATTCAATAGGGTTCCATTACTTCACACTTCATGGAATACAGTGCATTCAATCACGCTTCATGGAATCCACTGCATTCAATCGGGGTGCATTTTACCACGCTGCATGGGGTTCACTGCATTCAATCACAATGCATGGAATCCACTGCATTCAATCGGGATGCTTTGGGCCATGCCTCATAAAATCCACTGCATTCAACGACGCTGCATGGAATCCACCGAATTTAACTGGGATACATTATACTAAGCTGTATCGAATCCACTGCATTCAATCAGGATGCATTTTACCATATGGCATGGAGTTCACTGCATTCAATCATGCTACACGTAATCCACTGCATTCAATCAGGATGCTTTGGGCTATGCTGCATAAAATAAACTGCATTCAATCATGCTGCAGGTAATCCACTGCATTCAATCGGGATGCATTTTACCAGGCTGCATGGAATCCACTGCATTCAATCACGCTGCATGGAATCCACTGCATTCAATCACGCTGCATGGAATCCACTGTATTCAATCAGGATGCATTTTACCAGGCTGCCTGGAATCCATGCATTCATCACACTGCATGGACTCCACTGCATACAATCGGGATCCATTGCGCCACAATGCATGGAATACTCTGCATTCAATGATACTCCATGGACTCCACTGCATTCAATCAGGATGCTTTGGGCCATGCTGCATAAAATCCACTGCATTTAATCATGCTGCATGGAATCCACTGCATTCAATCATGCTGCATAATATCCACTGCATTCAAAATATTCCATTTCTTCACGCTGCATGGAATCCACTGCATTCCATCGGGATGCATTTTACCTCGCTGCATGGAGTACACTGCATTCAATCTCAATGCATGGAATCCACTGCATTCAATCGGGATGCTTTGGGCCATGCGGCAAAAAATCCACTGCAATCAATCAGGATGCATTGGGCCTCGCTGCATGAACTCTACTGCATACAATCACGATCCATTGCGCCACAATGCATGGAATCCTCTGCATTCAATGATGCTGCATGGAATCCACTGCATTCAATCAGGATGCATTTTACCACACTGCATGGAGTACACTGCATTCAATCACAATGGATGGAATCCACTGCATTCAATCATGCTGCATGGAATCCACTGCATTCAATCATGCTGCATAATATCCACTGCATTCTAAATGTTCCATTTCTTCACGCTGCATGGAATCCACTGCATTCCATCGGGATGCATGTTCCCACGCTGCATGGAGTACACTGCATTCAATCAAAATGCATGGAATCCACTGCATTCAATCGGGATGCTTTGGGCCATGCTGCATACAATCCTCTGCATTCAATCGGGATGCATTGGGCCTCACTGCATGGACTCCACTTCATATAATCGGGATCTATTACACCACAATGCATGGAATCATCTGCATTCAATGACGCTGCAGGGAATCCACTGCATTCAATCGGGATGCATTTTACCAGGCTGCATGGAATCCATGCATTCATCACGCTGCATGGACTCCACTGCATACAATCGGGATCCATTGCGCCACAATGCATGGAATCCACTGCATTCAATCAGGATGCATTTTAATAAGCTGCATGGAATCCATTCAGTCATCACGCTGCATGGACTCCGCTGCATAGAGTCGGGATCCATTACGCCACAATGCATGGAATCCTCTGCATTCAATCACGCTGCATGGAATCCACTGCATTCAATCGGGATGCAATATACCACGCTGAATGGAGTACACTGCATTCAATCACGCTGCATGGAATCCCCTGCATTCAATCGGGATGCTTTGGGCCATGCTGCAAAAAAATCCACTGCATTCAATCGGGATGCATTGGGCCTCGCTTCATGGACTCCAGTGCATACAGTCGGGATCCATGGCACCAAAATGCATGGAATCCTCTGCATTCAATGACGCTGCATGGAATCCACTGCATTCAATCAGGATGCTTTGGGCCATGCCTCATAAAATCCACTTCATTCAATGACGCTGCATGGAATCGACTGCATTCAATCATGCTGCATATAATCCACTGCTTACAATAGGGTTCAATATCTTCACGCTGCATGGAATCCACTACATTCAATCACGCTGCATGGAATCCACTGCATTCCATCGGGATGCATGTTCCCACGCTGCATGGAGTACACTGCATTCAATCAAAATGCATGGAATCCACTGCATTCAATCGGGATGCTTTGGGCCATGCTGCATACAATCCACTGCATTGAATCGGGATTAATTGGGCCTCACTGCATGGACTCCACTGCATATAATCGGGATCCATTACACCACAATGCATGGAATCCTCTGCATTCAATGACGCTGCATGGAATCCACTGCATTCAATCGGGATGAATTTTACCAGGCTGCATGGAATCCATGCATTCATCACACTGCATGGACTCCACGGCATACAATCGGGATCCATTGCACCACAATGCATGGAATCCTCTGCATTCAATCAGGATGCTTTGAGCCATGCTGCATAAAATCCACTGCATTCAATCATGCTCCATTAAATCCACTGCATTCAATCAGGCTGCATAAATACACTGCATTCAATAGGGTTCCATTACTTCACACTTCATGGAATACAGTGCATTCAATCACGCTTCATGGAATCCACTGCATTCAATCGGGATTCATTTTACCACGCTGCATGGAGTTCACTGCATTCAATCACAATGCATGGAATCCACTGCATTCAATCGGGATGCTTTGGGCCATGCCTCATAAAATCCACTGCATTCAACGACGCTGCATGGAATCCACCGAATTTAACTGGGATACATTATACTAAGCTGTATCGAATCCACTGCATTCAATCAGGATGCATTTTACCATATGGCATGGAGTTCACTGCATTCAATCATGCTACACGTAATCCACTGCATTCAATCAGGATGCTTTGGGCCATGCTGCATAAAATCCACTGCATTCAATCATGCTGCACGTAATCCACTGCATTCAATCGGGATGCATTTTACCAGGCTGCATGGAATCCACTGCCTTCAATCACGCTGCATGGAATCCACTGCATTCAATCGGGATGCATTTTACCAGGCTGCATGGAATCCACTGCATTCAATCGGGATGCTTTGGGCCATGCTGCAAAAAAATCCACTGCATTCAATCGGGATGCATTGGGCCTCGCTTCATGGACTCCAGTGCATACAGTCGGGATCCATGGCACCAAAATGCATGGAATCCTCTGCATTCAATGACGCTGCATGGAATCCACTGCATTCAATCAGGATGCTTTGGGCCATGCCTCATAAAATCCACTTCATTCAATGACGCTGCATGGAATCGACTGCATTCAATCATGCTGCATATAATCCACTGCTTACAATAGGGTTCAATTTCTTCACGCTGCATGGAATCCACTGCATTCAATCACGCTGCATGGAATCCACTGCATTCCATCGGGATGCATGTTCCCACGCTGCATGGAGTACACTGCATTCGATCAAAATGCATGGAATCCACTGCATTCAATTGGGATGCTTTGGGCCATGCTGCATACAATCCACTGCATTCAATCGGGATGCATTGGGCCTCACTGCATGGACTCCACTGCATATAATCGGGATCCATTACACCACAATGCCTGGAATCATCTGCATTCAATGACGCTGCATGGAAACCACTGCATTCAATCGGGATCCATTGCGCCACAATGCATGGAATCCTCTGCATTCAATCAGGATGCTTTGAGCCATGCTGCATAAAATCCACTGCATTCAATCATGCTCCATTAAATCCACTGCATTCAATCAGGCTGCATAAAATACACTGCATTCAATAGGGTTCCATTACTTCACACTTCATGGAATACAGTGCATTCAATCACGCTTCATGGAATCCACTGCATTCAATCGGGATTCATTTTACCACGCTGCATGGAGTTCACTGCATTCAATCACGCTGCATGGAATCCCCTGCATTCAATCGGGATGCTTTGGGCCATGCTGCAAAAAAATCCACTGCATTCAATCGGGATGCATTGGGCCTCGCTTCATGGACTCCAGTGCATACAGTCGGGATCCATTGCACCACAATGCATGGAATCCTCTGCATTCAATGACGCTGCATGGAATCCACTGCATTCAATCAGGATGCTTTGGGCCATGCCTCATAAAATCCACTTCATTCAATGACGCTGCATGGAATCGACTGCATTCAATCATGCTGCATATAATCCACTGCTTACAATAGGGTTCAATTTCTTCACGCTGCATGGAATCCACTGCATTCAATCACGCTGCATGGAATCCACTGCATTCCATCGGGATGCATGTTCCCACGCTGCATGGAGTACACTGCATTCGATCAAAATGCATGGAATCCACTGCATTCAATCGGGATGCTTTGGGCCATGCTGCATACAATCCACTGCATTCAATCGGGATGCATTGGGCCTCACTGCATGGACTCCACTGCATATAATCGGGATCCATTACACCACAATGCATGGAATCATCTGCATTCAATGACGCTGCATGGAATCCACTGCATTCAATCGGGATGCATTTTACCAGGCTGCATGGAATCCATGCATTCATCACGCTGCATGGACTCCACTGCATACAATCGGGATCCATTGCGCCACAATGCATGGAATCCTCTGCATTCAATCAGGATGCTTTGAGCCATGCTGCATAAAATCCACTGCATTCAATCATGCTCCATTAAATCCACTGCATTCAATCAGGCTGCATAAAATACACTGCATTCAATAGGGTTCCATTACTTCACACTTCATGGAATACAGTGCATTCAATCACGCTTCATGGAATCCACTGCATTCAATCGGGATTCATTTTACCACGCTGCATGGCGTTCACTGCATTCAATCACAATGCATGGAATCCACTGCATTCAATCGGGATGCTTTGGGCCATGCCTCATAAAATCCACTGCATTCAACGACGCTGCATGGAATCCACCGAATTTAACTGGGATACATTATACTAAGCTGTATCGAATCCACTGCATTCAATCAGGATTCATTTTACCACATTGCATGGAGTTCACTGCATTCAATCATGCTACACGTAATCCACTGCATTCAACCAGGATGCTTTGGGCCATGCTGCATAAAATCCACTGCATTCAATCATGCTGCACGTAATCCACTGCATTCAATCGGGATGCATTTTACCAGGCTGCATGGAATCCACTGCATTCAATCACGCTGCATGGAATCCACTGCATTCAATCGGGATGCATTTTACCAGGCTGCATGGAATCCCCTGCATTCAATCACGCTGCATGGAATCCACTGCATTCAATCACGCTGCATGGAATCCACTGTATTCAATCAGGATGCATTTTACCAGGCTGCCTGGAATCCATGCATTCATCACACTGCATGGACTCCACTGCATACAATCGGGATCCATTGCACCACAATGCATGGAATACTCTGCATTCAATGATACTCCATGGACTCCACTGCATTCAATCAGGATGCTTTGGGCCATGCTGCATAAAATCCACTGCATTTAATCATGCTGCATGGAATCCACTGCATTCAATCATGCTGCATAATATCCACTGCATTCAAAATATTCCATTTCTTCACGCTGCATGGAATCCACTGCATTCAATCGGGATGCATTTTACCTCGCTGCATGGAGTACACTGCATTCAATCTCAATGCATGGAATCCACTGCATTCAATCGGGATGCTTTGGGCCATGCTGCAAAAAATCCACTGCAATCAATCAGGATGAATTGGGCCTCGCTGCATGAACTCTACTGCATACAATCGCGATCCATTGCGCCACAATGCATGGAATCCTCTGCATTCAATGATGCTGCATGGAATCCACTGCATTCAATCAGGATGCATTTTACCACACTGCATGGAGTACACTGCATTCAATCACAATGGATGGAATCCAATGCATTCAATCGGGATGCTTTGGGCCATGCTGCAGTAAATCCACTGCATTCAATCGGGATGCACTGGGCCTCGCTGCATGGACTCCACTGCATTCAATTGGTATCCATTGCGCTGCAATGCATGGAATCCTCTGCATTCAATGATGCTGCATGGAATCCACTGCATTCAATCGGGATGCATTTTACCACACTGCATGGAGTACACTGCATTCAATCACAATGGATGGAATCCACTGCATTCAATCATGCTGCATGGAATCCACTGCATTCAATCATGCTGCATAATATCCACTGCATTCTAAATGTTCCATTTCTTCACGCTGCATGGAATCCACTGCATTCCATCGGGATGCATGTTCCCACGCTGCATGGAGTACACTGCATTCAATCAAAATGCATGGAATCCACTGCATTCAATCGGGATGCTTTGGGCCATGCTGCATACAATCCACTGCATTCAATCGGGATGCATTGGGCCTCACTGCATGGACTCCACTGCATATAATCGGGATCCATTACACCACAATGCCTGGAATCATCTGCATTCAATGACGCTGCATGGAATCCACTGCATTCAATCGGGATGCATTTTACCAGGCTGCATGGAATCCATGCATTCATCACGCTGCATGGACTCCACTGCATACAATCGGGATCCATTGCGCCACAATGCATGGAATCCATTGCATTCAATCAGGATGCATTTTAATAAGCTGCATGGAATCCATTCAGTCATCACGCTGCATGGACTCCGCTGCATACAGTCGGGATCCATTACGCCACAATGCATGGAATCCTCTGCATTCAATCACGCTGCATGGAATCCACTGCATTCAATCGGGATGCAATTTACCACGCTGAATGGAGTACACTGCATTCAATCACGCTGCATGGAATCCCCTGCATTCAATCGGGATGCTTTGGGCCATGCTGCAAAAAAATCCACTGCATTCAATCGGGATGCATTGGGCCTCGCTTCATGGACTCCAGTGCATACAGTCGGGATCCATGGCACCAAAATGCATGGAATCCTCTGCATTCAATGACGCTGCATGGAATCCACTGCATTCAATCAGGATGCTTTGGGCCCTGCCTCATAAAATCCACTTCATTCAATGACGCTGCATGGAATCGACTGCATTCAATCATGCTGTATATAATCCACTGCTTACAATAGGGTTCAATTACTTCACGCTGCATGGAATCCACTGCATTCAATCACGCTGCATGGAATCCACTGCATTCCATCGGGATGCATGTTCCCACGCTGCATGGAGTACACTGCATTCGATCAAAATGCATGGAATCCACTGCATTCAATCGGGATGCTTTGGGCCATGCTGCATACAATCCACTGCATTCAATCGGGATGCATTGGGCCTCACTGCATGGACTCCACTGCATATAATCGGGATCCATTACACCACAATGCCTGGAATCATCTGCATTCAATGACGCTGCATGGAAACCACTGCATTCAATCGGGATCCATTGCGCCACAATGCATGGAATCCTCTGCATTCAATCAGGATGCTTTGAGCCATGCTGCATAAAATCCACTGCATTCAATCATGCTCCATTAAATCCACTGCATTCAATCAGGCTGCATAAAATACACTGCATTCAATAGGGTTCCATTACTTCACACTTCATGGAATACAGTGCATTCAATCACGCTTCATGGAATCCACTGCATTCAATCGGGATTCATTTTACCACGCTGCATGGAGTTCACTGCATTCAATCACAATGCATGGAATCCACTGCATTCAATCGGGATGCTTTGGGCCATGCCTCATAAAATCCACTGCATTCAACGACGCTGCATGGAATCCACCGAATTTAACTGGGATACATTATACTAAGCTGTATCGAATCCACTGCATTCAATCAGGATGCATTTTACCATATGGCATGGAGTTCACTGCATTCAATCATGCTACACGTAATCCACTGCATTCAATCAGGATGCTTTGGGCCATGCTGCATAAAATCCACTGCATTCAATCATGCTGCACGTAATCCACTGCATTCAATCGGGATGCATTTTACCAGGCTGCATGGAATCCACTGCATTCAATCACGCTGCATGGAATCCACTGCATTCAATCGGGATGCATTTTACCAGGCTGCATGGAATCCACTGCATTCAATCACGCTGCATGGAATCCACTGCATTCAATCACGCTGCATGGAATCCACTGTATTCAATCAGGATGCATTTTACCAGGCTGCCTGGAATCCATGCATTCATCACACTGCATGGACTCCACTGCATACAATCGGGATCATTGCGCCACAATGCATGGAATACTCTGCATTCAATGATACTCCATGGACTCCACTGCATTCAATCAGGATGCTTTGGGCCATGCTGCATAAAATCCACTGCATTTAATCATGCTGCATGGAATCCACTGCATTCAATCATGCTGCATAATATCCACTGCATTCAAAATGTTCCATTTCTTCACGCTGCATGGAATCCACTGCATTCAATCGGGATGCATTTTACCTCGCTGCATGGAGTACACTGCATTCAATCTCAATGCATGGAATCCACTGCATTCAATTGGGATGCTTTGGGCCATGCTGCAAAAAATCCACTGCAATCAATCAGGATGCATTGGGCCTCGCTGCATGAACTCTACTGCATACAATCGCGATCCATTGCGCCAAAATGCATGGAATCCTCTGCATTCAATGATGCTGCATGGAATCCACTGCATTCAATCATGCTGCATAATATCCACTGCATTCAAAATGTTCCATTTCTTCACGCTGCATGGAATCCACTGCATTCAATCAGGATGCATGTTCCCACGCTGCATGGAGTACACTGCATTCAATCAAAATGCATGGAATCCACTGCATTCAATCGGGATGCTTTGGGCCATGCTGCATACAATCCACTGCATTCAATCGGGATGCATTGGGCCTCACTGCATGGACTCCACTGCATATAATCGGGATCCATTACACCACAATGCATGGAATCATCTGCATTCAATGACGCTGCATGGAATCCACTGCATTCAATCGGGATGCATTTTACCAGGCTGCATGGAATCCATGCATTCATCACGCTGCATGGACTCCACTGCATACAATCAGGATCCATTGCGCCACAATGCATGGAATCCTCTGCATTCATTGATGCTCCATGGACTCCACTGCATTCAATCAGGATGCTTTGGGCCATGCTGCATAAAATCCACTGCATTCAATCATGCTGCATTAAATCCACTGCATTCAATCAGGCTGCATAAAATACACTGCATTCAATAGGGTTCCATTACTTCACACTTCATGGAATACAGTGCATTCAATCACGCTTCATGGAATCCACTGCATTCAATCGGGATTCATTTTACCACGCTGCATGGAGTTCACTGCATTCAATCACAATGCATGGAATCCACTGCATTCAATCGGGATGCTTTGGGCCATGCCTCATAAAATCCACTGCATTCAACGACGCTGCATGGAATCCACCGAATTTAACTGGGATACATTATACTAAGCTGTATCGAATCCACTGCATTCAATCAGGATGCATTTTACCATATGGCATGGAGTTCACTGCATTCAATCATGCTACATGTAATCCACTGCATTCAATCAGGATGCTTTGGGCCATGCTGCATAAAATCCACTGCATTCAATCATGCTGCACGTAATCCACTGCATTCAATCGGGATGCATTTTACCAGGCTGCATGGAATCCACTGCCTTCAATCACGCTGCATGGAATCCACTGCATTCAATCGGGATGCATTTTACCAGGCTGCATGGAATCCACTGCATTCAATCACGCTGCATGGAATCCACTGCATTCAATCACGCTGCATGGAATCCACTGTATTCAATCAGGATGCATTTTAACAGGCTGCCTGGAATCCATGCATTCATCACACTGCATGGACTCCACTGCATACAATCGGGATCCATTGCGCCACAATGCATGGAATACTCTGCATTCAATGATACTCCATGGACTCCACTGCAGTCACTCAGGAGGCTTTGGGCCATGCTGCATAAAATCCACTGCATTTAATCATGCTGCATAGAGTCCACTGCATTCAATCATGCTACGTAATATCCACTGCATTCAAAATATTCCATTTCTTTACGCTACATGGAATCCACTGCATTCAATCGGGATGCATTTTACCTCGCTGCATGGAGTACACTGCATTCAATCTCAATGCATGGAATCCACTGCATTCAATCGGGATGCTTTGAGCCATGCTGCAAAAAATCCACTGCAATCAATCAGGATGCATTGGGCCTCGCTGCATGGACTCCACTGCATACAATCACGATCCATTGCGCCACAATGCATGGAATCCTCTGCATTCAATGATGCTGCATGGAATCCACTGCATTCCATCGGGATGCATTTTACCACACTGCATGGAGTACACTGCATTCAATCACAATGGATGGAATCAAATGCATTAAATCGGGATGCTTTGGGCCATGCTGCAGAAAATCCACTGCATTCAATCGGGATGCACTGGGCCTCGCTGAATGGACTCCACTGCATACATTCGGGATCCATTGCGCCACAATGCATGGAATCCTCTGCATTCAATGATGCTCCATGGACTCCACTGCATTCAATCAGGATGCTTTGGGCCATGCTGCATAAAATCCACTGCATTCAATCATGCTCCATTAAATCCACTGCATTCAATCAGGCTGCATAAAATACACTGCATTCAATAGGGTTCCATTACTTCACACTTCATGGAATACAGTGCATTCAATCACGCTTCATGGAATCCACTGCATTCAATCGGGATTCATTTTACCACGCTGCATGGCGTTCACTGCATTCAATCACAATGCATGGAATCCACTGCATTCAATCGGGATGCTTTGGGCCATGCCTCATAAAATCCACTGCATTCAACGACGCTGCATGGAATCCACCGAATTTAACTGGGATACATTATACTAAGCTGTATCGAATCCACTGCATTCAATCAGGATGCATTTTACCATATGGCATGGAGTTCACTGCATTCAATCATGCTACACGTAATCCACTGCATTCAATCGGGATGCATTTTACCAGGCTGCATGGAATCCACTGCATTCAATCACGCTGCATGGAATCCACTGCATTCAATCGGGATGCATTTTACCAGGCTGCATGGAATCCCCTGCATTCAATCACGCTGCATGGAATCCACTGCATTCAATCACGCTGCATGGAATCCACTGTATTCAATCAGGATGCATTTTACCAGGCTGCCTGGAATCCATGCATTCATCACACTGCATGGACTCCACTGCATACAATCGGGATCCATTGCGCCACAATGCATGGAATACTCTGCATTCAATGATACTCCATGGACTCCACTGCATTCAATCAGGATGCTTTGGGCCATGCTGCATAAAATCCACTGCATTTAATCATGCTGCATGGAATCCACTGCATTCAATCATGCTGCATAATATCCACTGCATTCAAAATGTTCCATTTCTTCACGCTGCATGGAATCCACTGCATTCAATCGGGATGCATTTTACCTCGCTGCATGGAGTACACTGCATTCAATCTCAATGCATGGAATCCACTGCATTCAATCGGGATGCTTTGGGCCATGCTGCAAAAAATCCACTGCAATCAATCAGGATGCATTGGGCCTCGCTGCATGAACTCCACTGCATACAATCTCGATCCATTGCGCCACAATGCATGGAATCCTCTGCATTCAATGATGCTGCATGGAATCCACTGCATTCAATCAGGATGCATTTTACCACACTGCATGGAGTACACTGCATTCAATCACAATGGATGGAATCCAATGCATTCAATCGGGATGCTTTGGGCCATGCTTCAAAAAATCCACTGCATTCAATCGGGATGCACTGGGCCTCGCTGCATGGACTCCACTGCATTCAATTGGTATCCATTGCGCTGCAATGCATGGAATCCTCTGCATTCAATGATGCTGCATGTAATCCACTGCATTCAATCGGGATGCATTTTACCACACTGCATGGAGTACACTGCATTCAATCACAATGGATGGAATCCACTGCATTCAATCATGCTGCATAATATCCACTGCATTCTAAATGTTCCATTTCTTCACGCTGCATGGAATCCACTGCATTCCATCGGGATGCATGTTCCCACGCTGCATGGAGTACACTGCATTCAATCAAAATGCATGGAATCCACTGCATTCAATCGGGATGCTTTGGGCCATGCTGCATACAATCCACTGCATTCAATCGGGATGCATTGGGCCTCACTGCATGGACTCCACTGCATATAATCGGGATCCATTACACCACAATGCATGGAATCATCTGCATTCAATGACGCTGCATGGAATCCACTGCATTCAATCGGGATGCATTTTACCAGGCTGCATGGAATCCATGCATTCATCACGCTGCATGGACTCCACTGCATACAATCGGGATCCATTGCGCCACAATGCATGGAATCCTCTGCATTCAATCAGGATGCTTTGAGCCATGCTGCATAAAATCCACTGCATTCAATCATGCTCCATTAAATCCACTGCATTCAATCAGGCTGCATAAAATACACTGCATTCAATAGGGTTCCATTACTTCACACTTCATGGAATACAGTGCATTCAATCACGCTTCATGGAATCCACTGCATTCAATCGGGATTCATTTTACCACGCTGCATGGAGTTCACTGCATTCAATCACAATGCATGGAATCCACTGCATTCAATCGGGATGCTTTGGGCCATGCCTCATAAAATCCACTGCATTCAACGACGCTGCATGGAATCCACCGAATTTAATTGGGATACATTATACTAAGCTGTATCGAATCCACTGCATTCAATCAGGATGCATTTTACCATATGGCATGGAGTTCACTGCATTCAATCATGCTGCACGTAATCCACTGCATTCAATCAGGATGCTTTGGGCCATGCTGCATAAAATCCACTGCATTCAATCATGCTGCACGTAATCCACTGCATTCAATCGGGATGCATTTTACCAGGCTGCATGGAATCCACTGCCTTCAATCACACTGCATGGAATCCACTGCATTCAATCGGGATGCATTTTACCAGGCTGCATGGAATCCACTGCATTCAATCACGCTGCATGGAATCCACTGCATTCAATCACGCTGCATGGAATCCATTGCATTCAATCAGGATGCATTTTAATAAGCTGCATGGAATCCATTCAGTCATCACGCTGCATGGACTCCGCTGCATACAGTCGGGATCCATTACGCCACAATGCATGGAATCCTCTGCATTCAATCACGCTGCATGGAATCCACTGCATTCAATCGGGATGCAATTTACCACGCTGAATGGAGTACACTGCATTCAATCACGCTGCATGGAATCCCCTGCATTCAATCGGGATGCTTTGGGCCATGCTGCAAAAAAATCCACTGCATTCAATCGGGATGCATTGGGCCTCGCTTCATGGACTCCAGTGCATACAGTCGGGATCCATTGCACCACAATGCATGGAATCCTCTGCATTCAATGACGCTGCATGGAATCCACTGCATTCAATCAGGATGCTTTGGGCCATGCCTCATAAAATCCACTTCATTCAATGACGCTGCATGGAATCGACTGCATTCAATCATGCTGCATATAATCCACTGCTTACAATAGGGTTCAATTTCTTCACGCTGCATGGAATCCACTGCATTCAATCACGCTGCATGGAATCCACTGCATTCCATCGGGATGCATGTTCCCACGCTGCATGGAGTACACTGCATTCGATCAAAATGCATGGAATCCACTGCATTCAATCGGGATGCTTTGGGCCATGCTGCATACAATCCACTGCATTCAATCGGGATGCATTGGGCCTCACTGCATGGACTCCACTGCATATAATCGGGATCCATTACACCACAATGCATGGAATCATCTGCATTCAATGACGCTGCATGGAATCCACTGCATTCAATCGGGATGCATTTTACCAGGCTGCATGGAATCCATGCATTCATCACGCTGCATGGACTCCACTGCATACAATCGGGATCCATTGCGCCACAATGCATGGAATCCTCTGCATTCAATCAGGATGCTTTGAGCCATGCTGCATAAAATCCACTGCATTCAATCATGCTCCATTAAATCCACTGCATTCAATCAGGCTGCATAAAATACACTGCATTCAATAGGGTTCCATTACTTCACACTTCATGGAATACAGTGCATTCAATCACGCTTCATGGAATCCACTGCATTCAATCGGGATTCATTTTACCACGCTGCATGGCGTTCACTGCATTCAATCACAATGCATGGAATCCACTGCATTCAATCGGGATGCTTTGGGCCATGCCTCATAAAATCCACTGCATTCAACGACGCTGCATGGAATCCACCGAATTTAACTGGGATACATTATACTAAGCTGTATCGAATCCACTGCATTCAATCAGGATTCATTTTACCACATTGCATGGAGTTCACTGCATTCAATCATGCTACACGTAATCCACTGCATTCAACCAGGATGCTTTGGGCCATGCTGCATAAAATCCACTGCATTCAATCATGCTGCACGTAATCCACTGCATTCAATCGGGATGCATTTTACCAGGCTGCATGGAATCCACTGCATTCAATCACGCTGCATGGAATCCACTGCATTCAATCGGGATGCATTTTACCAGGCTGCATGGAATCCCCTGCATTCAATCACGCTGCATGGAATCCACTGCATTCAATCACGCTGCATGGAATCCACTGTATTCAATCAGGATGCATTTTACCAGGCTGCCTGGAATCCATGCATTCATCACACTGCATGGACTCCACTGCATACAATCGGGATCCATTGCACCACAATGCATGGAATACTCTGCATTCAATGATACTCCATGGACTCCACTGCATTCAATCAGGATGCTTTGGGCCATGCTGCATAAAATCCACTGCATTTAATCATGCTGCATGGAATCCACTGCATTCAATCATGCTGCATAATATCCACTGCATTCAAAATATTCCATTTCTTCACGCTGCATGGAATCCACTGCATTCAATCGGGATGCATTTTACCTCGCTGCATGGAGTACACTGCATTCAATCTCAATGCATGGAATCCACTGCATTCAATCGGGATGCTTTGGGCCATGCTGCAAAAAATCCACTGCAATCAATCAGGATGAATTGGGCCTCGCTGCATGAACTCTACTGCATACAATCGCGATCCATTGCGCCACAATGCATGGAATCCTCTGCATTCAATGATGCTGCATGGAATCCACTGCATTCAATCAGGATGCATTTTACCACACTGCATGGAGTACACTGCATTCAATCACAATGGATGGAATCCAATGCATTCAATCGGGATGCTTTGGGCCATGCTGCAGTAAATCCACTGCATTCAATCGGGATGCACTGGGCCTCGCTGCATGGACTCCACTGCATTCAATTGGTATCCATTGCGCTGCAATGCATGGAATCCTCTGCATTCAATGATGCTGCATGGAATCCACTGCATTCAATCGGGATGCATTTTACCACACTGCATGGAGTACACTGCATTCAATCACAATGGATGGAATCCACTGCATTCAATCATGCTGCATGGAATCCACTGCATTCAATCATGCTGCATAATATCCACTGCATTCTAAATGTTCCATTTCTTCACGCTGCATGGAATCCACTGCATTCCATCGGGATGCATGTTCCCACGCTGCATGGAGTACACTGCATTCAATCAAAATGCATGGAATCCACTGCATTCAATCGGGATGCTTTGGGCCATGCTGCATACAATCCACTGCATTCAATCGGGATGCATTGGGCCTCACTGCATGGACTCCACTGCATATAATCGGGATCCATTACACCACAATGCCTGGAATCATCTGCATTCAATGACGCTGCATGGAATCCACTGCATTCAATCGGGATGCATTTTACCAGGCTGCATGGAATCCATGCATTCATCACGCTGCATGGACTCCACTGCATACAATCGGGATCCATTGCGCCACAATGCATGGAATCCATTGCATTCAATCAGGATGCATTTTAATAAGCTGCATGGAATCCATTCAGTCATCACGCTGCATGGACTCCGCTGCATACAGTCGGGATCCATTACGCCACAATGCATGGAATCCTCTGCATTCAATCAGGATGCTTTGAGCCATTCTGCATAAAATCCACTGCATTCAATCATGCTCCATTAAATCCACTGCATTCAATCAGGCTGCATAAAATACACTGCATTCAATAGGGTTCCATTACTTCACACTTCATGGAATACAGTGCATTCAATCACGCTTCATGGAATCCACTGCATTCAATCGGGGTGCATTTTACCACGCTGCATGGGGTTCACTGCATTCAATCACAATGCATGGAATCCACTGCATTCAATCGGGATGCTTTGGGCCATGCCTCATAAAATCCACTGCATTCAACGACGCTGCATGGAATCCACCGAATTTAACTGGGATACATTATACTAAGCTGTATCGAATCCACTGCATTCAATCAGGATGCATTTTACCATATGGCATGGAGTTCACTGCATTCAATCATGCTACACGTAATCCACTGCATTCAATCAGGATGCTTTGGGCCATGCTGCATAAAATAAACTGCATTCAATCATGCTGCAGGTAATCCACTGCATTCAATCGGGATGCATTTTACCAGGCTGCATGGAATCCACTGCATTCAATCACGCTGCATGGAATCCACTGCATTCAATCACGCTGCATGGAATCCACTGTATTCAATCAGGATGCATTTTACCAGGCTGCCTGGAATCCATGCATTCATCACACTGCATGGACTCCACTGCATACAATCGGGATCCATTGCGCCACAATGCATGGAATACTCTGCATTCAATGATACTCCATGGACTCCACTGCATTCAATCAGGATGCTTTGGGCCATGCTGCATAAAATCCACTGCATTTAATCATGCTGCATGGAATCCACTGCATTCAATCATGCTGCATAATATCCACTGCATTCAAAATATTCCATTTCTTCACGCTGCATGGAATCCACTGCATTCCATCGGGATGCATTTTACCTCGCTGCATGGAGTACACTGCATTCAATCTCAATGCATGGAATCCACTGCATTCAATCGGGATGCTTTGGGCCATGCGGCAAAAAATCCACTGCAATCAATCAGGATGCATTGGGCCTCGCTGCATGAACTCTACTGCATACAATCACGATCCATTGCGCCACAATGCATGGAATCCTCTGCATTCAATGATGCTGCATGGAATCCACTGCATTCAATCAGGATGCATTTTACCACACTGCATGGAGTACACTGCATTCAATCACAATGGATGGAATCCACTGCATTCAATCATGCTGCATGGAATCCACTGCATTCAATCATGCTGCATAATATCCACTGCATTCTAAATGTTCCATTTCTTCACGCTGCATGGAATCCACTGCATTCCATCGGGATGCATGTTCCCACGCTGCATGGAGTACACTGCATTCAATCAAAATGCATGGAATCCACTGCATTCAATCGGGATGCTTTGGGCCATGCTGCATACAATCCTCTGCATTCAATCGGGATGCATTGGGCCTCACTGCATGGACTCCACTTCATATAATCGGGATCTATTACACCACAATGCATGGAATCATCTGCATTCAATGACGCTGCAGGGAATCCACTGCATTCAATCGGGATGCATTTTACCAGGCTGCATGGAATCCATGCATTCATCACGCTGCATGGACTCCACTGCATACAATCGGGATCCATTGCGCCACAATGCATGGAATCCACTGCATTCAATCAGGATGCATTTTAATAAGCTGCATGGAATCCATTCAGTCATCACGCTGCATGGACTCCGCTGCATAGAGTCGGGATCCATTACGCCACAATGCATGGAATCCTCTGCATTCAATCACGCTGCATGGAATCCACTGCATTCAATCGGGATGCAATATACCACGCTGAATGGAGTACACTGCATTCAATCACGCTGCATGGAATCCCCTGCATTCAATCGGGATGCTTTGGGCCATGCTGCAAAAAAATCCACTGCATTCAATCGGGATGCATTGGGCCTCGCTTCATGGACTCCAGTGCATACAGTCGGGATCCATGGCACCAAAATGCATGGAATCCTCTGCATTCAATGACGCTGCATGGAATCCACTGCATTCAATCAGGATGCTTTGGGCCATGCCTCATAAAATCCACTTCATTCAATGACGCTGCATGGAATCGACTGCATTCAATCATGCTGCATATAATCCACTGCTTACAATAGGGTTCAATATCTTCACGCTGCATGGAATCCACTACATTCAATCACGCTGCATGGAATCCACTGCATTCCATCGGGATGCATGTTCCCACGCTGCATGGAGTACACTGCATTCAATCAAAATGCATGGAATCCACTGCATTCAATCGGGATGCTTTGGGCCATGCTGCATACAATCCACTGCATTCAATCGGGATGCATTGGGCCTCACTGCATGGACTCCACTGCATATAATCGGGATCCATTACACCACAATGCATGGAATCCTCTGCATTCAATGACGCTGCATGGAATCCACTGCATTCAATCGGGATGAATTTTACCAGGCTGCATGGAATCCATGCATTCATCACACTGCATGGACTCCACGGCATACAATCGGGATCCATTGCACCACAATGCATGGAATCCTCTGCATTCAATCAGGATGCTTTGAGCCATGCTGCATAAAATCCACTGCATTCAATCATGCTCCATTAAATCCACTGCATTCAATCAGGCTGCATAAATACACTGCATTCAATAGGGTTCCATTACTTCACACTTCATGGAATACAGTGCATTCAATCACGCTTCATGGAATCCACTGCATTCAATCGGGATTCATTTTACCACGCTGCATGGAGTTCACTGCATTCAATCACAATGCATGGAATCCACTGCATTCAATCGGGATGCTTTGGGCCATGCCTCATAAAATCCACTGCATTCAACGACGCTGCATGGAATCCACCGAATTTAACTGGGATACATTATACTAAGCTGTATCGAATCCACTGCATTCAATCAGGATGCATTTTACCATATGGCATGGAGTTCACTGCATTCAATCATGCTACACGTAATCCACTGCATTCAATCAGGATGCTTTGGGCCATGCTGCATAAAATCCACTGCATTCAATCATGCTGCACGTAATCCACTGCATTCAATCGGGATGCATTTTACCAGGCTGCATGGAATCCACTGCCTTCAATCACGCTGCATGGAATCCACTGCATTCAATCGGGATGCATTTTACCAGGCTGCATGGAATCCACTGCATTCAATCGGGATGCTTTGGGCCATGCTGCAAAAAAATCCACTGCATTCAATCGGGATGCATTGGGCCTCGCTTCATGGACTCCAGTGCATACAGTCGGGATCCATGGCACCAAAATGCATGGAATCCTCTGCATTCAATGACGCTGCATGGAATCCACTGCATTCAATCAGGATGCTTTGGGCCATGCCTCATAAAATCCACTTCATTCAATGACGCTGCATGGAATCGACTGCATTCAATCATGCTGCATATAATCCACTGCTTACAATAGGGTTCAATTTCTTCACGCTGCATGGAATCCACTGCATTCAATCACGCTGCATGGAATCCACTGCATTCCATCGGGATGCATGTTCCCACGCTGCATGGAGTACACTGCATTCGATCAAAATGCATGGAATCCACTGCATTCAATTGGGATGCTTTGGGCCATGCTGCATACAATCCACTGCATTCAATCGGGATGCATTGGGCCTCACTGCATGGACTCCACTGCATATAATCGGGATCCATTACACCACAATGCCTGGAATCATCTGCATTCAATGACGCTGCATGGAAACCACTGCATTCAATCGGGATCCATTGCGCCACAATGCATGGAATCCTCTGCATTCAATCAGGATGCTTTGAGCCATGCTGCATAAAATCCACTGCATTCAATCATGCTCCATTAAATCCACTGCATTCAATCAGGCTGCATAAAATACACTGCATTCAATAGGGTTCCATTACTTCACACTTCATGGAATACAGTGCATTCAATCACGCTTCATGGAATCCACTGCATTCAATCGGGATTCATTTTACCACGCTGCATGGAGTTCACTGCATTCAATCACAATGCATGGAATCCACTGCATTCAATCGGGATGCTTTGGGCCATGCCTCATAAAATCCACTGCATTCAACGACGCTTCATGGAATCCACCGAATTTAACTGGGATACATTATACTAAGCTGTATCGAATCCACTGCATTAAATCAGGATGCATTTTACCATATGGCATGGAGTTCACTGCATTCAATCATGCTACACGTAATCCACTGCATTCAATCAGGATGCTTTGGGCCATGCTGCATAAAATCCACTGCATTCAATCATGCTGCACGTAATCCACTGCATTCAATCGGGATGCATTTTACCAGGCTGCATGGAATCCACTGCCTTCAATCACGCTGCATGGAATCCACTGCATTCAATCGGGATGCATTTTACCAGGCTGCATGGAATCCACTGCATTCAATCACGCTGCATGGAATCCACTGCATTCAATCACGCTGCATGGAATCCACTGTATTCAATCAGGATGCATTTTACCAGGCTGCCTGGAATCCATGCATTCATCACACTGCATGGACTCCACTGCATACAATCGGGATCATTGCGCCACAATGCATGGAATACTCTGCATTCAATGATACTCCATGGACTCCACTGCATTCAATCAGGATGCTTTGGGCCATGCTGCATAAAATCCACTGCATTTAATCATGCTGCATGGAATCCACTGCATTCAATCATGCTGCATAATATCCACTGCATTCAAAATGTTCCATTTCTTCACGCTGCATGGAATCCACTGCATTCAATCGGGATGCATTTTACCTCGCTGCATGGAGTACACTGCATTCAATCTCAATGCATGGAATCCACTGCATTCAATTGGGATGCTTTGGGCCATGCTGCAAAAAATCCACTGCAATCAATCAGGATGCATTGGGCCTCGCTGCATGAACTCTACTGCATACAATCGCGATCCATTGCGCCAAAATGCATGGAATCCTCTGCATTCAATGATGCTGCATGGAATCCACTGCATTCAATCATGCTGCATAATATCCACTGCATTCAAAATGTTCCATTTCTTCACGCTGCATGGAATCCACTGCATTCAATCAGGATGCATGTTCCCACGCTGCATGGAGTACACTGCATTCAATCAAAATGCATGGAATCCACTGCATTCAATCGGGATGCTTTGGGCCATGCTGCATACAATCCACTGCATTCAATCGGGATGCATTGGGCCTCACTGCATGGACTCCACTGCATATAATCGGGATCCATTACACCACAATGCATGGAATCATCTGCATTCAATGACGCTGCATGGAATCCACTGCATTCAATCGGGATGCATTTTACCAGGCTGCATGGAATCCATGCATTCATCACGCTGCATGGACTCCACTGCATACAATCAGGATCCATTGCGCCACAATGCATGGAATCCTCTGCATTCATTGATGCTCCATGGACTCCACTGCATTCAATCAGGATGCTTTGGGCCATGCTGCATAAAATCCACTGCATTCAATCATGCTGCATTAAATCCACTGCATTCAATCAGGCTGCATAAAATACACTGCATTCAATAGGGTTCCATTACTTCACACTTCATGGAATACAGTGCATTCAATCACGCTTCATGGAATCCACTGCATTCAATCGGGATTCATTTTACCACGCTGCATGGAGTTCACTGCATTCAATCACAATGCATGGAATCCACTGCATTCAATCGGGATGCTTTGGGCCATGCCTCATAAAATCCACTGCATTCAACGACGCTGCATGGAATCCACCGAATTTAACTGGGATACATTATACTAAGCTGTATCGAATCCACTGCATTCAATCAGGATGCATTTTACCATATGGCATGGAGTTCACTGCATTCAATCATGCTACATGTAATCCACTGCATTCAATCAGGATGCTTTGGGCCATGCTGCATAAAATCCACTGCATTCAATCATGCTGCACGTAATCCACTGCATTCAATCGGGATGCATTTTACCAGGCTGCATGGAATCCACTGCCTTCAATCACGCTGCATGGAATCCACTGCATTCAATCGGGATGCATTTTACCAGGCTGCATGGAATCCACTGCATTCAATCACGCTGCATGGAATCAACTGCATTCAATCACGCTGCATGGAATCCACTGTATTCAATCAGGATGCATTTTACCAGGCTGCCTGGAATCCATGCATTCATCACACTGCATGGACTCCACTGCATACAATCGGGATCCATTGCGCCACAATGCATGGAATACTCTGCATTCAATGATACTCCATGGACTCCACTGCAGTCACTCAGGAGGCTTTGGGCCATGCTGCATAAAATCCACTGCATTTAATCATGCTGCATAGAGTCCACTGCATTCAATCATGCTACATAATATCCACTGCATTCAAAATATTCCATTTCTTTACGCTACATGGAATCCACTGCATTCAATCGAGATGCATTTTACATCGCTGCATGGAGTACACTGCATTCAATCTCAATGCATGGAATCCACTGCATTCAATCGGGATGCTTTGAGCCATGCTGCAAAAAATCCACTGCAATCAATCAGGATGCATTGGGCCTCGCTGCATGGACTCCACTGCATACAATCACGATCCATTGCGCCACAATGCATGGAATCCTCTGCGTTCAATGATGCTGCATGGAATCCACTGCATTCCATCGGGATGCATTTTACCACACTGCATGGAGTACACTGCATTCAATCACAATGGATGGAATCAAATGCATTAAATCGGGATGCTTTGGGCCATGCTGCAGAAAATCCACTGCATTCAATCGGGATGCACTGGGCCTCGCTGAATGGACTCCACTGCATACATTCGGGATCCATTGCGCCACAATGCATGGAATCCTCTGCATTCAATGATGCTCCATGGACTCCACTGCATTCAATCAGGATGCTTTGGGCCATGCTGCATAAAATCCACTGCATTCAATCATGCTCCATTAAATCCACTGCATTCAATCAGGCTGCATAAAATACACTGCATTCAATAGGGTTCCATTACTTCACACTTCATGGAATACAGTGCATTCAATCACGCTTCATGGAATCCACTGCATTCAATCGGGATTCATTTTACCACGCTGCATGGCGTTCACTGCATTCAATCACAATGCATGGAATCCACTGCATTCAATCGGGATGCTTTGGGCCATGCCTCATAAAATCCACTGCATTCAACGACGCTGCATGGAATCCACCGAATTTAACTGGGATACATTATACTAAGCTGTATCGAATCCACTGCATTCAATCAGGATGCATTTTACCATATGGCATGGAGTTCACTGCATTCAATCATGCTACACGTAATCCACTGCATTCAATCGGGATGCATTTTACCAGGCTGCATGGAATCCACTGCATTCAATCACGCTGCATGGAATCCACTGCATTCAATCGGGATGCATTTTACCAGGCTGCATGGAATCCCCTGCATTCAATCACGCTGCATGGAATCCACTGCATTCAATCACGCTGCATGGAATCCACTGTATTCAATCAGGATGCATTTTACCAGGCTGCCTGGAATCCATGCATTCATCACACTGCATGGACTCCACTGCATACAATCGGGATCCATTGCGCCACAATGCATGGAATACTCTGCATTCAATGATACTCCATGGACTCCACTGCATTCAATCAGGATGCTTTGGGCCATGCTGCATAAAATCCACTGCATTTAATCATGCTGCATGGAATCCACTGCATTCAATCATGCTTCATAATATCCACTGCATTCAAAATGTTCCATTTCTTCACGCTGCATGGAATCCACTGCATTCAATCGGGATGCATTTTACCTCGCTGCATGGAGTACACTGCATTCAATCTCAATGCATGGAATCCACTGCATTCAATCGGGATGCTTTGGGCCATGCTGCAAAAAATCCACTGCAATCAATCAGGATGCATTGGGCCTCGCTGCATGAACTCCACTGCATACAATCTCGATCCATTGCGCCACAATGCATGGAATCCTCTGCATTCAATGATGCTGCATGGAATCCACTGCATTCAATCAGGATGCATTTTACCACACTGCATGGAGTACACTGCATTCAATCACAATGGATGGAATCCAATGCATTCAATCGGGATGCTTTGGGCCATGCTTCAAAAAATCCACTGCATTCAATCGGGATGCACTGGGCCTCGCTGCATGGACTCCACTGCATTCAATTGGTATCCATTGCGCTGCAATGCATGGAATCCTCTGCATTCAATGATGCTGCATGTAATCCACTGCATTCAATCGGGATGCATTTTACCACACTGCATGGAGTACACTGCATTCAATCACAATGGATGGAATCCACTGCATTCAATCATGCTGCATAATATCCACTGCATTCTAAATGTTCCATTTCTTCACGCTGCATGGAATCCACTGCATTCCATCGGGATGCATGTTCCCACGCTGCATGGAGTACACTGCATTCAATCAAAATGCATGGAATCCACTGCATTCAATCGGGATGCTTTGGGCCATGCTGCATACAATCCACTGCATTCAATCGGGATGCATTGGGCCTCACTGCATGGACTCCACTGCATATAATCGGGATCCATTACACCACAATGCATGGAATCATCTGCATTCAATGACGCTGCATGGAATCCACTGCATTCAATCGGGATGCATTTTACCAGGCTGCATGGAATCCATGCATTCATCACGCTGCATGGACTCCACTGCATACAATCGGGATCCATTGCGCCACAATGCATGGAATCCTCTGCATTCAATCAGGATGCTTTGAGCCATGCTGCATAAAATCCACTGCATTCAATCATGCTCCATTAAATCCACTGCATTCAATCAGGCTGCATAAAATACACTGCATTCAATAGGGTTCCATTACTTCACACTTCATGGAATACAGTGCATTCAATCACGCTTCATGGAATCCACTGCATTCAATCGGGATTCATTTTACCACGCTGCATGGAGTTCACTGCATTCAATCACAATGCATGGAATCCACTGCATTCAATCGGGATGCTTTGGGCCATGCCTCATAAAATCCACTGCATTCAACGACGCTGCATGGAATCCACCGAATTTAATTGGGATACATTATACTAAGCTGTATCGAATCCACTGCATTCAATCAGGATGCATTTTACCATATGGCATGGAGTTCACTGCATTCAATCATGCTGCACGTAATCCACTGCATTCAATCAGGATGCTTTGGGCCATGCTGCATAAAATCCACTGCATTCAATCATGCTGCACGTAATCCACTGCATTCAATCGGGATGCATTTTACCAGGCTGCATGGAATCCACTGCCTTCAATCACACTGCATGGAATCCACTGCATTCAATCGGGATGCATTTTACCAGGCTGCATGGAATCCACTGCATTCAATCACGCTGCATGGAATCCACTGCATTCAATCACGCTGCATGGAATCCATTGCATTCAATCAGGATGCATTTTAATAAGCTGCATGGAATCCATTCAGTCATCACGCTGCATGGACTCCGCTGCATACAGTCGGGATCCATTACGCCACAATGCATGGAATCCTCTGCATTCAATCACGCTGCATGGAATCCACTGCATTCAATCGGGATGCAATTTACCACGCTGAATGGAGTACACTGCATTCAATCACGCTGCATGGAATCCCCTGCATTCAATCGGGATGCTTTGGGCCATGCTGCAAAAAAATCCACTGCATTCAATCGGGATGCATTGGGCCTCGCTTCATGGACTCCAGTGCATACAGTCGGGATCCATTGCACCACAATGCATGGAATCCTCTGCATTCAATGACGCTGCATGGAATCCACTGCATTCAATCAGGATGCTTTGGGCCATGCCTCATAAAATCCACTTCATTCAATGACGCTGCATGGAATCGACTGCATTCAATCATGCTGCATATAATCCACTGCTTACAATAGGGTTCAATTTCTTCACGCTGCATGGAATCCACTGCATTCAATCACGCTGCATGGAATCCACTGCATTCCATCGGGATGCATGTTCCCACGCTGCATGGAGTACACTGCATTCGATCAAAATGCATGGAATCCACTGCATTCAATCGGGATGCTTTGGGCCATGCTGCATACAATCCACTGCATTCAATCGGGATGCATTGGGCCTCACTGCATGGACTCCACTGCATATAATCGGGATCCATTACACCACAATGCATGGAATCATCTGCATTCAATGACGCTGCATGGAATCCACTGCATTCAATCGGGATGCATTTTACCAGGCTGCATGGAATCCATGCATTCATCACGCTGCATGGACTCCACTGCATACAATCGGGATCCATTGCGCCACAATGCATGGAATCCTCTGCATTCAATCAGGATGCTTTGAGCCATGCTGCATAAAATCCACTGCATTCAATCATGCTCCATTAAATCCACTGCATTCAATCAGGCTGCATAAAATACACTGCATTCAATAGGGTTCCATTACTTCACACTTCATGGAATACAGTGCATTCAATCACGCTTCATGGAATCCACTGCATTCAATCGGGATTCATTTTACCACGCTGCATGGCGTTCACTGCATTCAATCACAATGCATGGAATCCACTGCATTCAATCGGGATGCTTTGGGCCATGCCTCATAAAATCCACTGCATTCAACGACGCTGCATGGAATCCACCGAATTTAACTGGGATACATTATACTAAGCTGTATCGAATCCACTGCATTCAATCAGGATTCATTTTACCACATTGCATGGAGTTCACTGCATTCAATCATGCTACACGTAATCCACTGCATTCAACCAGGATGCTTTGGGCCATGCTGCATAAAATCCACTGCATTCAATCATGCTGCACGTAATCCACTGCATTCAATCGGGATGCATTTTACCAGGCTGCATGGAATCCACTGCATTCAATCACGCTGCATGGAATCCACTGCATTCAATCGGGATGCATTTTACCAGGCTGCATGGAATCCCCTGCATTCAATCACGCTGCATGGAATCCACTGCATTCAATCACGCTGCATGGAATCCACTGTATTCAATCAGGATGCATTTTACCAGGCTGCCTGGAATCCATGCATTCATCACACTGCATGGACTCCACTGCATACAATCGGGATCCATTGCACCACAATGCATGGAATACTCTGCATTCAATGATACTCCATGGACTCCACTGCATTCAATCAGGATGCTTTGGGCCATGCTGCATAAAATCCACTGCATTTAATCATGCTGCATGGAATCCACTGCATTCAATCATGCTGCATAATATCCACTGCATTCAAAATATTCCATTTCTTCACGCTGCATGGAATCCACTGCATTCAATCGGGATGCATTTTACCTCGCTGCATGGAGTACACTGCATTCAATCTCAATGCATGGAATCCACTGCATTCAATCGGGATGCTTTGGGCCATGCTGCAAAAAATCCACTGCAATCAATCAGGATGAATTGGGCCTCGCTGCATGAACTCTACTGCATACAATCGCGATCCATTGTGCCACAATGCATGGAATCCTCTGCATTCAATGATGCTGCATGGAATCCACTGCATTCAATCAGGATGCATTTTACCACACTGCATGGAGTACACTGCATTCAATCACAATGGATGGAATCCAATGCATTCAATCGGGATGCTTTGGGCCATGCTGCAAAAAATCCACTGCATTCAATCGGGATGCACTGGGCCTCGCTGCATGGACTCCACTGCATTCAATTGGTATCCATTGCGCTGCAATGCATGGAATCCTCTGCATTCAATGATGCTGCATGGAATCCACTGCATTCAATCGGGATGCATTTTACCACACTGCATGGAGTACACTGCATTCAATCACAATGGATGGAATCCACTGCATTCAATCATGCTGCATGGAATCCACTGCATTCAATCATGCTGCATAATATCCACTGCATTCTAAATGTTCCATTTCTTCACGCTGCATGGAATCCACTGCATTCCATCGGGATGCATGTTCCCACGCTGCATGGAGTACACTGCATTCAATCAAAATGCATGGAATCCACTGCATTCAATCGGGATGCTTTGGGCCATGCTGCATACAATCCACTGCATTCAATCGGGATGCATTGGGCCTCACTGCATGGACTCCACTGCATATAATCGGGATCCATTACACCACAATGCCTGGAATCATCTGCATTCAATGACGCTGCATGGAATCCACTGCATTCAATCGGGATGCATTTTACCAGGCTGCATGGAATCCATGCATTCATCACGCTGCATGGACTCCACTGCATACAATCGGGATCCATTGCGCCACAATGCATGGAATCCATTGCATTCAATCAGGATGCATTTTAATAAGCTGCATGGAATCCATTCAGTCATCACGCTGCATGGACTCCGCTGCATACAGTCGGGATCCATTACGCCACAATGCATGGAATCCTCTGCATTCAATCACGCTGCATGGAATCCACTGCATTCAATCGGGATGCAATTTACCACGCTGAATGGAGTACACTGCATTCAATCACGCTGCATGGAATCCCCTGCATTCAATCGGGATGCTTTGGGCCATGCTGCAAAAAAATCCACTGCATTCAATCGGGATGCATTGGGCCTCGCTTCATGGACTCCAGTGCATACAGTCGGGATCCATGGCACCAAAATGCATGGAATCCTCTGCATTCAATGACCCTGCATGGAATCCACTGCATTCAATCAGGATGCTTTGGGCCCTGCCTCATAAAATCCACTTCATTCAATGACGCTGCATGGAATCGACTGCATTCAATCATGCTGTATATAATCCACTGCTTACAATAGGGTTCAATTACTTCACGCTGCATGGAATCCACTGCATTCAATCACGCTGCATGGAATCCACTGCATTCCATCGGGATGCATGTTCCCACGCTGCATGGAGTACACTGCATTCGATCAAAATGCATGGAATCCACTGCATTCAATCGGGATGCTTTGGGCCATGCTGCATACAATCCACTGCATTCAATCGGGATGCATTGGGCCTCACTGCATGGACTCCACTGCATATAATCGGGATCCATTACACCACAATGCCTGGAATCATCTGCATTCAATGACGCTGCATGGAAACCACTGCATTCAATCGGGATCCATTGCGCCACAATGCATGGAATCCTCTGCATTCAATCAGGATGCTTTGAGCCATGCTGCATAAAATCCACTGCATTCAATCATGCTCCATTAAATCCACTGCATTCAATCAGGCTGCATAAAATACACTGCATTCAATAGGGTTCCATTACTTCACACTTCATGGAATACAGTGCATTCAATCACGCTTCATGGAATCCACTGCATTCAATCGGGATTCATTTTACCACGCTGCATGGAGTTCACTGCATTCAATCACAATGCATGGAATCCACTGCATTCAATCGGGATGCTTTGGGCCATGCCTCATAAAATCCACTGCATTCAACGACGCTGCATGGAATCCACCGAATTTAACTGGGATACATTATACTAAGCTGTATCGAATCCACTGCATTCAATCAGGATGCATTTTACCATATGGCATGGAGTTCACTGCATTCAATCATGCTACACGTAATCCACTGCATTCAATCAGGATGCTTTGGGCCATGCTGCATAAAATCCACTGCATTCAATCATGCTGCACGTAATCCACTGCATTCAATCGGGATGCATTTTACCAGGCTGCATGGAATCCACTGCCTTCAATCACGCTGCATGGAATCCACTGCATTCAATCGGGATGCATTTTACCAGGCTGCATGGAATCCACTGCATTCAATCGGGATGCTTTGGGCCATGCTGCAAAAAAATCCACTGCATTCAATCGGGATGCATTGGGCCTCGCTTCATGGACTCCAGTGCATACAGTCGGGATCCATGGCACCAAAATGCATGGAATCCTCTGCATTCAATGACGCTGCATGGAATCCACTGCATTCAATCAGGATGCTTTGGGCCATGCCTCATAAAATCCACTTCATTCAATGACGCTGCATGGAATCGACTGCATTCAATCATGCTGCATATAATCCACTGCTTACAATAGGGTTCAATTTCTTCACGCTGCATGGAATCCACTGCATTCAATCACGCTGCATGGAATCCACTGCATTCCATCGGGATGCATGTTCCCACGCTGCATGGAGTACACTGCATTCGATCAAAATGCATGGAATCCACTGCATTCAATCGGGATGCTTTGGGCCATGCTGCATGAACTCTACTGCATACAATCGCGATCCATTGCGCCAAAATGCATGGAATCCTCTGCATTCAATGATGCTGCATGGAATCCACTGCATTCAATCATGCTGCATAATATCCACTGCATTCAAAATGTTCCATTTCTTCACGCTGCATGGAATCCACTGCATTCAATCAGGATGCATGTTCCCACGCTGCATGGAGTACACTGCATTCAATCAAAATGCATGGAATCCACTGCATTCAATCGGGATG
Organism: Sus scrofa; assembly: GCF_054392235.1. NCBI lineage: Eukaryota > Metazoa > Chordata > Mammalia > Artiodactyla > Suidae > Sus > Sus scrofa. The sequence goes on from NC_139399.1 coordinate 5,252,606, forward strand.
CTTTGGGCCATGCTGCATACAATCCACTGCATTCAATCGGGATGCATTGGGCCTCACTGCATGGACTCCACTGCATATAATCGGGATCCATTACACCACAATGCATGGAATCATCTGCATTCAATGACGCTGCATGGAATCCACTGCATTCAATCGGGATGCATTTTACCAGGCTGCATGGAATCCATGCATTCATCACGCTGCATGGACTCCACTGCATACAATCAGGATACATTGCGCCACAATGCATGGACTCCTCTGCATTCATTGATGCTCCATGGACTCCACTGCATTCAATCAGGATGCTTTGGGCCATGCTGCATAAAATCCACTGCATTCAATCATGCTGCATTAAATCCACTGCATTCAATCAGGCTGCATAAAATACACTGCATTCAATAGGGTTCCATTACTTCACACTTCATGGAATACAGTGCATTCAATCACGCTTCATGGAATCCACTGCATTCAATCGGGATTCATTTTACCACGCTGCATGGAGTTCACTGCATTCAATCACAATGCATGGAATCCACTGCATTCAATCGGGATGCTTTGGGCCATGCCTCATAAAATCCACTGCATTCAACGACGCTGCATGGAATCCACCGAATTTAACTGGGATACATTATACTAAGCTGTATCGAATCCACTGCATTCAATCAGGATGCATTTTACCATATGGCATGGAGTTCACTGCATTCAATCATGCTACATGTAATCCACTGCATTCAATCAGGATGCTTTGGGCCATGCTGCATAAAATCCACTGCATTCAATCATGCTGCACGTAATCCACTGCATTCAATCGGGATGCATTTTACCAGGCTGCATGGAATCCACTGCCTTCAATCACGCTGCATGGAATCCACTGCATTCAATCGGGATGCATTTTACCAGGCTGCATGGAATCCACTGCATTCAATCACGCTGCATGGAATCCACTGCATTCAATCACGCTGCATGGAATCCACTGTATTCAATCAGGATGCATTTTACCAGGCTGCCTGGAATCCATGCATTCATCACACTGCATGGACTCCACTGCATACAATCGGGATCCATTGCGCCACAATGCATGGAATACTCTGCATTCAATGATACTCCATGGACTCCACTGCAGTCACTCAGGAGGCTTTGGGCCATGCTGCATAAAATCCACTGCATTTAATCATGCTGCATAGAGTCCACTGCATTCAATCATGCTGCATAATATCCACTGCATTCAAAATATTCCATTTCTTTACGCTACATGGAATCCACTGCATTCAATCGGGATGCATTTTACCTCGCTGCATGGAGTACACTGCATTCAATCTCAATGCATGGAATCCACTGCATTCAATCGGGATGCTTTGAGCCATGCTGCAAAAAATCCACTGCAATCAATCAGGATGCATTGGGCCTCGCTGCATGGACTCCACTGCATACAATCGCGATCCATTGCGCCACAATGCATGGAATCCTCTGCATTCAATGATGCTGCATGGAATCCACTGCATTCCATCGGGATGCATTTTACCACACTGCATGGAGTACACTGCATTCAATCACAATGGATGGAATCCAATGCATTAAATCGGGATGCTTTGGGCCATGCTGCAGAAAATCCACTGCATTCAATCGGGATGCACTGGGCCTCGCTGAATGGACTCCACTGCATTCAATTGGTATCCATTGCGCTGCAATGCATGGAATCCTCTGCATTCAATGACACTGCATGGAATCCACTGCATTCAATCGGGATGCATTTTACCAGGCTGCATGGAATCTATGCATTCATCACGCTGCATGGACTCCACTGCATACATTCGGGATCCATTGCGCCACAATGCATGGAATCCTCTGCATTCAATGATGCTCCATGGACTCCACTGCATTCAATCAGGATGCTTTGGGCCATGCTGCATAAAATCCACTGCATTCAATCATGCTCCATTAAATCCACTGCATTCAATCAGGCTGCATAAAATACACTGCATTCAATAGGGTTCCATTACTTCACACTTCATGGAATACAGTGCATTCAATCACGCTTCATGGAATCCACTGCATTCAATCGGTATTCATTTTACCACGCTGCATGGCGTTCACTGCATTCAATCACAATGCATGGAATCCACTGCATTCAATCGGGATGCTTTGGGCCATGCCTCATAAAATCCACTGCATTCAACGACGCTGCATGGAATCCACCGAATTTAACTGGGATAAATTATACTAAGCTGTATCGAATCCACTGCATTCAATCAGGATGCATTTTACCATATGGCATGGAGTTCACTGCATTCAATCATGCTACACGTAATCCACTGCATTCAATCGGGATGCATTTTACCAGGCTGCATGGAATCCACTGCATTCAATCACGCTGCATGTAATCCACTGCATTCAATCGGGATGCATTTTACCAGGCTGCATGGAATCCACTGCATTCAATCACGCTGCATGGAATCCACTGCATTCAATCACGCTGCATGGAATCCACTGAATTCAATCAGGATGCATTTTACCAGGCTGCCTGGAATCCATGCATTCATCACACTGCATGGACTCCACTGCATACAATCGGGATCCATTGCGCCACAATGCATGGAATACTCTGCATTCAATGATACTCCATGGACTCCACTGCATTCAATCAGGAGGCTTTGGGCCATGCTGCATAAAATCCACTGCATTTAATCATGCTGCATGGAATCCACTGCATTCAATCATGCTGCATAATATCCACTGCATTCAAAATGTTCCATTTCTTCACGCTGCATGGAATCCACTGCATTCAATCGGGATGCATTTTACCTCGCTGCATGGAGTACACTGCATTCAATCTCAATGCATGGAATCCACTGCATTCAATCGGGATGCTTTGGGCCATGCTGCAAAAAATCCACTGCAATCAATCAGGATGCATTGGGCCTCGCTGCATGAACTCTACTGCATACAATCTCGATCCATTGCGCCACAATGCATGGAATCCTCTGCATTCAATGATGCTGCATGGAATCCACTGCATTCAATCGGGATGCATTTTACCACACTGCATGGAGTACACTGCATTCAATCACAATGGATGGAATCCAATGCATTCAATCGGGATGCTTTGGGCCATGCTTCAAAAAATCCACTGCATTCAATCGGGATGCACTGGGCCTCGCTGCATGGACTCCACTGCATTCAATTGGTATCCATTGCGCTGCAATGCATGGAATCCTCTGCATTCAATGACGCTGCATGGAATCCACTGCATTCAATCGGGATGCATTTTACCAGGCTGCATGGAATCTATGCATTCATCACGCTGCATGGACTCCACTGCATACATTCGGGATCCATTGCGCCACAATGCATGGAATCCTCTGCATTCAATGATGCTCCATGGACTCCACTGCATTCAATCAGGATGCTTTGGGCCATGCTGCATAAAATCCACTGCATTCAATCATGCTCCATTAAATCCACTGCATTCAATCAGGCTGCATAAAATACACTGCATTCAATAGGGTTCCATTACTTCACACTTCATGGAATACAGTGCATTCAATCACGCTTCATGGAATCCACTGCATTCAATCGGTATTCATTTTACCACGCTGCATGGCGTTCACTGCATTCAATCACAATGCATGGAATCCACTGCATTCAATCGGGATGCTTTGGGCCATGCCTCATAAAATCCACTGCATTCAACGACGCTGCATGGAATCCACCGAATTTAACTGGGATAAATTATACTAAGCTGTATCGAATCCACTGCATTCAATCAGGATGCATTTTACCATATGGCATGGAGTTCACTGCATTCAATCATGCTACACGTAATCCACTGCATTCAATCGGGATGCATTTTACCAGGCTGCATGGAATCCACTGCATTCAATCACGCTGCATGTAATCCACTGCATTCAATCGGGATGCATTTTACCAGGCTGCATGGAATCCACTGCATTCAATCACGCTGCATGGAATCCACTGCATTCAATCACGCTGCATGGAATCCACTGTATTCAATCAGGATGCATTTTACCAGGCTGCCTGGAATCCATGCATTCATCACACTGCATGGACTCCACTGCATACAATCGGGATCCATTGCGCCACAATGCATGGAATACTCTGCATTCAATGATACTCCATGGACTCCACTGCATTCAATCAGGAGGCTTTGGGCCATGCTGCATAAAATCCACTGCATTTAATCATGCTGCATGGAATCCACTGCATTCAATCATGCTGCATAATATCCACTGCATTCAAAATGTTCCATTTCTTCACGCTGCATGGAATCCACTGCATTCAATCGGGATGCATTTTACCTCGCTGCATGGAGTACACTGCATTCAATCTCAATGCATGGAATCCACTGCATTCAATCGGGATGCTTTGGGCCATGCTGCAAAAAATCCACTGCAATCAATCAGGATGCATTGGGCCTCGCTGCATGAACTCTACTGCATACAATCTCGATCCATTGCGCCACAATGCATGGAATCCTCTGCATTCAATGATGCTGCATGGAATCCACTGCATTCAATCGGGATGCATTTTACCACACTGCATGGAGTACACTGCATTCAATCACAATGGATGGAATCCAATGCATTCAATCGGGATGCTTTGGGCCATGCTTCAAAAAATCCACTGCATTCAATCGGGATGCACTGGGCCTCGCTGCATGGACTCCACTGCATTCAATTGGTATCCATTGCGCTGCAATGCATGGAATCCTCTGCATTCAATGATGCTGCATGTAATCCACTGCATTCAATCGGGATGCATTTTACCACACTGCATGGAGTACACTGCATTCAATCACAATGGATGGAATCCACTGCATTCAATCATGCTGCATAATATCCACTGCATTCTAAATGTTCCATTTCTTCACGCTGCATGGAATCCACTGCATTCCATCGGGATGCATGTTCCCACGCTGCATGGAGTACACTGCATTCAATCAAAATGCATGGAATCCACTGCATTCAATCGGGATGCTTTGGGCCATGCTGCATACAATCCACTGCATTCCATCGGGATGCATTGGGCCTCACTGCATGGACTCCACTGCATATAATCGGGATCCATTACACCACAATGCATGGAATCATCTGCATTCAATGACGCTGCATGGAATCCACTGCATTCAATCGGGATGCATTTTACCAGGCTGCATGGAATCCATGCATTCATCACGCTGCATGGACTCCACTGCATACAATCGGGATCCATTGCGCCACAATGCATGGAATCCTCTGCATTCAATCAGGATGCTTTGAGCCATGCTGCATAAAATCCACTGCATTCAATCATGCTCCATTAAAACCACTGCATTCAATCAGGCTGCATAAAATACACTGCATTCAATAGGGTTCCATTACTTCACACTTCATGGAATACAGTGCATTCAATCACGCTTCATGGAATCCACTGCATTCAATCGGGATTCATTTTACCACGCTGCATGGAGTTCACTGCATTCAATCACAATGCATGGAATCCACTGCATTCAATCGGGATGCTTTGGGCCATGCCTCATAAAATCCACTGCATTCAACGACGCTGCATGGAATCCACCGAATTTAATTGGGATACATTATACTAAGCTGTATCGAATCCACTGCATTCAATCAGGATGCATTTTACCACATGGCATGGAGTTCACTGCATTTAATCATGCTGCACGTAATCCACTGCATTCAATCAGGATGCTTTGGGCCATGCTGCATAAAATCCACTGCATTCAATCATGCTGCACGTAATCCACTGCATTCAATCGGGATGCATTTTACCAGGCTGCATGGAATCCACTGCCTTCAATCACACTGCATGGAATCCACTGCATTCAATCGGGATGCATTTTACCAGGCTGCATGGAATCCACTGCATTCAATCACGCTGCATGGAATCCACTGCATTCAATCACGCTGCATGGAATCCATTGCATTCAATCAGGATGCATTTTAATAAGCTGCATGGAATCCATTCAGTCATCACGCTGCATGGACTCCGCTGCATACAGTCGGGATCCATTACGCCACAATGCATGGAATCCTCTGCATTCAATCACGCTGCATGGAATCCACTGCATTCAATCGGGATGCAATTTACCAGGCTGAATGGAGTACACTGCATTCAATCACGCTGCATGGAATCCCCTGCATTCAATCGGGATGCTTTGGGCCATGCTGCAAAAAAATCCACTGCATTCAATCGGGATGCATTGGGCCTCGCTTCATGGACTCCAGTGCATACAGTCGGGATCCATTGCACCACAATGCATGGAATCCTCTGCATTCAATGACGCTGCATGGAATCCACTGCATTCAATCAGGATGCTTTGGGCCATGCCTCATAAAATCCACTTCATTCAATGACGCTGCATGGAATCGACTGCATTCAATCATGCTGCATATAATCCACTGCTTACAATAGGGTTCAATTTCTTCACGCTGCATGGAATCCACTGCATTCAATCACGCTGCATGGAATCCACTGCATTCCATCGGGATGCATGTTCCCAGGCTGCATGGAGTACACTGCATTCAATCAAAATGCATGGAATCCACTGCATTCAATCGGGATGCTTTGGGCCATGCTGCATACAATCCACTGCATTCAATCGGGATGCATTGGGCCTCACTGCATGGACTCCACTGCATATAATCGGGATCCATTACACCACAATGCATGGAATCATCTGCATTCAATGACGCTGCATGGAATCCACTGCATTCAATCGGGATGCATTTTACCAGGCTGCATGGAATCCTTGCATTCATCACGCTGCATGGACTCCACTGCATACAATCGGGATCCATTGCGCCACAATGCATGGAATCCTCTGCATTCAATCAGGATGCTTTGAGCCATGCTGCATAAAATCCACTGCATTCAATCATGCTCCATTAAATCCACTGCATTCAATCAGGCTGCATAAAATACACTGCATTCAATAGGGTTCCATTACTTCACACTTCATGGAATACAGTGCATTCAATCACGCTTCATGGAATCCACTGCATTCAATCGGGATTCATTTTACCACGCTGCATGGCGTTCACTGCATTCAATCACAATGCATGGAATCCACTGCATTCAATCGGGATGCTTTGGGCCATGCCTCATAAAATCCACTGCATTCAACGACGCTGCATGGAATCCACCGAATTTAACTGGGATACATTATACTAAGCTGTATCGAATCCACTGCATTCAATCAGGATTCATTTTACCACATTGCATGGAGTTCACTGCATTCAATCATGCTACACGTAATCCACTGCATTCAATCAGGATGCTTTGGGCCATGCTGCATAAAATCCACTGCATTCAATCATGCTGCACGTAATCCACTGCATTCAATCGGGATGCATTTTACCAGGCTGCATGGAATCCACTGCATTCAATCACGCTGCATGGAATCCACTGCATTCAATCGGGATGCATTTTACCAGGCTGCATGGAATCCACTGCATTCAATCACGCTGCATGGAATCCACTGCATTCAATCACGCTGCATGGAATCCACTGTATTCAATCAGGATGCATTTTACCAGGCTGCCTGGAATCCATGCATTCATCACACTGCATGGACTCCACTGCATACAATCGGGATCCATTGCACCACAATGCATGGAATACTCTGCATTCAATGATACTCCATGGACTCCACTGCATTCAATCAGGATGCTTTGGGCCATGCTGCATAAAATCCACTGCATTTAATCATGCTGCATGGAATCCACTGCATTCAATCATGCTGCATAATATCCACTGCATTCAAAATATTCCATTTCTTCACGCTGCATGGAATCCACTGCATTCAATCGGGATGCATTTTACCTCGCTGCATGGAGTACACTGCATTCAATCTCAATGCATGGAATCCACTGCATTCAATCGGGATGCTTTGGGCCATGCTGCAAAAAATCCACTGCAATCAATCAGGATGCATTGGGCCTCGCTGCATGAACTCTACTGCATACAATCGCGATCCATTGTGCCACAATGCATGGAATCCTCTGCATTCAATGATGCTGCATGGAATCCACTGCATTCAATCAGGATGCATTTTACCACACTGCATGGAGTACACTGCATTCAATCACAATGGATGGAATCCAATGCATTCAATCGGGATGCTTTGGGCCATGCTGCAAAAAATCCACTGCATTCAATCGGGATGCACTGGGCCTCGCTGCATGGACTCCACTGCATTCAATTGGTATCCATTGCGCTGCAATGCATGGAATCCTCTGCATTCAATGATGCTGCATGGAATCCACTGCATTCAATCGGGATGCATTTTACCACACTGCATGGAGTACACTGCATTTAATCACAATGGATGGAATCCACTGCATTCAATCATGCTGCATGGAATCCACTGCATTCAATCATGCTGCATAATATCCACTGCATTCTAAATGTTCCATTTCTTCACGCTGCATGGAATCCACTGCATTCCATCGGGATGCATGTTCCCACGCTGCATGGAGTACACTGCATTCAATCAAAATGCATGGAATCCACTGCATTCAATCGGGATGCTTTGGGCCATGCTGCATACAATCCACTGCATTCAATCGGGATGCATTGGGCCTCACTGCATGGACTCCACTGCATATAATCGGGATCCATTACACCACAATGCCTGGAATCATCTGCATTCAATGACGCTGCATGGAATCCACTGCATTCAATCGGGATGCATTTTACCAGGCTGCATGGAATCCATGCATTCATCACGCTGCATGGACTCCACTGCATACAATCGGGATCCATTGCGCCACAATGCATGGAATCCATTGCATTCAATCAGGATGCATTTTAATAAGCTGCATGGAATCCATTCAGTCATCACGCTGCATGGACTCCGCTGCATACAGTCGGGATCCATTACGCCACAATGCATGGAATCCTCTGCATTCAATCACGCTGCATGGAATCCACTGCATTCAATCTGGATGCAATTTACCACGCTGAATGGAGTACACTGCATTCAATCACGCTGCATGGAATCCCCTGCATTCAATCGGGATGCTTTGGGCCATGCTGCAAAAAAATCCACTGCATTCAATCGGGATGCATTGGGCCTCGCTTCATGGACTCCAGTGCATACAGTCGGGATCCATGGCACCAAAATGCATGGAATCCTCTGCATTCAATGACGCTGCATGGAATCCACTGCATTCAATCAGGATGCTTTGGGCCCTGCCTCATAAAATCCACTTCATTCAATGACGCTGCATGGAATCGACTGCATTCAATCATGCTGCATATAATCCACTGCTTACAATAGGGTTCAATTAATTCACGCTGCATGGAATCCACTGCATTCAATCACGCTGCATGGAATCCACTGCATTCCATCGGGATGCATGTTCCCACGCTGCATGGAGTACACTGCATTCGATCAAAATGCATGGAATCCACTGCATTCAATCGGGATGCTTTGGGCCATGCTGCATACAATCCACTGCATTCAATCGGGATGCATTGGGCCTCACTGCATGGACTCCACTGCATATAATCGGGATCCATTACACCACAATGCCTGGAATCATCTGCATTCAATGACGCTGCATGGAATCCACTGCATTCAATCGGGATGCATTTTACCAGGCTGCATGGAATCCTTGCATTCATCACGCTGCATGGACTCCACTGCATACAATCGGGATCCATTGCGCCACAATGCATGGAATCCTCTGCATTCAATCAGGATGCTTTGAGCCATGCTGCATAAAATCCACTGCATTCAATCATGCTCCATTAAATCCACTGCATTCAATCAGGCTGCATAAAATACACTGCATTCAATAGGGTTCCATTACTTCACACTTCATGGAATACAGTGCATTCAATCACGCTTCATGGAATCCACTGCATTCAATCGGGATTCATTTTACCACGCTGCATGGCGTTCACTGCATTCAATCACAATGCATGGAATCCACTGCATTCAATCGGGATGCTTTGGGCCATGCCTCATAAAATCCACTGCATTCAACGACGCTGCATGGAATCCACCGAATTTAACTGGGATACATTATACTAAGCTGTATCGAATCCACTGCATTCAATCAGGATTCATTTTACCACATTGCATGGAGTTCACTGCATTCAATCATGCTACACGTAATCCACTGCATTCAATCAGGATGCTTTGGGCCATGCTGCATAAAATCCACTGCATTCAATCATGCTGCACGTAATCCACTGCATTCAATCGGGATGCATTTTACCAGGCTGCATGGAATCCACTGCATTCAATCACGCTGCATGGAATCCACTGCATTCAATCGGGATGCATTTTACCAGGCTGCATGGAATCCACTGCATTCAATCACGCTGCATGGAATCCACTGCATTCAATCACGCTGCATGGAATCCACTGTATTCAATCAGGATGCATTTTACCAGGCTGCCTGGAATCCATGCATTCATCACACTGCATGGACTCCACTGCATACAATCGGGATCCATTGCACCACAATGCATGGAATACTCTGCATTCAATGATACTCCATGGACTCCACTGCATTCAATCAGGATGCTTTGGGCCATGCTGCATAAAATCCACTGCATTTAATCATGCTGCATGGAATCCACTGCATTCAATCATGCTGCATAATATCCACTGCATTCAAAATAATCCATTTCTTCACGCTGCATGGAATCCACTGCATTCAATCGGGATGCATTTTACCTCGCTGCATGGAGTACACTGCATTCAATCTCAATGCATGGAATCCACTGCATTCAATCGGGATGCTTTGGGCCATGCTGCAAAAAATCCACTGCAATCAATCAGGATGCATTGGGCCTCGCTGCATGAACTCTACTGCATACAATCGCGATCCATTGTGCCACAATGCATGGAATCCTCTGCATTCAATGATGCTGCATGGAATCCACTGCATTCAATCAGGATGCATTTTACCACACTGCATGGAGTACACTGCATTCAATCACAATGGATGGAATCCAATGCATTCAATCGGGATGCTTTGGGCCATGCTGCAAAAAATCCACTGCATTCAATCGGGATGCACTGGGCCTCGCTGCATGGACTCCACTGCATTCAATTGGTATCCATTGCGCTGCAATGCATGGAATCCTCTGCATTCAATGATGCTGCATGGAATCCACTGCATTCAATCGGGATGCATTTTACCACACTGCATGGAGTACACTGCATTTAATCACAATGGATGGAATCCACTGCATTCAATCATGCTGCATGGAATCCACTGCATTCAATCATGCTGCATAATATCCACTGCATTCTAAATGTTCCATTTCTTCACGCTGCATGGAATCCACTGCATTCCATCGGGATGCATGTTCCCACGCTGCATGGAGTACACTGCATTCGATCAAAATGCATGGAATCCACTGCATTCAATCGGGATGCTTTGGGCCATGCTGCATACAATCCACTGCATTCAATCGGGATGCATTGGGCCTCACTGCATGGACTCCACTGCATATAATCGGGATCCATTACACCACAATGCCTGGAATCATCTGCATTCAATGACGCTGCATGGAATCCACTGCATTCAATCGGGATGCATTTTACCAGGCTGCATGGAATCCATGCATTCATCACGCTGCATGGACTCCACTGCATACAATCGGGATCCATTGCGCCACAATGCATGGAATCCATTGCATTCAATCAGGATGCATTTTAATAAGCTGCATGGAATCCATTCAGTCATCACGCTGCATGGACTCCGCTGCATACAGTCGGGATCCATTACGCCACAATGCATGGAATCCTCTGCATTCAATCACGCTGCATGGAATCCACTGCATTCAATCTGGATGCAATTTACCACGCTGAATGGAGTACACTGCATTCAATCACGCTGCATGGAATCCCCTGCATTCAATCGGGATGCTTTGGGCCATGCTGCAAAAAAATCCACTGCATTCAATCGGGATGCATTGGGCCTCGCTTCATGGACTCCAGTGCATACAGTCGGGATCCATGGCACCAAAATGCATGGAATCCTCTGCATTCAATGACGCTGCATGGAATCCACTGCATTCAATCAGGATGCTTTGGGCCCTGCCTCATAAAATCCACTTCATTCAATGACGCTGCATGGAATCGACTGCATTCAATCATGCTGCATATAATCCACTGCTTACAATAGGGTTCAATTAATTCACGCTGCATGGAATCCACTGCATTCAATCACGCTGCATGGAATCCACTGCATTCCATCGGGATGCATGTTCCCACGCTGCATGGAGTACACTGCATTCGATCAAAATGCATGGAATCCACTGCATTCAATCGGGATGCTTTGGGCCATGCTGCATACAATCCACTGCATTCAATCGGGATGCATTGGGCCTCACTGCATGGACTCCACTGCATATAATCGGGATCCATTACACCACAATGCCTGGAATCATCTGCATTCAATGACGCTGCATGGAAACCACTGCATTCAATCGGGATGCATTTTACCAGGCTGCATGGAATCCATGCATTCATTACGCTGCATGGACTCCACTGCATACAATCGGGATCCATTGCGCCACAATGCATGGAATCCTCTGCATTCAATCAGGATGCTTTGAGCCATGCTGCATAAAATCCACTGCATTCAATCATGCTCCATTAAATCCACTGCATTCAATCAGGCTGCATAAAATACACTGCATTCAATAGGGTTCCATTACTTCACACTTCATGGAATACAGTGCATTCAATCACGCTTCATGGAATCCACTGCATTCAATCGGGATGCATTTTACCACGCTGCATGGAGTTCACTGCATTCAATCACAATGCATGGAATCCACTGCATTCAATCGGGATGCTTTGGGCCATGCCTCATAAAATCCACTGCATTCAACGACGCTGCATGGAATCCACCGAATTTAACTGGGATACATTATACTAAGCTGTATCGAATCCACTGCATTCAATCAGGATGCATTTTACCATATGGCATGGAGTTCACTGCATTCAATCATGCTACACGTAATCCACTGCATTCAATCAGGATGCTTTGGGCCATGCTGCATAAAATCCACTGCATTCAATCATGCTGCACGTAATCCACTGCATTCAATCGGGATGCATTTTACCAGGCTGCATGGAATCCACTGCATTCAATCACGCTGCATGGAATCCACTGCATTCAATCGGGATGCATTTTACCAGGCTGCATGGAATCCACTGCATTCAATCACGCTGCATGGAATCCACTGCATTCAATCACGCTGCATGGAATCCACTGTATTCAATCAGGATGCATTTTACCAGGCTGCCTGGAATCCATGCATTCATCACACTGCATGGACTCCACTGCATACAATCGGGATCCATTGCGCCACAATGCATGGAATACTCTGCATTCAATGATACTCCATGGACTCCACTGCATTCAATCAGGATGCTTTGGGCCATGCTGCATAAAATCCACTGCATTTAATCATGCTGCATGGAATCCACTGCATTCAATCATGCTGCATAATATCCACTGCATTCAAAATGTTCCATTTCTTCACGCTGCATGGAATCCACTGCATTCAATCGGGATGCATTTTAACTCGCTGCATGGAGTACACTGCATTCAATCTCAATGCATGGAATCCACTGCATTCAATCGGGATGCTTTGGGCCATGCTGCAAAAAATCCACTGCAATCAATCAGGATGCACTGGGCCTCGCTGCATGAACTCTACTGCATACAATCGCGATCCATTGCGCCACAATGCATGGAATCCTCTGCATTCAATGATGCTGCATGGAATCCACTGCATTCAATCATGCTGCATAATATCCACTGCATTCAAAATGTTCCATTTCTTCACGCTGCATGGAATCCACTGCATTCCATCGGGATGCATGTTCCCACGCTGCATGGAGTACACTGCATTCAATCAAAATGCATGGAATCCACTGCATTCAATCGGGATGCTTTGGGCCATGCTGCATACAATCCACTGCATTCAATCGGGATGCATTGGGCCTCACTGCATGGACTCCACTGCATATAATCGGGATCCATTACACCACAATGCATGGAATCATCTGCATTCATTGACGCTGCATGGAATCCACTGCATTCAATCGGGATGCATTTTACCAGGCTGCATGGAATCCACTGCATTCAATCACGCTGCATGGAATCCACTGCATTCAATCGGGATGCATTTTACCAGGCTGCATGGAATCCACTGCATTCAATCACGCTGCATGGAATCCACTGCATTCAATCACGCTGCATGGAATCCACTGCATTCAATCAGGATGCATTTTAATAAGCTGCATGGAATCCATTCAGTCATCACGCTGCATGGACTCCGCTGCATACAGTCGGGATCCATTACGCCGCAATGCATGGAATCCTCTGCATTCAATCACGCTGCATGGAATACACTGCTTTCAATCGGGATGCAATTTACCACGCTGAATGGAGTACACTGCATTCAATCACGCTGCATGGAATCCCCTGCATTCAATCGGGATGCTTTGGGCCATGCTGCAAAAAAATCCACTGCATTCAATCGGGATGCATTGGGCCTCGCTTCATGGACTCCAGTGCATACAGTCGGGATCCATTGCACCAAAATGCATGGAATCCTCTGCATTCAATGACGCTGCATGGAATCCACTGCATTCAATCGGGATGCTTTGGGCCATGCCTCATAAAATCCACTGCATTCAATGACGCTGCATGGAATCGACTGCATTCAATCATGCTGCATATAATCCACTGCTTACAATAGGGTTCAATTTCTTCACGCTGCATGGAATCCACTGCATTCAATCACGCTGCATGGAATCCACTGCATTCCATGTGGATGCATGTTCCCACGCTGCATGGAATCCCCTGCATTCAATCGGGATGCTTTGGGCCATGCTGCAAAAAAATCCACTGCATTCAATCGGGATGCATTGGGCCTCGCTTCATGGACTCCAGTGCATACAGTCGGGATCCATTGCACCACAATGCATGGAATCCTCTGCATTCAATGACGCTGCATGGAATCCACTGCATTCAATCAGGATGCTTTGGGCCATGCCTCATAAAATCCACTTCATTCAATGACGCTGCATGGAATCGACTGCATTCAATCATGCTGCATATAATCCACTGCTTACAATAGGGTTCAATTTCTTCACGCTGCATGGAATCCACTGCATTCAATCACGCTGCATGGAATCCACTGCATTCCATCGGGATGCATGTTCCCACGCTGCATGGAGTACACTGCATTCAATCAAAATGCATGGAATCCACTGCATTCAATCGGGATGCTTTGGGCCATGCTGCATACAATCCACTGCATTCAATCGGGATGCATTGGGCCTCACTGCATGGACTCCACTGCATATAATCGGGATCCATTACACCACAATGCATGGAATCATCTGCATTCAATGACGCTGCCTGCAATCCACTGCATTCAATCGGGATGCATTTTACCAGGCTGCATGGAATCCATGCATTCATCACGCTGCATGGACTCCACTGCATACAATCGGGATCCATTGCGCCACAATGCATGGAATCCTCTGCATTCAATCAGGATGCTTTGAGCCATGCTGCATAAAATCCACTGCATTCAATCATGCTCCATTAAATCCACTGCATTCAATCAGGCTGCATAAAATACACTGCATTCAATAGGGTTCCATTACTTCACACTTCATGGAATACAGTGCATTCAATCACGCTTCATGGAATCCACTGCATTCAATCGGGATTCATTTTACCACGCTGCATGGAGTTCACTGCATTCAATCTCAATGCATGGAATCCACTGCATTCAATCGGGATGCTTTGGGCCATGCTGCAAAAAATCCACTGCAATCAATCAGGATGCATTGGGCCTCGCTGCATGAACTCCACTGCATACAATCGCGATCCATTGCACCACAATGCATGGAATCCTCTGCATTCAATGATGCTGCATGGAATCCACCTCATTCAATCAGGATGCATTTTACCACACTGCATGGAGTACACTGCATTCAATCACAATGGATGGAATCCAATGCATTCTATTGGGATGCTTTGGGCCATGCTGCAAAAAATCCACAGCATTCAATCGGGATGCACTGGGCCTCGCTGCATGGACTCCACTGCATTCAATTGGTATCCATTGCGCTGCAATGCATGGAATCCTCTGCATTCAATCGGGATGCATTTTACCACACTGCATGGAGTACACTGCATTCAATCACAATGGATGGAATCCACTGCATTCAATCGGGATGCTTTGGGGCATGCTTCATGAAATCCACTGCATTCAATCATGCTGCATGGAATCCACTGCACTCCATCATGCTGCATAAAATCCACTGCATTCAATAGGGTTCCATTTCTTCACACTGCAGGGAATACAATGCATTCAATCGGGATGCATTTTAACACTCTGCATGGATTACACTGCTGCATAATGGATTACACTGCTGCAATCATGCTGCATATAATCCACTGCATTCAATCGGGATGCTTTGGGCCATGCTGCATAAAATCCACTGCATTCCATCGGGATGCATTGGGCCTCGCTGCATGGACTCCACTGCATACAATCGGGATCCATTGCGCCACAATGCATGGAATCTTCTGCATTCATTGATGCTGCATGGAATCCACTGCATTCAATTGGGATGCTTTGGGCCATGCTGCATATCATCCAGTGCATTCAATTGGGATGCATTTGGCCTCGCTCCATTGACTCCACTGCATACAATAAGGATCAATTGCAACACAATGCATGGAATCCTCTGCATTCAATGATGCTCGATTGAATCCAGTGCACTCAATCAGGATGCTTTGGGCCATGCTGCATAAAATCCACTGCATTCAATAGGGTTCCAACACTTCACGCTGCATGGAATCCACTGCATTCAATCAGGATGCTTTGGGCCATGCTTAATAAATTCCACTGCATTCAACGACACTGCATGGAATCCACCGAATTTAACTGGGATACATTATACTAAGCTGTATCGAATCCACTGCATTCAATCAGGATGCATTTTACCACATTGCATGGAGTTCACTGCATTTAATCATGCTGCACGTAATCCACTGCATTCAATCAGGATGCTTTGGGCCATGCTGCATAAAATCCACTGCATTCAATCATGCTGCACGTAATCCACTGCATTCAATCGGGATGCATTTTACCAGGCTGCATGGAATCCACTGCATTCAATCACGCTGCATGGAATCCACTGCATTCAATCGGGATGCATTTTACCAGGCTGCATGGAATCCACTGCATTCAATCACGCTGCATGGAATCCACTGCATTCAATCACGCTGCATGGAATCCACTGCATTCAATCAGGATGCATTTTAATAAGCTGCATGGAATCCATTCAGTCATCACGCTGCATGGACTCCGCTGCATACAGTCGGGATCCATTACGCCGCAATGCATGGAATCCTCTGCATTCAATCACGCTGCATGGAATCCACTGCATTCAATCGGGATGCAATTTACCACGCTGAATGGAGTACACTGCATTCAATCACGCTGCATGGAATCCCCTGCATTCAATCGGGATGCTTTGGGCCATGCTGCAAAAAAATCCACTGCATTCAATCGGGATGCATTGGGCCTCGCTTCATGGACTCCAGTGCATACAGTCGGGATCCATTGCACCAAAATGCATGGAATCCTCTGCATTCAATGACGCTGCATGGAATCCACTGCATTCAATCGGGATGCTTTGGGCCATGCCTCATAAAATCCACTTCATTCAATGACGCTGCATGGAATCGACTGCATTCAATCATGCTGCATATAATCCACTGCTTACAATAGGGTTCAATTTCTTCACGCTGCATGGAATCCACTGCATTCAATCACGCTGCATGGAATCCACTGCATTCCATCGGGATGCATGTTCCCAGGCTGCATGGAGTACACTGCATTCAATCAAAATGCATGGAATCCACTGCATTCAATCGGGATGCTTTGGGCCATGCTGCATACAATCCACTGCATTCAATCGGGATGCATTGGGCCTCACTGCATGGACTCCACTGCATATAATCGGGATCCATTACACCACAATGCATGGAATCATCTGCATTCAATGACGCTGCCTGGAATCCACTGCATTCAATCGGGATGCATTTTACCAGGCTGCATGGAATCCATGCATTCATCACGCTGCATGGACTCCACTGCATACAATCGGGATCCATTGCGCCACAATGCATGGAATCCTCTGCATTCAATCAGGATGCTTTGAGCCATGCTGCATAAAATCCACTGCATTCAATCATGCTCCATTAAATCCACTGCATTCAATCAGGCTGCATAAAATACACTGCATTCAATAGGGTTCCATTACTTCACACTTCATGGAATACAGTGCATTCAATCACGCTTCATGGAATCCACTGCATTCAATCGGGATTCATTTTACCACGCTGCATGGAGTTCACTGCATTCAATCTCAATGCATGGAATCCACTGCATTCAATCGGGATGCTTTGGGCCATGCTGCAAAAAATCCACTGCAATCAATCAGGATGCATTGGGCCTCGCTGCATGAACTCCACTGCATACAATCGCGATCCATTGCGCCACAAAGCATGGAATCCTCTGCATTCAATGATGCTGCATGGAATCCACCTCATTCAATCAGGATGCATTTTACCACACTGCATGGAGTACACTGCATTCAATCACAATGGATGGAATCCAATGCATTCTATCGGGATGCTTTGGGCCATGCTGCAAAAAATCCACAGCATTCAATCGGGATGCACTGGGCCTCGCTGCATGGACTCCACTGCATTCAATTGGTATCAATTGCGCTGCAATGCATGGAATCCTCTGCATTCAATCGGGATGCATTTTACCACACTGCATGGAGTACACTGCATTCAATCACAATGGATGGAATCCACTGCATTCAATCGGGATGCTTTGGGGCATGCTTCATGAAATCCACTGCATTCAATCATGCTGCATGGAATCTACTGCACTCCATCATGCTGCATAAACTCCACTGCATTCAATAGGGTTCCATTTCTTCACACTGCAGGGAATACAATGCATTCAATCGGGATGCATTTTAACACTCTGCATGGATTACACTGCTGCATAATGGATTACACTGCTGCAATCATGCTGCATATAATCCACTGCATTCAATCGGGATGCTTTGGGCCATGCTGCATAAAATCCACTGCATTCCATCGGGATGCATTGGGCCTCGCTGCATGGACTCCACTGCATACAATCGGGATCCATTGCGCCACAATGCATGGAATCTTCTGCATTCATTGATGCTGCATGGAATCCACTGCATTCAATTGGGATGCTTTGGGCCATGCTGCATATAATCCAGTGCATTCAATTGGGATGCATTTGGCCTCGCTCCATTGACTCCACTGCATACAATAAGGATCAATTGCAACACAATGCATGGAATCCTCTGCATTCAATGATGCTCGATTGAATCCAGTGCACTCAATCAGGATGCTTTGGGCCATGCTGCATAAAATCCACTGCATTCAATAGGGTTCCAACACTTCACGCTGCATGGAATCCACTGCATTCAATCAGGATGCTTTGGGCCATGCTTAATAAATTCCACTGCATTCAACGACACTGCATGGAATCCACCGAATTTAACTGGGATACATTATACTAAGCTGTATCGAATCCACTGCATTCAATCAGGATGCATTTTACCACATTGCATGGAGTTCACTGCATTTAATCATGCTGCACGTAATCCACTGCATTCAATCAGGATGCTTTGGGCCATGCTGCATAAAATCCACTGCATTCAATCATGCTGCACGTAATCCACTGCATTCAATCGGGATGCATTTTACCAGGCTGCATGGAATCCACTGCATTCAATCACGCTGCATGGAATCCACTGCATTCAATCGGGATGCATTTTACCAGGCTGCATGGAATCCACTGCATTCAATCACGCTGCATGGAATCCACTGCATTCAATCACGCTGCATGGAATCCACTGCATTCAATCAGGATGCATTTTAATAAGCTGCATGGAATCCATTCAGTCATCACGCTGCATGGACTCCGCTGCATACAGTCGGGATCCATTACGCCGCAATGCATGGAATCCTTGCATTCAATCACGCTGCATGGAATCCACTGCATTCAATCGGGATGCAATTTACCACGCTGAATGGAGTACACTGCATACAATCACGCTGCATGGAATCCCCTGCATTCAATCGGGATGCTTTGGGCCATGCTGCAAAAAAATCCACTGCATTCAATCGGGATGCATTGGGCCTCGCTTCATGGACTCCAGTGCATACAGTCGGGATCCATTGCACCAAAATGCATGGAATCCTCTGCATTCAATGACGCTGCATGGAATCCACTGCATTCAATCGGGATGCTTTGGGCCATGCCTCATAAAATCCACTTCATTCAATGACGCTGCATGGAATCGACTGCATTCAATCATGCTGCATATAATCCACTGCTTACAATAGGGTTCAATTTCTTCACGCTGCATGGAATCCACTGCATTCAATCACGCTGCATGGAATCCACTGCATTCCATCGGGATGCATGTTCCCACGCTGCATGGAGTACACTGCATTCAATCAAAATGCATGGAATCCACTGCATTCAATCGGGATGCTTTGGGCCATGCTGCATACAATCCACTGCATTCAATCGGGATGCATTTGGCCTCACTGCATGGACTCCACTGCATATAATCGGGATCCATTACACCACAATGCCTGGAATCATCTGCATTCAATGACGCTGCCTGGAATCCACTGCATTCAATCGGGATGCATTTTACCAGGCTGCATGGAATCCATGCATTCATCACGCTGCATGGACTCCACTGCATACAATCGGGATCCATTGCGCCACAATGCATGGAATCCTCTGCATTCAATCAGGATGCTTTGGGCCATGCTGCATAAAATCCACTGCATTCAATCATGCTCCATTAAATCCACTGCATTCAATCAGGCTGCATAAAATACACTGCATTCAATAGGGTTCCATTACTTCACACTTCATGGAATACAGTGCATTCAATCACGCTTCATGGAATCCACTGCATTCAATCGGGATTCATTTTACCACGCTGCATGGAGTTCACTGCATTCAATCACAATGCATGGAATCCACTGCATTCAATCGGGATGCTTTGGGCCATGCCTCATAAAATCCACTGCATTCAACGACGCTGCATGGAATCCACCGAATTTAATTGGGATACATTATACTAAGCTGTATCGAATCCACTGCATTCAATCAGGATGCATTTTACCACATTGCATGGAGTTCACTGCATTTAATCATGCTGCACGTAATCCACTGCATTCAATCAGGATGCTTTGGGCCATGCTGCATAAAATCCACTGCATTCAATCATGCTGCATGGAATCCACTGCATTCAATCGGGATGAATTTTACCAGGCTGCATGGAATCCACTGCATTCAATCACGCTGCATGGAATCCACTGCATTCAATCACGCTGCATGGAATCCACTGCATTCAATCAGGATGCATTTTAATAAGCTGCATGGAATCCATTCAGTCATCACGCTGCATGGACTCCGCTGCATACAGTCGGGATCCATTACGCCACAATGCATGGAATCCTCTGCATTCAATCGGGATGCATTTTACCAGGCTGCATGGAATCCACTGCATTCAATCAGGATGCATTTTACCAGGCTGCCTGGAATCCATGCATTTATCACACTGCATGGACTCCACTGCATACAATCGGGATCCATTACGACACAATGCATTGAATACTCTGCATTCAATAATGCTCCATGGAATCCACTGCATTCAATCGGGATGCTTTGGGCATGCTTCATGAAATCCACTGCATTCAATCATGCTGCATGGAATCCACTGCACTCCATCATGCTGCATAAAATCCACTGCATTCAATAGGGTTCCATTTCTTCACACTGCAAGGAATACAATGCATTCAATCGGGATGCATTTTAACACTCTGCATGGATTACACTGCTGCATAATGGATTACACTGCTGCAATCATGCTGCATATAATCCACTGCATTCAATCGGGATGATTTGGGCCATGCTGCATAAAATCCACTGCATTCCATCGGGATGCATTGGGCCTCGCTGCATGGACTCCACTGCATACAATCGGGATCCATTGCACCACAATGCATGGAATCTTCTGCATTCATTGATGCTGCATGGAATCCACTGCATTCAATTGGGATGCTTTGGGCCATGCTGCATATAATCCGGTGCATTCAATTGGGATGCATTTGGCCTCGCTCCATTGACTCCACTGCATACAATAAGGATCAATTGCAACACAATGCATGGAATCCTCTGCATTCAATGATGCTCGATTGAATCCAGTGCACTCAATCAGGATGCTTTGGGCCATAATGCATAAGATCCACTGCATTCAATAGGGTTCCAACACTTCACGCTGCATGGAATCCACTGCATTCAATCAGGATGCTTTGGGCCATGCTTAATAAATTCCACTGCATTCAACGACACTGCATGGCATCCACCGAATTTAACTGGGATACATTATACTAAGCTGTATCGAATCCACTGCATTCAATCAGGATGCATTTTACCACATTGCATGGAGTTCACTGCATTTAATCATGCTGCACGTAATCCACTGCATTCAATCAGGATGCTTTGGGCCATGCTGCATAAAATCCACTGCATTCAATCATGCTGCACGTAATCCACTGCATTCAATCGGGATGCATTTTACCAGGCTGCATGGAATCCACTGCATTCAATCATGCTGCATGGAATCCACTGCATTCTACCGGGATGCATTTTACCAGGCTGCATGGAATCCACTGCATTCAATCACGCTGCATGGAATCCACTGCATTCAATCAGGATGCATTTTAATAAGCTGCATGGAATCCATTCAGTCATCACGCTGCATGGACTCCGCTGCATACAGTCGGGATCCATTACGCCACAATGCATGGAATCCTCTGCATTCAATCACGCTGCATGGAATCCACTGCATTCAATCGGGATGCAATTTACCACGCTGAATGGAGTACACTGCATTCAATCACGCTGCATGGAATCCCCTGCATTCAATCGGGATGCTTTGGGCCATGCTGCAAAAAAATCCACTGCATTCAATCGGGATGCATTGGGCCTCGCTTCATGGACTCCAGTGCATACAGTCGGGATCCATTGCACCAAAATGCATGGAATCCTCTGCATTCAATGACGCTGCATGGAATCCACTGCATTCAATCGGGATGCTTTGGGCCATGCCTCATAAAATCCACTTCATTCAATGACGCTGCATGGAATCGACTGCATTCAATCATGCTGCATATAATCCACTGCTTACAATAGGGTTCAATTACTTCACGCTGCATGGAATCCACTGCATTCAATCACGCTGCATGGAATCCACTGCATTCCATCGGGATGCATGTTCCCACGCTGCATGGAGTACACTGCATTCGATCAAAATGCATGGAATCCACTGCATTCAATCGGGATGCTTTGGGCCATGCTGCATACAATCCACTGCATTCAATCGGGATGCATTGGGCCTCACTGCATGGACTCCACTGCATATAATCTGGATCCATTACACCACAATGCATGGAATCATCTGCATTCAATGACGCTGCATGGAATCCACTGCATTCAATCGGGATGCATTTTACCAGGCTGCATGGAATCCATGCATTCATCACGCTGCATGGACTCCACTGCATACAATCGGGATCCATTGCGCCACAATGCATGGAATCCTCTGCATTCAATCAGGATGCTTTGGGCCATGCTGCATAAAATCCACTGCATTCAATCATGCTCCATTAAATCCACTGCATTCAATCAGGCTGCATAAAATACACTGCATTCAATAGGGTTCCATTACTTCACACTTCATGGAATACAGTGCATTCAATCACGCTTCATGGAATCCACTGCATTCAATCGGGATTCATTTTACCACGCTGCATGGAGTTCACTGCATTCAATCATAATGCATGGAATCCACTGCATTCAATCGGGATGCTTTGGGCCATGCCTCATAAAATCCACTGCATTCAACGACGCTGCATGGAATCCACCGAATTTAATTGGGATACATTATACTAAGCTGTATCGAATCCACTGCATTCAATCAGGATGCATTTTACCACATTGCATGGAGTTCACTGCATTCAATCATGCTGCACGTAATCCACTGCATTCAATCAGGATGCTTTGGGCCATGCTGCATAAAATCCACTGCATTCAATCATGCTGCACGTAATCCACTGCATTCAATCGGGATGAATTTTACCAGGCTGCATGGAATCCACTACATTCAATCACGCTGCATGGAATCCACTGCATTCAATCACGCTGCATGGAATCCATTGCATTCAATCAGGATGCATTTTAATAAGCTGCAGGGAATCCATTCAGTCATCACGCTGCATGGACTCCGCTGCATACAGTCGGGATCCATTACACCACAATGCATGGAATCCTCTGCATTCAATCGGGATGCATTTTGCCAGGCTGCATGGAATCCACTGCATTCAATAACGCTGCATGGAATCCACTGCATTCAATCACGTTGCATGGAATCCACTGCATTCAATCAGGATGTATTTTACAATGCTGCCTGGAATCCATGCATTTATCACACTGCATGGACTCCACTGCATACAATCGGGATCCATTATGACACAATGCATTGAATACTCTGCATTCAATATTGCTCCATGGAATCCACTGCATTCAATCAGGATGCTTTGGGCCATGCTGCATAAAATCCACTGCATTTAATCATGCTGCATAGAATCCACTGCATTCAATCATGCTGCATAATATCCACTGCATTCTAAATGTTCCATTTCTTCACGCTGCATGGAATCCACTGCATTCCATCGGGATGCATGTTCCCACGCTGCATGGAGTACACTGCATTCAATCAAAATGCATGGAATCCACTGCATTCAATCGGGATGCTTTGGGCCATGCTGCATACAATCCACTGCATTCAATCGGGATGCATTGGGCCTCACTGCATGGACTCCACTGCATATAATCGGGATCCATTACACCACAATGCATGGAATCATCTGCATTCAATGACGCTGCATGGAATCCACTGCATTCAATCGGGATGCATTTTACCAGGCTGCATGGAATCCATGCATTCATCACGCTGCATGGACTCCACTGCATACAATCGGGATCCATTGCGCCACAATGCATGGAATCCTCTGCATTCAATCAGGATGCTTTGGGCCATGCTGCATAAAATCCACTGCATTCAATCATGCTCCATTAAATCCACTGCATTCAATCAGGCTGCATAAAATACACTGCATTCAATAGGGTTCCATTACTTCACACTTCATGGAATACAGTGCATTCAATCACACTTCATGGAATCCACTGCATTCAATCGGGATTCATTTTACCACGCTGCATGGAGTTCACTGCATTCAATCACAATGCATGGAATCCACTGCATTCAATCGGGATGCTTTGGGCCATGCCTCATAAAATCCACTGCATTCAACAACGCTGCATGGAATCCACCGAATTTAATTGGGATACATTATACTAAGCTGTATCGAATCCACTGCATTCAATCAGGATGCATTTTACCACATTGCATGGAGTTCACTGCATTTAATCATGCTGCACGTAATCCACTGCATTCAATCAGGATGCTTTGGGCCATGCTGCATAAAATCCACTGCATTCAATCATGCTGCACGTAATCCACTGCATTCAATCGGGATGCATTTTACCAGGCTGCATGGAATCCACTGCATTCAATCACGCTGCATGGAATCCACTGCATTCAATCGGGATGCATTTTACCTCGCTGCATGGAATCCACTGCATTCAATCACGCTGCATGGAATCCACTGCATTCAATCACGCTGCATGGAATCCACTGCATTCAATCAGGATGCATTTTAATAAGCTGCATGGAATCCATTCAGTCATCACGCTGCATGGACTCCGCTGCATACAGTCGGGATCCATTACGCCGCAATGCATGGAATCCTCTGCATTCAATCACGCTGCATGGAATCCACTGCATTCAATCGGGATGCAATTTACCACGCTGAATGGAGTACACTGCCTTCAATCACGCTGCATGGAATCCCCTGCATTCAATCGGGATGCTTTGGGCCATGCTGCAAAAAAATCCACTGCATTCAATCGGGATGCATTGGGCCTCGCTTCATGGACTCCAGTGCATACAGTCGGGATCCATGGCACCAAAATGCATGGAATCCTCTGCATTCAATGACGCTGCATGGAATCCACTGCATTCAATCAGGATGCTTTGGGCCATGCCTCATAAAATCCACTTCATTCAATGACGCTGCATGGAATCGACTGCATTCAATCATGCTGCATATAATCCACTGCTTACAATAGGGTTCAATTTCTTCACGCTGCATGGAATCCACTGCATTCAATCACGCTGCATGGAATCCACTGCATTCCATCGGGATGCATGTTCCCACGCTGCATGGAGTACACTGCATTCAATCAAAATGCATGGAATCCACTGCATTCAATCGGGATGCTTTGGGCCATGCTGCATACAATCCACTGCATTCAATCGGGATGCATTGGGCCTCACTGCATGGACTCCACTGCATATACTCGGGATCCATTACACCACAATGCCTGGAATCATCTGCATTCAATGACGCTGCATGGAAACCACTGCATTCAATCGGGATGCATTTTACCAGGCTGCATGGAATCCATGCATTCATCACGCTGCATGGACTCCACTGCATACAATCGGGATCCATTGCGCCACAATGCATGGAATCCTCTGCATTCAATCAGGATGCTTTGAGCCATTCTGCATAAAATCCACTGCATTCAATCATGCTCCATTAAATCCACTGCATTCAACCAGGCTGCATAAAATACACTGCATTCAATAGGGTTCCATTACTTCACACTTCATGGAATACAGTGCATTCAATCACGCTTCATGGAATCCACTGCATTCAATCGGGATTCATTTTACCACGCTGCATGGAGTTCACTGCATTCAATCACAATGCATGGAATCCACTGCATTCAATCGGGATGCTTTGGGCCATGCCTCATAAAATCCACTGCATTCAACGACGCTGCATGGAATCCACCGAATTTAACTGGGATACATTATACTAAGCTGTATCGAATCCACTGCATTCAATCAGGATGCATTTTACCATATGGCATGGAGTTCACTGCATTCAATCATGCTACACGTAATCCACTGCATTCAATCAGGATGCTTTGGGCCATGCTGCATAAAATCCACTGCATTCAATCGGGATGCATTTTACCAGGCTGCATGGAATCCACTGCATTCAATCACGCTGCATGGAATCCACTGCATTCAATCGGGATGCATTTTTCCAGGCTGCATGGAATCCACTGCATTCAATCACGCTGCATGGAATCCACTGCATTCAATCACGCTGCATGGAATCCACTGTATTCAATCAGGATGCATTTTACCAGGCTGCCTGGAATCCATGCATTCATCACACTGCATGGACTCCACTGCATACAATCGGGATCCATTGCGCCACAATGCATGGAATACTCTGCATTCAATGATACTCCATGGACTCCACTGCATTCAATCAGGATGCTTTGGGCCATGCTGCATAAAATCCACTGCATTTAATCATGCTGCTTGGAATCCACTGCATTCAATCATGCTGCATAATATCCACTGCATTCAAAATGTTCCATTTCTTCACGCTGCATGGAATCCACTGCATTCAATCGGGATGCATTTTACCTCGCTGCATGGAGTACACTGCATTCAATCTCAATGCATGGAATCCACTGCATTCAATCGGGATGCTTTGGGATATGCTGCAAAAAATCCACTGCAATCAATCAGGATGCATTGGGCCTCGCTGCATGAACTCCACTGCATACAATCGCGATCCATTGCGCCACAATGCATGGAATCCTCTGCATTCAATGATGCTGCATGGAATCCACTGCATTCAATCAGGATGCATTTTACCACACTGCATGGAGTACACTGCATTCAATCACAATGGATGGAATCCAATGCATTCAATCGGGATGCTTTGGGCCATGCTGCAAAAAATCCACTGCATTCAATCGGGATGCACTGGGCCTCGCTGAATGGACTCCACTGCATTCAATTGGTATCCATTGCGCTGCAATGCATGGAATCCTCTGCATTCAATGATGCTGCATGGAATCCACTGCATTCAATCGGGATGCATTTTACCACACTGCATGGAGTACACTGCATTCAATCACAATGGATGGAATCCACTGCATTCAATCATGCTGCATGGAATCCACTGCATTCAATCATGCTGCATAATATCCACTGCATTCTAAATGTTCCATTTCTTCACGCTGCATGGAATCCACTGCATTCCATCGGGATGCATGTTCCCACGCTGCATGGAGTACACTGCATTCAATCAAAATGCATGGAATCCACTGCATTCAATCGGGATGCTTTGGGCCATGCTGCATACAATCCACTGCATTCAATCGGGATGCATTGGGCCTCACTGCATGGACTCCACTGCATATAATCGGGATCCATTACACCACAATGCATGGAATCATCTGCATTCAATGACGCTGCATGGAATCCACTGCATTCAATCGGGATGCATTTTACCAGGCTGCATGGAATCCATGCATTCATCACGCTGCATGGACTCCACTGCATACAATCGGGATCCATTGCGCCACAATGCATGGAATCCTCTGCATTCAATCAGGATGCTTTGGGCCATGCTGCATAAAATCCACTGCATTCAATCATGCTCCATTAAATCCACTGCATTCAATCAGGCTGCATAAAATACACTGCATTCAATAGGGTTCCATTACTTCACACTTCATGGAATACAGTGCATTCAATCACACTTCATGGAATCCACTGCATTCAATCGGGATTCATTTTACCACGCTGCATGGAGTTCACTGCATTCAATCACAATGCATGGAATCCACTGCATTCAATCGGGATGCTTTGGGCCATGCCTCATAAAATCCACTGCATTCAACGACGCTGCATGGAATCCACCGAATTTAATTGGGATACATTATACTAAGCTGTATCGAATCCACTGCATTCAATCACGATGCATTTTACCACATTGCATGGAGTTCACTGCATTTAATCATGCTGCACGTAATCCACTGCATTCAATCAGGATGCTTTGGGCCATGCTGCATAAAATCCACTGCATTCAATCATGCTGCACGTAATCCACTGCATTCAATCGGGATGCATTTTACCAGGCTGCATGGAATCCACTGCATTCAATCACGCTGCATGGAATCCACTGCATTCAATCGGGATGCATTTTACCTCGCTGCATGGAATCCACTGCATTCAATCACGCTGCATGGAATCCACTGCATTCAATCACGCTGCATGGAATCCACTGCATTCAATCAGGATGCATTTTAATAAGCTGCATGGAATCCATTCAGTCATCACGCTGCATGGACTCCGCTGCATACAGTCGGGATCCATTACGCCGCAATGCATGGAATCCTCTGCATTCAATCACGCTGCATGGAATCCACTGCATTCAATCTGGATGCAATTTACCACGCTGAATGGAGTACACTGCATTCAATCACGCTGCATGGAATCCCCTGCATTCAATCGGGATGCTTTGGGCCATGCTGCAAAAAAATCCACTGCATTCAATCGGGATGCATTGGGCCTCGCTTCATGGACTCCAGTGCATACAGTCGGGATCCATGGCACCAAAATGCATGGAATCCTCTGCATTCAATGACGCTGCATGGAATCCACTGCATTCAATCAGGATGCTTTGGGCCATGCCTCATAAAATCCACTTCATTCAATGACGCTGCATGGAATCGACTGCATTCAATCATGCTGCATATAATCCACTGCTTACAATAGGGTTCAATTTCTTCACGCTGCATGGAATCCACTGCATTCAATCACGCTGCATGGAATCCACTGCATTCCATCGGGATGCATGTTCCCACGCTGCATGGAGTACACTGCATTCAATCAAAATGCATGGAATCCACTGCATTCAATCGGGATGCTTTGGGCCATGCTGCATACAATCCACTGCATTCAATCGGGATGCATTGGGCCTCACTGCATGGACTCCACTGCATATACTCGGGATCCATTACACCACAATGCCTGGAATCATCTGCATTCAATGACGCTGCATGGAAACCACTGCATTCAATCGGGATGCATTTTACCAGGCTGCATGGAATCCATGCATTCATCACGCTGCATGGACTCCACTGCATACAATCGGGATCCATTGCGCCACAATGCATGGAATCCTCTGCATTCAATCAGGATGCTTTGAGCCATTCTGCATAAAATCCACTGCATTCAATCATGCTCCATTAAATCCACTGCATTCAATCAGGCTGCATAAAATACACTGCATTCAATAGGGTTCCATTACTTCACACTTCATGGAATACAGTGCATTCAATCACGCTTCATGGAATCCACTGCATTCAATCGGGATTCATTTTACCACGCTGCATGGAGTTCACTGCATTCAATCACAATGCATGGAATCCACTGCATTCAATCGGGATGCTTTGGGCCATGCCTCATAAAATCCACTGCATTCAACGACGCTGCATGGAATCCACCGAATTTAACTGGGATACATTATACTAAGCTGTATCGAATCCACTGCATTCAATCAGGATGCATTTTACCATATGGCATGGAGTTCACTGCATTCAATCATGCTACACGTAATCCACTGCATTCAATCAGGATGCTTTGGGCCATGCTGCATAAAATCCACTGCATTCAATCATGCTGCACGTAATCCACTGCATTCAATCGGGATGCATTTTACCAGGCTGCATGGAATCCACTGCATTCAATCACGCTGCATGGAATCCACTGCATTCAATCGGGATGCATTTTACCAGGCTGCATGGAATCCACTGCATTCAATCACGCTGCATGGAATCCACTGCATTCAATCACGCTGCATGGAATCCACTGTATTCAATCAGGATGCATTTTACCAGGCTGCCTGGAATCCATGCATTCATCACACTGCATGGACTCCACTGCATACAGTCGGGATCCATTGCGCCACAATGCATGGAATACTCTGCATTCAATGATACTCCATGGACTCCACTGCATTCAATCAGGATGCTTTGGGCCATGCTGCATAAAATCCACTGCATTTAATCATGCTGCTTGGAATCCACTGCATTCAATCATGCTGCATAATATCCACTGCATTCAAAATGTTCCATTTCTTCACGCTGCATGGAATCCACTGCATTCAATCGGGATGCATTTTACCTCGCTGCATGGAGTACACTGCATTCAATCTCAATGCATGGAATCCACTGCATTCAATCGGGATGCTTTGGGCCATGCTGCAAAAAATCCACTGCAATCAATCAGGATGCATTGGGCCTCGCTGCATGAACTCCACTGCATACAATCGCGATCCATTGCGCCACAATGCATGGAATCCTCTGCATTCAATGATGCTGCATGGAATCCACTGCATTCAATCAGGATGCATTTTACCACACTGCATGGAGTACACTGCATTCAATCACAATGGATGGAATCCAATGCATTCAATCGGGATGCTTTGGGCCATGCTGCAAAAAATCCACTGCATTCAATCGGGATGCACTGGGCCTCGCTGAATGGACTCCACTGCATTCAATTGGTATCCATTGCGCTGCAATGCATGGAATCCTCTGCATTCAATGATGCTGCATGGAATCCACTGCATTCAATCGGGATGCATTTTACCACACTGCATGGAGTACACTGCATTCAATCACAATGGATGGAATCCACTGCATTCAATCATGCTGCATGGAATCCACTGCATTCAATCATGCTGCATAATATCCACTGCATTCTAAATGTTCCATTTCTTCACGCTGCATGGAATCCACTGCATTCCATCGGGATGCATGTTCCCACGCTGCATGGAGTACACTGCATTCAATCAAAATGCAAGGAATCCACTGCATTCAATCGGGATGCTTTGGGCCATGCTGCATACAATCCACTGCATTCAATCGGGATGCATTGGGCCTCACTGCATGGACTCCACTTCATATAATCGGGATCCATTACACCACAATGCATGGAATCATCTGCATTCATTGACGCTGCATGAAATCCACTGCATTCAATCGGGATGCATTTTAACAGGCTGCATGGAATCCATGCATTCATCACGCTGCATGGACTCCACTGCATACAATCGGGATCCATTGTGCCACAATGCATGGAATCCACTGCATTCAATCAGGATGCATTTTAATAAGCTGCATGGAATCCATTCAGTCATCACGCTGCATGGACTCCGCTGCATACAGTCGGGATCCATTACGCCACAATGCATGGAATCTTCTGCATTCAATCACGCTGCATGGAATCCACTGCATTCAATCGGGATGCAATTTACCACGCTGAATGGAGTACACTGCATTCAATCACGCTGCATGGAATCCACTGCATTCAATCACGCTGCATGGAATCCACTGCATTCAATCACGC
Source organism: Sus scrofa (assembly GCF_054392235.1). Classification (NCBI taxonomy): domain Eukaryota; kingdom Metazoa; phylum Chordata; class Mammalia; order Artiodactyla; family Suidae; genus Sus; species Sus scrofa. The sequence continues at coordinate 5,285,196 of NC_139399.1, forward strand.
TGCATGGAATCCACTGTATTCAATCAGGATGCATTTTACCAGGCTGCCTGGAATCCATGCATTCATCACACTGCATGGACTCCACTGCATACAATCGGGATCCATTGCGCCACAATGCATGGAATACTATGCATTCAATGATACTCCATGGACTCCACTGCATTCAATCAGGATGCTTTGGGCCATGCTGCATAAAATCCACTGCATTTAATCATGCTGCTTGGAATCCACTGCATTCAATCATGCTGCATAATATCCACTGCATTCAAAATGTTCCATTTCTTCACGCTGCATGGAATCCACTGCATTCAATCGGGATGCATTTTACCTCGCTGCATGGAGTACACTGCATTCAATCTCAATGCATGGAATCCACTGCATTCAATCGGGATGCTTTGGGCCATGCTGCAAAAAATCCACTGCAATCAATCAGGATGCATTGGGCCTCGCTGCATGAACTCCACTGCATACAATCGCGATCCATTGCGCCACAATGCATGGAATCCTCTGCATTCAATGATGCTGCATGGAATCCACTGCATTCAATCAGGATGCATTTTACCACACTGCATGGAGTACACTGCATTCAATCACAATGGATGGAATCCAATGCATTCAATCGGGATGCTTTGGGCCATGCTGCAAAAAATCCACTGCATTCAATCGGGATGCACTGGGCCTCGCTGAATGGACTCCACTGCATTCAATTGGTATCCATTGCGCTGCAATGCATGGAATCCTCTGCATTCAATGATGCTGCATGGAATCCACTGCATTCAATCGGGATGCATTTTACCACACTGCATGGAGTACACTGCATTCAATCACAATGGATGGAATCCACTGCATTCAATCATGCTGCATAATATCCACTGCATTCTAAATGTTCCATTTCTTCACGCTGCATGGAATCCACTGCATTCCATCGGGATGCATGTTCCCACGCTGCATGGAGTACACTGCATTCAATCAAAATGCAAGGAATCCACTGCATTCAATCGGGATTCTTTGGGCCATGCTGCATACAATCCACTGCATTCAATCGGGATGCATTGGGCCTCACTGCATGGACTCCACTTCATATAATCGGGATCCATTACACCACAATGCATGGAATCATCTGCATTCATTGACGCTGCATGGAATCCACTGCATTCAATCGGGATGCATTTTAACAGGCTGCATGGAATCCATGCATTCATCACGCTGCATGGACTCCACTGCATACAATCGGGATCCATTGTGCCACAATGCATGGAATCCACTGCATTCAATCAGGATGCATTTTAATAAGCTGCATGGAATCCATTCAGTCATCACGCTGCATGGACTCCGCTGCATACAGTCGGGATCCATTACGCCAAAATGCATGGAATCCTCTGCATTCAATCACGCTGCATGGAATCCACTGCATTCAATCGGGATGCAATTTACCACGCTGAATGGAGTACACTGCATTCAATCACGCTGCATGGAATCCCCTGCATTCAATCGGGATGCTTTGGGCCATGCTGCAAAAAAATCCACTGCATTCAATCGGGATGCATTGGGCCTCGCTTCATGGACTCCAGTGCATACAGTCGGGATCCATTGCACCAAAATGCATGGAATCCTCTGCATTCAATGACGCTGCATGGAATCCACTGCATTCAATCAGGATGCTTTGGGCCCTGCCTCATAAAATCCACTTCATTCAATGACGCTGCATGGAATCGACTGCATTCAATCATGCTGCATATAATCCACTGCTTACAATAGGGTTCAATTAATTCACGCTGCATGGAATCCACTGCATTCAATCACGCTGCATGGAATCCACTGCATTCCATCGGGATGCATGATCCCACGCTGCATGGAGTACACTGCATTCAATCAAAATGCATGGAATCCACTGCATTCAATCGGGATGCTTTGGGCCATGCTGCATACAATCCACTGCATTCAATCGGGATGCATTGGGCCTCACTGCATGGACTCCACTGCATATAATCGGGATCCATTACACCACAATGCATGGAATCATCTGCATTCAATGACGCTGCATGGAATCCACTGCATTCAATCGGGATGCATTTTAACAGGCTGCATGGAATCCATGCATTCATCACGCTGCATGGACTCCACTGCATACAATCAGGATCCATTGCGCCACAATGCATGGAATCCTCTGCATTCAATCAGGATGCTTTGAGCCATGCTGCATAAAATCCACTGCATTCAATCATGCTCCATTAAATCCACTGCATTCAATCAGGCTGCATAAAATACACTGCATTCAATAGGGTTCCATTACTTCACACTTCATGGAATACAGTGCATTCAATCACGCTTCATGGAATCCACTGCATTCAATCGGGATTCATTTTACCACGCTGCATGGAGTTCACTGCATTCAATCACAATGCATGGAATCCACTGCATTCAATCGGGATGCTTTGGGCCATGCCTCATAAAATCCACTGCATTCAACGACGCTGCATGGAATCCACCGAATTTAACTGGGATACATTATACTAAGCTGTATCGAATCCACTGCATTCAATCAGGATGCATTTTACCATATGGCATGGAGTTCACTGCATTCAATCATGCTACACGTAATCCACTGCATTCAATCAGGATGCTTTGGGCCATGCTGCATAAAATCCACTGCATTCAATCATGCTGCACGTAATCCACTGCATTCAATCGGGATGCATTTTACCAGGCTGCATGGAATCCACTGCATTCAATCACGCTGCATGGAATCCACTGCATTCAATCGGGATGCATTTTACCAGGCTGCATGGAATCCACTGCATTCAATCACGCTGCATGGAATCCACTGCATTCAATCACGCTGCATGGAATCCACTGTATTCAATCAGGATGCATTTTACCAGGCTGCCTGGAATCCATGCATTCATCACACTGCATGGACTCCACTGCATACAGTCGGGATCCATTGCGCCACAATGCATGGAATACTCTGCATTCAATGATACTCCATGGACTCCACTGCATTCAATCAGGATGCTTTGGGCCATGCTGCATAAAATCCACTGCATTTAATCATGCTGCTTGGAATCCACTGCATTCAATCATGCTGCATAATATCCACTGCATTCAAAATGTTCCATTTCTTCACGCTGCATGGAATCCACTGCATTCAATCGGGATGCATTTTACCTCGCTGCATGGAGTACACTGCATTCAATCTCAATGCATGGAATCCACTGCATTCAATCGGGATGCTTTGGGCCATGCTGCAAAAAATCCACTGCAATCAATCAGGATGCATTGGGCCTCGCTGCATGAACTCCACTGCATACAATCGCGATCCATTGCGCCACAATGCATGGAATCCTCTGCATTCAATGATGCTGCATGGAATCCACTGCATTCAATCAGGATGCATTTTACCACACTGCATGGAGTACACTGCATTCAATCACAATGGATGGAATCCAATGCATTCAATCGGGATGCTTTGGGCCATGCTGCAAAAAATCCACTGCATTCAATCGGGATGCACTGGGCCTCGCTGAATGGACTCCACTGCATTCAATTGGTATCCATTGCGCTGCAATGCATGGAATCCTCTGCATTCAATGATGCTGCATGGAATCCACTGCATTCAATCGGGATGCATTTTACCACACTGCATGGAGTACACTGCATTCAATCACAATGGATGGAATCCACTGCATTCAATCATGCTGCATGGAATCCACTGCATTCAATCATGCTGCATAATATCCACTGCATTCTAAATGTTCCATTTCTTCACGCTGCATGGAATCCACTGCATTCCATCGGGATGCATGTTCCCACGCTGCATGGAGTACACTGCATTCAATCAAAATGCAAGGAATCCACTGCATTCAATCGGGATGCTTTGGGCCATGCTGCATACAATCCACTGCATTCAATCGGGATGCATTGGGCCTCACTGCATGGACTCCACTTCATATAATCGGGATCCATTACACCACAATGCATGGAATCATCTGCATTCATTGACGCTGCATGAAATCCACTGCATTCAATCGGGATGCATTTTAACAGGCTGCATGGAATCCATGCATTCATCACGCTGCATGGACTCCACTGCATACAATCGGGATCCATTGTGCCACAATGCATGGAATCCACTGCATTCAATCAGGATGCATTTTAATAAGCTGCATGGAATCCATTAAGTCATCACGCTGCATGGACTCCGCTGCATACAGTCGGGATCCATTACGCCACAATGCATGGAATCTTCTGCATTCAATCACGCTGCATGGAATCCACTGCATTCAATCGGGATGCAATTTACCACGCTGAATGGAGTACACTGCATTCAATCACGCTGCATGGAATCCACTGCATTCAATCACGCTGCATGGAATCCACTGCATTCAATCACGCTGCATGGAATCCACTGTATTCAATCAGGATGCATTTTACCAGGCTGCCTGGAATCCATGCATTCATCACACTGCATGAACTCCACTGCATACAATCGGGATCCATTGCGCCACAATGCATGGAATACTATGCATTCAATGATACTCCATGGACTCCACTGCATTCAATCAGGATGCTTTGGGCCATGCTGCATAAAATCCACTGCATTTAATCATGCTGCTTGGAATCCACTGCATTCAATCATGCTGCATAATATCCACTGCATTCAAAATGTTCCATTTCTTCACGCTGCATGGAATCCACTGCATTCAATCGGGATGCATTTTACCTCGCTGCATGGAGTACACTGCATTCAATCTCAATGCATGGAATCCACTGCATTCAATCGGGATGCTTTGGGCCATGCTGCAAAAAATCCACTGCAATCAATCAGGATGCATTGGGCCTCGCTGCATGAACTCCACTGCATACAATCGCGATCCATTGCGCCACAATGCATGGAATCCTCTGCATTCAATGATGCTGCATGGAATCCACTGCATTCAATCAGGATGCATTTTACCACACTGCATGGAGTACACTGCATTCAATCACAATGGATGGAATCCAATGCATTCAATCGGGATGCTTTGGGCCATGCTGCAAAAAATCCACTGCATTCAATCGGGATGCACTGGGCCTCGCTGAATGGACTCCACTGCATTCAATTGGTATCCATTGCGCTGCAATGCATGGAATCCTCTGCATTCAATGATGCTGCATGGAATCCACTGCATTCAATCGGGATGCATTTTACCACACTGCATGGAGTACACTGCATTCAATCACAATGGATGGAATCCACTGCATTCAATCATGCTGCATAATATCCACTGCATTCTAAATGTTCCATTTCTTCACGCTGCATGGAATCCACTGCATTCCATCGGGATGCATGTTCCCACGCTGCATGGAGTACACTGCATTCAATCAAAATGCAAGGAATCCACTGCATTCAATCGGGATTCTTTGGGCCATGCTGCATACAATCCACTGCATTCAATCGGGATGCATTGGGCCTCACTGCATGGACTCCACTTCATATAATCGGGATCCATTACACCACAATGCATGGAATCATCTGCATTCATTGACGCTGCATGGAATCCACTGCATTCAATCGGGATGCATTTTAACAGGCTGCATGGAATCCATGCATTCATCACGCTGCATGGACTCCACTGCATACAATCGGGATCCATTGTGCCACAATGCATGGAATCCACTGCATTCAATCAGGATGCATTTTAATAAGCTGCATGGAATCCATTCAGTCATCACGCTGCATGGACTCCGCTGCATACAGTCGGGATCCATTACGCCACAATGCATGGAATCCTCTGCATTCAATCACGCTGCATGGAATCCACTGCATTCAATCGGGATGCAATTTACCACGCTGAATGGAGTACACTGCATTCAATCACGCTGCATGGAATCCCCTGCATTCAATCGGGATGCTTTGGGCCATGCTGCAAAAAAATCCACTGCATTCAATCGGGATGCATTGGGCCTCGCTTCATGGACTCCAGTGCATACAGTCGGGATCCATTGCACCAAAATGCATGGAATCCTCTGCATTCAATGACGCTGCATGGAATCCACTGCATTCAATCAGGATGCTTTGGGCCATGCCTCATAAAATCCACTTCATTCAATGACGCTGCATGGAATCGACTGCATTCAATCATGCTGCATATAATCCACTGCTTACAATAGGGTTCAATTTCTTCACGCTGCATGGAATCCACTGCATTCAATCACGCTGCATGGAATCCACTGCATTCCATCGGGATGCATGATCCCACGCTGCATGGAGTACACTGCATTCAATCAAAATGCATGGAATCCACTGCATTCAATCGGGATGCTTTGGGCCATGCTGCATACAATCCACTGCATTCAATCGGGATGCATTGGGCCTCACTGCATGGACTCCACTGCATATAATCGGGATCCATTACACCACAATGCATGGAATCATCTGCATTCAATGACGCTGCATGGAATCCACTGCATTCAATCGGGATGCATTTTAACAGGCTGCATGGAATCCATGCATTCATCACGCTGCATGGACTCCACTGCATACAATCAGGATCCATTGCGCCACAATGCATGGAATCCTCTGCATTCAATCAGGATGCTTTGAGCCATGCTGCATAAAATCCACTGCATTCAATCATGCTCCATTAAATCCACTGCATTCAATCAGGCTGCATAAAATACACTGCATTCAATAGGGTTCCATTACTTCACACTTCATGGAATACAGTGCATTCAATCACGCTTCATGGAATCCACTGCATTCAATCGGGATTCATTTTACCACGCTGCATGGAGTTCACTGCATTCAATCTCAATGCATGGAATCCACTGCATTCAATCGGGATGCTTTGGGCCATGCTGCAAAAAATCCACTGCAATCAATCAGGATGCATTGGGCCTCGCTGCATGAACTCCACTGCATACAATCGCGATCCATTGCGCCACAATGCATGGAATCCTCTGCATTCAATTATGCTGCATGGAATCCACCTCATTCAATCAGGATGCATTTTACCACACTGCATGGAGTACACTGCATTCAATCACAATGGATGGAATCCAATGCATTCTATCGGGATGCTTTGGGCCATGCTGCAAAAAATCCACAGCATTCAATCGGGATGCACTAGGCCTCGCTGCATGGACTCCACTGCATTCAATTGGTATCCATTGCGCTGCAATGCATGGAATCCTCTGCATTCAATGATGCTGCATGGAATCCACTGCATTCAATCGGGATGCATTTTACCACACTGCATGGAGTACACTGCATTCAATCACAATGGATGGAATCCACTGCATTCAATCGGGATGCTTTGGGGCATGCTTCATGAAATCCACTGCATTCAATCATGCTGCATGGAATCCACTGCACTCCATCATGCTGCATAAAATCCACTGCATTCAATAGGGTTCCATTTCTTCACACTGCAGGGAATACAATGCATTCAATCGGGATGCATTTTAACACTCTGCATGGATTACACTGCTGCATAATGGATTACACTGCTGCAATCATGCTGCATATAATCCACTGCATTCAATCGGGATGCTTTGGGCCATGCTGCATAAAATCCACTGCATTCCATCGGGATGCATTGGGCCTCGCTGCATGGACTCCACTGCATACAATCGGGATCCATTGCGCCACAATGCATGGAATCTTCTGCATTCATTGATGCTGCATGGAATCCACTGCATTCAATTGGGATGCTTTGGGCCATGCTGCATATCATCCAGTGCATTCAATTGGGATGCATTTGGCCTCGCTCCATTGACTCCACTGCATACAATAAGGATCAATTGCAACACAATGCATGGAATCCTCTGCATTCAATGATGCTCCATTGAATCCAGTGCACTCAATCAGGATGCTTTGGGCCATGCTGCATAAAATCCACTGCATTCAATAGGGTTCCAACACTTCACGCTGCATGGAATCCACTGCATTCAATCAGGATGCTTTGGGCCATGCTTAATAAATTCCACTGCATTCAACGACACTGCATGGAATCCACCGAATTTAACTGGGATACATTATACTAAGCTGTATCGAATCCACTGCATTCAATCAGGATGCATTTTACCACATTGCATGGAGTTCACTGCATTTAATCATGCTGCACGTAATCCACTGCATTCAATCAGGATGCTTTGGGCCATGCTGCATAAAATCCACTGCATTCAATCATGCTGCACGTAATCCACTGCATTCAATCGGGATGCATTTTACCAGGCTGCATGGAATCCACTGCATTCAATCACGCTGCATGGAATCCACTGCATTCAATCGGGATGCATTTTACCAGGCTGCATGGAATCCACTGCATTCAATCACGCTGCATGGAATCCACTGCATTCAATCACGCTGCATGGAATCCACTGCATTCAATCAGGATGCATTTTAATAAGCTGCATGGAATCCATTCAGTCATCACGCTGCATGGACTCCGCTGCATACAGTCGGGATCCATTACGCCGCAATGCATGGAATCCTCTGCATTCAATCACGCTGCATGGAATCCACTGCATTCAATCGGGATGCAATTTACCATGCTGAATGGAGTACACTGCATTCAATCACGCTGCATGGAATCCCCTGCATTCAATCGGGATGCTTTGGGCCATGCTGCAAAAAAATCCACTGCATTCAATCGGGATGCATTGGGCCTCGCTTCATGGACTCCAGTGCATACAGTCGGGATCCATTGCACCAAAATGCATGGAATCCTCTGCATTCAATGACGCTGCATGGAATCCACTGCATTCAATCAGGATGCTTTGGGCCATGCCTCATAAAATCCACTTCATTCAATGACGCTGCATGGAATCGACTGCATTCAATCATGCTGCATATAATCCACTGCTTACAATAGGGTTCAATTTCTTCACGCTGCATGGAATCCACTGCATTCAATCACGCTGCATGGAATCCACTGCATTCCATCGGGATGCATGTTCCCACGCTGCATGGAGTACACTGCATTCAATCAAAATGCATGGAATCCACTGCATTCAATCGGGATGCTTTGGGCCATGCTGCATACAATCCACTGCATTCAATCGGGATGCATTGGGCCTCACTGCATGGACTCCACTGCATATAATCGGGATCCATTACACCACAATGCCTGGAATCATCTGCATTCAATGACGCTGCCTGGAATCCACTGCATTCAATCGGGATGCATTTTACCAGGCTGCATGGAATCCATGCATTCATCACGCTGCATGGACTCCACTGCATACAATCGGGATCCATTGCGCCACAATGCATGGAATCCTCTGCATTCAATCAGGATGCTTTGGGCCATGCTGCATAAAATCCACTGCATTCAATCATGCTCCATTAAATCCACTGCATTCAATCAGGCTGCATAAAATACACTGCATTCAATAGGGTTCCATTACTTCACACTTCATGGAATACAGTGCATTCAATCACGCTTCATGGAATCCACTGCATTCAATCGGGATTCATTTTACCACGCTGCATGGAGTTCACTGCATTCAATCACAATGCATGGAATCCACTGCATTCAATCGGGATGCTTTGGGCCATGCCTCATAAAATCCACTGCATTCAACGACGCTGCATGGAATCCACCGAATTTAATTGGGATACATTATACTAAGCTGTATCGAATCCACTGCATTCAATCAGGATGCATTTTACCACATTGCATGGAGTTCACTGCATTTAATCATGCTGCACGTAATCCACTGCATTCAATCAGGATGCTTTGGGCCATGCTGCATAAAATCCACTGCATTCAATCATGCTGCATGGAATCCACTGCATTCAATCGGGATGCATTTTACCAGGCTGCATGGAATCCACTGCATTCAATCACGCTGCATGGAATCCACTGCATTCAATCACGCTGCATGGAATCCTCTGCATTCAATCAGGATGCATTGTAATAAGCTGCATGGAATCCATTCAGCCATCACGCTGCATGGACTCCGCTGCATACAGTCGGGATCCATTACGCCACAATGCATGGAATCCTCTGCATTCAATCCGGATGCATTTTACCAGGCTGCATGGAATCCACTGCATTCAATCAGGATGCATTTTACCAGGCTGCCTGGAATCCATGCATTTATCACACTGCATGGACTCCACTGCATACAATCGGGATCCATTACGACACAATGCATTGAATACTCTGCATTCAATAATGCTCCATGGAATCCACTGCATTCAATCGGGATGCTTTGGGGCATGCTTCATGAAATCCACTGCATTCAATCATGCTGCATGGCATCGACTGCGCTCCATCATGCTGCATAAAATCCACTGCATTCCATAGGGTTCCATTTCTTCACACTGCAGGGAATACAATGCATTCAATCGGGATGCATTTTAACACTCTGCATGGATTACACTGCTGCATAATGGATTACACTGCTGCAATCATGCTGCATATAATCCACTGCATTCAATCGGGATGATTTGGGCCATGCTGCATAAAATCCACTGCATTCCATCGGGATGCATTGGGCCTCGCTGCATGGACTCCACTGCATACAATCGGGATCCATTGCACCACAATGCATGGAATCTTCTGCATTCATTGATGCTGCATGGAATCCACTGCATTCAATTGGGATGCTTTGGGCCATGCTGCATATAATCCAGTGCATTCAATTGGGATGCATTTGGCCTCGCTCCATTGACTCCACTGCATACAATAAGGATCAATTGCAACACAATGCATGGAATCCTCTGCATTCAATGATGCTCGATTGAATCCAGTGCACTCAATCAGGATGCTTTGGGCCATGCTGCATAAAATACACTGCATTCAATAGGGTTCCAACACTTCACGCTGCATGGAATCCACTGCATTCAATCAGGATGCTTTGGGCCATGCTTAATAAATTCCACTGCATTCAACGACACTGCATGGAATCCACCGAATTTAACTGGGATACATTATACTAAGCTGTATCGAATCCACTGCATTCAATCAGGATGCATTTTACCACATTGCATGGAGTTCACTGCATTTAATCATGCTGCACGTAATCCACTGCATTCAATCAGGATGCTTTGGGCCATGCTGCATAAAATCCACTGCATTCAATCATGCTGCACGTAATCCACTGCATTCAATCGGGATGCATTTTACCAGGCTGCATGGAATCCACTGCCTTCAATCACGCTCCATGGAATCCACTGCATTCAATCGGGATGCATTTTACCAGGCTGCATGGAATCCACTGCATTCAATCACGCTGCATGGAATCCACTGCATTCAATCACGCTGCATGGAATCCACTGCATTCAATCAGGATGCATTTTAATAAGCTGCATGGAATCCATTCAGTCATCACGCTGCATGGACTCCGCTGCATATATTCGGGATCCATTACACCACAATGCATGGAATCCTCTGCATTCAATCATGCTGCATGGAATCCACTGCATTCAATCGGGATGCAATTTACCAGGCTGAATGGAGTACACTGCATTCAATCACGCTGCATGGAATCCCCTGCATTCAATCGGGATGCTTTGGGCCATGCTGCAAAAAAATCCACTGCATTCAATCGGCATGCATTGGGCCTCGCTTCATGGACTCCAGTGCATACAGTCGGGATCCATTGCACCACAATGCATGGAATCCTCTGCATTCAATGACGCTGCATGGAATCCACTGCATTCAATCGGGATGCTTTGGGCCATGCCTCATAAAATCCACTTCATTCAATGACGCTGCATGGAATCGACTGCATTCAATCATGCTGCATATAATCCACTGCTTACAATAGGGTTCAATTACTTCACGCTTCATGGAATCCACTGCATTCAATCACGCTGCATGGAATCCACAGCATTCCATCGGGATGCATGTTCCCACGCTGCATGGAGTACACTGCATTCAATCAAAATGCATGGAATCCACTGCATTCAATCGGGATGCTTTGGGCCATGCTGCATACAATCCACTGCATTCAATCGGGATGCATTGGGCCTCACTGCATGAACTCCACTGCATATAATCGGGATCCATTACACCACAATGCATGGAAACATCTGCATTCAATGACGCTGCATGGAATCCACTGCATTAAATCACGCTGCATGGAATCCACTGCATTCAATCAGGATGCATTTTACCATGCTGCCTGGAATCCATGCATTTATCACACTGCATGGACTCCACTGCATACAATCGGGATCCATTACGACACAATGCATTGAATACTCTGCATTCAATAATGCTCCATGGAATCCACTGCATTCAATCAGGATGCTTTTGGCCATGCTGCATAAAATCCACTGCATTTAATCATGCTGCATAGAATCCACTGCATTCAATCATGCTGCATAATATCCACTGCATTCTAAATGTTCCATTTCTTCACGCTGCATGGAATCCACTGCATTCCATCGGGATGCATGTTCCCACGCTGCATGGAGTACACTGCATTCAATCAAAATGCATGGAATCCACTGCATTCAATCGGGATGCTTTGGGCCATGCTGCATACAATCCACTGCATTCAATCGGGATGCATTGGGCCTCACTGCATGGACTCCACTGCATATAATCGGGATCCATTACACCACAATGCATGGAATCATCTGCATTCAATGACGCTGCATGGAATCCACTGCATTCAATCAGGATGCATTTTACCAGGCTGCATGGAATCCATGCATTCATCACGCTGCATGGACTCCACTGCATACAATCGGGATCCATTGCGCCACAATGCATGGAATCCTCTGCATTCAATCAGGATGCTTTGGGCCATGCTGCATAAAATCCACTGCATTCATTCATGCTCCATTAAATCCACTGCATTCAATCAGGCTGCATAAAATACACTGCATTCAATAGGGTTCCATTACTTCACACTTCATGGAATACAGTGCATTCAATCACACTTCATGGAATCCACTGCACTCAATCGGGATTCATTTTACCACGCTGTATGGAGTTCACTGCATTCAATCACAATGCATGGAATCCACTGCATTCAATCGGGATGCTTTGGGCCATGCCTCATAAAATCCACTGCATTCAACGACGCTGCATGGAATCCACCGAATTTAATTGGGATACATTATACTAAGCTGTATCGAATCCACTGCATTCAATCAGGATGCATTTTACCACATTGCATGGAGTTCACTGCATTTAATCATGCTGCACGTAATCCACTGCATTCAATCAGGATGCTTTGGGCCATGCTGCATAAAATCCACTGCATTCAATCATGCTGCACGTAATCCACTGCATTCAATCGGGATGCATTTTACCAGGCTGCATGGAATCCACTGCATTCAATCACGCTGCATGGAATCCACTGCATTCAATCGGGATGCATTTTACCAGGCTGCATGGAATCCACTGCATTCAATCACGCTGCATGGAATCCACTGCATTCAATCACGCTGCATGGAATCCACTGCATTCAATCAGGATGCATTTTAATAAGCTGCATGGAATCCATTCAGTCATCACGCTGCATGGACTCTGCTGCATACAGTCGGGATCCATTACGCCGCAATGCATGGAATCCTCTGCATTCAATCACGCTGCATGGAATCCACTGCATTCAATCGGGATGCAATTTACCACGCTGAATGGAGTACACTGCATTCAATCACGCTGCATGGAATCCACTGCATTCAATCGGGATGCTTTGGGCCATGCTGCAAAAAAATCCACTGCATTCAATCGGGATGCATTGGGCCTCGCTTCATGGACTCCAGTGCATACAGTCGGGATCCATGGCACCAAAATGCATGGAATCCTCTGCATTCAATGACGCTGCATGGAATCCACTGCATTCAATCGGGATGCTTTGGGCCATGCCTCATAAAATCCACTTCATTCAATGACGCTGCATGGAATCGACTGCATTCAAACATGCTGCATATAATCCACTGCTTACAATAGGGTTCAATTACTTCACGCTGCATGGAATCCACTGCATTCAATCACGCTGCATGGAATCCACTGCATTCCATCGGGATGCATGTTCCCACGCTGCATGGAGTACACTGCATTCGATCAAAATGCATGGAATCCACTGCATTCAATCGGGATGCTTTGGGCCATGCTGCATACAATCCACTGCATTCAATCGGGATGCATTGGGCCTCACTGCATGGACTCCACTGCATATAATCGGGATCCATTACACCACAATGCCTGGAATCATCTGCATTCAATGACGCTGCCTGGAATCCACTGCATTCAATCGGGATGCATTTTACCAGGCTGCATGGAATCCACTGCATTCAATCACGCTGCATGGAATCCACTGCATTCAATCACGCTGCATGGAATCCACTGCATTCAATCAGGATGCATTTTAATAAGCTGCATGGAATCCATTCAGTCATCACGCTGCATGGACTCCGCTGCATACAGTCGGGATCCATTACGCCACAATGCATGGAATCCTCTGCATTCAATCCGGATGCATTTTACCAGGCTGCATGGAATCCACTGCATTCAATCAGGATGCATTTTACCAGGCTGCCTGGAATCCATGCATCTATCACACTGCATGGACTCCACTGCATACAATCGGGATCCATTACGACACAATGCATTGAATACTCTGCATTCAATAATGCTCCATGGAATCCACTGCATTCAATCGGGATGCTTTGGGGCATGCTTCATGAAATCCACTGCATTCAATCATGCTGCATGGAATCCACTGCACTCCATCATGCTGCATAAAATCCACTGCATTCAATAGGGTTCCATTTCTTCACACTGCAGGGAATACAATGCATTCAATCGGGATGCATTTTAACACTCTGCATGGATTACACTGCTGCATAATGGATTACACTGCTGCAATCATGCTGCATATAATCCACTGCATTCAATCGGGATGATTTGGGCCATGCTGCATAAAATCCACTGCATTCCATCGGGATGCATTGGGCCTCGCTGCATGGACTCCACTGCATACAATCGGGATCCATTGCACCACAATGCATGGAATCTTCTGCATTCATTGATGCTGCATGGAATCCACTGCATTCAATTGGGATGCTTTGGGCCATGCTGCATATAATCCAGTGCATTCAATTGGGATGCATTTGGCCTCGCTCCATTGACTCCACTGCATACAATAAGGATCAATTGCAACACAATGCATGGAATCCTCTGCATTCAATGATGCTCGATTGAATCCAGTGCACTCAATCAGGATGCTTTGGGCCATGCTGCATAAAATCCACTGCATTCAATAGGGTTCCAACACTTCACGCTGCATGGAATCCACTGCATTCAATCAGGATGCTTTGGGCCATGCTTAATAAATTCCACTGCATTCAACGACACTGCATGGAATCCACCGAATTTAATTGGGATACATTATACTAAGCTGTATCGAATCCACTGCATTCAATCAGGATGCATTTTACCACATTGCATGGAGTTCACTGCATTTAATCATGCTGCACGTAATCCACTGCATTCAATCAGGATGCTTTGGGCCATGCTGCATAAAATCCACTGCATTCAATCATGCTGCACGTAATCCACTGCATTCAATCGGGATGCATTTTACCAGGCTGCATGGAATCCACTGCATTCAATCACGCTGCATGGAATCCACTGCATTCAATCGGGATGCATTTTACCTCGCTGCATGGAATCCACTGCATTCAATCACGCTGCATGGAATCCACTGCATTCAATCACGCTGCATGGAATCCACTGCATTCAATCAGGATGCATTTTAATAAGCTGCATGGAATCCATTCAGTCATCACGCTGCATGGACTCCGCTGCATACAGTCGGGATCCATTACGCCGCAATGCATGGAATCCTCTGCATTCAATCACGCTGCATGGAATCCACTGCATTCAATCGGGATGCAATTTACCACGCTGAATGGAGTACACTGCATTCAATCACGCTGCATGGAATCCCCTGCATTCAATCGGGATGCTTTGGGCCATGCTGCAAAAAAATCCACTGCATTCAATCGGGATGCATTGGGCCTCGCTTCATGGACTCCAGTGCATACAGTCGGGATCCATGGCACCAAAATGCATGGAATCCTCTGCATTCAATG
Organism: Sus scrofa; assembly: GCF_054392235.1. Taxonomy (NCBI): domain Eukaryota; kingdom Metazoa; phylum Chordata; class Mammalia; order Artiodactyla; family Suidae; genus Sus; species Sus scrofa. The sequence goes on from NC_139399.1 coordinate 5,301,247, forward strand.
ACGCTGCATGGAATCCACTGCATTCAATCAGGATGCTTTGGGCCATGCCTCATAAAATCCACTTCATTCAATGACGCTGCATGGAATCGACTGCATTCAATCATGCTGCATATAATCCACTGCTTACAATAGGGTTCAATTTCTTCACGCTGCATGGAATCCACTGCATTCAATCACGCTGCATGGAATCCACTGCATTCCATCGGGATGCATGTTCCCACGCTGCATGGAGTACACTGCATTCAATCAAAATGCATGGAATCCACTGCATTCAATCGGGATGCTTTGGGCCATGCTGCATACAATCCACTGCATTCAATCGGGATGCATTGGGCCTCACTGCATGGACTCCACTGCATATAATCGGGATCCATTACACCACAATGCCTGGAATCATCTGCATTCAATGACGCTGCCTGGAAACCACTGCATTCAATCGGGATGCATTTTACCAGGCTGCATGGAATCCATGCATTCATCACGCTGCATGGACTCCACTGCATACAATCGGGATCCATTGCGCCACAATGCATGGAATCCTCTGCATTCAATCAGGATGCTTTGAGCCATTCTGCATAAAATCCACTGCATTCAATCATGCTCCATTAAATCCACTGCATTCAATCAGGCTGCATAAAATACACTGCATTCAATAGGGTTCCATTACTTCACACTTCATGGAATACAGTGCATTCAATCACGCTTCATGGAATCCACTGCATTCAATCGGGATTCATTTTACCACGCTGCATGGAGTTCACTGCATTCAATCACAATGCATGGAATCCACTGCATTCAATCGGGATGCTTTGGGCCATGCCTCATAAAATCCACTGCATTCAACGACGCTGCATGGAATCCACCGAATTTAACTGGGATACATTATACTAAGCTGTATCGAATCCACTGCATTCAATCAGGATGCATTTTACCATATGGCATGGAGTTCACTGCATTCAATCATGCTACACGTAATCCACTGCATTCAATCAGGATGCTTTGGGCCATGCTGCATAAAATCCACTGCATTCAATCGGGATGCATTGTACCAGGCTGCATGGAATCCACTGCATTCAATCACGCTGCATGGAATCCACTGCATTCAATCGGGATGCATTTTACCAGGCTGCATGGAATCCACTGCATTCAATCACGCTGCATGGAATCCACTGCATTCAATCACGCTGCATGGAATCCACTGTATTCAATCAGGATGCATTTTACCAGGCTGCCTGGAATCCATGCATTCATCACACTGCATGGACTCCACTGCATACAATCGGGATCCATTGCGCCACAATGCATGGAATACTCTGCATTCAATGATACTCCATGGACTCCACTGCATTCAATCAGGATGCTTTGGGCCATGCTGCATAAAATCCACTGCATTTAATCATGCTGCTTGGAATCCACTGCATTCAATCATGCTGCATAATATCCACTGCATTCAAAATGTTCCATTTCTTCACGCTGCATGGAATCCACTGCATTCAATCGGGATGCATTTTACCTCGCTGCATGGAGTACACTGCATTCAATCTCAATGCATGGAATCCACTGCATTCAATCGGGATGCTTTGGGCCATGCTGCAAAAAATCCACTGCAATCAATCAGGATGCATTGGGCCTCGCTGCATGAACTCCACTGCATACAATCGCGATCCATTGCGCCACAATGCATGGAATCCTCTGCATTCAATGATGCTGCATGGAATCCACTGCATTCAATCAGGATGCATTTTACCACACTGCATGGAGTACACTGCATTCAATCACAATGGATGGAATCCAATGCATTCAATCGGGATGCTTTGGGCCATGCTGCAAAAAATCCACTGCATTCAATCGGGATGCACTGGGCCTCGCTGCATGGACTCCACTGCATTCAATTGGTATCCATTGCGCTGCAATGCATGGAATCCTCTGCATTCAATGATGCTGCATGGAATCCACTGCATTCAATCGGGATGCATTTTACCACACTGCATGGAGTACACTGCATTCAATCACAATGGATGGAATCCACTGCATTCAATCATGCTGCATGGAATCCACTGCATTCAATCATGCTGCATAATATCCACTGCATTCTAAATGTTCCATTTCTTCACGCTGCATGGAATCCACTGCATTCCATCGGGATGCATGTTCCCACGCTGCATGGAGTACACTGCATTCAATCAAAATGCATGGAATCCACTGCATTCAATCGGGATGCTTTGGGCCATGCTGCATACAATCCACTGCATTCAATCGGGATGCATTGGGCCTCACTGCATGGACTCCACTGCATATAATCGGGATCCATTACACCACAATGCATGGAATCATCTGCATTCAATGACGCTGCATGGAATCCACTGCATTCAATCGGGATGCATTTTACCAGGCTGCATGGAATCCATGCATTCATCACGCTGCATGGACTCCACTGCATACAATCGGGATCCATTGCGCCACAATGCATGGAATCCTCTGCATTCAATCAGGATGCTTTGGGCCATGCTGCATAAAATCCACTGCATTCAATCATGCTCCATTAAATCCACTGCATTCAATCAGGCTGCATAAAATACACTGCATTCAATAGGGTTCCATTACTTCACACTTCATGGAATACAGTGCATTCAATCACGCTTCATGGAATCCACTGCATTCAATCGGGATTCATTTTACCACGCTGCATGGAGTTCACTGCATTCAATCACAATGCATGGAATCCACTGCATTCAATCGGGATGCTTTGGGCCATGCCTCATAAAATCCACTGCATTCAACGACGCTGCATGGAATCCACCGAATTTAACTGGGATACATTATACTAAGCTGTATCGAATCCACTGCATTCAATCAGGATGCATTTTACCATATGGCATGGAGTTCACTGCATTCAATCATGCTACACGTAATCCACTGCATTCAATCAGGATGCTTTGGGCCATGCTGCATAAAATCCACTGCATTCAATCGGGATGCATTTTACCAGGCTGCATGGAATCCACTGCATTCAATCACGCTGCATGGAATCCACTGCATTCAATCGGGATGCATTTTACCAGGCTGCATGGAATCCACTGCATTCAATCACGCTGCATGGAATCCACTGCATTCAATCACGCTGCATGGAATCCACTGTATTCAATCAGGATGCATTTTACCAGGCTGCCTGGAATCCATGCATTCATCACACTGCATGGACTCCACTGCATACAATCGGGATCCATTGCGCCACAATGCATGGAATACTCTGCATTCAATGATACTCCATGGACTCCACTGCATTCAATCAGGATGCTTTGGGCCATGCTGCATAAAATCCACTGCATTTAATCATGCTGCTTGGAATCCACTGCATTCAATCATGCTGCATAATATCCACTGCATTCAAAATGTTCCATTTCTTCACGCTGCATGGAATCCACTGCATTCAATCGGGATGCATTTTACCTCGCTGCATGGAGTACACTGCATTCAATCTCAATGCATGGAATCCACTGCATTCAATCGGGATGCTTTGGGCCATGCTGCAAAAAATCCACTGCAATCAATCAGGATGCATTGGGCCTCGCTGCATGAACTCCACTGCATACAATCGCGATCCATTGCGCCACAATGCATGGAATCCTCTGCATTCAATGATGCTGCATGGAATCCACTGCATTCAATCAGGATGCATTTTACCACACTGCATGGAGTACACTGCATTCAATCACAATGGATGGAATCCAATGCATTCAATCGGGATGCTTTGGGCCATGCTGCAAAAAATCCACTGCATTCAATCGGGATGCACTGGGCCTCGCTGCATGGACTCCACTGCATTCAATTGGTATCCATTGCGCTGCAATGCATGGAATCCTCTGCATTCAATGATGCTGCATGGAATCCACTGCATTCAATCGGGATGCATTTTACCACACTGCATGGAGTACACTGCATTCAATCACAATGGATGGAATCCACTGCATTCAATCATGCTGCATGGAATCCACTGCATTCAATCATGCTGCATAATATCCACTGCATTCTAAATGTTCCATTTCTTCACGCTGCATGGAATCCACTGCATTCCATCGGGATGCATGTTCCCACGCTGCATGGAGTACACTGCATTCAATCAAAATGCATGGAATCCACTGCATTCAATCGGGATGCTTTGGGCCATGCTGCATACAATCCACTGCATTCAATCGGGATGCATTGGGCCTCACTGCATGGACTCCACTGCATATAATCGGGATCCATTACACCACAATGCATGGAATCATCTGCATTCAATGACGCTGCATGGAATCCACTGCATTCAATCGGGATGCATTTTACCAGGCTGCATGGAATCCATGCATTCATCACGCTGCATGGACTCCACTGCATACAATCGGGATCCATTGCGCCACAATGCATGGAATCCTCTGCATTCAATCAGGATGCTTTGGGCCATGCTGCATAAAATCCACTGCATTCAATCATGCTCCATTAAATCCACTGCATTCAATCAGGCTGCATAAAATACACTGCATTCAATAGGGTTCCATTACTTCACACTTCATGGAATACAGTGCATTCAATCACACTTCATGGAATCCACTGCATTCAATCGGGATTCATTTTACCACGCTGCATGGAGTTCACTGCATTCAATCACAATGCATGGAATCCACTGCATTCAATCGGGATGCTTTGGGCCATGCCTCATAAAATCCACTGCATTCAACGACGCTGCATGGAATCCACCGAATTTAATTGGGATACATTATACTAAGCTGTATCGAATCCACTGCATTCAATCACGATGCATTTTACCACATTGCATGGAGTTCACTGCATTTAATCATGCTGCACGTAATCCACTGCATTCAATCAGGATGCTTTGGGCCATGCTGCATAAAATCCACTGCATTCAATCATGCTGCACGTAATCCACTGCATTCAATCGGGATGCATTTTACCAGGCTGCATGGAATCCACTGCATTCAATCACGCTGCATGGAATCCACTGCATTCAATCGGGATGCATTTTACCTCGCTGCATGGAATCCACTGCATTCAATCACGCTGCATGGAATCCACTGCATTCAATCACGCTGCATGGAATCCACTGCATTCAATCAGGATGCATTTTAATAAGCTGCATGGAATCCATTCAGTCATCACGCTGCATGGACTCCGCTGCATACAGTCGGGATCCATTACGCCACAATGCATGGAATCCTCTGCATTCAATCACGCTGCATGGAATCCACTGCATTCAATCGGGATGCAATTTACCACGCTGAATGGAGTACACTGCATTCAATCACGCTGCATGGAATCCCCTGCATTCAATCGGGATGCTTTGGGCCATGCTGCAAAAAAATCCACTGCATTCAATCGGGATGCATTGGGCCTCGCTTCATGGACTCCAGTGCATACAGTCGGGATCCATGGCACCAAAATGCATGGAATCCTCTGCATTCAATGACGCTGCATGGAATCCACTGCATTCAATCAGGATGCTTTGGGCCATGCCTCATAAAATCCACTTCATTCAATGACGCTGCATGGAATCGACTGCATTCAATCATGCTGCATATAATCCACTGCTTACAATAGGGTTCAATTTCTTCACGCTGCATGGAATCCACTGCATTCAATCACGCTGCATGGAATCCACTGCATTCCATCGGGATGCATGTTCCCACGCTGCATGGAGTACACTGCATTCAATCAAAATGCATGGAATCCACTGCATTCAATCGGGATGCTTTGGGCCATGCTGCATACAATCTACTGCATTCAGTCGGGATGCATTGGGCCTCACTGCATGGACTCCACTGCATATAATCGGGATCCATTACACCACAATGCATGGAATCATCTGCATTCAATGACGCTGCATGGAAACCACTGCATTCAATCGGGATGCATTTTACCAGGCTGCATGGAATCCATGCATTCATCACGCTGCATGGACTCCACTGCATACAATCGGGATCCATTGCGCCACAATGCATGGAATCCTCTGCATTCAATCAGGATGCTTTGGGCCATTCTGCATAAAATCCACTGCATTCAATCATGCTCCATTAAATCCACTGCATTCATTCAGGCTGCATAAAATACACTGCATTCAATAGGGTTCCATTACTTCACACTTCATGGAATACAGTGCATTCAATCACGCTTCATGGAATCCACTGCATTCAATCGGGATTCATTTTACCACGCTGCATGGAGTTCACTGCATTCAATCACAATGCATGGAATCCACTGCATTCAATCGGGATGCTTTGGGCCATGCCTCATAAAATCCACTGCATTCAACGACGCTGCATGGAATCCACCGAATTTAACTGGGATACATTATACTAAGCTGTATCGAATCCACTGCATTCAATCAGGATGCATTTTACCATATGGCATGGAGTTCACTGCATTCAATCATGCTACACGTAATCCACTGCATTCAATCAGGATGCTTTGGGCCATGCTGCATAAAATCCACTGCATTCAATCATGCTGCACGTAATCCACTGCATTCAATCGGGATGCATTTTACCAGGCTGCATGGAATCCACTGCATTCAATCACGCTGCATGGAATCCACTGCATTCAATCGGGATGCATTTTACCAGGCTGCATGGAATCCACTGCATTCAATCACGCTGCATGGAATCCACTGCATTCAATCACGCTGCATGGAATCCACTGTATTCAATCAGGATGCATTTTACCAGGCTGCCTGGAATCCATGCATTCATCACACTGCATGGACTCCACTGCATACAATCGGGATCCATTGCGCCACAATGCATGGAATACTCTGCATTCAATGATACTCCATGGACTCCACTGCATTCAATCAGGATGCTTTGGGCCATGCTGCATAAAATCCACTGCATTTAATCATGCTGCTTGGAATCCACTGCATTCAATCATGCTGCATAATATCCACTGCATTCAAAATGTTCCATTTCTTCACGCTGCATGGAATCCACTGCATTCAATCGGGATGCATTTTACCTCGCTGCATGGAGTACACTGCATTCAATCTCAATGCATGGAATCCACTGCATTCAATCGGGATGCTTTGGGCCATGCTGCAAAAAATCCACTGCAATCAATCAGGATGCATTGGGCCTCGCTGCATGAACTCCACTGCATACAATCGCGATCCATTGCGCCACAATGCATGGAATCCTCTGCATTCAATGATGCTGCATGGAATCCACTGCATTCAATCAGGATGCATTTTACCACACTGCATGGAGTACACTGCATTCAATCACAATGGATGGAATCCAATGCATTCAATCGGGATGCTTTGGGCCATGCTGCAAAAAATCCACTGCATTCAATCGGGATGCACTGGGCCTCGCTGAATGGACTCCACTGCATTCAATTGGTATCCATTGCGCTGCAATGCATGGAATCCTCTGCATTCAATGATGCTGCATGGAATCCACTGCATTCAATCGGGATGCATTTTACCACACTGCATGGAGTACACTGCATTCAATCACAATGGATGGAATCCACTGCATTCAATCATGCTGCATGGAATCCACTGCATTCAATCATGCTGCATAATATCCACTGCATTCTAAATGTTCCATTTCTTCACGCTGCATGGAATCCACTGCATTCCATCGGGATGCATGTTCCCACGCTGCATGGAGTACACTGCATTCAATCAAAATGCAAGGAATCCACTGCATTCAATCGGGATGCTTTGGGCCATGCTGCATACAATCCACTGCATTCAATCGGGATGCATTGGGCCTCACTGCATGGACTCCACTTCATATAATCGGGATCCATTACACCACAATGCATGGAATCATCTGCATTCATTGACGCTGCATGGAATCCACTGCATTCAATCGGGATGCATTTTAACAGGCTGCATGGAATCCATGCATTCATCACGCTGCATGGACTCCACTGCATACAATCGGGATCCATTGTGCCACAATGCATGGAATCCACTGCATTCAATCAGGATGCATTTTAATAAGCTGCATGGAATCCATTCAGTCATCACGCTGCATGGACTCCGCTGCATACAGTCGGGATCCATTACGCCACAATGCATGGAATCTTCTGCATTCAATCACGCTGCATGGAATCCACTGCATTCAATCGGGATGCAATTTACCACGCTGAATGGAGTACACTGCATTCAATCACGCTGCATGGAATCCACTGCATTCAATCACGCTGCATGGAATCCACTGCATTCAATCACGCTGCATGGAATCCACTGTATTCAATCAGGATGCATTTTACCAGGCTGCCTGGAATCCATGCATTCATCACACTGCATGGACTCCACTGCATACAATCGGGATCCATTGCGCCACAATGCATGGAATACTCTGCATTCAATGATACTCCATGGACTCCACTGCATTCAATCAGGATGCTTTGGGCCATGCTGCATAAAATCCACTGCATTTAATCATGCTGCTTGGAATCCACTGCATTCAATCATGCTGCATAATATCCACTGCATTCAAAATGTTCCATTTCTTCACGCTGCATGGAATCCACTGCATTCAATCGGGATGCATTTTACCTCGCTGCATGGAGTACACTGCATTCAATCTCAATGCATGGAATCCACTGCATTCAATCGGGATGCTTTGGGCCATGCTGCAAAAAATCCACTGCAATCAATCAGGATGCATTGGGCCTCGCTGCATGAACTCCACTGCATACAATCGCGATCCATTGCGCCACAATGCATGGAATCCTCTGCATTCAATGATGCTGCATGGAATCCACTGCATTCAATCAGGATGCATTTTACCACACTGCATGGAGTACACTGCATTCAATCACAATGGATGGAATCCAATGCATTCAATCGGGATGCTTTGGGCCATGCTGCAAAAAATCCACTGCATTCAATCGGGATGCACTGGGCCTCGCTGAATGGACTCCACTGCATTCAATTGGTATCCATTGCGCTGCAATGCATGGAATCCTCTGCATTCAATGATGCTGCATGGAATCCACTGCATTCAATCGGGATGCATTTTACCACACTGCATGGAGTACACTGCATTCAATCACAATGGATGGAATCCACTGCATTCAATCATGCTGCATGGAATCCACTGCATTCAATCATGCTGCATAATATCCACTGCATTCTAAATGTTCCATTTCTTCACGCTGCATGGAATCCACTGCATTCCATCGGGATGCATGTTCCCACGCTGCATGGAGTACACTGCATTCAATCAAAATGCAAGGAATCCACTGCATTCAATCGGGATGCTTTGGGCCATGCTGCATACAATCCACTGCATTCAATCGGGATGCATTGGGCCTCACTGCATGGACTCCACTTCATATAATCGGGATCCATTACACCACAATGCATGGAATCATCTGCATTCATTGACGCTGCATGGAATCCACTGCATTCAATCGGGATGCATTTTAACAGGCTGCATGGAATCCATGCATTCATCACGCTGCATGGACTCCACTGCATACAATCGGGATCCATTGTGCCACAATGCATGGAATCCACTGCATTCAATCAGGATGCATTTTAATAAGCTGCATGGAATCCATTCAGTCATCACGCTGCATGGACTCCGCTGCATACAGTCGGGATCCATTACGCCACAATGCATGGAATCTTCTGCATTCAATCACGCTGCATGGAATCCACTGCATTCAATCGGGATGCAATTTACCACGCTGAATGGAGTACACTGCATTCAATCACGCTGCATGGAATCCACTGCATTCAATCACGCTGCATGGAATCCACTGCATTCAATCACGCTGCATGGAATCCACTGTATTCAATCAGGATGCATTTTACCAGGCTGCCTGGAATCCATGCATTCATCACACTGCATGGACTCCACTGCATACAATCGGGATCCATTGCGCCACAATGCATGGAATACTCTGCATTCAATGATACTCCATGGACTCCACTGCATTCAATCAGGATGCTTTGGGCCATGCTGCATAAAATCCACTGCATTTAATCATGCTGCTTGGAATCCACTGCATTCAATCATGCTGCATAATATCCACTGCATTCTAAATGTTCCATTTCTTCACGCTGCATGGAATCCACTGCATTCAATCGGGATGCATTTTACCTCGCTGCATGGAGTACACTGCATTCAATCTCAATGCATGGAATCCACTGCATTCAATCGGGATGCTTTGGGCCATGCTGCAAAAAATCCACTGCAATCAATCAGGATGCATTGGGCCTCGCTGCATGAACTCCACTGCATACAATCGCGATCCATTGCGCCACAATGCATGGAATCCTCTGCATTCAATGATGCTGCATGGAATCCACTGCATTCAATCAGGATGCATTTTACCACACTGCATGGAGTACACTGCATTCAATCACAATGGATGGAATCCAATGCATTCAATCGGGATGCTTTGGGCCATGCTGCAAAAAATCCACTGCATTCAATCGGGATGCACTGGGCCTCGCTGAATGGACTCCACTGCATTCAATTGGTATCCATTGCGCTGCAATGCATGGAATCCTCTGCATTCAATGATGCTGCATGGAATCCACTGCATTCAATCGGGATGCATTTTACCACACTGCATGGAGTACACTGCATTCAATCACAATGGATGGAATCCACTGCATTCAATCATGCTGCATAATATCCACTGCATTCTAAATGTTCCATTTCTTCACGCTGCATGGAATCCACTGCATTCCATCGGGATGCATGTTCCCACGCTGCATGGAGTACACTGCATTCAATCAAAATGCAAGGAATCCACTGCATTCAATCGGGATTCTTTGGGCCATGCTGCATACAATCCACTGCATTCAATCGGGATGCATTGGGCCTCACTGCATGGACTCCACTTCATATAATCGGGATCCATTACACCACAATGCATGGAATCATCTGCATTCATTGACGCTGCATGGAATCCACTGCATTCAATCGGGATGCATTTTAACAGGCTGCATGGAATCCATGCATTCATCACGCTGCATGGACTCCACTGCATACAATCGGGATCCATTGTGCCACAATGCATGGAATCCACTGCATTCAATCAGGATGCATTTTAATAAGCTGCATGGAATCCATTCAGTCATCACGCTGCATGGACTCCGCTGCATACAGTCGGGATCCATTACGCCACAATGCATGGAATCCTCTGCATTCAATCACGCTGCATGGAATCCACTGCATTCAATCGGGATGCAATTTACCACGCTGAATGGAGTACACTGCATTCAATCACGCTGCATGGAATCCCCTGCATTCAATCGGGATGCTTTGGGCCATGCTGCAAAAAAATCCACTGCATTCAATCGGGATGCATTGGGCCTCGCTTCATGGACTCCAGTGCATACAGTCGGGATCCATTGCACCAAAATGCATGGAATCCTCTGCATTCAATGACGCTGCATGGAATCCACTGCATTCAATCAGGATGCTTTGGGCCATGCCTCATAAAATCCACTTCATTCAATGACGCTGCATGGAATCGACTGCATTCAATCATGCTGCATATAATCCACTGCTTACAATAGGGTTCAATTTCTTCACGCTGCATGGAATCCACTGCATTCAATCACGCTGCATGGAATCCACTGCATTCCATCGGGATGCATGATCCCACGCTGCATGGAGTACACTGCATTCAATCAAAATGCATGGAATCCACTGCATTCAATCGGGATGCTTTGGGCCATGCTGCATACAATCCACTGCATTCAATCGGGATGCATTGGGCCTCACTGCATGGACTCCACTGCATATAATCGGGATCCATTACACCACAATGCATGGAATCATCTGCATTCAATGACGCTGCATGGAATCCACTGCATTCAATCGGGATGCATTTTAACAGGCTGCATGGAATCCATGCATTCATCACGCTGCATGGACTCCACTGCATACAATCAGGATCCATTGCGCCACAATGCATGGAATCCTCTGCATTCAATCAGGATGCTTTGAGCCATGCTGCATAAAATCCACTGCATTCAATCATGCTCCATTAAATCCACTGCATTCAATCAGGCTGCATAAAATACACTGCATTCAATAGGGTTCCATTACTTCACACTTCATGGAATACAGTGCATTCAATCACGCTTCATGGAATCCACTGCATTCAATCGGGATTCATTTTACCACGCTGCATGGAGTTCACTGCATTCAATCTCAATGCATGGAATCCACTGCATTCAATCGGGATGCTTTGGGCCATGCTGCAAAAAATCCACTGCAATCAATCAGGATGCATTGGGCCTCGCTGCATGAACTCCACTGCATACAATCGCGATCCATTGCGCCACAATGCATGGAATCCTCTGCATTCAATTATGCTGCATGGAATCCACCTCATTCAATCAGGATGCATTTTACCACACTGCATGGAGTACACTGCATTCAATCACAATGGATGGAATCCAATGCATTCTATCGGGATGCTTTGGGCCATGCTGCAAAAAATCCACAGCATTCAATCGGGATGCACTAGGCCTCGCTGCATGGACTCCACTGCATTCAATTGGTATCCATTGCGCTGCAATGCATGGAATCCTCTGCATTCAATGATGCTGCATGGAATCCACTGCATTCAATCGGGATGCATTTTACCACACTGCATGGAGTACACTGCATTCAATCACAATGGATGGAATCCACTGCATTCAATCGGGATGCTTTGGGGCATGCTTCATGAAATCCACTGCATTCAATCATGCTGCATGGAATCCACTGCACTCCATCATGCTGCATAAAATCCACTGCATTCAATAGGGTTCCATTTCTTCACACTGCAGGGAATACAATGCATTCAATCGGGATGCATTTTAACACTCTGCATGGATTACACTGCTGCATAATGGATTACACTGCTGCAATCATGCTGCATATAATCCACTGCATTCAATCGGGATGCTTTGGGCCATGCTGCATAAAATCCACTGCATTCCATCGGGATGCATTGGGCCTCGCTGCATGGACTCCACTGCATACAACCGGGATTCATTGCGCCACAATGCATGGAATTTTCTGCATTCATTGATGCTGCATGGAATCCACTGCATTCAATTGGGATGCTTTGGGCCATGCTGCATATAATCCAGTGCATTCAATTGGGATGCATTTGGCCTCGCTCCATTGACTCCACTGCATACAATAAGGATCAATTGCAACACAATGCATGGAATCCTCTGCATTCAATGATGCTCCATTGAATCCAGTGCACTCAATCAGGATGCTTTGGGCCATGCTGCATAAAATCCACTGCATTCAATAGGGTTCCAACACTTCACGCTGCATGGACTCCACTGCATTCAATCAGGATGCTTTGGGCCATGCTTAATAAATTCCACTGCATTCAACGACACTGCATGGAATCCACCGAATTTAACTGGGATACATTATACTAAGCTGTATCGAATCCACTGCATTCAATCAGGATGCATTTTACCACATTGCATGGAGTTCACTGCATTTAATCATGCTGCACGTAATCCACTGCATTCAATCAGGATGCTTTGGGCCATGCTGCATAAAATCCACTGCATTCAATCATGCTGCACGTAATCCACTGCATTCAATCGGGATGCATTTTACCAGGCTGCATGGAATCCACTGCCTTCAATCACACTGCATGGAATCCACTGCATTCAATCGGGATGCATTTTACCAGGCTGCATGGAATCCACTGCATTCAATCACGCTGCATGGAATCCACTGCATTCAATCACGCTGCATGGAATCCACTGCATTCAATCAGGATGCATTTTAATAAGCTGCATGGAATCCATTCAGTCATCACGCTGCATGGACTCCGCTGCATACAGTCGGGATCCATTACGCCACAATGCATGGAATCCTCTGCATTCAATCACGCTGCATGGAATCCACTGCATTCAATCGGGATGCAATTTACCAGGCTGAATGGAGTACACTGCATTCAATCACGCTGCATGGAATCCCCTGCATTCAATCGGGATGCTTTGGGCCATGCTGCAAAAAAATCCACTGCATTCAATCGGGATGCATTGGGCCTCGCTTCATGGACTCCAGTGCATACAGTCGGGATCCATTGCACCAAAATGCATGGAATCCTCTGCATTCAATGACGCTGCATGGAATCCACTGCATTCAATCAGGATGCTTTGGGCCATGCCTCATAAAATCCACTTCATTCAATGACGCTGCATGGAATCGACTGCATTCAATCATGCTGCATATAATCCACTGCTTACAATAGGGTTCAATTTCTTCACGCTGCATGGAATCCACTGCATTCAATCACGCTGCATGGAATCCACTGCATTCCATCGGGATGCATGTTCCCACGCTGCATGGAGTACACTGCATTCAATCAAAATGCATGGAATCCACTGCATTCAATCGGGATGCTTTGGGCCATGCTGCATACAATCCACTGCATTCAATCGGGATGCATTGGGCCTCACTGCATGGACTCCACTGCATATAATCGGGATCCATTACACCACAATGCCTGGAATCATCTGCATTCAATGACGCTGCCTGGAATCCACTGCATTCAATCGGGATGCATTTTACCAGGCTGCATGGAATCCATGCATTCATCACGCTGCATGGACTCCACTGCATACAATCGGGATCCATTGCGCCACAATGCATGGAATCCTCTGCATTCAATCAGGATGCTTTGGGCCATGCTGCATAAAATCCACTGCATTCAATCATGCTCCATTAAATCCACTGCATTCAATCAGGCTGCATAAAATACACTGCATTCAATAGGGTTCCATTACTTCACACTTCATGGAATACAGTGCATTCAATCACGCTTCATGGAATCCACTGCATTCAATCGGGATTCTTTTTACCACGCTGCATGGAGTTCACTGCATTCAATCACAATGCATGGAATCCACTGCATTCAATCGGGATGCTTTGGGCCATGCCTCATAAAATCCACTGCATTCAACGACGCTGCATGGAATCCACCGAATTTAATTGGGATACATTATACTAAGCTGTATCGAATCCACTGCATTCAATCAGGATGCATTTTACCACATTGCATGGAGTTCACTGCATTTAATCATGCTGCACGTAATCCACTGCATTCAATCAGGATGCTTTGGGCCATGCTGCATAAAATCCACTGCATTCAATCATGCTGCACGAAATCCACTGCATTCAATCGGGATGCATTTTACCAGGCTGCATGGAATCCACTGCATTCAATCACGCTGCATGGAATCCACTGCATTCAATCACGCTGCATGGAATCCAATGCATTCAATCAGGATGCATTTTAATAAGCTGCATGGAATCCATTCAGCCATCACGCTGCATGGACTCCGCTGCATACAGTCGGGATCCATTACGCCACAATGCATGGAATCCTCTGCATTCAATCCGGATGCATTTTACCAGGCTGCATGGAATCCACTGCATTCAATCAGGATGCATTTTACCAGGCTGCCTGGAATCCATGCATTTATCACACTGCATGGACTCCACTGCATACAATCGGGATCCATTACGACACAATGCATTGAATACTCTGCATTCAATAATGCTCCATGGAATCCACTGCATTCAATCGGGATGCTTTGGGGCATGCTTCATGAAATCCACTGCATTCAATCATGCTGCATGGCATCGACTGCACTCCATCATGCTGCATAAAATCCACTGCATTCCATAGGGTTCTATTTCTTCACACTGCAGGGAATACAATGCATTCAATCGGGATGCATTTTAACACTCTGCATGGATTACACTGCTGCATAATGGATTACACTGCTGCAATCATGCTGCATATAATCCACTGCATTCAATCGGGATGATTTGGGCCATGCTGCATAAAATCCACTGCATTCCATCGGGATGCATTGGGCCTCGCTGCATGGACTCCACTGCATACAATCGGGATCCATTGCACCACAATGCATGGAATCTTCTGCATTCATTGATGCTGCATGGAATCCACTGCATTCAATTGGGATGCTTTGGGCCATGCTGCATATAATCCAGTGCATTCAATTGGGATGCATTTGGCCTCGCTCCATTGACTCCACTGCATACAATAAGGATCAATTGCAACACAATGCATAGAATCCTCTGCATTCAATGATGCTCGATTGAATCCAGTGCACTCAATCAGGATGCTTTGGGCCATGCTGCATAAAATCCACTGCATTCAATAGGGTTCCAACACTTCACGCTGCATGGAATCCACTGCATTCAATCAGGATGCTTTGGGCCATGCTTAATAAATTCCACTGCATTCAACGACACTGCATGGAATCCACCGAATTTAACTGGGATACATTATACTAAGCTGTATCGAATCCACTGCATTCAATCAGGATGCATTTTACCACATTGCATGGAGTTCACTGCATTTAATCATGCTGCACGTAATCCACTGCATTCAATCAGGATGCTTTGGGCCATGCTGCATAAAATCCACTGCATTCAATCATGCTGCACGTAATCCACTGCATTCAATCGGGATGCATTTTACCAGGCTGCATGGAATCCACTGCCTTCAATCACGCTCCATGGAATCCACTGCATTCAATCGGGATGCATTTTACCAGGCTGCATGGAATCCACTGCATTCAATCACGCTGCATGGAATCCACTGCATTCAATCACGCTGCATGGAATCCACTGCATTCAATCAGGATGCATTTTAATAAGCTGCATGGAATCCATTCAGTCATCACGCTGCATGGACTCCGCTGCATATATTCGGGATCCATTACACCACAATGCATGGAATCCTCTGCATTCAATCATGCTGCATGGAATCCACTGCATTCAATCGGGATGCAATTTACCAGGCTGAATGGAGTACACTGCATTCAATCACGCTGCATGGAATCCCCTGCATTCAATCGGGATGCTTTGGGCCATGCTGCAAAAAAATCCACTGCATTCAATCGGCATGCATTGGGCCTCGCTTCATGGACTCCAGTGCATACAGTCGGGATCCATTGCACCACAATGCATGGAATCCTCTGCATTCAATGACGCTGCATGGAATCCACTGCATTCAATCGGGATGCTTTGGGCCATGCCTCATAAAATCCACTTCATTCAATGACGCTGCATGGAATCGACTGCATTCAATCATGCTGCATATAATCCACTGCTTACAATAGGGTTCAATTACTTCACGCTGCATGGAATCCACTGCATTCAATCACGCTGCATGGAATCCACTGCATTCCATCGGGATGCATGTTCCCACGCTGCATGGAGTACACTGCATTCAATCAAAATGCATGGAATCCACTGCATTCAATCGGGATGCTTTGGGCCATGCTGCATACAATCCACTGCATTCAATCGGGATGCATTGGGCCTCACTGCATGGACTCCACTGCATATAATCGGGATCCATTACACCACAATGCATGGAAACATCTGCATTCAATGACGCTGCATGGAATCCACTGCATTAAATCACGCTGCATGGAATCCACTGCATTCAATCAGGATGCATTTTACCATGCTGCCTGGAATCCATGCATTTATCACACTGCATGGACTCCACTGCATACAATCGGGATCCATTACGACACAATGCATTGAATACTCTGCATTCAATAATGCTCCATGGAATCCACTGCATTCAATCAGGATGCTTTGGGCCATGCTGCATAAAATCCACTGCATTTAATCATGCTGCATAGAATCCACTGCATTCAATCATGCTGCATAATATCCACTGCATTCTAAATGTTCCATTTCTTCACGCTGCATGGAATCCACTGCATTCCATCAGGATGCATGTTCCCACGCTGCATGGAGTACACTGCATTCAATCAAAATGCATGGAATCCACTGCATTCAATCGGGATGCTTTGGGCCATGCTGCATACAATCCACTGCATTCAATCGGGATGCATTGGGCCTCACTGCATGGACTCCACTGCATATAATCGGGATCCATTACACCACAATGCATGGAATCATCTGCATTCAATGACGCTGCATGGAATCCACTGCATTCAATCGGGATGCATTTTACCAGGCTGCATGGAATCCATGCATTCATCACGCTGCATGGACTCCACTGCATACAATCGGGATCCATTGCGCCACAATGCATGGAATCCTCTGCATTCAATCAGGATGCTTTGGGCCATGCTGCATAAAATCCACTGCATTCAATCATGCTCCATTAAATCCACTGCATTCAATCAGGCTGCATAAAATACACTGCATTCAATAGGGTTCCATTACTTCACACTTCATGGAATACAGTGCATTCAATCACACTTCATGGAATCCAATGCATTCAATCGGGATTCATTTTACCACGCTGCATGGAGTTCACTGCATTCAATCACAATGCATGGAATCCACTGCATTCAATCGGGATGCTTTGGGCCATGCCTCATAAAATCCACTGCATTCAACGACGCTGCATGGAATCCACCGAATTTAATTGGGATACATTATACTAAGCTGTATCGAATCCACTGCATTCAATCAGGATGCATTTTACCACATTGCATGGAGTTCACTGCATTTAATCATGCTGCACGTAATCCACTGCATTCAATCAGGATGCTTTGGGCCATGCTGCATAAAATCCACTGCATTCAATCATGCTGCACGTAATCCACTGCATTCAATCGGGATGCATTTTACCAGGCTGCATGGAATCCACTGCATTCAATCACGCTGCATGGAATCCACTGCATTCAATCGGGATGCATTTTACCAGGCTGCATGGAATCCACTGCATTCAATCACGCTGCATGGAATCCACTGCATTCAATCACGCTGCATGGAATCCACTGCATTCAATCAGGATGCATTTTAATAAGCTGCATGGAATCCATTCAGTCATCACGCTGCATGGACTCTGCTGCATACAGTCGGGATCCATTACGCCGCAATGCATGGAATCCTCTGCATTCAATCACGCTGCATGGAATCCACTGCATTCAATCGGGATGCAATTTACCACGCTGAATGGAGTACACTGCCTTCAATCACGCTGCATGGAATCCCCTGCATTCAATCGGGATGCTTTGGGCCATGCTGCAAAAAAATCCACTGCATTCAATCGGGATGCATTGGGCCTCGCTTCATGGACTCCAGTGCATACAGTCGGGATCCATTGCACCACAATGCATGGAATCCTCTGCATTCAATGACGCTGCATGGAATCCACTGCATTCAATCAGGATGCTTTGGGCCATGCCTCATAAAATCCACTTCATTCAATGACGCTGCATGGAATCGACTGCATTCAATCATGCTGCATATAATCCACTGCTTACAATAGGGTTCAATTTCTTCACGCTGCATGGAATCCACTGCATTCAATCATGCTGCATGGAATCCACTGCATTCAATCGGGATGCATTTTACCAGGCTGCATGGAATCCACTGCATTCCATCACGCTGCATGGAATCCACTGCATTCAATCACGCTGCATGGAATCCACTGCATTCAATCAGGATGCATTTTAATAAGCTGCATGGAATCCATTCAGTCATCACGCTGCATGGACTCCGCTGCATACAGTCGGGATCCATTACGCCACAATGCATGGAATCCTCTGCATTCAATCCGGATGCATTTTACCAGGCTGCATGGAATCCACTGCATTCAATCAGGATGCATTTTACCAGGCTGCCTGGAATCCATGCATCTATCACACTGCATGGACTCCACTGCATACAATCGGGATCCATTACGACACAATGCATTGAATACTCTGCATTCAATAATGCTCCATGGAATCCACTGCATTCAATCGGGATGCTTTGGGGCATGCTTCATGAAATCCACTGCATTCAATCATGCTGCATGGAATCCACTGCACTCCATCATGCTGCATAAAATCCACTGCATTCAATAGGGTTCCATTTCTTCACACTGCAGGGAATACAATGCATTCAATCGGGATGCATTTTAACACTCTGCATGGATTACACTGCTGCATAATGGATTACACTGCTGCAATCATGCTGCATATAATCCACTGCATTCAATCGGGATGATTTGGGCCATGCTGCATAAAATCCACTGCATTCCATCGGGATGCATTGGGCCTCGCTGCATGGACTCCACTGCATACAATCGGGATCCATTGCACCACAATGCATGGAATCTTCTGCATTCATTGATGCTGCATGGAATCCACTGCATTCAATTGGGATGCTTTGGGCCATGCTGCATATAATCCAGTGCATTCAATTGGGATGCATTTGGCCTCGCTCCATTGACTCCACTGCATACAATAAGGATCAATTGCAACACAATGCATGGAATCCTCTGCATTCAATGATGCTCGATTGAATCCAGTGCACTCAATCAGGATGCTTTGGGCCATGCTGCATAAAATCCACTGCATTCAATAGGGTTCCAACACTTCACGCTGCATGGAATCCACTGCATTCAATCAGGATGCTTTGGGCCATGCTTAATAAATTCCACTGCATTCAACGACACTGCATGGAATCCACCGAATTTAACTGGGATACATTATACTAAGCTGTATCGAATCCACTGCATTCAATCAGGATGCATTTTACCACATTGCATGGAGTTCACTGCATTTAATCATGCTGCACGTAATCCACTGCATTCAATCAGGATGCTTTGGGCCATGCTGCATAAAATCCACTGCATTCAATCATGCTGCACGTAATCCACTGCATTCAATCGGGATGCATTTTACCAGGCTGCATGGAATCCACTGCCTTCAATCACGCTGCATGGAATCCACTGCATTCAATCGGGATGCATTTTACCAGGCTGCATGGAATCCACTGCATTCAATCACGCTGCATGGAATCCACTGCATTCAATCACGCTGCATGGAATCCACTGCATTCAATCAGGATGCATTTTAATAAGCTGCATGGAATCCATTCAGTCATCACGCTGCATGGACTCCGCTGCATACATTCGGGATCCATTACACCACAATGCATGGAATCCTCTGCATTCAATCACGCTGCATGGAATCCACTGCATTCAATCGGGATGCAATTTACCAGGCTGAATGGAGTACACTGCATTCAATCACGCTGCATGGAATCCCCTGCATTCAATCGGGATGCTTTGGGCCATGCTGCAAAAAAATCCACTGCATTCAATCGGCATGCATTGGGCCTCGCTTCATGGACTCCAGTGCATACAGTCGGGATCCATTGCACCAAAATGCATGGAATCCTCTGCATTCAATGACGCTGCATGGAATCCACTGCATTCAATCGGGATGCTTTGGGCCCTGCCTCATAAAATCCACTTCATTCAATGACGCTGCATGGAATCGACTGCATTCAATCATGCTGCATATAATCCACTGCTTACAATAAGGTTCAATTACATCACACTGCATGGAATCCACTGCATTCAATCACGCTGCATGGAATCCACAGCATTCCATCGGGATGCATGTTCCCACTCTGCATGGAGTACACTGCATTCAATCAAAATGCATGGAATCCACTGCATTCAATCGGGATGCTTTGGGCCATGCTGCATACAATCCACTGCATTCAATCGGGATGCATTGGGCCTCACTGCATGGACTCCACTGCATATAATCGGGATCCATTACACCACAATGCATGGAATCATCTGCATTCAATGACGCTGCATGGAATCCACTGCATTCAATCGGGATGCATTTTACCAGGCTGCATGGAATCCATGCATTCATCACGCTGCATGGACTCCACTGCATACAATCGGGATCCATTGCGCCACAAGGCATGGAATCCTCTGCATTCAATCAGGATGCTTTGGGCCATGCTGCATAAAATCCACTGCATTCAATCATGCTCCATTAAATCCACTGCATTCAATCAGGCTGCATAAAATACACTGCATTCAATAGGGTTCCATTACTTCACACTTCATGGAATACAGTGCATTCAATCACACTTCATGGAATCCACTGCATTCAATCGGGATTCATTTTACCACGCTGCATGGAGTTCACTGCATTCAATCACAATGCATGGAATCCACTGCATTCAATCGGGATGCTTTGGGCCATGCCTCATAAAATCCACTGCATTCAACGACGCTGCATGGAATCCACCGAATTTAATTGGGATACATTATACTAAGCTGTATCAAATCCACTGCATTCAATCAGGATGCATTTTACCACATTGCATGGAGTTCACTGCATTCAATCATGCTGCACGTAATCCACTGCATTCAATCAGGATGCTTTGGGCCATGCTGCATAAAATCCACTGCATTCAATCATGCTGCACGTAATCCACTGCATTCAATCGGGATGAATTTTACCAGGCTGCATGGAATCCACTGCATTCAATAACGCTGCATGGAATCCACTGCATTCAATCACGCTGCATGGAATCCACTGCATTCAATCAGGATGCATTTTACCATGCTGCCTGGAATCCATGCATTTATCACACTGCATGGACTCCACTGCATACAATCGGGATCCATTACGACACAATGCATTGAATACTCTGCATTCAATAATGCTCCATGGAATCCACTGCATTCAATGAGGATGCTTTGGGCCATGCTGCATAAAATCCACTGCATTTAATCATGCTGCATAGAATCCACTGCATTCAATCATGCTGCATAATATCCACTGCATTCTAAATGTTCCATTTCTTCACGCTGCATGGAATCCACTGCATTCCATCGGGATGCATGTTCCCACGCTGCATGGAGTACACTGCATTCAATCGGGATGCTTTGGGCCATGCTGCATACAATCCACTGCATTCAATCGGGATGCATTGGGCCTCACTGCATGGACTCCACTGCATATAATCGGGATCCATTACAACACAATGCCTGGAATCATCTGCATTCAATGACGCTGCCTGGAATCCACTGCATTCAATCGGGATGCATTTTACCAGGCTGCATGGAATCCATGCATTCATCACGCTGCATGGACTCCACTGCATACAATCGGGATCCATTGCGCCACAATGCATGGAATCCTCTGCATTCAATCAGGATGCTTTGGGCCATGCTGCATAAAATCCACTGCATTCAATCATGCTCCATTAAATCCACTGCATTCAATCAGGCTGCATAAAATACACTGCATTCAATAGGGTTCCATTACTTCACACTTCATGGAATACAGTGCATTCAATCACACTTCATGGAATCCACTGCATTCAATCGGGATTCATTTTACCACGCTGCATGGAGTTCACTGCATTCAATCACAATGCATGGAATCCACTGCATTCAATCGGGATGCTTTGGGCCATGCCTCATAAAATCCACTGCATTCAACGACGCTGCATGGAATCCACCGAATTTAATTGGGATACATTATACTAAGCTGTATCGAATCCACTGCATTCAATCAGGATGCATTTTACCACATTGCATGGAGTTCACTGCATTTAATCATGCTGCACGTAATCCACTGCATTCAATCAGGATGCTTTGGGCCATGCTGCATAAAATCCACTGCATTCAATCATGCTGCACGTAATCCACTGCATTCAATCGGGATGCATTTTACCAGGCTGCATGGAATCCACTGCATTCAATCACGCTGCATGGAATCCACTGCATTCAATCGGGATGCATTTTACCAGGCTGCATGGAATCCACTGCATTCAATCACGCTGCATGGAATCCACTGCATTCAATCACGCTGCATGGAATCCACTGCATTCAATCAGGATGCATTTTAATAAGCTGCATGGAATCCATTCAGTCATCACGCTGCATGGACTCTGCTGCATACAGTCGGGATCCATTACGCCGCAATGCATGGAATCCTCTGCATTCAATCACGCTGCATGGAATCCACTGCATTCAATCGGGATGCAATTTACCACGCTGAATGGAGTACACTGCCTTCAATCACGCTGCATGGAATCCCCTGCATTCAATCGGGATGCTTTGGGCCATGCTGCAAAAAAATCCACTGCATTCAATCGGGATGCATTGGGCCTCGCTTCATGGACTCCAGTGCATACAGTCGGGATCCATTGCACCACAATGCATGGAATCCTCTGCATTCAATGACGCTGCATGGAATCCACTGCATTCAATCAGGATGCTTTGGGCCATGCCTCATAAAATCCACTTCATTCAATGACGCTGCATGGAATCGACTGCATTCAATCATGCTGCATATAATCCACTGCTTACAATAGGGTTCAATTTCTTCACGCTGCATGGAATCCACTGCATTCAATCATGCTGCATGGAATCCACTGCATTCAATCGGGATGCATTTTACCAGGCTGCATGGAATCCACTGCATTCCATCACGCTGCATGGAATCCACTGCATTCAATCACGCTGCATGGAATCCACTGCATTCAATCAGGATGCATTTTAATAAGCTGCATGGAATCCATTCAGTCATCACGCTGCATGGACTCCGCTGCATACAGTCGGGATCCATTACGCCACAATGCATGGAATCCTCTGCATTCAATCCGGATGCATTTTACCAGGCTGCATGGAATCCACTGCATTCAATCAGGATGCATTTTACCAGGCTGCCTGGAATCCATGCATCTATCACACTGCATGGACTCCACTGCATACAATCGGGATCCATTACGACACAATGCATTGAATACTCTGCATTCAATAATGCTCCATGGAATCCACTGCATTCAATCGGGATGCTTTGGGGCATGCTTCATGAAATCCACTGCATTCAATCATGCTGCATGGAATCCACTGCACTCCATCATGCTGCATAAAATCCACTGCATTCAATAGGGTTCCATTTCTTCACACTGCAGGGAATACAATGCATTCAATCGGGATGCATTTTAACACTCTGCATGGATTACACTGCTGCATAATGGATTACACTGCTGCAATCATGCTGCATATAATCCACTGCATTCAATCGGGATGATTTGGGCCATGCTGCATAAAATCCACTGCATTCCATCGGGATGCATTGGGCCTCGCTGCATGGACTCCACTGCATACAATCGGGATCCATTGCACCACAATGCATGGAATCTTCTGCATTCATTGATGCTGCATGGAATCCACTGCATTCAATTGGGATGCTTTGGGCCATGCTGCATATAATCCAGTGCATTCAATTGGGATGCATTTGGCCTCGCTCCATTGACTCCACTGCATACAATAAGGATCAATTGCAACACAATGCATGGAATCCTCTGCATTCAATGATGCTCGATTGAATCCAGTGCACTCAATCAGGATGCTTTGGGCCATGCTGCATAAAATCCACTGCATTCAATAGGGTTCCAACACTTCACGCTGCATGGAATCCACTGCATTCAATCAGGATGCTTTGGGCCATGCTTAATAAATTCCACTGCATTCAACGACACTGCATGGAATCCACCGAATTTAACTGGGATACATTATACTAAGCTGTATCGAATCCACTGCATTCAATCAGGATGCATTTTACCACATTGCATGGAGTTCACTGCATTTAATCATGCTGCACGTAATCCACTGCATTCAATCAGGATGCTTTGGGCCATGCTGCATAAAATCCACTGCATTCAATCATGCTGCACGTAATCCACTGCATTCAATCGGGATGCATTTTACCAGGCTGCATGGAATCCACTGCCTTCAATCACGCTGCATGGAATCCACTGCATTCAATCGGGATGCATTTTACCAGGCTGCATGGAATCCACTGCATTCAATCACGCTGCATGGAATCCACTGCATTCAATCACGCTGCATGGAATCCACTGCATTCAATCAGGATGCATTTTAATAAGCTGCATGGAATCCATTCAGTCATCACGCTGCATGGACTCCGCTGCATACATTCGGGATCCATTACACCACAATGCATGGAATCCTCTGCATTCAATCACGCTGCATGGAATCCACTGCATTCAATCGGGATGCAATTTACCAGGCTGAATGGAGTACACTGCATTCAATCACGCTGCATGGAATCCCCTGCATTCAATCGGGATGCTTTGGGCCATGCTGCAAAAAAATCCACTGCATTCAATCGGCATGCATTGGGCCTCGCTTCATGGACTCCAGTGCATACAGTCGGGATCCATTGCACCAAAATGCATGGAATCCTCTGCATTCAATGACGCTGCATGGAATCCACTGCATTCAATCGGGATGCTTTGGGCCCTGCCTCATAAAATCCACTTCATTCAATGACGCTGCATGGAATCGACTGCATTCAATCATGCTGCATATAATCCACTGCTTACAATAAGGTTCAATTACATCACACTGCATGGAATCCACTGCATTCAATCACGCTGCATGGAATCCACAGCATTCCATCGGGATGCATGTTCCCACTCTGCATGGAGTACACTGCATTCAATCAAAATGCATGGAATCCACTGCATTCAATCGGGATGCTTTGGGCCATGCTGCATACAATCCACTGCATTCAATCGGGATGCATTGGGCCTCACTGCATGGACTCCACTGCATATAATCGGGATCCATTACACCACAATGCATGGAATCATCTGCATTCAATGACGCTGCATGGAATCCACTGCATTCAATCGGGATGCATTTTACCAGGCTGCATGGAATCCATGCATTCATCACGCTGCATGGACTCCACTGCATACAATCGGGATCCATTGCGCCACAAGGCATGGAATCCTCTGCATTCAATCAGGATGCTTTGGGCCATGCTGCATAAAATCCACTGCATTCAATCATGCTCCATTAAATCCACTGCATTCAATCAGGCTGCATAAAATACACTGCATTCAATAGGGTTCCATTACTTCACACTTCATGGAATACAGTGCATTCAATCACACTTCATGGAATCCACTGCATTCAATCGGGATTCATTTTACCACGCTGCATGGAGTTCACTGCATTCAATCACAATGCATGGAATCCACTGCATTCAATCGGGATGCTTTGGGCCATGCCTCATAAAATCCACTGCATTCAACGACGCTGCATGGAATCCACCGAATTTAATTGGGATACATTATACTAAGCTGTATCAAATCCACTGCATTCAATCAGGATGCATTTTACCACATTGCATGGAGTTCACTGCATTCAATCATGCTGCACGTAATCCACTGCATTCAATCAGGATGCTTTGGGCCATGCTGCATAAAATCCACTGCATTCAATCATGCTGCACGTAATCCACTGCATTCAATCGGGATGAATTTTACCAGGCTGCATGGAATCCACTGCATTCAATAACGCTGCATGGAATCCACTGCATTCAATCACGCTGCATGGAATCCACTGCATTCAATCAGGATGCATTTTACCATGCTGCCTGGAATCCATGCATTTATCACACTGCATGGACTCCACTGCATACAATCGGGATCCATTACGACACAATGCATTGAATACTCTGCATTCAATAATGCTCCATGGAATCCACTGCATTCAATGAGGATGCTTTGGGCCATGCTGCATAAAATCCACTGCATTTAATCATGCTGCATAGAATCCACTGCATTCAATCATGCTGCATAATATCCACTGCATTCTAAATGTTCCATTTCTTCACGCTGCATGGAATCCACTGCATTCCATCGGGATGCATGTTCCCACGCTGCATGGAGTACACTGCATTCAATCGGGATGCTTTGGGCCATGCTGCATACAATCCACTGCATTCAATCGGGATGCATTGGGCCTCACTGCATGGACTCCACTGCATATAATCGGGATCCATTACAACACAATGCCTGGAATCATCTGCATTCAATGACGCTGCCTGGAATCCACTGCATTCAATCGGGATGCATTTTACCAGGCTGCATGGAATCCATGCATTCATCACGCTGCATGGACTCCACTGCATACAATCGGGATCCATTGCGCCACAATGCATGGAATCCTCTGCATTCAATCAGGATGCTTTGGGCCATGCTGCATAAAATCCACTGCATTCAATCATGCTCCATTAAATCCACTGCATTCAATCAGGCTGCATAAAATACACTGCATTCAATAGGGTTCCATTACTTCACACTTCATGGAATACAGTGCATTCAATCACACTTCATGGAATCCACTGCATTCAATCGGGATTCATTTTACCACGCTGCATGGAGTTCACTGCATTCAATCACAATGCATGGAATCCACTGCATTCAATCGGGATGCTTTGGGCCATGCCTCATAAAATCCACTGCATTCAACGACGCTGCATGGAATCCACCGAATTTAATTGGGATACATTATACTAAGCTGTATCGAATCCACTGCATTCAATCAGGATGCATTTTACCACATTGCATGGAGTTCACTGCATTTAATCATGCTGCACGTAATCCACTGCATTCAATCAGGATGCTTTGGGCCATGCTGCATAAAATCCACTGCATTCAATCATGCTGCACGTAATCCACTGCATTCAATCGGGATGCATTTTACCAGGCTGCATGGAATCCACTGCCTTCAATCACGCTGCATGGAATCCACTGCATTCAATCGGGATGCATTTTACCAGGCTGCATGGAATCCACTGCATTCAATCACGCTGCATGGAATCCACTGCATTCAATCACGCTGCATGGAATCCACTGCATTCAATCAGGATGCATTTTAATAAGCTGCATGGAATCCATTCAGTCATCACGCTGCATGGACTCCGCTGCATACAGTCGGGATCCATTACGCCACAATGCATGGAATCCTCTGCATTCAATCACGCTGCATGGAATCCACTGCATTCAATCGGGATGCAATTTACCAGGCTGAATGGAGTACACTGCATTCAATCACGCTGCATGGAATCCCCTGCATTCAATCGGGATGCTTTGGGCCATGCTGCAAAAAAATCCACTGCATTCAATCGGGATGCATTGGGCCTCGGTTCATGGACTCCAGTGCATACAGTCGGGATCCATTGCACCACAATGCATGGAATCCTCTGCATTCAATGACGCTGCATGGAATCCACTGCATTCAATCAGGATGCTTTGGGCCATGCCTCATAAAATCCACTTCATTCAATGACGCTGCATGGAATCGACTGCATTCAATCATGCTGCATATAATCCACTGCTTACAATAGGGTTCAATTTCTTCACGCTGCATGGAATCCACTGCATTCAATCACGCTGCATGGAATCCACTGCATTCCATCGGGATGCATGTTCCCACACTGCATGGAGTACACTGCATTCAATCAAAATGCATGGAATCCACTGCATTCAATCGGGATGCTTTGGGCCATGCTGCATACAATCCACTGCATTCAATCGGGATGCATTGGGCCTCACTGCATGGACTCCACTGCATATAATCGGGATCCATTACACCACAATGCATGGAATCATCTGCATTCAATGACGCTGCATGGAAACCACTGCATTCAATCGGGATGCATTTTACCAGGCTGCATGGAATCCATGCATTCATCACGCTGCATGGACTCCACTGCATACAATCGGGATCCATTGCGCCACAATGCATGGAATCCTCTGCATTCAATCAGGATGCTTTGAGCCATGCTGCATAAAATCCACTGCATTCAATCATGCTCCATTAAATCCACTGCATTCAATCAGGCTGCATAAAATACACTGCATTCAATAGGGTTCCATTACTTCACACTTCATGGAATACAGTGCATTCAATCACGCTTCATGGAATCCACTGCATTCAATCGGGATGCATTTTACCACGCTGCATGGAGTTCACTGCATTCAATCACAATGCATGGAATCCACTGCATTCAATCGGGATGCTTTGGGCCATGCCTCATAAAATCCACTGCATTCAACGACGCTGCATGGAATCCACCGAATTTAACTGGGATACATTATACTAAGCTGTATCGAATCCACTGCATTCAATCAGGATGCATTTTACCATATGGCATGGAGTTCACTGCATTCAATCATGCTACACGTAATCCACTGCATTCAATCAGGATGCTTTGGGCCATGCTGCATAAAATCCACTGCATTCAATCATGCTGCACGTAATCCACTGCATTCAATCGGGATGCATTTTACCAGGCTGCATGGAATCCACTGCCTTCAATCACGCTGCATGGAATCCACTGCATTCAATCGGGATGCATTTTACCAGTCTGCATGGAATCCACTGCATTCAATCACGCTGCATGGAATCCACTGCATTCAATCACGCTGCATGGAATCCACTGTATTCAATCAGGATGCATTTTACCAGGCTGCCTGGAATCCATGCATTCATCACACTGCATGGACTCCACTGCATACAATCGGGATCCATTGCGCCACAATGCATGGAATACTCTGCATTCAATGATACTCCATGGACTCCACTGCATTCAATCAGGATGCTTTGGGCCATGCTGCATAAAATCCACTGCATTTAATCATGCTGCATGGAATCCACTGCATTCAATCATGCTGCATAATATCCACTGCATTCAAAATGTTCCATTTCTTCACGCTGCATGGAATCCACTGCATTCCATTGGGATGCATTTTACCTCGCTGCATGGAGTACACTGCATTCAATCTCAATGCATGGAATCCACTGCATTCAATCGGGATGCTTTGGGCCATGCTGCAAAAAATCCACTGCAATCAATCAGGATGCATTGGGCCTCGCTGCATGAACTCTACTGCATACAATCGCGATCCATTGCGCCACAATGCATGGAATCCTCTGCATTCAATGATGCTGCATGGAATCCACTGCATTCAATCAGGATGCATTTTACCACACTGCATGGAGTACACTGCATTCAATCACAATGGATGGAATCCAATGCATTCAATCGGGATGCTTTGGGCCATGCTGCAAAAAATCCACTGCATTCAATCGGGATGCACTGGGCCTCGCTGAATGGACTCCACTGCATTCAATTGGTATCCATTGCGCTGCAATGCATGGAATCCTCTGCATTCAATGATGCTGCATGGAATCCACTGCATTCAATCGGGATGCATTTTACCACACTGCATGGAGTACACTGCATTCAATCACAATGGATGGAATCCACTGCATTCAATCATGCTGCATGGAATCCACTGCATTCAATCATGCTGCATAATATCCACTGCATTCTAAATGTTCCATTTCTTCACGCTGCATGGAATCCACTGCATTCCATCGGGATGCATGTTCCCACGCTGCATGGAGTACACTGCATTCAATCAAAATGCATGGAATCCACTGCATTCAATCGGGATGCTTTGGGCCATGCTGCATACAATCCTCTGCATTCAATCGGGATGCATTGGGCCTCACTGCATGGACTCCACTTCATATAATCGGGATCTATTACACCACAATGCATGGAATCATCTGCATTCAATGACGCTGCATGGAATCCACTGCATTCAATCGGGATGCATTTTACCAGGCTGCATGGAATCCATGCATTCATCACGCTGCATGGACTCCACTGCATACAATCGGGATCCATTGCGCCACAATGCATGGAATCCACTGCATTCAATCAGGATGCATTTTAATAAGCTGCATGGAATCCATTCAGTCATCACGCTGCATGGACTCCGCTGCATACAGTCGGGATCCATTACGCCACAATGCATGGAATCCTCTGCATTCAATCGGGATGCAATTTACCACGCTGAATGGAGTACACTGCATTCAATGACGCTGCATGGAATCCTCTGCATTCAATCAGGATGCTTTGGGCCATGCTGCATAAAATCCACTGCATTCAATCATGCTCCATTAAATCCACTGCATTCAATCAGGCTGCATAAAATACACTGCATTCAATAGGGTTCCATTACTTCACACTTCATGGAATACAGTGCATTCAATCACACTTCATGGAATCCAATGCATTCAATCGGGATTCATTTTACCACGCTGCATGGAGTTCACTGCATTCAATCACAATGCATGGAATCCACTGCATTCAATCGGGATGCTTTGGGCCATGCCTCATAAAATCCACTGCATTCAACGACGCTGCATGGAATCCACCGAATTTAATTGGGATACATTATACTAAGCTGTATCGAATCCACTGCATTCAATCAGGATGCATTTTACCACATTGCATGGAGTTCACTGCATTTAATCATGCTGCACGTAATCCACTGCATTCAATCAGGATGCTTTGGGCCATGCTGCATAAAATCCACTGCATTCAATCATGCTGCACGTAATCCACTGCATTCAATCGGGATGCATTTTACCAGGCTGCATGGAATCCACTGCATTCAATCACGCTGCATGGAATCCACTGCATTCAATCGGGATGCATTTTACCAGGCTGCATGGAATCCACTGCATTCAATCACGCTGCATGGAATCCACTGCATTCAATCACGCTGCATGGAATCCACTGCATTCAATCAGGATGCATTTTAATAAGCTGCATGGAATCCATTCAGTCATCACGCTGCATGGACTCTGCTGCATACAGTCGGGATCCATTACGCCGCAATGCATGGAATCCTCTGCATTCAATCACGCTGCATGGAATCCACTGCATTCAATCGGGATGCAATTTACCACGCTGAATGGAGTACACTGCATTCAATCACGCTGCATGGAATCCCCTGCATTCAATCGGGATGCTTTGGGCCATGCTGCAAAAAAATCCACTGCATTCAATCGGGATGCATTGGGCCTCGCTTCATGGACTCCAGTGCATACAGTCGGGATCCATTGCACCACAATGCATGGAATCCTCTGCATTCAATGACGCTGCATGGAATCCACTGCATTCAATCAGGATGCTTTGGGCCATGCCTCATAAAATCCACTTCATTCAATGACGCTGCATGGAATCGACTGCATTCAATCATGCTGCATATAATCCACTGCTTACAATAGGGTTCAATTTCTTCACGCTGCATGGAATCCACTGCATTCAATCATGCTGCATGGAATCCACTGCATTCAATCGGGATGCATTTTACCAGGCTGCATGGAATCCACTGCATTCCATCACGCTGCATGGAATCCACTGCATTCAATCACGCTGCATGGAATCCACTGCATTCAATCAGGATGCATTTTAATAAGCTGCATGGAATCCATTCAGTCATCACGCTGCATGGACTCCGCTGCATACAGTCGGGATCCATTACGCCACAATGCATGGAATCCTCTGCATTCAATCCGGATGCATTTTACCAGGCTGCATGGAATCCACTGCATTCAATCAGGATGCATTTTACCAGGCTGCCTGGAATCCATGCATCTATCACACTGCATGGACTCCACTGCATACAATCGGGATCCATTACGACACAATGCATTGAATACTCTGCATTCAATAATGCTCCATGGAATCCACTGCATTCAATCGGGATGCTTTGGGGCATGCTTCATGAAATCCACTGCATTCAATCATGCTGCATGGAATCCACTGCACTCCATCATGCTGCATAAAATCCACTGCATTCAATAGGGTTCCATTTCTTCACACTGCAGGGAATACAATGCATTCAATCGGGATGCATTTTAACACTCTGCATGGATTACACTGCTGCATAATGGATTACACTGCTGCAATCATGCTGCATATAATCCACTGCATTCAATCGGGATGATTTGGGCCATGCTGCATAAAATCCACTGCATTCCATCGGGATGCATTGGGCCTCGCTGCATGGACTCCACTGCATACAATCGGGATCCATTGCACCACAATGCATGGAATCTTCTGCATTCATTGATGCTGCATGGAATCCACTGCATTCAATTGGGATGCTTTGGGCCATGCTGCATATAATCCAGTGCATTCAATTGGGATGCATTTGGCCTCGCTCCATTGACTCCACTGCATACAATAAGGATCAATTGCAACACAATGCATGGAATCCTCTGCATTCAATGATGCTCGATTGAATCCAGTGCACTCAATCAGGATGCTTTGGGCCATGCTGCATAAAATCCACTGCATTCAATAGGGTTCCAACACTTCACGCTGCATGGAATCCACTGCATTCAATCAGGATGCTTTGGGCCATGCTTAATAAATTCCACTGCATTCAACGACACTGCATGGAATCCACCGAATTTAACTGGGATACATTATACTAAGCTGTATCGAATCCACTGCATTCAATCAGGATGCATTTTACCACATTGCATGGAGTTCACTGCATTTAATCATGCTGCACGTAATCCACTGCATTCAATCAGGATGCTTTGGGCCATGCTGCATAAAATCCACTGCATTCAATCATGCTGCACGTAATCCACTGCATTCAATCGGGATGCATTTTACCAGGCTGCATGGAATCCACTGCCTTCAATCACGCTGCATGGAATCCACTGCATTCAATCGGGATGCATTTTACCAGGCTGCATGGAATCCACTGCATTCAATCACGCTGCATGGAATCCACTGCATTCAATCACGCTGCATGGAATCCACTGCATTCAATCAGGATGCATTTTAATAAGCTGCATGGAATCCATTCAGTCATCACGCTGCATGGACTCCGCTGCATACATTCGGGATCCATTACACCACAATGCATGGAATCCTCTGCATTCAATCACGCTGCATGGAATCCACTGCATTCAATCGGGATGCAATTTACCAGGCTGAATGGAGTACACTGCATTCAATCACGCTGCATGGAATCCCCTGCATTCAATCGGGATGCTTTGGGCCATGCTGCAAAAAAATCCACTGCATTCAATCGGCATGCATTGGGCCTCGCTTCATGGACTCCAGTGCATACAGTCGGGATCCATTGCACCAAAATGCATGGAATCCTCTGCATTCAATGACGCTGCATGGAATCCACTGCATTCAATCGGGATGCTTTGGGCCCTGCCTCATAAAATCCACTTCATTCAATGACGCTGCATGGAATCGACTGCATTCAATCATGCTGCATATAATCCACTGCTTACAATAAGGTTCAATTACATCACACTGCATGGAATCCACTGCATTCAATCACGCTGCATGGAATCCACAGCATTCCATCGGGATGCATGTTCCCACTCTGCATGGAGTACACTGCATTCAATCAAAATGCATGGAATCCACTGCATTCAATCGGGATGCTTTGGGCCATGCTGCATACAATCCACTGCATTCAATCGGGATGCATTGGGCCTCACTGCATGGACTCCACTGCATATAATCGGGATCCATTACACCACAATGCATGGAATCATCTGCATTCAATGACGCTGCATGGAATCCACTGCATTCAATCGGGATGCATTTTACCAGGCTGCATGGAATCCATGCATTCATCACGCTGCATGGACTCCACTGCATACAATCGGGATCCATTGCGCCACAAGGCATGGAATCCTCTGCATTCAATCAGGATGCTTTGGGCCATGCTGCATAAAATCCACTGCATTCAATCATGCTCCATTAAATCCACTGCATTCAATCAGGCTGCATAAAATACACTGCATTCAATAGGGTTCCATTACTTCACACTTCATGGAATACAGTGCATTCAATCACACTTCATGGAATCCACTGCATTCAATCGGGATTCATTTTACCACGCTGCATGGAGTTCACTGCATTCAATCACAATGCATGGAATCCACTGCATTCAATCGGGATGCTTTGGGCCATGCCTCATAAAATCCACTGCATTCAACGACGCTGCATGGAATCCACCGAATTTAATTGGGATACATTATACTAAGCTGTATCAAATCCACTGCATTCAATCAGGATGCATTTTACCACATTGCATGGAGTTCACTGCATTCAATCATGCTGCACGTAATCCACTGCATTCAATCAGGATGCTTTGGGCCATGCTGCATAAAATCCACTGCATTCAATCATGCTGCACGTAATCCACTGCATTCAATCGGGATGAATTTTACCAGGCTGCATGGAATCCACTGCATTCAATAACGCTGCATGGAATCCACTGCATTCAATCACGCTGCATGGAATCCACTGCATTCAATCAGGATGCATTTTACCATGCTGCCTGGAATCCATGCATTTATCACACTGCATGGACTCCACTGAATACAATCGGGATCCATTACGACACAATGCATTGAATACTCTGCATTCAATAATGCTCCATGGAATCCACTGCATTCAATGAGGATGCTTTGGGCCATGCTGCATAAAATCCACTGCATTTAATCATGCTGCATAGAATCCACTGCATTCAATCATGCTGCATAATATCCACTGCATTCTAAATGTTCCATTTCTTCACGCTGCATGGAATCCACTGCATTCCATCGGGATGCATGTTCCCACGCTGCATGGAGTACACTGCATTCAATCGGGATGCTTTGGGCCATGCTGCATACAATCCACTGCATTCAATCGGGATGCATTGGGCCTCACTGCATGGACTCCACTGCATATAATCGGGATCCATTACAACACAATGCCTGGAATCATCTGCATTCAATGACGCTGCCTGGAATCCACTGCATTCAATCGGGATGCATTTTACCAGGCTGCATGGAATCCATGCATTCATCACGCTGCATGGACTCCACTGCATACAATCGGGATCCATTGCGCCACAATGCATGGAATCCTCTGCATTCAATCAGGATGCTTTGGGCCATGCTGCATAAAATCCACTGCATTCAATCATGCTCCATTAAATCCACTGCATTCAATCAGGCTGCATAAAATACACTGCATTCAATAGGGTTCCATTACTTCACACTTCATGGAATACAGTGCATTCAATCACACTTCATGGAATCCACTGCATTCAATCGGGATTCATTTTACCACGCTGCATGGAGTTCACTGCATTCAATCACAATGCATGGAATCCACTGCATTCAATCGGGATGCTTTGGGCCATGCCTCATAAAATCCACTGCATTCAACGACGCTGCATGGAATCCACCGAATTTAATTGGGATACATTATACTAAGCTGTATCGAATCCACTGCATTCAATCAGGATGCATTTTACCACATTGCATGGAGTTCACTGCATTTAATCATGCTGCACGTAATCCACTGCATTCAATCAGGATGCTTTGGGCCATGCTGCATAAAATCCACTGCATTCAATCATGCTGCACGTAATCCACTGCATTCAATCGGGATGCATTTTACCAGGCTGCATGGAATCCACTGCCTTCAATCACGCTGCATGGAATCCACTGCATTCAATCGGGATGCATTTTACCAGGCTGCATGGAATCCACTGCATTCAATCACGCTGCATGGAATCCACTGCATTCAATCACGCTGCATGGAATCCACTGCATTCAATCAGGATGCATTTTAATAAGCTGCATGGAATCCATTCAGTCATCACGCTGCATGGACTCCGCTGCATACAGTCGGGATCCATTACGCCACAATGCATGGAATCCTCTGCATTCAATCACGCTGCATGGAATCCACTGCATTCAATCGGGATGCAATTTACCAGGCTGAATGGAGTACACTGCATTCAATCACGCTGCATGGAATCCCCTGCATTCAATCGGGATGCTTTGGGCCATGCTGCAAAAAAATCCACTGCATTCAATCGGGATGCATTGGGCCTCGGTTCATGGACTCCAGTGCATACAGTCGGGATCCATTGCACCACAATGCATGGAATCCTCTGCATTCAATGACGCTGCATGGAATCCACTGCATTCAATCAGGATGCTTTGGGCCATGCCTCATAAAATCCACTTCATTCAATGACGCTGCATGGAATCGACTGCATTCAATCATGCTGCATATAATCCACTGCTTACAATAGGGTTCAATTTCTTCACGCTGCATGGAATCCACTGCATTCAATCACGCTGCATGGAATCCACTGCATTCCATCGGGATGCATGTTCCCACACTGCATGGAGTACACTGAATTCAATCAAAATGCATGGAATCCACTGCATTCAATCGGGATGCTTTGGGCCATGCTGCATACAATCCACTGCATTCAATCGGGATGCATTGGGCCTCACTGCATGGACTCCACTGCATATAATCGGGATCCATTACACCACAATGCATGGAATCATCTGCATTCAATGACGCTGCATGGAAACCACTGCATTCAATCGGGATGCATTTTACCAGGCTGCATGGAATCCATGCATTCATCACGCTGCATGGACTCCACTGCATACAATCGGGATCCATTGCGCCACAATGCATGGAATCCTCTGCATTCAATCAGGATGCTTTGAGCCATGCTGCATAAAATCCACTGCATTCAATCATGCTCCATTAAATCCACTGCATTCAATCAGGCTGCATAAAATACACTGCATTCAATAGGGTTCCATTACTTCACACTTCATGGAATACAGTGCATTCAATCACGCTTCATGGAATCCACTGCATTCAATCGGGATGCATTTTACCACGCTGCATGGAGTTCACTGCATTCAATCACAATGCATGGAATCCACTGCATTCAATCGGGATGCTTTGGGCCATGCCTCATAAAATCCACTGCATTCAACGACGCTGCATGGAATCCACCGAATTTAACTGGGATACATTATACTAAGCTGTATCGAATCCACTGCATTCAATCAGGATGCATTTTACCATATGGCATGGAGTTCACTGCATTCAATCATGCTACACGTAATCCACTGCATTCAATCAGGATGCTTTGGGCCATGCTGCATAAAATCCACTGCATTCAATCATGCTGCACGTAATCCACTGCATTCAATCGGGATGCATTTTACCAGGCTGCATGGAATCCACTGCCTTCAATCACGCTGCATGGAATCCACTGCATTCAATCGGGATGCATTTTACCAGTCTGCATGGAATCCACTGCATTCAATCACGCTGCATGGAATCCACTGCATTCAATCACGCTGCATGGAATCCACTGTATTCAATCAGGATGCATTTTACCAGGCTGCCTGGAATCCATGCATTCATCACACTGCATGGACTCCACTGCATACAATCGGGATCCATTGCGCCACAATGCATGGAATACTCTGCATTCAATGATACTCCATGGACTCCACTGCATTCAATCAGGATGCTTTGGGCCATGCTGCATAAAATCCACTGCATTTAATCATGCTGCATGGAATCCACTGCATTCAATCATGCTGCATAATATCCACTGCATTCAAAATGTTCCATTTCTTCACGCTGCATGGAATCCACTGCATTCCATTGGGATGCATTTTACCTCGCTGCATGGAGTACACTGCATTCAATCTCAATGCATGGAATCCACTGCATTCAATCGGGATGCTTTGGGCCATGCTGCAAAAAATCCACTGCAATCAATCAGGATGCATTGGGCCTCGCTGCATGAACTCTACTGCATACAATCGCGATCCATTGCGCCACAATGCATGGAATCCTCTGCATTCAATGATGCTGCATGGAATCCACTGCATTCAATCAGGATGCATTTTACCACACTGCATGGAGTACACTGCATTCAATCACAATGGATGGAATCCAATGCATTCAATCGGGATGCTTTGGGCCATGCTGCAAAAAATCCACTGCATTCAATCGGGATGCACTGGGCCTCGCTGAATGGACTCCACTGCATTCAATTGGTATCCATTGCGCTGCAATGCATGGAATCCTCTGCATTCAATGATGCTGCATGGAATCCACTGCATTCAATCGGGATGCATTTTACCACACTGCATGGAGTACACTGCATTCAATCACAATGGATGGAATCCACTGCATTCAATCATGCTGCATGGAATCCACTGCATTCAATCATGCTGCATAATATCCACTGCATTCTAAATGTTCCATTTCTTCACGCTGCATGGAATCCACTGCATTCCATCGGGATGCATGTTCCCACGCTGCATGGAGTACACTGCATTCAATCAAAATGCATGGAATCCACTGCATTCAATCGGGATGCTTTGGGCCATGCTGCATACAATCCTCTGCATTCAATCGGGATGCATTGGGCCTCACTGCATGGACTCCACTTCATATAATCGGGATCTATTACACCACAATGCATGGAATCATCTGCATTCAATGACGCTGCATGGAATCCACTGCATTCAATCGGGATGCATTTTACCAGGCTGCATGGAATCCATGCATTCATCACGCTGCATGGACTCCACTGCATACAATCGGGATCCATTGCGCCACAATGCATGGAATCCACTGCATTCAATCAGGATGCATTTTAATAAGCTGCATGGAATCCATTCAGTCATCACGCTGCATGGACTCCGCTGCATACAGTCGGGATCCATTACGCCACAATGCATGGAATCCTCTGCATTCAATCGGGATGCAATTTACCACGCTGAATGGAGTACACTGCATTCAATCACGCTGCATGGAATCCCATGCATTCAATCGGGATGCTTTGGGCCATGCTTCAAAAAAATCCACTTCATTCAATCGGGATGCATTGGGCCTCGCTTCATGGACTCCAGTGCATACAGTCGGGATCCATGGCACCAAAATGCATGGAATCCTCTGCATTCAATGACGCTGCATGGAATCCACTGCATTCAATCAGGATGCTTTGGGCCATGCCTCATAAAATCCACTTCATTCAATGACGCTGCATGGAATCGACTGCATTCAATCATGCTGCATATAATCCACTGCTTACAATAGGGTTCAATTTCTTCACGATGCATGGAATCCACTGCATTCAATCACGCTGCATGGAATCCACTGCATTCCATCGGGATGCATGATCCCACGCTGCATGGAGTACACTGCATTCGATCAAAATGCATGGAATCCACTGCATTCAATCGGGATGCTTTGGGCCATGCTGCATACAATCCACTGCATTCAATCGGGATGCATTGGGCCTCACTGCATGGACTCCACTGCATATAATCGGGATCCATTACACCACAATGCCTGGAATCATCTGCATTCAATGACGCTGCATGGAAACCACTGCATTCAATCGGGATCCATTGCGCCACAATGCATGGAATCCTCTGCATTCAATCAGGATGCTTTGAGCCATGCTGCATAAAATCCACTGCATTCAATCATGCTCCATTAAATCCACTGCATTCAATCAGGCTGCATAAAATACACTGCATTCAATAGGGTTCCATTACTTCACACTTCATGGAATACAGTGCATTCAATCACGCTTCATGGAATCCACTGCATTCAATCGGGATGCATTTTACCACGCTGCATGGAGTTCACTGCATTCAATCACAATGCATGGAATCCACTGCATTCAATCGGGATGCTTTGGGCCATGCCTCATAAAATCCACTGCATTCAACGACGCTGCATGGAATCCACCGAATTTAACTGGGATACATTATACTAAGCTGTATCGAATCCACTGCATTCAATCAGGATGCATTTTACCATATGGCATGGAGTTCACTGCATTCAATCATGCTACACGTAATCCACTGCATTCAATCAGGATGCTTTGGGCCATGCTGCATAAAATCCACTGCATTCAATCATGCTGCACGTAATCCACTGCATTCAATCGGGATGCATTTTACCAGGCTGCAT
Organism: Sus scrofa; assembly: GCF_054392235.1. Lineage (NCBI taxonomy): Eukaryota > Metazoa > Chordata > Mammalia > Artiodactyla > Suidae > Sus > Sus scrofa. The sequence continues at coordinate 5,342,579 of NC_139399.1, forward strand.
GGAATCCACTGCCTTCAATCACGCTGCATGGAATCCACTGCATTCAATCGGGATGCATTTTACCAGGCTGCATGGAATCCACTGCATTCAATCACGCTGCATGGAATCCACTGCATTCAATCACGCTGCATGGAATCCACTGTATTCAATCAGGATGCATTTTACCAGGCTGCCTGGAATCCATGCATTCATCACACTGCATGGACTCCACTGCATACAATCGGGATCCATTGCGCCACAATGCATGGAATACTCTGCATTCAATGATACTCCATGGACTCCACTGCATTCAATCAGGATGCTTTGGGCCATGCTGCATAAAATCCCCTGCATTTAATCATGCTGCATGGAATCCACTGCATTCAATCATGCTGCATAATATCCACTGCATTCAAAATGTTCCATTTCTTCACGCTGCATGGAATCCACTGCATTCAATCGGGATGCATTTTACCTCGCTGCATGGAGTACACTGCATTCAATCTCAATGCATGGAATCCACTGCATTCAATCGGGATGCTTTGGGCCATGCTGCAAAAAATCCACTGCAATCAATCAGGATGCATTGGGCCTCGCTGCATGAACTCTACTGCATACAATCGCGATCCATTGCGCCACAATGCATGGAATCCTCTGCATTCAATGATGCTGCATGGAATCCACTGCATTCAATCATGCTGCATAATATCCACTGCATTCAAAATGTTCCATTTCTTCACGCTGCATGGAATCCACTGCATTCAATCAGGATGCATGTTCCCACGCTGCATGGAGTACACTGCATTCAATCAAAATGCATGGAATCCACTACATTCAATCAGGATGCTTTGGGCCATGCTGCATACAATCCACTGCATTCAATCGGGATGCATTGGGCCTCACTGCATGGACTCCACTGCATATAATCGGGATCCATTACACCACAATGCCTGGAATCATCTGCATTCAATGACGCTGCATGGAATCCACTGCATTCAAACGGGATGCATTTTACCAGGCTGCATGGAATCCATGCATTCATCACGCTGCATGGACTCCACTGCATACAATCGGGATCCATTGCGCAACAATGCATGGAATCCTCTGCATTCAATGATGCTGCATAGACTCCACTGCATTCAATCAGGATGCTTTGGGCCATGCTGCATAAAATCCACTGCATTCAATCATGCTGCATTAAATCCACTGCATTCAATCAGGCTGCATAAAATACACTGCATTCAATAGGGTTCCATTACTTCACACTTCATGGAATACAGTGCATTCAATCACGCTTCATGGAATCCACTGCATTCAATCGGGATTCATTTTACCACGCTGCATGGAGTTCACTGCATTCAATCACAATGCATGGAATCCACTGCATTCAATCGGGATGCTTTGGGCCATGCCTCATAAAATCCACTGCATTCAACGACGCTGCATGGAATCCACCGAATTTAATTGGGATACATTATACTAAGCTGTATCAAATCCACTGCATTCAATCAGGATGCATTTTACCACATTGCATGGAGTTCACTGCATTCAATCATGATGCACGTAATCCACTGCATACAATCAGGATGCTTTGGGCCATGCTGCATAAAATCCACTGCATTCAATCATGCTGCACGTAATCCACTGCATTCAATCGGGATGAATTTTACCAGGCTGCATGGAATCCACTGCATTCAATCACGCTGCATGGAATCCACTGCATTCAATCACGCTGCATGGAATCCACTGCATTCAATCAGGATGCATTTTAATAAGCTGCATGGAATCCTTTCAGTCATCACGCTGCATGGACTCCGCTGCATACAGTCGGGATCCATTACGCCACAATGCATGGAATCCTCTGCATTCAATCGGGATGCATTTTGCCAGGCTGCATGGAATCCACTGCATTCAATAACGCTGCATGGAATCCACTGCATTCAATCACGCTGCATGGAATCCACTGCATTCAATCAGGATGCATTTTACCATGCTGCCTGGAATCCATGCATTTATCACACTGCATGGACTCCACTGCATACAATCGGGATCCATTACGACACAATGCATTGAATACTCTGCATTCAATAATGCTCCATGGAATCCACTGCATTCAATGAGGATGCTTTGGGCCATGCTGCATAAAATCCACTGCATTTAATCATGCTGCATAGAATCCACTGCATTCAATCATGCTGCATAATATCCACTGCATTCTAAATGTTCCATTTCTTCATGCTGCATGGAATCCACTGCATTCCATCGGGATGCATGTTCCCACGCTGCATGGAGTACACTGCATTCAATCGGGATGCTTTGGGCCATGCTGCATACAATCCACTGCATTCAATCGGGATGCATTGGGCCTCACTGCATGGACTCCACTGCATATAATCGGGATCCATTACACCACAATGCCTGGAATCATCTGCATTCAATGACGCTGCCTGGAATCCACTGCATTCAATCGGGATGCATTTACCAGGCTGCATGGAATCCATGCATTCATCACGCTGCATGGACTCCACTGCATACAATCGGGATCCATTGCGCCACAATGCATGGAATCCTCTGCATTCAATGATGCTGCATAGACTCCACTGCATTCAATCTGGATGCAATTTACCACGCTGAATGGAGTACACTGCATTCAATCACGCTGCATGGAATCCCCTGCATTCAATCGGGATGCTTTGGGCCATGCTGCATAAAATCCACTGCATTCAATCATGCTGCACGTAATCCACTGCATTCAATCGGGATGCATTTTACCAGGCTGCATGGAATCCACTGCATTCAATCACGCTGCATGGAATCCACTGCATTCAATCGGGATGCATTTTACCAGGCTGCATGGAATCCACTGCATTCAATCACGCTGCATGGAATCCACTGCATTCAATCACGCTGCATGGAATCCACTGCATTCAATCAGGATGCATTTTAATAAGCTGCATGGAATCCATTCAGTCATCACGCTGCATGGACTCCGCTGCATACAGTCGGGATCCATTACGCCGCAATGCATGGAATCCTCTGCATTCAATCACGCTGCATGGAATCCACTGCATTCAATCTGGATGCAATTTACCACGCTGAATGGAGTACACTGCATTCAATCACGCTGCATGGAATCCCCTGCATTCAATCGGGATGCTTTGGGCCATGCTGCAAAAAAATCCACTGCATTCAATCGGGATGCATTGGGCCTCGCTTCATGGACTCCAGTGCATACTGTCGGGATCCATTGCACCACAATGCATGGAATCCTCTGCATTCAATGACGCTGCATGGAATCCACTGCATTCAATCAGGATGCTTTGGGCCATGCCTCATAAAATCCACTTCATTCAATGACGCTGCATGGAATCGACTGCATTCAATCATGCTGCATATAATCCACTGCTTACAATAGGGTTCAATTTCTTCACGCTGCATGGAATCCACTGCATTCAATCACGCTGCATGGAATCCACTGCATTCCATCGGGATGCATGTTCCCACACTGCATGGAGTACACTGCATTCAATCAAAATGCATGGAATCCACTGCATTCAATCGGGATGCTTTGGGCCATGCTGCATACAATCCTCTGCATTCAATCGGGATGCATTGGGCCTCACTGCATGGACTCCACTGCATATAATCGGGATCCATTACACCACAATGCATGGAATCATCTGCATTCAATGACGCTGCATGGAAACCACTGCATTCAATCGGGATGCATTTTACCAGGCTGCATGGAATCCATGCATTCATCACGCTGCATGGACTCCACTGCATACAATCGGGATCCATTGCGCCACAATGCATGGAATCCTCTGCATTCAATCAGGATGCTTTGAGCCATGCTGCATAAAATCCACTGCATTCAATCATGCTCCATTAAATCCACTGCATTCAATCAGGCTGCATAAAATACACTGCATTCAATAGGGTTCCATTACTTCACACTTCATGGAATACAGTGCATTCAATCACGCTTCATGGAATCCACTGCATTCAATCGGGATTCATTTTACCACGCTGCATGGAGTTCACTGCATTCAATCACAATGCATGGAATCCACTGCATTCAATCGGGATGCTTTGGGCCATGCCTCATAAAATCCACTGCATTCAACGACGCTGCATTGAATCCACCGAATTTAACTGGGATACATTATACTAAGCTGTATCGAATCCACTGCATTCAATCAGGATGCATTTTACCATATGGCATGGAGTTCACTGCATTCAATCATGCTACACGTAATCCACTGCATTCAATCAGGATGCTTTGGGCCATGCTGCATAAAATCCACTGCATTCAATCATGCTGCACGTAATCCACTGCATTCAATCGGGATGCATTTTACCAGGCTGCATGGAATCCACTGCCTTCTATCACGCTGCATGGAATCCACTGCATTCAATCGGGATGCATTTTACCAGGCTGCATGGAATCCACTGCATTCAATCACGCTGCATGGAATCCACTGCATTCAATCACGCTGCATGGACTCCACTGTATTCAATCAGGATGCATTTTACCAGGCTGCCTGGAATCCATGCATTCATCACACTGCATGGACTCCACTGCATACAATCGGGATCCATTGCGCCACAATGCATGGAATACTCTGCATTCAATGATACTCCATGGACTCCACTGCATTCAATCAGGATGCTTTGGGCCATGCTGCATAAAATCCACTGCATTTAATCATGCTGCATGGAATCCACTGCATTCAATCATGCTGCATAATATCCACTGCATTCAAAATGTTCCATTTCTTCACGCTGCATGGAATCCACTGCATTCCATTGGGATGCATTTTACCTCGCTGCATGGAGTACACTGCATTCAATCTCAATGCATGGAATCCACTGCATTCAATCGGGATGCTTTGGGCCATGCTGCAAAAAATCCACTGCAATCAATCAGGATGCATTGGGCCTCGCTGCATGAACTCTACTGCATACAATCGCGATCCATTGCGCCACAATGCATGGAATCCTCTGCATTCAATGATGCTGCATGGAATCCACTGCATTCAATCAGGATGCATTTTACCACACTGCATGGAGTACACTGCATTCAATCACAATGGATGGAATCCAATGCATTCAATCGGGATGCTTTGGGCCATGCTGCAAAAAATCCACTGCATTCAATCGGGATGCACTGGGCCTCGCTGCATGAACTCTACTGCATACAATCGCGATCCATTGCGCCACAATGCATGGAATCCTCTGCATTCAATGATGCTGCATGGAATCCACTGCATTCAATCGGGATGCATTTTACCAGGCTGCATGGAATCCATGCATTCATCACGCTGCATGGACTCCACTGCATACAATCGGGATCCATTGCGCCACAATGCATGGAATCCACTGCATTCAATCAGGATGCATTTTAATAAGCTGCATGGAATCCATTCAGTCATCACGCTGCATGGACTCCGCTGCATACAGTCGGGATCCATTACGCCACAATGCATGGAATCCTCTGCATTCAATCGGGATGCAATTTACCACGCTGAATGGAGTACACTGCATTCAATCACGCTGCATGGAATCCCATGCATTCAATCGGGATGCTTTGGGCCATGCTTCAAAAAAATCCACTTCATTCAATCGGGATGCATTGGGCCTCGCTTCATGGACTCCAGTGCATACAGTCGGGATCCATGGCACCAAAATGCATGGAATCCTCTGCATTCAATGACGCTGCATGGAATCCACTGCATTCAATCAGGATGCTTTGGGCCATGCCTCATAAAATCCACTTCATTCAATGACGCTGCATGGAATCGACTGCATTCAATCATGCTGCATATAATCCACTGCTTACAATAGGGTTCAATTTCTTCACGATGCATGGAATCCACTGCATTCAATCACGCTGCATGGAATCCACTGCATTCCATCGGGATGCATGATCCCACGCTGCATGGAGTACACTGCATTCGATCAAAATGCATGGAATCCACTGCATTCAATCGGGATGCTTTGGGCCATGCTGCATACAATCCACTGCATTCAATCGGGATGCATTGGGCCTCACTGCATGGACTCCACTGCATATAATCGGGATCCATTACACCACAATGCCTGGAATCATCTGCATTCAATGACGCTGCATGGAAACCACTGCATTCAATCGGGATCCATTGCGCCACAATGCATGGAATCCTCTGCATTCAATCAGGATGCTTTGAGCCATGCTGCATAAAATCCACTGCATTCAATCATGCTCCATTAAATCCACTGCATTCAATCAGGCTGCATAAAATACACTGCATTCAATAGGGTTCCATTACTTCACACTTCATGGAATACAGTGCATTCAATCACGCTTCATGGAATCCACTGCATTCAATCGGGATGCATTTTACCACGCTGCATGGAGTTCACTGCATTCAATCACAATGCATGGAATCCACTGCATTCAATCGGGATGCTTTGGGCCATGCCTCATAAAATCCACTGCATTCAACGACGCTGCATGGAATCCACCGAATTTAACTGGGATACATTATACTAAGCTGTATCGAATCCACTGCATTCAATCAGGATGCATTTTACCATATGGCATGGAGTTCACTGCATTCAATCATGCTACACGTAATCCACTGCATTCAATCAGGATGCTTTGGGCCATGCTGCATAAAATCCACTGCATTCAATCATGCTGCACGTAATCCACTGCATTCAATCGGGATGCATTTTACCAGGCTGCATGGAATCCACTGCCTTCAATCACGCTGCATGGAATCCACTGCATTCAATCGGGATGCATTTTACCAGACTGCATGGAATCCACTGCATTCAATCACGCTGCATGGAATCCACTGCATTCAATCACGCTGCATGGAATCCACTGTATTCAATCAGGATGCATTTTACCAGGCTGCCTGGAATCCATGCATTCATCACACTGCATGGACTCCACTGCATACAATCGGGATCCATTGCGCCACAATGCATGGAATACTCTGCATTCAATGATACTCCATGGACTCCACTGCATTCAATCAGGATGCTTTGGGCCATGCTGCATAAAATCCACTGCATTTAATCATGCTGCATGGAATCCACTGCATTCAATCATGCTGCATAATATCCACTGCATTCAAAATGTTCCATTTCTTCACGCTGCATGGAATCCACTGCATTCAATCGGGATGCATTTTACCTCGCTGCATGGAGTACACTGCATTCAATCTCAATGCATGGAATCCACTGCATTCAATCGGGATGCTTTGGGCCATGCTGCAAAAAATCCACTGCAATCAATCAGGATGCATTGGGCCTCGCTGCATGAACTCTACTGCATACAATCGCGATCCATTGCGCCACAATGCATGGAATCCTCTGCATTCAATGATGCTGCATGGAATCCACTGCATTCAATCATGCTGCATAATATCCACTGCATTCAAAATGTTCCATTTCTTCACGCTGCATGGAATCCACTGCATTCAATCAGGATGCATGTTCCCACGCTGCATGGAGTACACTGCATTCAATCAAAATGCATGGAATCCACTACATTCAATCAGGATGCTTTGGGCCATGCTGCATACAATCCACTGCATTCAATCGGGATGCATTGGGCCTCACTGCATGGACTCCACTGCATAAAATCGGGATCCATTACACCACAATGCCTGGAATCATCTGCATTCAATGACGCTGCATGGAATCCACTGCATTCAATCGGGATGCATTTTACCAGGCTGCATGGAATCCATGCATTCATCACGCTGCATGGACTCCACTGCATACAATCGGGATCCATTGCGCCACAATGCATGGAATCCTCTGCATTCAATGATGCTGCATAGACTCCACTGCATTCAATCAGGATGCTTTGGGCCATGCTGCATAAAATCCACTGCATTCAATCATGCTGCATTAAATCCACTGCATTCAATCAGGCTGCATAAAATACACTGCATTCAATAGGGTTCCATTACTTCACACTTCATGGAATACAGTGCATTCAATCACGCTTCATGGAATCCACTGCATTCAATCGGGATTCATTTTACCACGCTGCATGGAGTTCACTGCATTCAATCACAATGCATGGAATCCACTGCATTCAATCGGGATGCTTTGGGCCATGCCTCATAAAATCCACTGCATTCAACGACGCTGCATGGAATCCACCGAATTTAACTGGGATACATTATACTAAGCTGTATCAAATCCACTGCATTCAATCAGGATGCATTTTACCATATGGCATGGAGTTCACTGCATTCAATCATGCTACACGTAATCCACTGCATTCAATCAGGATGCTTTGGGCCATGCTGCATAAAATCCACTGCATTCAATCATGCTGCACGTAATCCACTGCATTCAATCGGGATGCATTTTACCAGGCTGCATGGAATCCACTGCATTCAATCACGCTGCATGGAATCCACTGCATTCAATCGGGATGCATTTTACCAGGCTGCATGGAATCCACTGCATTCAATCACGCTGCATGGAATCCACTGCATTCAATCACGCTGCATGGAATCCACTGTATTCAATCAGGATGCATTTTACCAGGCTGGCTGGAATCCATGCATTCATCACACTGCATGGACTCCACTGCATACAATCGGGATCCATTGCGCCACAATGCATGGAATACTCTGCATTCAATGATACTCCATGGACTCCACTGCATTCAATCAGGATGCTTTGGGCCATGCTGCATAAAATCCACTGCATTTAATCATGCTGCATGGAATCCACTGCATTCAATCATGCTGCATAATATCCACTGCATTCAAAATATTCCATTTCTTCACGCTGCATGGAATCCACTGCATTCCAGCGGGATGCATTTTACCTCACTGCATGGAGTACACTGCATTCAATCTCAATGCATGGAATCCACTGCATTCAATCGGGATGCTTTGGGCCATGCTGCAAAAAATCCACTGCAATCAATCAGGATGCATTGGGCCTCGCTGCATGAACTCTACTGCATACAATCGCGATCCATTGCGCCACAATGCATGGAATCCTCTGCATTCAATGATGCTGCATGGAATCCACTGCATTCCATCGGGATGCATTTTACCACACTGCATGGAGTACACTGCATTCAATCACAATGGATGGAATCCAATGCATTAAATCGGGATGCTTTGGGCCATGCTGCAGAAAATCCACTGCATTCAATCGGGATGCACTGGGCCTCGCTGCATGGACTCCACTGCATTCAATTGGTATCCATTGCGCTGCAATGCATGGAATCCTCTGCATTCAATGACGCTGCATGGAATCCACTGCATTCAATCAGGATGCATTTTATCAGGCTGCATGGAGTACACTGCATTCAATCACAATGGATGGAATCCAATGCATTCAATCGGGATGCTTTGGGCCATGCTGCAAAAAATCCACTGCATTCAATCGGGATGCACTGGGCCTCGCTACATGAACTCCACTGCATTCAATTGGTATCCATTGCGCTGCAATGCATGGAATCCTCTGCATTCAATGATGCTGCATGGAATCCACTGCATTCAATCGGGATGCATTTTACCACACTGCATGGAGTACACTGCATTCAATCACAATGGATGGAATCCACTGCATTCAATCATGCTGCATGGAATCCACTGCATTCAATCATGCTGCATAATATCCACTGCATTCTAAATGTTCCATTTCTTCACGCTGCATGGAATCCACTGCATTCCATCGGGATGCATGTTCCCACGCTGCATGGAGTACACTGCATTCGATCAAAATGCATGGAATCCACTGCATTCAATCGGGATGCTTTGGGCCATGCTGCATACAATCCACTGCATTCAATCGGGATGCATTGGGCCTCACTGCATGGACTCCACTTCATATAATCGGGATCTATTACACCACAATGCATGGAATCATCTGCATTCAAAGACGCTGCATGGAATCCACTGCATTCAATCGGGATGCATTTTACCAGGCTGCATGGAATCCATGCATTCATCACGCTGCATGGACTCCACTGCATACAATCGGGATCCATTGCGCCACAATGCATGGAATCCACTGCATTCAAACAGGATGCATTTTAATAAGCTGCATGGAATCCATTCAGTCATCACGCTGCATGGACTCCGCTGCATACAGTCGGGATCCATTACGCCACAATGCATGGAATCCTCTGCATTCAATCGGGATGCAATTTACCACGCTGAATGGAGTACACTGCATTCAATCACGCTGCATGGAATCCCCTGCATTCAATCGGGATGCATTGGGCCATGCTTCAAAAAAATCCACTTCATTCAATCGGGATGCATTGGGCCTCGCTTCATGGACTCCAGTGCATACAGTCGGGATCCATGGCACCAAAATGCATGGAATCCTCTGCATTCAATGACGCTGCATGGAATCCACTGCATTCAATCAGGATGCTTTGGGCCATGCCTCATAAAATCCACTTCATTCAATGACGCTGCATGGAATCGACTGCATTCAATCATGCTGCATATAATCCACTGCTTACAATAGGGTTCAATTTCTTCACGCTGCATGGAATCCACTGCATTCAATCACGCTGCATGGAATCCACTGCATTCCATCGGGATGCATGATCCCACGCTGCATGGAGTACACTGCATTCGATCAAAATGCATGGAATCCACTGCATTCAATCGGGATGCTTTGGGCCATGCTGCATACAATCCACTGCATTCAATCGGGATGCATTGGGCCTCACTGCATGGACTCCACTGCATATAATCGGGATCCATTACACCACAATGCCTGGAATCATCTGCATTCAATGACGCTGCATGGAAACCACTGCATTCAATCGGGATCCATTGCGCCACAATGCATGGAATCCTCTGCATTCAATCAGGATGCTTTGAGCCATGCTGCATAAAATCCACTGCATTCAATCATGCTCCATTAAATCCACTGCATTCAATCAGGCTGCATAAAATACACTGCATTCAATCGGGTTCCATTACTTCACACTTCATGGAATACAGTGCATTCAATCACGCTTCATGGAATCCACTGCATTCAATCGGGATGCATTTTACCACGCTGCATGGAGTTCACTGCATTCAATCACAATGCATGGAATCCACTGCATTCAATCGGGATGCTTTGGGCCATGCCTCATAAAATCCACTGCATTCAACGACGCTGCATGGAATCCACCGAATTTAACTGGGATACATTATACTAAGCTGTATCGAATCCACTGCATTCAATCAGGATGCATTTTACCATATGGCATGGAGTTCACTGCATTCAATCATGCTACACGTAATCCACTGCATTCAATCAGGATGCTTTGGGCCATGCTGCATAAAATCCACTGCATTCAATCATGCTGCACGTAATCCACTGCATTCAATCGGGATGCATTTTACCAGGCTGCATGGAATCCACTGCCTTCAATCACGCTGCATGGAATCCACTGCATTCAATCGGGATGCATTTTACCAGGCTGCATGGAATCCACTGCATTCAATCACGCTGCATGGAATCCACTGCATTCAATCACGCTGCATGGAATCCACTGTATTCAATCAGGATGCATTTTACCAGGCTGCCTGGAATCCATGCATTCATCACACTGCATGGACTCCACTGCATACAATCGGGATCCATTGCGCCACAATGCATGGAATACTCTGCATTCAATGATACTCCATGGACTCCACTGCATTCAATCAGGATGCTTTGGGCCATGCTGCATAAAATCCACTGCATTTAATCATGCTGCATGGAATCCACTGCATTCAATCATGCTGCATAATATCCACTGCATTCAAAATGTTCCATTTCTTCACGCTGCATGGAATCCACTGCATTCAATCGGGATGCATTTTACCTCGCTGCATGGAGTACACTGCATTCAATCTCAATGCATGGAATCCACTGCATTCAATCGGGATGCTTTGGGCCATGCTTCAAAAAATCCACTGCAATCAATCAGGATGCATTGGGCCTCGCTGCATGAACTCTACTGCATACAATCGCGATCCATTGCGCCACAATGCATGGAATCCTCTGCATTCAATGATGCTGCATGGAATCCACTGCATTCAATCATGCTGCATAATATCCACTGCATTCAAAATGTTCCATTTCTTCACGCTGCATGGAATCCACTGCATTCAATCAGGATGCATGTTCCCACGCTGCATGGAGTACACTGCATTCAATCAAAATGCATGGAATCCACTACATTCAATCGGGATGCTTTGGGCCATGCTGCATACAATCCACTGCATTCAATCGGGATGCATTGGGCCTCACTGCATGGACTCCACTGCATAAAATCGGGATCCATTACACCACAATGCATTGAATCATCTGCATTCAATGACGCTGCATGGAATCCACTGCATTCAATCGGGATGCATTTTACCAGGCTGCATGGAATCCATGCATTCATCACGCTGCATGGACTCCACTGCATACAATCGGGATCCATTGCGCCACAATGCATGGAATCCTCTGCATTCAATGATGCTGCATGGACTCCACTGCATTCAATCAGGATGCTTTGGGCCATGCTGCATAAAATCCACTGCATTCAATCATGCTGCATGGAATCCACTGCATTCAATAGGGTTCCATTACTTCACACTTCATGGAATACAGTGCATTCAATCACGCTTCATGGAATCCACTGCATTCAATCGGGATTCATTTTACCACGCTGCATGGAGTTCACTGCATTCAATCACAATGCATGGAATCCACTGCATTCAATCGGGATGCTTTGGGCCATGCCTCATAAAATCCACTGCATTCAACGACGCTGCATGGAATCCACCGAATTTAACTGGTATATATTATACTAAGCTGTATCGAATCCACTGCATTCAATCAGGATGCATTTTACCATATGGCATGGAGTTCACTGCATTCAATCATGCTACACGTAATCCACTGCATTCAATCAGGATGCTTTGGGCCATGCTGCATAAAATCCACTGCATTCAATCATGCTGCACGTAATCCACTGCATTCAATCGGGATGCATTTTACCAGGCTGCATGGAATCCACTGCATTCAATCACGCTGCATGGAATCCACTGCATTCAATCGGGATGCATTTTACCAGGCTGCATGGAATCCACTGCATTCAATCACGCTGCATGGAATCCACTGCATTCAATCACGCTGCATGGAAACCACTGTATTCAATCAGGATGCATTTTACCAGGCTGGCTGGAATCCATGCATTCATCACACTGCATGGACTCCACTGCATACAATCGGGATCCATTGCGCCACAATGCATGGAATACTCTGCATTCAATAATACTCCATGGACTCCACTGCAGTCAATCAGGAGGCTTTGGGCCATGCTGCATAAAATCCACTGCATTTAATCATGCTGCATAGAATCCACTGCATTCAATCATTCTGCATATTATCCACTGCATTCAAAATATTCCATTTCTTCACGCTGCATGGAATCCACTGCATTCAATCGGGATGCATTTTACCTCGCTGCATGGAGTACACTGCATTCAATCTCAATGCATGGAATCCACTGCATTCAATCGGGATGCTTTGGGCCATGCTGCAAAAAATCCACTGCAATCAATCAGGATGCATTGGGCCTCGCTGCATGAACTCTACTGCATACAATCGCGATCCATTGCGCCACAATGCATGGAATCCTCTGCATTCAATGATGCTGCATGGAATCCACTGCATTCAATCATGCTGCATAATATCCACTGCATTCAAAATGTTCCATTTCTTCACGCTGCATGGAATCCACTGCATTCAATCAGGATGCATGTTCCCACGCTGCATGGAGTACACTGCATTCAATCAAAATGCATGGAATCCACTACATTCAATCGGGATGCTTTGGGCCATGCTGCATACAATCCACTGCATTCAATCGGGATGCATTGGGCCTCACTGCATGGACTCCACTGCATAAAATCGGGATCCATTACACCACAATGCATGGAATCATCTGCATTCAATGACGCTGCATGGAATCCACTGCATTCAATCGGGATGCATTTTACCAGGCTGCATGGAATCCATGCATTCATCACGCTGCATGGACTCCACTGCATACAATCGGGATCCATTGCGCCACAATGCATGGAATCCTCTGCATTCAATGATGCTGCATGGACTCCACTGCATTCAATCAGGATGCTTTGGGCCATGCTGCATAAAATCCACTGCATTCAATCATGCTGCATGGAATCCACTGCATTCAATAGGGTTCCATTACTTCACACTTCATGGAATACAGTGCATTCAATCACGCTTCACGGAATCCACTGCATTCAATCGGGATTCATTTTACCACGCTGCATGGAGTTCACTGCATTCAATCACAATGCATGGAATCCACTGCATTCAATCGGGATGCTTTGGGCCATGCCTCATAAAATCCACTGCATTCAATGACGCTGCATGGAATCCACCGAATTTAACTGGTATATATTATACTAAGCTGTATCGAATCCACTGCATTCAATCAGGATGCATTTTACCATATGGCATGGAGTTCACTGCATTCAATCATGCTACACGTAATCCACTGCATTCAATCAGGATGCTTTGGGCCATGCTGCATAAAATCCACTGCATTCAATCATGCTGCACGTAATCCACTGCATTCAATCGGGATGCATTTTACCAGGCTGCATGGAATCCACTGCATTCAATCACGCTGCATGGAATCCACTGCATTCAATCGGGATGCATTTTACCAGGCTGCATGGAATCCACTGCATTCAATCACGCTGCATGGAATCCACTGTATTCAATCACGCTGCATGGAAACCACTGTATTCAATCAGGATGCATTTTACCAGGCTGGCTGGAATCCATGCATTCATCACACTGCATGGACTCCACTGCATACAATCGGGATCCATTCCGCCACAATGCATGGAATACTCTGTATTCAATAATACTCCATGGACTCCACTGCAGTCAATCAGGAGGCTTTGGGCCATGCTGCATAAACTCCACTGCATTTAATCATGCTGCATAGAATCCACTGCATTCAATCATTCTGCATATTATCCACTGCATTCAAAATATTCCATTTCTTCACGCTGCATGGAATCCACTGCATTCAATCGGGATGCATTTTACCTCGCTGCATGGAGTACACTGCATTCAATCTCAATGCATGGAATCCACTGCATTCAATCGGGATGCTTTGGGCCATGCCTCATAAAATCCACTGCATTCAACGACGCTGCATGGAATCCACCGAATTCAACTGGGATACATTATACTAAGCTGTATCGAATCCACTGCATTCAATCAGGATGCATTTTACCATATGGCATGGAGTTCACTGCATTCAATCATGCTACACGTAATCCACTGCATTCAATCAGGATGCTTTGGGCCATGCTGCATAAAATCCACTGCATTCAATCATGCTGCACGTAATCCACTGCATTCAATCGGGATGCATTTTACCAGGCTGCATGGAATCCACTGCATTCAATCACGCTGCATGGAATCCACTGCATTCAATCACGCTGCATGGAATCTACTGTATTCAATCATGATGCATTTTACCAGGCTGCCTGGAATCCATGCATTCATCACACTGCATGGACTCCACTGCATACAATCGGGATCCATTGCGCCACAATGCATGGAATACTCTGCATTCAATGATACTCCATGGACTCCACTGCATTCAATCAGGATGCTTTGGGCCATGCTGCATAAAATCCACTGCATTTAATCATGCTGCATGGAATCCACTGCATTCAATCATGCTGCATAATATCCACTGCATTCAAAATGTTCCATTTCTTCACGCTGCATGGAATCCACTGCATTCAATCGGGATGCATTTTACCTCGCTGCATGGAGTACACTGCATTCAATCTCAATGCATGGAATCCACTGCATTCAATCGGGATGCTTTGGGCCATGCTGCAAAAAATCCACTGCAATCAATCAGGATGCATTGGGCCTCGCTGCATGAACTCCACTGCATACAATCTCGATCCATTGCGCCACAATGCATGGAATACTCTGCATTCAATGATGCTGCATGGAATCCACTGCATTCAATCAGGATGCATTTTACCACACTGCATGGAGTACACTGCATTCAATCACAATGGATGGAATCCAATGCATTCAATCGGGATGCTTTGGGCCATGCTGCAAAAAATCCACTGCATTCAATCGGGATGCACTGGGCCTCGCTGCATGGACTCCACTGCAATCAATTGGTATCCATTGCGCTGCAATGCATGGAATCCTCTGCATTCAATGATGCTGCATGGAATCCACTGCATTCAATCGGGATGCATTTTACCACACTGCATGGAGTACACTGCATTCAATCACAATGGATGGAATCCACTGCATTCAATCATGCTGCATGGAATCCACTGCATTCAATCATGCTGCATAATATCCACTGCATTCTAAATGTTCCATTTCTTCACGCTGCATGGAATCCACTGCATTCCATCGGGATGCATGTTCCCACGCTGCATGGAGTACACTGCATTCAATCTCAATGCATGGAATCCACTGCATTCAATCGGGATGCTTTGGGCCATGCTGCATACAATCCACTGCATTCAATCGGGATGCATTGGGCCTCACTGCATGGAATCCACTGCATTCAATCGGGATGCATTTTACCTCGCTGCATGGATTACACTGCATTCAATCTCAATGCATGGAATCCACTGCATTCAATCGGGATGCTTTGGGCCATGCTGCAAAAAATCCACTGCAATCAATCAGGATGCATTGGGCCTCGCTGCATGAACTCTACTTCATACAATCTCGATCCATTGCGCCACAATGCATGGAATCCTCTGCATTCAATGATGCTGCATGGAATCCACTGCATTCAATCAGGATGCATTTTACCACACTGCATGGAGTACACTGCATTCAATCACAATGGATGGAATCCAATGCATTCAATCGGGATGCTTTGGGCCATGCTGCAGAAAATCCACTGCATTCAATCGGGATGCACTGGGCCTCGCTGCATGGACTCCACTGCAATCAATTGGTATCCATTGCGCTGCAATGCATGGAATCCTCTGCATTCAATGATGCTGCATGGAATCCACTGCATTCAATCGGGATGCATTTTACCACACTGCATGGAGTACACTGCATTCAATCACAATGGATGGAATCCACTGCATTCAATCATGCTGCATGGAATCCACTGCATTCAATCATGCTGCATAATATCCACTGCATTCTAAATGTTCCATTTCTTCACGCTGCATGGAATCCACTGCATTCCATCGGGATGCATGTTCCCACGCTGCATGGAGTACACTGCATTCAATCAAAATGCATGGAATCCACTGCATTCAATCGGGATGCTTTGGGCCATGCTGCATACAATCCACTGCATTCAATCGGGATGCATTGGGCCTCACTGCATGGACTCCACTGCATATAATCGGGATCCATTACACCACAATGCATGGAATCATCTGCATTCAATGACGCTGCATGGAATCCACTGCATTCAATCGGGATGCATTTTACCAGGCTGCATGGAATCCATGCATTCATCACGCTGCATGGACTCCACTGCATACAATCGGGATCCATTGCGCCACAATGCATGGAATCCTCTGCATTCAATCAGGATGCTTTGGGCCATGCTGCATAAAATCCACTGCATTCAATCATGCTCCATTAAATCCACTGCATTCAATCAGGCTGCATAAAATACACTGCATTCAATAGGGTTCCATTACTTCACACTTCATGGAATACAGTGCATTCAATCACGCTTCATGGAATCCACTGCATTCAATCGGGATGCATTTTACCACGCTGCATGGAGTTCACTGCATTCAATCACAATGCATGGAATCCACTGCATTCAATCGGGATGCTTTGGGCCATGCCTCATAAAATCCACTGCATTCAACGACATTGCATGGAATCAACCGAATTTAATTGGGATACATTATACTAAGCTGTATCGAATCCACTGCATTCAATCAGGATGCATTTTACCACATTGCATGGAGTTCACTGCATTTAATCTTGCTGCACGTAATCCACTGCATTCAATCAGGATGCTTTGGGCCATGCTGCATAAAATCCACTGCATTCAATCATGCTGCACGTAATCCACTGCATTCAATCGGGATGCATTTTACCAGGCTGCATGGAATCCACTGCATTCAATCACGCTGCATGGAATCCACTGCATTCAATCGGGATGCATTTTACCAGGCTGCATGGAATCCACTGCATTCAATCACGCTGCATGGAATCCACTGCATTCAATCACGCTGCATGGAATCGATTGCATTCAATCAGGATGCATTTTAATAAGCTGCATGGAATCCATTCAGTCATCACGCTGCATGGACTCTGCTGCATACAGTCCGGATCCATTACACCACAATGCATGGAATCCTCTGCATTCAATCACGCTGCATGGAATCCACTGCATTCAATCGGGATGCAATTTACCACGCTGAATGGAGTACACTGCATTCAATCACGCTGCATGGAATTCCCTGCATTCAATCGGGATGCTTTGGGCCATGCTGCAAAAAAATCCACTGCATTCAATCGGGATGCATTGGGCCTCGCTTCATGGACTCCAGTGCATACAGTCGGGATCCATTGCACCACAATGCATGGAATCCTCTGCATTCAATGACGCTGCATGGAATCCACTGCATTCAATCAGGATGCTTTGGGCCATGCCTCATAAAATCCACTTCATTCAATGACGCTGCATGGAATCGACTGCATTCAATCATGCTGCATATAATCCACTGCTTACAATAGGGTTCAATTTCTTCACGCTGCATGGAATCCACTGCATTCAATCACGCTGCATGGAATCCACTGCATTCCATCGGGATGCATGTTCCCACGCTGCATGGAGTACACTGCATTCAATCAAAATGCATGGAATCCACTGCATTCAATCGGGATGCTTTGGGCCATGCTGCATACAATCCACTGCATTCAATCGGGATGCATTGGGCCTCACTGCATGGACTCCACTGCATATAATCGGGATCCATTACACCACAATGCATGGAATCATCTGCATTCAATGACGCTGCATGGAATCCACTGCATTCAATCGGGATGCATTTTACCAGGCTGCATGGAATCCATGCATTCATCACGCTGCATGGACACCACTGCATACAATCGGGATCCATTGCGCCACAATGCATGGAATCCTCTGCATTCAATCAGGATGCTTTGAGCCATGCTGCATAAAATACACTGCATTCAATAGGGTTCCATTACTTCACACTTCATGGAATACAGTGCATTCAATCACGCTTCATGGAATCCACTGCATTCAATCGGGATTCATTTTACCACGCTGCATGGTGTTCACTGCATTCAATCACAATGCATGGAATCCACTGCATTCAATCGGGATGCTTTGGGCCATGCCTCATAAAATCCACTGCATTCAACGACGCTGCATGGAATCCACCGAATTTAACTGGGATACATTATACTAAGCTGTATCGAATCCACTGCATTCAATCAGGATGCATTTTACCATATGGCATGGAGTTCACTGCATTCAATCATGCTACACGTAATCCACTGCATTCAATCAGGATGCTTTGGGCCATGCTGCATAAAATCCACTGCATTCAATCATGCTGCACGTAATCCACTGCATTCAATCGGGATGCATTTTACCAGGCTGCATGGAATCCATGCATTCATCACGCTGCATGGACTCCACTGCATACAATCGGGATCCATTGCGCCACAATGCATGGAATCCACTGCATTCAATCAGGATGCATTTTAATAAGCTGCATGGAATCCATTCAGTCATCACGCTGCATGGACTCCGCTGCATACAGTCGGGATCCATTATGCCACAATGCAAGGAATCCTCTGCATTCAATGACGCTGCATGGAATCCACTGCATTCAATCGGGATGCATTTTACCACGCTGCATGGATTACACTGCATTCAATCACAATGCATGGACTCCACCGCATAAAATCGGGATCCATTGCGCCACAATGCATGGAATCCTCTGCATTCAATGACGCTGCATGGAATCCACTGCATTCAAAAGGGATGGTTTGTGCCATGCTGCATAAAATCCACTGCATTCAATCGGGATGCATTGGGCCTCTCTGCATGGACTCCACAGCATTACATCTGGCTGCATGGACTCCACTGCATTATATCTCGCTGCATGGAATCCTCTGCATTCAATGACGCTGCATGGAATCCACTGCATTCAATCGGGATGCATTTTACCAGGCTGCATGGAATCCATGCATTCATCACGCTGCATGGACTCCACTGCATACAATCGGGATCCATTGCGCCACAATGCATGGAATCCACTGCATTCAATCAGGATGCATTTTAATAAGCTGCATGGAATCCATTCAGTCATCACGCTGCATGGACTCCGCTGCATACAGTCGGGATCCATTATGCCACAATGCATGGAATCCTCTGCATTCAATCACGCTGCATGGAATCCACTGCATTCAATCGGGATGCAATTTACCACGCTGAATGGAGTACACTGCATTCAATCACGCTGCATGGAATCCCCTGCATTCAATCGGGATGCTTTGGGCCATGCTTCAAAAAAATCCACTTCATTCAATCGGGATGCTTTGGGCCTCGCTTCATGGACTCCAGTGCATACAGTCGGGATCCATTGCACCAAAATGCATGGAATCCTCTGCATTCAATGACGCTGCATGGAATCCACTGCATTCAATCAGGATGCTTTGGGCCCTGCCTCATAAAATCCACTTCATTCAATGACGCTGCATGGAATCGACTGCATTCAATCATGCTGCATATAATCCACTGCTTACAATAGGGTTCAATTTCTTCACGCTGCATGGAATCCACTGCATTCAATCACGCTGCATGGAATCCACTGCATTCCATCGGGATGCATGTTCCCACGCTGCATGGAGTACACTGCATTCGATCAAAATGCATGGAATCCACTGCATTCAATCGGGATGCTTTGGGCCATGCTGCATACAATCCACTGCATTCAATCGGGATGCATTGGGCCTCACTGCATGGACTCCACTGCATACAATCGGGATCCATTGCGCCAAAATGCATTGAATCTTCTGCATTCAATGACGCTGCATGGAATCCACTGCATTCAATCGGGATGCTTTGGGCCATGCTGCATAAAATCCACTGCATTCAATCATGCTGCATGGAATCCACTGCATTCAATCATGCTGCATAAAATTCACTGCATTCAATAGGGTTTCATTTTTTCATGCTGCATGGAATCCACTGCATTCAATCATGCTGCATGGAATCCAATGCATTCCATCGGGATGCATTTTACCAGGCTGCATGGAATTCACTGCATTCAATCAACATGCACGGAATCCACTGCATTCAATCGGGATGCATTTTACTAGGCTGCATGGAATCCTCTGCATTCAATGATGCTGCATGGAATCCACTGCATTCAATCGGGATGTATTTTAACACGCTGCGTGGTATCCACCGCAATGAATAACGCTGCATGGAATCCAATGCATTCAATCGGGATGAATTTTAAAAGGCCGAATGGAATCCAGTGCATTCAATCAGGAACCATTGCGCCTTGATGCATGGAATTAGTGCATTCAATGAGAATCAATTGCACCACACTGCATGAAATCCACTGACTCAATCGGGATGTTTTGGGCCATGCTGCATAAAATCCACTGCATTCAACGGGATGCATTGGGCCTCGCTGAATGGACTCCACTGCATACAATCGGGATCCATTGCGCCAAAATGCAAGGAATCCTCTGCATTCAATGACGCTGCATGGAATCCACTGCATTCAATCGGGATGCATTTTACCACGCTGCATGGATTACACTGCATTCAATCACAATGCATGGACTCCACCGCATAAAATCGGGATCCATTGCGCCACAATGCATGGAATCCTCTGCATTCAATGACGCTGCATGGAATCCACTGCATTCAAAAGGGATGGTTTGGGCCATGCTGCATAAAATCCACTGCATTCAATCGGGATGCATTGGGCCTCTCTGCATGGACTCCACAGCATTACATCTGGCTGCATGGACTCCACTGCATTATATCTCGCTGCATGGAATCATCTGCATTCAATGACGCTGCATGGAATCCACTGCATTCAATCGGGATGCATTTTACCAGGCTGCATGGAATCCATGCATTCATCACGCTGCATGGACTCCACTGCATACAATCGGGATCCATTGCGCCACAATGCATGGAATCCACTGCATTCAATCAGGATGCATTTTAATAAGCTGCATGGAATCCATTCAGTCATCACGCTGCATGGACTCCGCTGCATACAGTCGGGATCCATTATGCCACAATGCATGGAATCCTCTGCATTCAATCACGCTGCATGGAATCCACTGCATTCAATCGGGATGCAATTTACCACGCTGAATGGAGTACACTGCATTCAATCACGCTGCATGGAATCCCCTGCATTCAATCGGGATGCTTTGGGCCATGCTTCAAAAAAATCCACTTCATTCAATCGGGATGCTTTGGGCCTCGCTTCATGGACTCCAGTGCATACAGTCGGGATCCATTGCACCAAAATGCATGGAATCCTCTGCATTCAATGACGCTGCATGGAATCCACTGCATTCAATCAGGATGCTTTGGGCCCTGCCTCATAAAATCCACTTCATTCAATGACGCTGCATGGAATCGACTGCATTCAATCATGCTGCATATAATCCACTGCTTACAATAGGGTTCAATTTCTTCACGCTGCATGGAATCCACTGCATTCAATCACGCTGCATGGAATCCACTGCATTCCATCGGGATGCATGTTCCCACGCTGCATGGAGTACACTGCATTCGATCAAAATGCATGGAATCCACTGCATTCAATCGGGATGCTTTGGGCCATGCTGCATACAATCCACTGCATTCAATCGGGATGCATTGGGCCTCACTGCATGGACTCCACTGCATATAATCGGGATCCATTACACCACAATGCCTGGAATCATCTGCATTCAATGACGCTGCATGGAAACCACTGCATTCAATCGGGATGCATTTTACCAGGCTGCATGGAATCCATGCATTCATCACGCTGCATGGACTCCACTGCATACAATCGGGATCCATTGCGCCACAATGCATGGAATCCTCTGCATTCAATCAGGATGCTTTGGGCCATGCTGCATAAAATCCACTGCATTCAATCATGCTCCATTAAATCCACTGCATTCAATCAGGCTGCATAAAATACACTGCATTCAATAGGGTTCCATTACTTCACACTTCATGGAATACAGTGCATTCAATCACGCTTCATGGAATCCACTGCATTCAATCGGGATGCATTTTACCACGCTGCATGGAGTTCACTGCATTCAATCACAATGCATGGAATCCACTGCATTCAATCGGGATGCTTTGGGCCATGCCTCATAAAATCCACTGCATTCAACGACGCTGCATGGAATCCACCGAATTTAACTGGGATACATTATACTAAGCTGTATCGAATCCACTGCATTCAATCAGGATGCATTTTACCATATGGCATGGAGTTCACTGCATTCAATTATGCTACACGTAATCCACTGCATTCAATCAGGATGCTTTGGGCCATGCTGCATAAAATCCACTGCATTCAATCATGCTGCACGTAATCCACTGCATTCAATCGGGATGCATTTTACCAGGCTGCATGGAATCCACTGCATTCAATCACGCTGCATGGAATCCACTGCATTCAATCGGGATGCATTTTACCAGGCTGCATGGAATCCACTGCATTCAATCACGCTGCATGGAATCCACTGCATTCAATCACGCTGCATGGAATCCACTGTATTCAATCAGGATGCATTTTACCAGGCTGCCTGGAATCCATGCATTCATCACACTGCATGGACTCCACTGCATACAATCGGGATCCATTGCGCCACAATGCATGGAATACTCTGCATTCAATGATACTCCATGGACTCCACTGCATTCAATCAGGATGCTTTGGGCCATGCTGCATAAATTCCACTGCATTTAATCATGCTGCATGGAATCCACTGCATTCAATCATGCTGCATAATATCCACTGCATTCAAAATGTTCCATTTCTTCACGCTGCATGGAATCCACTGCATTCAATCGGGATGCATTTTACCTCGCTGCATGGAGTACACTGCATTCAATCTCAATGCATGGAATCCACTGCATTCAATCGGGATGCTTTGGGCCATGCTGCAAAAAATCCACTGCAATCAATCAGGATGCATTGGGCCTCGCTGCATGAACTCTACTGCATACAATCGCGATCCATTGCGCCACAATGCATGGAATCCTCTGCATTCAATGATGCTGCATGGAATACACTGCATTCAATCATGCTGCATAATATCCACTGCATTCAAAATGTTCCATTTCTTCACGCTGCATGGACTCCACTGCATACAATCGGGATCCATTGCGCCACAATGCATGGAATCCTCTGCATTCAATGATGCTCCATGGACTCCACTGCATTCAATCAGGATGCTTTGGGCCATGCTGCATAAAATCCACTGCATTCAATCATGCTGCATTAAATCCACTGCATTCAATCAGGCTGCATAAAATACACTGCATTCAATAGGGTTCCATTACTTCACACTTCATGGAATACAGTGCATTCAATCACGCTTCATGGAATCCACTGCATTCAATCGGGATGCATTTTACCACGCTGCATGGAGTTCACTGCATTCAATCACAATGCATGTAATCCACTGCATTCAATCTGGATGCATTGGGCCATGCTGCATAAAATCCACTGCATTCAATCGTGCTGCATAAAATCCACTGCATTCAATTGGGTTCCATTTCGTAACACTACATGGAATACACTGCATTCAATCACGCTGTATGGAATAAACTGCATTCAATCGGGATGCATTTAACCACGCTGCATGGATTACACTTCATTCAATCACAATGCATGGAATCCACTGCATTCTATCAGGATGCTTTGGGCCATGCTGCATAAAATCCACTGCATTCAATAGGGTTCCATTTCTTCACGCTGCATGGAATCCACTGCATTCAATAGGGTTCCATTCCTTCACGCTGCATGGAATCCACCTCATTCAATAGGGATGCATTTTACCACGCTGCATGGATTACACTGCATTCAATCGCAATGCATAGAATCCACTGCATTCAATCGGGGTGCATTTTACACCGCTGAATGAAATCCACTGCATTTAATCACGCTGCATGTAATCCATGGAATTTAATCGGGATTCATTTTACTAAGCTGTATGGAATCGACTGTATTTAATCACGCTGCATGGAATCAACTGCATTCAATCGGGATTCATTTTACAAGGCTGCATGGAGTTCACTGCATTCAATCACAATGCATGGAATCCACTGCATTCAATCGGGATAATTTGGGCCATGCTGCATAAAATCCACTGCATTCAATCATGCTGCATGGAATCCACTGCATTCGACCATGCTGAATAAAATCCCATGCATTAAATATAGTTCAATTTCTTCACGCTGCATGGAATCCACTGCATTCAATCAGAATCCATTTTACAACGCTGCATGTATTACACTGTTTCAATCACGCTGCATGGAATCCACTGCATTCAATCGGGATGCTTTCGGCCATGCTACATAAAATACACTGCATTCAATCATGCTGCATAATATCCGCTCCATAGTATCCCCTGCATTCATTCATGCTGTAAAAAAACCACTGCATTCAATAAGGTTCCATTTCTTCACGATGCATGTTATACACTGCATTCAATCATGCTGCATTTAATTCACTGCATTCAATCGGGATGCATTTTACCACGCTGCATGGATTAAACCGCATTCAATCACAATGCATGGAATCCACTGCATTCAATCGGGGTGATTTTGGCCATGCTGCATAAAATCCACTGCATTAGTTCGGGATGCATTGGGCCTCACTGCATGGACTCCACTGCATACAATCGGGATCCATTGCGCCAAAATGCATTGAATCTTCTGCATTCAATGACGCTGCATGGAATCCACTGCATTCAATCGGGATGCTTTGGGCCATGCTGCATAAAATCCACTGCATTCAATCATGCTGCATGGAATCCACTGCATTCAATCATGCTGCATAAAATTCACTGCATTCAATAGGGTTTCATTTTTTCATGCTGCATGGAATCCACTGCATTCAATCATGCTGCATGGAATCCAATGCATTCCATCGGGATGCATTTTACCAGGCTGCATGGAATTCACTGCATTCAATCAACATGCACGGAATCCACTGCATTCAATCGGGATGCATTTTACTAGGCTGCATGGAATCCTCTGCATTCAATGATGCTGCATGGAATCCACTGCATTCAATCGGGATGTATTTTAACACGCTGCGTGGTATCCACCGCAATGAATAACGCTGCATGGAATCCAATGCATTCAATCGGGATGAATTTTAAAAGGCCGCATGGAATCCAGTGCATTCAATCAGGAACCATTGCGCCTTGATGCATGGAATTAGTGCATTCAATGAGAATCAATTGCACCACACTGCATGAAATCCACTGACTCAATCGGGATGTTTTGGGCCATGCTGCATAAAATCCACTGCATTCAACGGGATGCATTGGGCCTCGCTGAATGGACTCCACTGCATACAATCGGGATCCATTGCGCCAAAATGCAAGGAATCCTCTGCATTCAATGACGCTGCATGGAATCCACTGCATTCAATCGGGATGCATTTTACCACGCTGCATGGATTACACTGCATTCAATCACAATGCATGGACTCCACCGCATAAAATCGGGATCCATTGCGCCACAATGCATGGAATCCTCTGCATTCAATGACGCTGCATGGAATCCACTGCATTCAAAAGGGATGGTTTGGGCCATGCTGCATAAAATCCACTGCATTCAATCGGGATGCATTGGGCCTCTCTGCATGGACTCCACAGCATTACATCTGGCTGCATGGACTCCACTGCATTATATCTCGCTGCATGGAATCCTCTGCATTCAATGACGCTGCATGGAATCCACTGCATTCAATCGGGATGCATTTTACCAGGCTGCATGGAATCCATGCATTCATCACGCTGCATGGACTCCACTGCATACAATCGGGATCCATTGCGCCACAATGCATGGAATCCACTGCATTCAATCAGGATGCATTTTAATAAGCTGCATGGAATCCATTCAGTCATCACGCTGCATGGACTCCGCTGCATACAGTCGGGATCCATTATGCCACAATGCATGGAATCCTCTGCATTCAATCACGCTGCATGGAATCCACTGCATTCAATCGGGATGCAATTTACCACGCTGAATGGAGTACACTGCATTCAATCACGCTGCATGGAATCCCCTGCATTCAATCGGGATGCTTTGGGCCATGCTGCAAAAAAATCCACTGCATTCAATCCGGATGCATTGGGCCTCGCTTCATGGACTCCAGTGCATACAGTCGGGATCCATTGCACCAAAATGCATGGAATCCTCTGCATTCAATGACGCTGCATGGAATCCACTGCATTCAATCAGGATGCTTTGGGCCCTGCCTCATAAAATCCACTTCATTCAATGACGCTGCATGGAATCGACTGCATTCAATCATGCTGCATATAATCCACTGCTTACAATAGGGTTCAATTTCTTCACGCTGCATGGAATCCACTGCATTCAATCACGCTGCATGGAATCCACTGCATTCCATCGGGATGCATGTTCCCACGCTGCATGGAGTACACTGCATTCGATCAAAATGCATGGAATCCACTGCATTCAATCGGGATGCTTTGGGCCATGCTGCATACAATCCACTGCATTCAATCGGGATGCATTGGGCCTCACTGCATGGACTCCACTGCATATAATCGGGATCCATTACACCACAATGCCTGGAATCATCTGCATTCAATGACGCTGCATGGAAACCACTGCATTCAATCGGGATGCATTTTACCAGGCTGCATGGAATCCATGCATTCATCACGCTGCATGGACTCCACTGCATACAATCGGGATCCATTGCGCCACAATGCATGGAATCCTCTGCATTCAATCAGGATGCTTTGGGCCATGCTGCATAAAATCCACTGCATTCAATCATGCTGCATTAAATCCACTGCATTCAATCAGGCTGCATAAAATACACTGCATTCAATAGGGTTCCATTACTTCACACTTCATGGAATACAGTGCATTCAATCACGCTTCATGGAATCCACTGCATTCAATCGGGATGCATTTTACCACGCTGCATGGAGTTCACTGCATTCAATCACAATGCATGGAATCCACTGCATTCAATCGGGATGCTTTGGGCCATGCCTCATAAAATCCACTGCATTCAACGACGCTGCATGGAATCCACCGAATTTAACTGGGATACATTATACTAAGCTGTATCGAATCCACTGCATTCAATCAGGATGCATTTTACCATATGGCATGGAGTTCACTGCATTCAATTATGCTACACGTAATCCACTGCATTCAATCAGGATGCTTTGGGCCATGCTGCATAAAATCCACTGCATTCAATCATGCTGCACGTAATCCACTGCATTCAATCGGGATGCATTTTACCAGGCTGCATGGAATCCACTGCATTCAATCACGCTGCATGGAATCCACTGCATTCAATCGGGATGCATTTTACCAGGCTGCATGGAATCCACTGCATTCAATCACGCTGCATGGAATCCACTGCATTCAATCACGCTGCATGGAATCCACTGTTTTCAATCAGGATGCATTTTACCAGGCTGCCTGGAATCCATGCATTCATCACACTGCATGGACTCCACTGCATACAATCGGGATCCATTGCGCCACAATGCATGGAATACTCTGCATTCAATGATACTCCATGGACTCCACTGCATTCAATCAGGATGCTTTGGGCCATGCTGCATAAATTCCACTGCATTTAATCATGCTGCATGGAATCCACTGCATTCAATCATGCTGCATAATATCCACTGCATTCAAAATGTTCCATTTCTTCACGCTGCATGGAATCCACTGCATTCAATCGGGATGCATTTTACCTCGCTGCATGGAGTACACTGCATTCAATCTCAATGCATGGAATCCACTGCATTCAATCGGGATGCTTTGGGCCATGCTGCAAAAAATCCACTGCAATCAATCAGGATGCATTGGGCCTCGCTGCATGAACTCTACTGCATACAATCGCGATCCATTGCGCCACAATGCATGGAATCCTCTGCATTCAATGATGCTGCATGGAATACACTGCATTCAATCATGCTGCATAATATCCACTGCATTCAAAATGTTCCATTTCTTCACGCTGCATGGACTCCACTGCATACAATCGGGATCCATTGCGCCACAATGCATGGAATCCTCTGCATTCAATGATGCTCCATGGACTCCACTGCATTCAATCAGGATGCTTTGGGCCATGCTGCATAAAATCCACTGCATTCAATCATGCTGCATTAAATCCACTGCATTCAATCAGGCTGCATAAAATACACTGCATTCAATAGGGTTCCATTACTTCACACTTCATGGAATACAGTGCATTCAATCACGCTTCATGGAATCCACTGCATTCAATCGGGATGCATTTTACCACGCTGCATGGAGTTCACTGCATTCAATCACAATGCATGGAATCCACTGCATTCAATCGGGATGCTTTGGGCCATGCCTCATAAAATCCACTGCATTCAACGACGCTGCATGGAATCCACCGAATTTAACTGGGATACATTATACTAAGCTGTATCGAATCCACTGCATTCAATCAGGATGCATTTTACCATATGGCATGGAGTTCACTGCATTCAATCATGCTACACGTAATCCACTGCATTCAATCAGGATGCATTTTACCAGGCTGCATGGAATCCACTGCATTCAATCACGCTGCATGGAATCCACTGCATTCAATCACGCTGCATGGAATCCACTGTATTCAATCAGGATGCATTTTACCAGGCTGCCTGGAATCCATGCATTCATCACACTGCATGGACTCCACTGCATACAATCGGGATCCATTGCGCCACAATGCATGGAATACTCTGCATTCAATGATACTCCATGGACTCCACTGCAGTCAATCAGGATGCTTTGGGCCATGCTGCATAAAATCCACTGCATTTAATCATGCTGCATGGAATCCACTGCATTCAATCATGCTGCATAATATCCACTGCATTCAAAATGTTCCATTTCTTCACGCTGCATGGAATCCACTGCATTCAATCGGGATGCATTTTACCTCGCTGCATGGAGTACACTGCATTCAATCTCAATGCATGGAATCCACTGCATTCAATCGGGATGCTTTGGGCCATGCTGCAAAAAATCCACTGCAATCAATCAGGATGCATTGGGCCTCGCTGCATGAACTCCACTGCATACAATCGCGATCCATTGCACCACAATGCATGGAATCCTCTGCATTCAATGATGCTGCATGGAATCCACTGCATTCAATCAGGATGAATTTTACCACACTGCATGGAGTACACTGCATTCAATCACAATGGATGGAATCCAATGCATTCAATCGGGATGCTTTGGGCCATGCTGCAAAAAATCCACTGCATTCAATCGGGATGCACTGGGCCTCGCTGCATGGACTCCACTGCAATCAATTGGTATCCATTGCGCTGCAATGCATGGAATCCTCTGCATTCAATGATGCTGCATGGAAGCCACTGCATTCAATCGGGATACATTTTACCACACTGCATGGAGTACACTGCATTCAATCACAATGGATGGAATCCACTGCATTCAATCAGGATGCTTTGGGCCATGCTGCATACAATCCACTGCATTCAATCGGGATGCATTGGGCCTCACTGCATGGACTCCACTGCATATAATCTGGATCCATTACACCACAATGCATGGAATCATCTGCATTCAATGACGCTGCATCTAATCCACTGCATTCAATCGGGATGCATTTTACCAGGCTGCATGGAATCCATGCATTCATCACGCTGCATGGACTCCACTGCATACAATCGGGATCCATTGCGCCACAATGCATGGAATCCTCTGCATTCAATCAGGATGCTTTGGGCCATGCTGCATAAAATCCACTGCATTCAATCATGCTGCATTAAATCCACTGCATTCAATCAGGCTGCATAAAATACACTGCATTCAATAGGGTTCCATTACTTCACACTTCATGGAATACAGTGCATTCAATCACGCTTCATGGAATCCACTGCATTCAATCGGGATTCATTTTACCACGCTGCATGGAGTTCACTGCATTCAATCACAATGCATGGAATCCACTGCATTCAATCGGGATGCTTTGGGCCATGCCTCATAAAATCCACTGCATTCAACGACGCTGCATGGAATCCTCCGAATTTAATTGGGATACATTATACTAAGCTGTATCGAATCCACTGCATTCAATCAGGATGCATTTTACCACATTGCATGGAGTTCACTGCATTTAATCTTGCTGCACGTAATCCACTGCATTCAATCAGGATGCTTTGGGCCATGCTGCATAAAATCCACTGCATTCAATCATGCTGCACGAAATCCACTGCATTCAATCGGGATGCATTTTACCAGGCTGCATGGAATCCACTGCATTCAATCACGCTGCATGGAATCCACTGCATTCAATCACGCTGCATGGAATCCACTGTATTCAATCAGGATGCATTTTACCAGGCTGCCTGGAATCCATGCATTCATCACACTGCATGGACTCCACTGCATACAATCGGGATCCATTGCGCCACAATGCATGGAATACTCTGCATTGAATGATACTCCATGGACTCCACTGCATTCAATCAGGATGCTTTGGGCCATGCTGCATAAAATCCACTGCATTTAATCATGCTGCATAGAATCCACTGCATTCAATCATGCTGCATAATATCCACTGCATTCAAAATAATCCATTTCTTTGCGCTACATGGAATCCACTGCATTCAATCGGGATGCATTTTACCTCGCTGCATGGAGTACACTGCATTCAATCTCAATGCATGGAATCCACTGCATTCAATCGGGATGCTTTGGGCCATGCTGCAAAAAATCCACTGCAATCAATCAGGATGCATTGGGCCTCGCTGCATGGACTCCACTGCATACAATCGCGATCCATTGCGCCACAATGCATGGAATCCTCTGCATTCAATGATGCTGCATGGAATCCACTGCATTCAATCATGCTGCATAATATCCACTGCATTCAAAATGTTCCATTTCTTCACGCTGCATGGAATCCACTGCATTCAATCAGGATGCATGTTCCCACGCTGCATGGAATACACTGCATTCAATCAAAATGCATGGAATCCACTACATTCAATCGGGATGCTTTGGGCCATGCTGCATACAATCCACTGCATTCAATCGGGATGCATTGGGCCTCACTGCATGGACTCCACTGCATATAATCGGGATCCATTTCACCACAATGCATGGAATCATCTGCATTCAATGACGCTGCATGGAATCCACTGCATTCAATCGGGATGCATTTTACCAGGCTGCATGGAATCCATGCATTCATCACGCTGCATGGACTCCACTGCATACAATCGGGATCCATTGCGCCACAATGCATGGAATCCTCTGCATTCAATGATGCTCCAAGGACTCCACTGCATTCAATCAGGATGCTTTGGGCCATGCTGCATAAAATCCACTGCATTCAATCATGCTGCATTAAATCCACTGCATTAAATCAGGCTGCATAAAATACACTGCATTCAATAGGGTTCCATTACTTCACACTTCATGGAATACAGTGCATTCAATCACGCTGCATGGAATCCACTGCATTCAATCGGGATGCATTTTACCAGGCTGCATGGAATCCACTGGATTCAATCACGCTGCATGGAATCCACTGCATTCAATCACGCTGCATGGAATCCACTGTATTCAATCAGGATGCATTTTACCAGGCTGCCTGGAATCCATGCATTCATCACACTGCATGGACTCCACTGCATACAATCGGGATCCATTGCGCCACAATGCATGGAATACTCTGCATTGAATGATACTCCATGGACTCCACTGCATTCAATCAGGATGCTTTGGGCCATGCTGCATAAAATCCACTGCATTTAATCATGCTGCATGGAATCCACTGCATTCAATCATGCTGCATAATATCCACTGCATTCAAAACGTTCCATTTCTTCACGCTGCATGGAATCCACTGCATTCAATCAGGATGCATTTTAATAAGCTGCATGGAATCCATTCAGTCATCACGCTGCATGGACTCTGCTGCATACAGTCGGGATCCATTACACCACAATGCATGGAATCCTCTGCATTCAATCACGCTGCATGGAATCCACTGCATTCAATCGGGATGCAATTTACCACGCTGAATGGAGTACACTGCATTCAATCACGCTGCATGGAATTCCCTGCATTCAATCGGGATGCTTTGGGCCATGCTGCAAAAAAATCCACTGCATTCAATCGGGATGCATTGGGCCTCGCTTCATGGACTCCAGTGCATACAGTCGGGATCCATTGCACCAAAATGCATGGAATCCTCTG
This sequence comes from Sus scrofa, assembly GCF_054392235.1. Taxonomy (NCBI): domain Eukaryota; kingdom Metazoa; phylum Chordata; class Mammalia; order Artiodactyla; family Suidae; genus Sus; species Sus scrofa. The sequence goes on from NC_139399.1 coordinate 5,376,123, forward strand.
CATTCAATGACGCTGCATGGAATCCACTGCATTCAATCGGGATGCTTTGGGCCATGCCTCATAAAATCCACTTCATTCAATGACGCTGCATGGAATCGACTGCATTCAATCATGCTGCATATAATCCACTGCTTACAATAGGGTTCAATTACTTCACGCTGCATGGAATCCACTGCATTCAATCACGCTGCATGGAATCCACTGCATTCCATCGGGATGCATGTTCCCACGCTGCATGGAGTACACTGCATTCGATCAAAATGCATGGAATCCACTGCATTCAATCGGGATGCTTTGGGCCATGCTGCATACAATCCACTGCATTCAATCGGGATGCATTGGGCCTCACTGCATGGACTCCACTGCATATAATCGGGATCCATTACACCACAATGCCTGGAATCATCTGCATTCAATGACGCTGCCTGGAATCCACTGCATTCAATCGGGATGCATTTTACCAGGCTGCATGGAATCCATGCATTCATCACGCTGCATGGACTCCACTGCATACAATCGGGATCCATTGCGCTAAAATGCATGGAATCCTCTGCATTCAATGATACTCCATGGACTCCACTGCATTCAATCAGGATGCTTTGGGCCATGCTGCATAAAATCCACTGCATTTAATCATGCTGCATGGAATCCACTGCATTCAATCATGCTGCATAATATCCACTGCATTCAAAATATTCCATTTCTTCACGCTGCATGGAATCCACTGCATTCCAGCGGGATGCATTTTACCTCGCTGCATGGAGTACACTGCATTCAATCTCAATGCATGGAATCCACTGCATTCAATCGGGATGCTTTGGGCCATGCTGCAAAAAATCCACTGCAATCAATCAGGATGCATTGGGCCTCGCTGCATGAACTCTACTGCATACAATCGCGATCCATTGCGCCACAATGCATGGAATCCTCTGCATTCAATGATGCTGCATGGAATCCACTGCATTCCATCGGGATGCATTTTACCACACTGCATGGAGTACACTGCATTCAATCACAATGGATGGAATCCAATGCATTCAATCGGGATGCTTTGGGCCATGCTGCAGAAAATCCACTGCATTCAATCGGGATGCACTGGGCCTCGCTGCATGGACTCCACTGCATTCAATTGGTATCCATTGCGCTGCAATGCATGGAATCCTCTGCATTCAATGACGCTGCATGGAATCCACTGCATTCAATCGGGATGCATTTTACCAGGCTGCATGGAGTACACTGCATTCAATCACAATGGATGGAATCCAATGCATTCAATCGGGATGCTTTGGGCCATGCTGCAAAAAATCCACTGCATTCAATCGGGATGCACTGGGCCTCGCTGCATGAACTCCACTGCATTCAATTGGTATCCATTGCGCTGCAATGCATGGAATCCTCTGCATTCAATGATGCTGCATGGAATCCACTGCATTCAATCGGGATGCATTTTACCACACTGCATGGAGTACACTGCATTCAATCACAATGGATGGAATCCACTGCATTCAATCATGCTGCATGGAATCCACTGCATTCAATCATGCTGCATAATATCCACTGCATTCAAAATGTTCCATTTCTTCACGCTGCATGGAATCCACTGCATTCCATCGGGATGCATGTTCCCACGCTGCATGGAGTACACTGCATTCAATCAAAATGCATGGAATCCACTGCATTCAATCGGGATGCTTTGGGCCATGCTGCATACAATCCTCTGCATTCAATCGGGATGCATTGGGCCTCACTGCATGGACTCCACTTCATATAATCGGGATCTATTACACCACAATGCATGGAATCATCTGCATTCAATGACGCTGCATGGAATCCACTGCATTCAATCGGGATGCATTTTACCAGGCTGCATGGAATCCATGCATTCATCACGCTGCATGGACTCCACTGCATACAATCGGGATCCATTGCGCCACAATGCATGGAATCCACTGCATTCAAACAGGATGCATTTTAATAAGCTGCATGGAATCCATTCAGTCATCACGCTGCATGGACTCCGCTGCATACAGTCGGGATCCATTACGCCACAATGCATGGAATCCTCTGCATTCAATCGGGATGCAATTTACCACGCTGAATGGAGTACACTGCATTCAATCACGCTGCATGGAATCCCCTGCATTCAATCGGGATGCTTTGGGCCATGCTGCAAAAAAATCCACTGCATTCAATCCGGATGCATTGGGCCTCGCTTCATGGACTCCAGTGCATACAGTCGGGATCCATTGCACCAAAATGCATGGAATCCTCTGCATTCAATGACGCTGCATGGAATCCACTGCATTCAATCAGGATGCTTTGGGCCCTGCCTCATAAAATCCACTTCATTCAATGACGCTGCATGGAATCGACTGCATTCAATCATGCTGCATATAATCCACTGCTTACAATAGGGTTCAATTTCTTCACGCTGCATGGAATCCACTGCATTCAATCACGCTGCATGGAATCCACTGCATTCCATCGGGATGCATGTTCCCACGCTGCATGGAGTACACTGCATTCGATCAAAATGCATGGAATCCACTGCATTCAATCGGGATGCTTTGGGCCATGCTGCATACAATCCACTGCATTCAATCGGGATGCATTGGGCCTCACTGCATGGACTCCACTGCATATAATCGGGATCCATTACACCACAATGCCTGGAATCATCTGCATTCAATGACGCTGCATGGAAACCACTGCATTCAATCGGGATGCATTTTACCAGGCTGCATGGAATCCATGCATTCATCACGCTGCATGGACTCCACTGCATACAATCGGGATCCATTGCGCCACAATGCATGGAATCCTCTGCATTCAATCAGGATGCTTTGGGCCATGCTGCATAAAATCCACTGCATTCAATCATGCTCCATTACATCCACTGCATTCAATCAGGCTGCATAAAATACACTGCATTCAATAGGGTTCCATTACTTCACACTTCATGGAATACAGTGCATTCAATCACGCTTCATGGAATCCACTGCATTCAATCGGGATGCATTTTACCACGCTGCATGGAGTTCACTGCATTCAATCACAATGCATGGAATCCACTGCATTCAATCGGGATGCTTTGGGCCATGCCTCATAAAATCCACTGCATTCAACGACGCTGCATGGAATCCACCGAATTTAACTGGGATACATTATACTAAGCTGTATCGAATCCACTGCATTCAATCAGGATGCATTTTACCATATGGCATGGAGTTCACTGCATTCAATTATGCTACACGTAATCCACTGCATTCAATCAGGATGCTTTGGGCCATGCTGCATAAAATCCACTGCATTCAATCATGCTGCACGTAATCCACTGCATTCAATCGGGATGCATTTTACCAGGCTGCATGGAATCCACTGCATTCAATCACGCTGCATGGAATCCACTGCATTCAATCGGGATGCATTTTACCAGGCTGCATGGAATCCACTGCATTCAATCACGCTGCATGGAATCCACTGCATTCAATCACGCTGCATGGAATCCACTGTTTTCAATCAGGATGCATTTTACCAGGCTGCCTGGAATCCATGCATTCATCACACTGCATGGACTCCACTGCATACAATCGGGATCCATTGCGCCACAATGCATGGAATACTCTGCATTCAATGATACTCCATGGACTCCACTGCATTCAATCAGGATGCTTTGGGCCATGCTGCATAAATTCCACTGCATTTAATCATGCTGCATGGAATCCACTGCATTCAATCATGCTGCATAATATCCACTGCATTCAAAATGTTCCATTTCTTCACGCTGCATGGAATCCACTGCATTCAATCGGGATGCATTTTACCTCGCTGCATGGAGTACACTGCATTCAATCTCAATGCATGGAATCCACTGCATTCAATCGGGATGCTTTGGGCCATGCTGCAAAAAATCCACTGCAATCAATCAGGATGCATTGGGCCTCGCTGCATGAACTCTACTGCATACAATCGCGATCCATTGCGCCACAATGCATGGAATCCTCTGCATTCAATGATGCTGCATGGAATACACTGCATTCAATCATGCTGCATAATATCCACTGCATTCAAAATGTTCCATTTCTTCACGCTGCATGGACTCCACTGCATACAATCGGGATCCATTGCGCCACAATGCATGGAATCCTCTGCATTCAATGATGCTCCATGGACTCCACTGCATTCAATCAGGATGCTTTGGGCCATGCTGCATAAAATCCACTGCATTAAATCATGCTGCATTAAATCCACTGCATTCAATCAGGCTGCATAAAATACACTGCATTCAATAGGGTTCCATTACTTCACACTTCATGGAATACAGTGCATTCAATCACGCTTCATGGAATCCACTGCATTCAATCGGGATGCATTTTACCACGCTGCATGGAGTTCACTGCATTCAATCACAATGCATGGAATCCACTGCATTCAATCGGGATGCTTTGGGCCATGCCTCATAAAATCCACTGCATTCAACGACGCTGCATGGAATCCACCGAATTTAACTGGGATACATTATACTAAGCTGTATCGAATCCACTGCATTCAATCAGGATGCATTTTACCATATGGCATGGAGTTCACTGCATTCAATCATGCTACACGTAATCCACTGCATTCAATCAGGATGCATTTTACCAGGCTGCATGGAATCCACTGCATTCAATCACGCTGCATGGAATCCACTGCATTCAATCACGCTGCATGGAATCCACTGTATTCAATCAGGATGCATTTTACCAGGCTGCCTGGAATCCATGCATTCATCACACTGCATGGACTCCACTGCATACAATCGGGATCCATTGCGCCACAATGCATGGAATACTCTGCATTCAATGATACTCCATGGACTCCACTGCAGTCAATCAGGATGCTTTGGGCCATGCTGCATAAAATCCACTGCATTTAATCATGCTGCATGGAATCCACTGCATTCAATCATGCTGCATAATATCCACTGCATTCAAAATGTTCCATTTCTTCACGCTGCATGGAATCCACTGCATTCAATCGGGATGCATTTTACCTCGCTGCATGGAGTACACTGCATTCAATCTCAATGCATGGAATCCACTGCATTCAATCGGGATGCTTTGGGCCATGCTGCAAAAAATCCACTGCAATCAATCAGGATGCATTGGGCCTCGCTGCATGAACTCCACTGCATACAATCGCGATCCATTGCACCACAATGCATGGAATCCTCTGCATTCAATGATGCTGCATGGAATCCACTGCATTCAATCAGGATGAATTTTACCACACTGCATGGAGTACACTGCATTCAATCACAATGGATGGAATCCAATGCATTCAATCGGGATGCTTTGGGCCATGCTGCAAAAAATCCACTGCATTCAATCGGGATGCACTGGGCCTCGCTGCATGGACTCCACTGCAATCAATTGGTATCCATTGCGCTGCAATGCATGGAATCCTCTGCATTCAATGATGCTGCATGGAAGCCACTGCATTCAATCGGGATACATTTTACCACACTGCATGGAGTACACTGCATTCAATCACAATGGATGGAATCCACTGCATTCAATCAGGATGCTTTGGGCCATGCTGCATACAATCCACTGCATTCAATCGGGATGCATTGGGCCTCACTGCATGGACTCCACTGCATATAATCTGGATCCATTACACCACAATGCATGGAATCATCTGCATTCAATGACGCTGCATCTAATCCACTGCATTCAATCGGGATGCATTTTACCAGGCTGCATGGAATCCATGCATTCATCACGCTGCATGGACTCCACTGCATACAATCGGGATCCATTGCGCCACAATGCATGGAATCCTCTGCATTCAATCAGGATGCTTTGGGCCATGCTGCATAAAATCCACTGCATTCAATCATGCTGCATTAAATCCACTGCATTCAATCAGGCTGCATAAAATACACTGCATTCAATAGGGTTCCATTACTTCACACTTCATGGAATACAGTGCATTCAATCACGCTTCATGGAATCCACTGCATTCAATCGGGATTCATTTTACCACGCTGCATGGAGTTCACTGCATTCAATCACAATGCATGGAATCCACTGCATTCAATCGGGATGCTTTGGGCCATGCCTCATAAAATCCACTGCATTCAACGACGCTGCATGGAATCCTCCGAATTTAATTGGGATACATTATACTAAGCTGTATCGAATCCACTGCATTCAATCAGGATGCATTTTACCACATTGCATGGAGTTCACTGCATTTAATCTTGCTGCACGTAATCCACTGCATTCAATCAGGATGCTTTGGGCCATGCTGCATAAAATCCACTGCATTCAATCATGCTGCACGAAATCCACTGCATTCAATCGGGATGCATTTTACCAGGCTGCATGGAATCCACTGCATTCAATCACGCTGCATGGAATCCACTGCATTCAATCACGCTGCATGGAATCCACTGTATTCAATCAGGATGCATTTTACCAGGCTGCCTGGAATCCATGCATTCATCACACTGCATGGACTCCACTGCATACAATCGGGATCCATTGCGCCACAATGCATGGAATACTCTGCATTGAATGATACTCCATGGACTCCACTGCATTCAATCAGGATGCTTTGGGCCATGCTGCATAAAATCCACTGCATTTAATCATGCTGCATAGAATCCACTGCATTCAATCATGCTGCATAATATCCACTGCATTCAAAATAATCCATTTCTTTGCGCTACATGGAATCCACTGCATTCAATCGGGATGCATTTTACCTCGCTGCATGGAGTACACTGCATTCAATCTCAATGCATGGAATCCACTGCATTCAATCGGGATGCTTTGGGCCATGCTGCAAAAAATCCACTGCAATCAATCAGGATGCATTGGGCCTCGCTGCATGGACTCCACTGCATACAATCGCGATCCATTGCGCCACAATGCATGGAATCCTCTGCATTCAATGATGCTGCATGGAATCCACTGCATTCAATCATGCTGCATAATATCCACTGCATTCAAAATGTTCCATTTCTTCACGCTGCATGGAATCCACTGCATTCAATCAGGATGCATGTTCCCACGCTGCATGGAATACACTGCATTCAATCAAAATGCATGGAATCCACTACATTCAATCGGGATGCTTTGGGCCATGCTGCATACAATCCACTGCATTCAATCGGGATGCATTGGGCCTCACTGCATGGACTCCACTGCATATAATCGGGATCCATTTCACCACAATGCATGGAATCATCTGCATTCAATGACGCTGCATGGAATCCACTGCATTCAATCGGGATGCATTTTACCAGGCTGCATGGAATCCATGCATTCATCACGCTGCATGGACTCCACTGCATACAATCGGGATCCATTGCGCCACAATGCATGGAATCCTCTGCATTCAATGATGCTCCAAGGACTCCACTGCATTCAATCAGGATGCTTTGGGCCATGCTGCATAAAATCCACTGCATTCAATCATGCTGCATTAAATCCACTGCATTAAATCAGGCTGCATAAAATACACTGCATTCAATAGGGTTCCATTACTTCACACTTCATGGAATACAGTGCATTCAATCACGCTGCATGGAATCCACTGCATTCAATCGGGATGCATTTTACCAGGCTGCATGGAATCCACTGGATTCAATCACGCTGCATGGAATCCACTGCATTCAATCACGCTGCATGGAATCCACTGTATTCAATCAGGATGCATTTTACCAGGCTGCCTGGAATCCATGCATTCATCACACTGCATGGACTCCACTGCATACAATCGGGATCCATTGCGCCACAATGCATGGAATACTCTGCATTGAATGATACTCCATGGACTCCACTGCATTCAATCAGGATGCTTTGGGCCATGCTGCATAAAATCCACTGCATTTAATCATGCTGCATGGAATCCACTGCATTCAATCATGCTGCATAATATCCACTGCATTCAAAACGTTCCATTTCTTCACGCTGCATGGAATCCACTGCATTCAATCAGGATGCATTTTAATAAGCTGCATGGAATCCATTCAGTCATCACGCTGCATGGACTCTGCTGCATACAGTCGGGATCCATTACACCACAATGCATGGAATCCTCTGCATTCAATCACGCTGCATGGAATCCACTGCATTCAATCGGGATGCAATTTACCACGCTGAATGGAGTACACTGCATTCAATCACGCTGCATGGAATTCCCTGCATTCAATCGGGATGCTTTGGGCCATGCTGCAAAAAAATCCACTGCATTCAATCGGGATGCATTGGGCCTCGCTTCATGGACTCCAGTGCATACAGTCGGGATCCATTGCACCAAAATGCATGGAATCCTCTGCATTCAATGACGCTGCATGGAATCCACTGCATTCAATCGGGATGCTTTGGGCCATGCCTCATAAAATCCACTTCATTCAATGACGCTGCATGGAATCGACTGCATTCAATCATGCTGCATATAATCCACTGCTTACAATAGGGTTCAATTACTTCACGCTGCATGGAATCCACTGCATTCAATCACGCTGCATGGAATCCACTGCATTCCATCGGGATGCATGTTCCCACGCTGCATGGAGTACACTGCATTCGATCAAAATGCATGGAATCCACTGCATTCAATCGGGATGCTTTGGGCCATGCTGCATACAATCCACTGCATTCAATCGGGATGCATTGGGCCTCACTGCATGGACTCCACTGCATATAATCGGGATCCATTACACCACAATGCCTGGAATCATCTGCATTCAATGACGCTGCCTGGAATCCACTGCATTCAATCGGGATGCATTTTACCAGGCTGCATGGAATCCATGCATTCATCACGCTGCATGGACTCCACTGCATACAATCGGGATCCATTGCGCTAAAATGCATGGAATCCTCTGCATTCAATGATACTCCATGGACTCCACTGCATTCAATCAGGATGCTTTGGGCCATGCTGCATAAAATCCACTGCATTTAATCATGCTGCATGGAATCCACTGCATTCAATCATGCTGCATAATATCCACTGCATTCAAAATATTCCATTTCTTCACGCTGCATGGAATCCACTGCATTCCAGCGGGATGCATTTTACCTCGCTGCATGGAGTACACTGCATTCAATCTCAATGCATGGAATCCACTGCATTCAATCGGGATGCTTTGGGCCATGCTGCAAAAAATCCACTGCAATCAATCAGGATGCATTGGGCCTCGCTGCATGAACTCTACTGCATACAATCGCGATCCATTGCGCCACAATGCATGGAATCCTCTGCATTCAATGATGCTGCATGGAATCCACTGCATTCCATCGGGATGCATTTTACCACACTGCATGGAGTACACTGCATTCAATCACAATGGATGGAATCCAATGCATTCAATCGGGATGCTTTGGGCCATGCTGCAGAAAATCCACTGCATTCAATCGGGATGCACTGGGCCTCGCTGCATGGACTCCACTGCATTCAATTGGTATCCATTGCGCTGCAATGCATGGAATCCTCTGCATTCAATGACGCTGCATGGAATCCACTGCATTCAATCGGGATGCATTTTACCAGGCTGCATGGAGTACACTGCATTCAATCACAATGGATGGAATCCAATGCATTCAATCGGGATGCTTTGGGCCATGCTGCAAAAAATCCACTGCATTCAATCGGGATGCACTGGGCCTCGCTGCATGAACTCCACTGCATTCAATTGGTATCCATTGCGCTGCAATGCATGGAATCCTCTGCATTCAATGATGCTGCATGGAATCCACTGCATTCAATCGGGATGCATTTTACCACACTGCATGGAGTACACTGCATTCAATCACAATGGATGGAATCCACTGCATTCAATCATGCTGCATGGAATCCACTGCATTCAATCATGCTGCATAATATCCACTGCATTCAAAATGTTCCATTTCTTCACGCTGCATGGAATCCACTGCATTCCATCGGGATGCATGTTCCCACGCTGCATGGAGTACACTGCATTCAATCAAAATGCATGGAATCCACTGCATTCAATCGGGATGCTTTGGGCCATGCTGCATACAATCCTCTGCATTCAATCGGGATGCATTGGGCCTCACTGCATGGACTCCACTTCATATAATCGGGATCTATTACACCACAATGCATGGAATCATCTGCATTCAATGACGCTGCATGGAATCCACTGCATTCAATCGGGATGCATTTTACCAGGCTGCATGGAATCCATGCATTCATCACGCTGCATGGACTCCACTGCATACAATCGGGATCCATTGCGCCACAATGCATGGAATCCACTGCATTCAAACAGGATGCATTTTAATAAGCTGCATGGAATCCATTCAGTCATCACGCTGCATGGACTCCGCTGCATACAGTCGGGATCCATTACGCCACAATGCATGGAATCCTCTGCATTCAATCGGGATGCAATTTACCACGCTGAATGGAGTACACTGCATTCAATCACGCTGCATGGAATCCCCTGCATTCAATCGGGATGCTTTGGGCCATGCTTCAAAAAAATCCACTTCATTCAATCGGGATGCATTGGGACTCACTTCATGGACTCCAGTGCATACAGTCGGGATCCATGGCACCAAAATGCATGGAATCCTCTGCATTCAATGACGCTGCATGGAATCCACTGCATTAAATCAGGATGCTTTGGGCCATGCCTCATAAAATCCACTTCATTCAATGACGCTGCATGGAATCGACTGCATTCAATCATGCTGCATATAATCCACTGCTTACAATAGGGTTCAATTTCTTCACGCTGCATGGAATCCACTGCATTCAATCACGCTGCATGGAATCCACTGCATTCCATCGGGATGCATGATCCCACGCTGCATGGAGTACACTGCATTCGATCAAAATGCATGGAATCCACTGCATTCAATCGGGATGCTTTGGGCCATGCTGCATACAATCCACTGCATTCAATCGGGATGCATTGGGCCTCACTGCATGGACTCCACTGCATATAATCGGGATCCATTACACCACAATGCCTGGAATCATCTGCATTCACTGACGCTGCATGGAAACCACTGCATTCAATCGGGATCCATTGCGCCACAATGCATGGAATCCTCTGCATTCAATCAGGATGCTTTGAGCCATGCTGCATAAAATCCACTGCATTCAATCATGCTCCATTAAATCCACTGCATTCAATCAGGCTGCATAAAATACACTGCATTCAATAGGGTTCCATTACTTCACACTTCATGGAATACAGTGCATTCAATCACGCTTCATGGAATCCACTGCATTCAATCGGGATGCATTTTACCACGCTGCATGGAGTTCACTGCATTCAATCACAATGCATGGAATCCACTGCATTCAATCGGGATGCTTTGGGCCATGCCTCATAAAATCCACTGCATTCAACGACGCTGCATGGAATCCACCGAATTTAACTGGGATACATTATACTAAGCTGTATCGAATCCACTGCATTCAATCAGGATGCATTTTACCATATGGCATGGAGTTCACTGCATTCAATCATGCTACACGTAATCCACTGCATTCAATCAGGATGCTTTGGGCCATGCTGCATAAAATCCACTGCATTCAATCATGCTGCACGTAATCCACTGCATTCAATCGGGATGCATTTTACCAGGCTGCATGGAATCCACTGCCTTCAATCACGCTGCATGGAATCCACTGCATTCAATCGGGATGCATTTTACCAGGCTGCATGGAATCCACTGCATTCAATCACGCTGCATGGAATCCACTGCATTCAATCACGCTGCATGGAATCCACTGTATTCAATCAGGATGCATTTTACCAGGCTGCCTGGAATCCATGCATTCATCACACTGCATGGACTCCACTGCATACAATCGGGATCCATTGCGCCACAATGCATGGAATACTCTGCATTCAATGATACTCCATGGACTCCACTGCATTCAATCAGGATGCTTTGGGCCATGCTGCATAAAATCCACTGCATTTAATCATGCTGCATGGAATCCACTGCATTCAATCATGCTGCATAATATCCACTGCATTCAAAATGTTCCATTTCTTCACGCTGCATGGAATCCACTGCATTCAATCGGGATGCATTTTACCTCGCTGCATGGAGTACACTGCATTCAATCTCAATGCATGGAATCCACTGCATTCAATCGGGATGCTTTGGGCCATGCTGCAAAAAATCCACTGCAATCAATCAGGATGCATTGGGCCTCGCTGCATGAACTCTACTGCATACAATCGCGATCCATTGCGCCACAATGCATGGAATCCTCTGCATTCAATGATGCTGCATGGAATCCACTGCATTCAATCATGCTGCATAATATCCACTGCATTCAAAATGTTCCATTTCTTCACGCTGCATGGAATCCACTGCATTCAATCAGGATGCATGTTCCCACGCTGCATGGAGTACACTGCATTCAATCAAAATGCATGGAATCCACTACATTCAATCGGGATGCTTTGGGCCATGCTGCATACAATCCACTGCATTCAATCGGGATGCATTGGGCCTCACTGCATGGACTCCACTGCATAAAATCGGGATCCATTACACCACAATGCATGGAATCATCTGCATTCAATGACGCTGCATGGAATCCACTGCATTCAATCGGGATGCATTTTACCAGGCTGCATGGAATCCATGCATTCATCACGCTGCATGGACTCCACTGCATACAATCGGGATCCATTGCGCCACAATGCATGGAATCCTCTGCATTCAATGATGCTGCATGGACTCCACTGCATTCAATCAGGATGCTTTGGGCCATGCTGCATAAAATCCACTGCATTCAATCATGCTGCATGGAATCCACTGCATTCAATAGGGTTCCATTACTTCACACTTCATGGAATACAGTGCATTCAATCACGCTTCATGGAATCCACTGCATTCAATCGGGATTCATTTTACCACGCTGCATGGAGTTCACTGCATTCAATCACAATGCATGGAATCCACTGCATTCAATCGGGATGCTTTGGGCCATGCCTCATAAAATCCACTGCATTCAACGACGCTGCATGGAATCCACCGAATTTAACTGGGATATATTATACTAAGCTGTATCGAATCCACTGCATTCAATCAGGATGCATTTTACCATATGGCATGGAGTTCACTGCATTCAATCATGCTACACGTAATCCACTGCATTCAATCAGGATGCTTTGGGCCATGCTGCATAAAATCCACTGCATTCAATCATGCTGCACGTAATCCACTGCATTCAATCGGGATGCATTTTACCAGCCTGCATGGAATCCACTGCATTCAATCACGCTGCATGGAATCCACTGCATTCAATCGGGATGCATTTTACCAGGCTGCATGGAATCCACTGCATTCAATCACGCTGCATGGAATCCACTGCATTCAATCACGCTGCATGGAAACCACTGTATTCAATCAGGATGCATTTTACCAGGCTGGCTGGAATCCATGCATTCATCACACTGCATGGACTCCACTGCATACAATCGGGATCCATTGCGCCACAATGCATGGAATACTCTGCATTCAATAATACTCCATGGACTCCACTGCAGTCAATCAGGAGGCTTTGGGCCATGCTGCATAAAATCCACTGCATTTAATCATGCTGCATAGAATCCACTGCATTCAATCATTCTGCATATTATCCACTGCATTCAAAATATTCCATTTCTTCACGCTGCATGGAATCCACTGCATTCAATCGGGATGCATTTTACCTCGCTGCATGGAGTACACTGCATTCAATCTCAATGCATGGAATCCACTGCATTCAATCGGGATGCTTTGGGCCATGCTGCAAAAAATCCACTGCAATCAATCAGGATGCATTGGGCCTCGCTGCATGAACTCCACTGCATACAATCGCGATCCATTGCGCCACAATGCATGGAATCCTCTGCATTCAATGATGCTGCATGGAATCCACTGCATTCACTCATGCTGCATAATATCCACTGCATTCAAAATGTTCCATTTCTTCACGCTGCATGGAATCCACTGCATTCAATCAGGATGCATGTTCCCACGCTGCATGGAGTACACTGCATTCAATCAAAATGCATGGAATCCACTACATTCAATCGGGATGCTTTGGGCCATGCTGCATACAATCCACTGCATTCAATCGGGATGCATTGGGCCTCACTGCATGGACTCCACTGCATAAAATCGGGATCCATTACACCACAATGCATGGAATCATCTGCATTCAATGACGCTGCATGGAATCCACTGCATTCAATCGGGATGCATTTTACCAGGCTGCATGGAATCCATGCATTCATCACGCTGCATGGACTCCACTGCATACAATCGGGATCCATTGCGCCACAATGCATGGAATCCTCTGCATTCAATGATGCTGCATGGACTCCACTGCATTCAATCAGGATGCTTTGGGCCATGCTGCATAAAATCCACTGCATTCAATCATGCTGCATGAAATCCACTGCATTCAATAGGGTTCCATTACTTCACACTTCATGGAATACAGTGCATTCAATCACGCTTCATGGAATCCACTGCATTCAATCGGGATTCATTTTACCACGCTGCATGGAGTTCACTGCATTCAATCACAATGCATGGAATCCACTGCATTCAATCGGGATGCTTTGGGCCATGCCTCATAAAATCCACTGCATTCAACGACGCTGCATGGAATCCACCGAATTTAACTGGTATATATTATACTAAGCTGTATCGAATCCACTGCATTCAATCAGGATGCATTTTACCATATGGCATGGAGTTCACTGCATTCAATCATGCTACACGTAATCCACTGCATTCAATCAGGATGCTTTGGGCCATGCTGCATAAAATCCACTGCATTCAATCATGCTGCACGTAATCCACTGCATTCAATCGGGATGCATTTTACCAGGCTGCATGGAATCCACTGCATTCAATCACGCTGCATGGAATCCACTGCATTCAATCGGGATGCATTTTACCAGGCTGCATGGAATCCACTGCATTCAATCACGCTGCATGGAATCCACTGCATTCAATCACGCTGCATGGAAACCACTGTATTCAATCAGGATGCATTTTACCAGGCTGGCTGGAATCCATGCATTCATCACACTGCATGGACTCCACTGCATACAATCGGGATCCATTGCGCCACAATGCATGGAATACTCTGCATTCAATAATACTCCATGGACTCCACTGCAGTCAATCAGGAGGCTTTAGGCCATGCTGCATAAACTCCACTGCATTTAATCATGCTGCATAGAATCCACTGCATTCAATCATTCTGCATATTATCCACTGCATTCAAAATATTCCATTTCTTCACGCTGCATGGAATCCACTGCATTCAATCGGGATGCATTTTACCTCGCTGCATGGAGTACACTGCATTCAATCTCAATGCATGGAATCCACTGCATTCAATCGGGATGCTTTGGGCCATGCTGCAAAAAATCCACTGCAATCAATCAGGATGCATTGGGCCTCACTGCATGGACTCCACTGCATACAATCGCGATCCATTGCGCCACAATGCATGGAATCCTCTGCATTCAATGATGCTGCATGGAATCCACTGCATTCCATCGGGATGCATTTTACCACACTGCATGGAGTACACTGCATTCAATCACAATGGATGGAATCCAATGCATTCAATCGGGATGCTTTGGGCCATGCTGCAGAAAATCCACTGCATTCAATCGGGATGCACTGGGCCTCGCTGCATGGACTCCACTGCATTCAATTGGTATCCATTGCGCTGCAATGCATGGAATCCTCTGCATTCAATGACGCTGCATGGAATCCACTGCATTCAATCGGGATGCATTTTACCAGGCTGCATGGAATCCATGCATTCATCACGCTGCATGGACTCCCCTGCATAAAATCGGGATCCATTGCGCCACAATGCATGGAATCCTCTGCATTCAATGTTGCTCCATGGACTCCACTGCATTCAATCATGCTGCATTAAATCCACTCCATTCAATCAGGCTGCATAAAATACACTGCATTCAATAGGGTTCCATTACTTCACACTTCATGGAATACAGTGCATTCAATCACGCTTCATGGAATCCACTGCATTCAATCGGGATTCATTTTACCACGCTGCATGGAGTTCACTGCATTCAATCACAATGCATGGAATCCACTGCATTCAATCGGGATGCTTTGGGCCATGCCTCATAAAATCCACTGCATTCAACGACGCTGCATGGAATCCACCGAATTTAACTGGGATACATTATACTAAGCTGTATCGAATCCACTGCATTCAATCAGGATGCATTTTACCATATGGCATGGAGTTCACTGCATTCAATCATGCTACACGTAATCCAATGCATTCAATCAGGATGCTTTGGGCCATGCTGCATAAAATCCACTGCATTCAATCATGCTGCACGTAATCCACTGCATTCAATCGGGATCCATTTTACCAGGCTGCATGGAATCCACTGCATTCAATCACGCTGCATGGAATCCACTGCATTCAATCACGCTGCATGGAATCTACTGTATTCAATCAGGATGCATTTTACCAGGCTGCCTGGAATCCATGCATTCATCACACTGCATGGACTCCACTGCATACAATCGGGATCCATTGCGCCACAATGCATGGAATCCTCTGCATTCAATGATGCTGCATGGAATCCACTGCATTCAATCAGGATGCATTTTACCACACTGCATGGAGTACACGGCATTCAATCACAATGGATGGAATCCACTGCATTCAATCATGCTGCATGGAATCCACTGCATTCAATCATGCTGCATAATATCCACTGCATTCTAAATGTTCCATTTCTTCACGCTGCATGGAATCCACTGCATTCCATCGGGATGCATGTTCCCACGCTGCATGGAGTACACTGCATTCAATCAAAATGCATGGAATCCACTGCATTCAATCGGGATGCTTTGGGCCATGCTGCATACAATCCACTGCATTCAATCGGGATGCATTGGGCCTCACTGCATGGAATCCACTGCATTCAATCGGGATGCATTTTACCTCGCTGCATGGATTACACTGCATTCAATCTCAATGCATGGAATCCACTGCATTCAATCGGGATGCTTTGGGCCATGCTGCAAAAAATCCACTGCAATCAATCAGGATGCATTGGGCCTCGCTGCATGAACTCTACTTCATACAATCTCGATCCATTGCACCACAATGCATGGAATCCTCTGCATTCAATGATGCTGCATGGAATCCACTGCATTCAATCAGGATGCATTTTACCACACTGCATGGAGTACACTGCATTCAATCACAATGGATGGAATCCAATGCATTCAATCGGGATGCTTTGGGCCATGCTGCAAAAAATCCACTGCATTCAATCGGGATGCACTGGGCCTCGCTGCATGGACTCCACTGCAATCAATTGGTATCCATTGCGCTGCAATGCATGGAATCCTCTGCATTCAATGATGCTGCATGGAATCCACTGCATTCAATCGGGATGCATTTTACCACACTGCATGGAGTACACTGCATTCAATCACAATGGATGGAATCCACTGCATTCAATCATGCTGCATGGAATCCACTGCATTCAATCATGCTGCATAATATCCACTGCATTCTAAATGTTCCATTTCTTCACGCTGCATGGAATCCACTGCATTCCATCGGGATGCATGTTCCCACGCTGCATGGAGTACACTGCATTCAATCAAAATGCATGGAATCCACTGCATTCAATCGGGATGCTTTGGGCCATGCTGCATACAATCCACTGCATTCAATCGGGATGCATTGGGCCTCACTGCATGGACTCCACTGCATATAATCGGGATCCATTACACCACAATGCATGGAATCATCTGCATTCAATGACGCTGCATGGAATCCACTGCATTCAATCGGGATGCATTTTACCAGGCTGCATGGAATCCATGCATTCATCACGCTGCATGGACTCCACTGCATACAATCGGGATCCATTGCGCCACAATGCATGGAATCCTCTGCATTCAATCAGGATGCTTTGGGCCATGCTGCATAAAATCCACTGCATTCAATCATGCTCCATTAAATCCACTGCATTCAATCAGGCTGCATAAAATACACTGCATTCAATAGGGTTCCATTACTTCACACTTCATGGAATACAGTGCATTCAATCACGCTTCATGGAATCCACTGCATTCAATCGGGATGCATTTTACCACGCTGCATGGAGTTCACTGCATTCAATCACAATGCATGGAATCCACTGCATTCAATCGGGATGCTTTGGGCCATGCCTCATAAAATCCACTGCATTCAACGACATTGCATGGAATCAACCGAATTTAATTGGGATACATTATACTAAGCTGTATCGAATCCACTGCATTCAATCAGGATGCATTTTACCACATTGCATGGAGTTCACTGCATTTAATCTTGCTGCACGTAATCCACTGCATTCAATCAGGATGCTTTGGGCCATGCTGCATAAAATCCACTGCATTCAATCATGCTGCACGTAATCCACTGCATTCAATCGGGATGCATTTTACCAGGCTGCATGGAATCCACTGCATTCAATCACGCTGCATGGAATCCACTGCATTCAATCGGGATGCATTTTACCAGGCTGCATGGAATCCACTGCATTCAATCACGCTGCATGGAATCCACTGCATTCAATCACGCTGCATGGAATCCATTGCATTCAATCAGGATGCATTTTAATAAGCTGCATGGAATCCATTCAGTCATCACGCTGCATGGACTCTGCTGCATACAGTCGGGATCCATTACACCACAATGCATGGAATCCTCTGCATTCAATCACGCTGCATGGAATACACTGCATTCAATCGGGATGCAATTTTCCACGCTGAATGGAGTACACTGCATTCAATCACGCTGCATGGAATTCCCTGCATTCAATCGGGATGCTTTGGGCCATGCTGCAAAAAAATCCACTGCATTCAATCGGGATGCATTGGGCCTCGCTTCATGGACTCCAGTGCATACAGTCGGGATCCATTGCACCACAATGCATGGAATCCTCTGCATTCAATGACGCTGCATGGAATCCACTGCATTCAATCAGGATGCTTTGGGCCATGCCTCATAAAATCCACTTCATTCAATGACGCTGCATGGAATCGACTGCATGCAATCATGCTGCATATAATCCACTGCTTACAATAGGGTTCAATTTCTTCACGCTGCATGGAATCCACTGCATTCAATCACGCTGCATGGAATCCACTGCATTCCATCGGGATGCATGTTCCCACGCTGCATGGAGTACACTGCATTCAATCAAAATGCATGGAATCCACTGCATTCAATCGGGATGCTTTGGGCCATGCTGCATACAATCCACTGCATTCAATCGGGATGCATTGGGCCTCACTGCATGGACTCCACTGCATATAATCGGGATCCATTACACCACAATGCATGGAATCATCTGCATTCAATGACGCTGCATGGAATCCACTGCATTCAATCGGGATGCATTTTACCAGGCTGCATGGAATCCATGCATTCATCACGCTGCATGGACACCACTGCATACAATCGGGATCCATTGCGCCACAATGCATGGAATCCTCTGCATTCAATCAGGATGCTTTGAGCCATGCTGCATAAAATACACTGCATTCAATAGGGTTCCATTACTTCACACTTCATGGAATACAGTGCATTCAATCACGCTTCATGGAATCCACTGCATTCAATCGGGATTCATTTTACCACGCTGCATGGTGTTCACTGCATTCAATCACAATGCATGGAATCCACTGCATTCAATCGGGATGCTTTGGGCCATGCCTCATAAAATCCACTGCATTCAACGACGCTGCATGGAATCCACCGAATTTAACTGGGATACATTATACTAAGCTGTATCGAATCCACTGCATTCAATCAGGATGCATTTTACCATATGGCATGGAGTTCAATGCATTCAATCATGCTACACGTAATCCACTGCATTCAATCAGGATGCTTTGGGCCATGCTGCATAAAATCCACTGCATTCAATCATGCTGCACGTAATCCACTGCATTCAATCGGGATGCATTTTACCAGGCTGCATGGAATCCACTGCCTTCAATCACGCTGCATGGACTCCACTGCATACAATCGGGATCCATTGCGCCACAATGCATGGAATCCTCTGCATTCAATCAGGATGCTTTGGGCCATGCTGCATAAAATCCACTGCATTCAATCATGCTCCATTAAATCCACTGCATTCAATCAGGCTGCATAAAATACACTGCATTCAATAGGGTTCCATTACTTCACACTTCATGGAATACAGTGCATTCAATCACGCTTCATGGAATCCACTGCATTCAATCGGGATGCATTTTACCACGCTGCATGGAGTTCACTGCATTCAATCACAATGCATGGAATCCACTGCATTCAATCGGGATGCTTTGGGCCATGCCTCATAAAATCCACTGCATTCAACGACATTGCATGGAATCAACCGAATTTAATTGGGATACATTATACTAAGCTGTATCGAATCCACTGCATTCAATCAGGATGCATTTTACCACATTGCATGGAGTTCACTGCATTTAATCTTGCTGCACGTAATCCACTGCATTCAATCAGGATGCTTTGGGCCATGCTGCATAAAATCCACTGCATTCAATCATGCTGCACGTAATCCACTGCATTCAATCGGGATGCATTTTACCAGGCTGCATGGAATCCACTGCATTCAATCACGCTGCATGGAATCCACTGCATTCAATCGGGATGCATTTTACCAGGCTGCATGGAATCCACTGCATTCAATCACGCTGCATGGAATCCACTGCATTCAATCACGCTGCATGGAATCCATTGCATTCAATCAGGATGCATTTTAATAAGCTGCATGGAATCCATTCAGTCATCACGCTGCATGGACTCTGCTGCATACAGTCGGGATCCATTACACCACAATGCATGGAATCCTCTGCATTCAATCACGCTGCATGGAATCCACTGCATTCAATCGGGATGCAATTTTCCACGCTGAATGGAGTACACTGCATTCAATCACGCTGCATGGAATTCCCTGCATTCAATCGGGATGCTTTGGGCCATGCTGCAAAAAAATCCACTGCATTCAATCGGGATGCATTGGGCCTCGCTTCATGGACTCCAGTGCATACAGTCGGGATCCATTGCACCACAATGCATGGAATCCTCTGCATTCAATGACGCTGCATGGAATCCACTGCATTCAATCAGGATGCTTTGGGCCATGCCTCATAAAATCCACTTCATTCAATGACGCTGCATGGAATCGACTGCATTCAATCATGCTGCATATAATCCACTGCTTACAATAGGGTTCAATTTCTTCACGCTGCATGGAATCCACTGCATTCAATCACGCTGCATGGAATCCACTGCATTCCATCGGGATGCATGTTCCCACGCTGCATGGAGTACACTGCATTCAATCAAAATGCATGGAATCCACTGCATTCAATCGGGATGCTTTGGGCCATGCTGCATACAATCCACTGCATTCAATCGGGATGCATTGGGCCTCACTGCATGGACTCCACTGCATATAATCGGGATCCATTACACCACAATGCATGGAATCATCTGCATTCAATGACGCTGCATGGAATCCACTGCATTCAATCGGGATGCATTTTACCAGGCTGCATGGAATCCATGCATTCATCACGCTGCATGGACACCACTGCATACAATCGGGATCCATTGCGCCACAATGCATGGAATCCTCTGCATTCAATCAGGATGCTTTGAGCCATGCTGCATAAAATACACTGCATTCAATAGGGTTCCATTACTTCACACTTCATGGAATACAGTGCATTCAATCACGCTTCATGGAATCCACTGCATTCAATCGGGATTCATTTTACCACGCTGCATGGTGTTCACTGCATTCAATCACAATGCATGGAATCCACTGCATTCAATCGGGATGCTTTGGGCCATGCCTCATAAAATCCACTGCATTCAACGACGCTGCATGGAATCCACCGAATTTAACTGGGATACATTATACTAAGCTGTATCGAATCCACTGCATTCAATCAGGATGCATTTTACCATATGGCATGGAGTTCAATGCATTCAATCATGCTACACGTAATCCACTGCATTCAATCAGGATGCTTTGGGCCATGCTGCATAAAATCCACTGCATTCAATCATGCTGCACGTAATCCACTGCATTCAATCGGGATGCATTTTACCAGGCTGCATGGAATCCACTGCATTCAATCACGCTGCATGGAATCCACTGCATTCAATCGGGATGCATTTTACCAGGCTGCATGGAATCCACTGCATTCAATCACGCTGCATGGAATCCACTGCATTCAATCACGCTGCATGGAATCCACTGTATTCAATCAGGATGCATTTTACCAGGCTGCCTGGAATCCATGCATTCATCACACTGCATGGACTCCACTGCATACAATCGGGATCCATTGCGCCACAATGCATGGAATACTCTGCATTCAATGATACTCCATGGACTCCACTGCATTCAATCAGGAGGCTTTGGGCCATGCTGCATAAAATCCACTGCATTTAATCATGCTGCATGGAATCCACTGCATTCAATCATGCTGCATAATATCCACTGCATTCAAAATGTTCCATTTCTTCACGCTGCATGGAATCCACTGCATTCAATCGGGATGCATTTTACCTCGCTGCATGGAGTACACTGCATTCAATCTCAATGCATGGAATCCACTGCATTCAATCGGGATGCTTTGGGCCATGCTGCAAAAAATCCACTGCAATCAATCAGGATGCATTGGGCCTCGCTGCATGAACTCTACTTCATACAATCGCGATCCATTGCGCCACAATGCATGGAATCCTCTTCATTCAATGATGCTGCATGGAATCCACTGCATTCAATCAGGATGCATTTTACCACACTGCATGGAGTACACTGCATTCAATCACAATGGATGGAATCCAATGCATTCAATCGGGATGCTTTGGGCCATGCTGCAAAAAATCCACTGCATTCAATCGGGATGCACTGGGCCTCGCTGCATGGACTCCACTGCATTCAATTGGTATCCATTGCGCTGCAATGCATGGAATCCTCTGCATTCAATGATGCTGCATGGAATCCACTGCATTCAATCGGGATGCATTTTACCACACTGCATGGAGTACACTGCATTCAATCACAATGGATGGAATCCACTGCATTCAATCATGCTGCATGGAATCCACTGCATTCAATCATGCTGCATAATATCCACTGCATTCTAAATGTTCCATTTCTTCACGCTGCATGGAATCCACTGCATTCCATCGGGATGCATGTTCCCACGCTGCATGGAGTACACTGCATTCAATCAAAATGCATGGAATCCACTGCATTCAATCGGGATGCTTTGGGCCATGCTGCATACAATCCACTGCATTCAATCGGGATGCATTGGGCCTCACTGCATGGACTCCACTTCATATAATCGGGATCTATTACACCACAATGCATGGAATCATCTGCATTCAATGACGCTGCATGGAATCCACTGCATTCAATCGGGATGCATTTTACCAGGCTGCATGGAATCCATGCATTCATCACGCTGCATGGACTCCACTGCATACAATTGGGATCCATTGCGCCACAATGCATGGAATCCACTGCATTCAATCAGGATGCATTTTAATAAGCTGCATGGAATCCATTCAGTCATCACGCTGCATGGACTCCGCTGCATACAGTCGGGATCCATTATGCCACAATGCATGGAATCCTCTGCATTCAATCACGCTGCATGGAATCCACTGCATTCAATCGGGATGCAATTTACCACGCTGAATGGAGTACACTGCATTCAATCACGCTGCATGGAATCCCCTGCATTCAATCGGGATGCTTTGGGCCATGCTTCAAAAAAATCCACTTCATTCAATCGGGATGCTTTGGGCCTCGCTTCATGGACTCCAGTGCATACAGTCGGGATCCATTGCACCAAAATGCATGGAATCCTCTGCATTCAATGACGCTGCATGGAATCCACTGCATTCAATCAGGATGCTTTGGGCCCTGCCTCATAAAATCCACTTCATTCAATGACGCTGCATGGAATCGACTGCATTCAATCATGCTGCATATAATCCACTGCTTACAATAGGGTTCAATTTCTTCACGCTGCATGGAATCCACTGCATTCAATCACGCTGCATGGAATCCACTGCATTCCATCGGGATGCATGTTCCCACGCTGCATGGAGTACACTGCATTCGATCAAAATGCATGGAATCCACTGCATTCAATCGGGATGCTTTGGGCCATGCTGCATACAATCCACTGCATTCAATCGGGATGCATTGGGCCTCACTGCATGGACTCCACTGCATATAATCGGGATCCATTACACCACAATGCCTGGAATCATCTGCATTCAATGACGCTGCATGGAAACCACTGCATTCAATCGGGATGCATTTTACCAGGCTGCATGGAATCCATGCATTCATCACGCTGCATGGACTCCACTGCATACAATCGGGATCCATTGCGCCACAGTGCATGGAATCCTCTGCATTCAATCAGGATGCTTTGGGCCATGCTGCATAAAATCCACTGCATTCAATCATGCTCCATTAAATCCACTGCATTCAATCAGGCTGCATAAAATACACTGCATTCAATAGGGTTCCATTACTTCACACTTCATGGAATACAGTGCATTCAATCACGCTTCATGGAATCCACTGCATTCAATCGGGATGCATTTTACCACGCTGCATGGAGTTCACTGCATTCAATCACAATGCATGGAATCCACTGCATTCAATCGGGATGCTTTGGGCCATGCCTCATAAAATCCACTGCATTCAACGACGCTGCATGGAATCCACCGAATTTAACTGGGATACATTATACTAAGCTGTATCGAATCCACTGCATTCAATCAGGATGCATTTTACCATATGGCATGGAGTTCACTGCATTCAATTATGCTACACGTAATCCACTGCATTCAATCAGGATGCTTTGGGCCATGCTGCATAAAATCCACTGCATTCAATCATGCTGCACGTAATCCACTGCATTCAATCGGGATGCATTTTACCAGGCTGCATGGAATCCACTGCATTCAATCACGCTGCATGGAATCCACTGCATTCAATCGGGATGCATTTTACCAGGCTGCATGGAATCCACTGCATTCAATCACGCTGCATGGAATCCACTGCATTCAATCACGCTGCATGGAATCCACTGTATTCAATCAGGATGCATTTTACCAGGCTGCCTGGAATCCATGCATTCATCACACTGCATGGACTCCACTGCATACAATCGGGATCCATTGCGCCACAATGCATGGAATACTCTGCATTCAATGATACTCCATGGACTCCACTGCATTCAATCAGGATGCTTTGGGCCATGCTGCATAAATTCCACTGCATTTAATCATGCTGCATGGAATCCACTGCATTCAATCATGCTGCATAATATCCACTGCATTCAAAATGTTCCATTTCTTCACGCTGCATGGAATCCACTGCATTCAATCGGGATGCATTTTACCTCGCTGCATGGAGTACACTGCATTCAATCTCAATGCATGGAATCCACTGCATTCAATCGGGATGCTTTGGGCCATGCTGCAAAAAATCCACTGCAATCAATCAGGATGCATTGGGCCTCGCTGCATGAACTCTACTGCATACAATCGCGATCCATTGCGCCACAATGCATGGAATCCTCTGCATTCAATGATGCTGCATGGAATACACTGCATTCAATCATGCTGCATAATATCCACTGCATTCAAAATGTTCCATTTCTTCACGCTGCATGGACTCCACTGCATACAATCGGGATCCATTGCGCCACAATGCATGGAATCCTCTGCATTCAATGATGCTCCATGGACTCCACTGCATTCAATCAGGATGCTTTGGGCCATGCTGCATAAAATCCACTGCATTCAATCATGCTGCATTAAATCCACTGCATTCAATCAGGCTGCATAAAATACACTGCATTCAATAGGGTTCCATTACTTCACACTTCATGGAATACAGTGCATTCAATCACGCTTCATGGAATCCACTGCATTCAATCGGGATGCATTTTACCACGCTGCATGGAGTTCACTGCATTCAATCACAATGCATGGAATCCACTGCATTCAATCGGGATGCTTTGGGCCATGCCTCATAAAATCCACTGCATTCAACGACGCTGCATGGAATCCACCGAATTTAACTGGGATACATTATACTAAGCTGTATCGAATCCACTGCATTCAATCAGGATGCATTTTACCATATGGCATGGAGTTCACTGCATTCAATCATGCTACACGTAATCCACTGCATTCAATCAGGATGCATTTTACCAGGCTGCATGGAATCCACTGCATTCAATCACGCTGCATGGAATCCACTGCATTCAATCACGCTGCATGGAATCCACTGTATTCAATCAGGATGCATTTTACCAGGCTGCCTGGAATCCATGCATTCATCACACTGCATGGACTCCACTGCATACAATCGGGATCCATTGCGCCACAATGCATGGAATACTCTGCATTCAATAATACTCCATGGACTCCACTGCAGTCAATCAGGATGCTTTGGGCCATGCTGCATAAAATCCACTGCATTTAATCATGCTGCATGGAATCCACTGCATTCAATCATGCTGCATAATATCCACTGCATTCAAAATGTTCCATTTCTTCACGCTGCATGGAATCCACTGCATTCAATCGGGATGCATTTTACCTCGCTGCATGGAGTACACTGCATTCAATCTCAATGCATGGAATCCACTGCATTCAATCGGGATGCTTTGGGCCATGCTGCAAAAAATCCACTGCAATCAATCAGGATGCATTGGGCCTCGCTGCATGAACTCCACTGCATACAATCGCGATCCATTGCACCACAATGCATGGAATCCTCTGCATTCAATGATGCTGCATGGAATCCACTGCATTCAATCAGGATGAATTTTACCACACTGCATGGAGTACACTGCATTCAATCACAATGGATGGAATCCAATGCATTCAATCGGGATGCTTTGGGCCATGCTGCAAAAAATCCACTGCATTCAATCGGGATGCACTGGGCCTCGCTGCATGGACTCCACTGCAATCAATTGGTATCCATTGCGCTGCAATGCATGGAATCCTCTGCATTCAATGATGCTGCATGGAAGCCACTGCATTCAATCGGGATACATTTTACCACACTGCATGGAGTACACTGCATTCAATCAAAATGCATGGAATCCACTGCATTCAATCAGGATGCTTTGGGCCATGCTGCATACAATCCACTGCATTCAATCGGGATGCATTGGGCCTCACTGCATGGACTCCACTGCATATAATCGGGATCCATTACACCACAATGCATGGAATCATCTGCATTCAATGACGCTGCATCTAATCCACTGCATTCAATCGGGATGCATTTTACCAGGCTGCATGGAATCCATGCATTCATCACGCTGCATGGACTCCACTTCATACAATCGGGATCCATTGCGCCACAATGCATGGAATCCTCTGCATTCAATCAGGATGCTTTGGGCCATGCTGCATAAAATCCACTGCATTCAATCATGCTGCATTAAATCCACTGCATTCAATCAGGCTGCATAAAATACACTGCATTCAATAGGGTTCCATTACTTCACACTTCATGGAATACAGTGCATTCAATCACGCTTCATGGAATCCACTGCATTCAATCGGGATTCATTTTACCACGCTGCATGGAGTTCACTGCATTCAATCACAATGCATGGAATCCACTGCATTCAATCGGGATGCTTTGGGCCATGCCTCATAAAATCCACTGCATTCAACGACGCTGCATGGAATCCTCCGAATTTAATTGGGATTCATTATACTAAGCTGTATCGAATCCACTGCATTCAATCAGGATGCATTTTACCACATTGCATGGAGTTCACTGCATTTAATCTTGCTGCACGTAATCCACTGCATTCAATCAGGATGCTTTGGGCCATGCTGCATAAAATCCACTGCATTCAATCATGCTGCACGAAATCCACTGCATTCAATCGGGATGCATTTTACCAGGCTGCATGGAATCCACTGCATTCAATCACGCTGCATGGAATCCACTGCATTCAATCACGCTGCATGGAATCCACTGTATTCAATCAGGATGCATTTTACCAGGCTGCCTGGAATCCATGCATTCATCACACTGCATGGACTCCACTGCATACAATCGGGATCCATTGCGCCACAATGCATGGAATACTCTGCATTGAATGATACTCCATGGACTCCACTGCATTCAATCAGGATGCTTTGGGCCATGCTGCATAAAATCCACTGCATTTAATCATGCTGCATAGAATCCACTGCATTCAATCATGCTGCATAATATCCACTGCATTCAAAATAATCCATTTCTTTACGCTACATGGAATCCACTGCATTCAATCGGGATGCATTTTACCTCGCTGCATGGAGTACACTGCATTCAATCTCAATGCATGGAATCCACTGCATTCAATCGGGATGCTTTGGGCCATGCTGCAAAAAATCCACTGCAATCAATCAGGATGCATTGGGCCTCGCTGCATGGACTCCACTGCATACAATCGCGATCCATTGCGCCACAATGCATGGAATCCTCTGCATTCAATGATGCTGCATGGAATCCACTGCATTCAATCATGCTGCATAATATCCACTGCATTCAAAATGTTCCATTTCTTCACGCTGCATGGAATCCACTGCATTCAATCAGGATGCATGTTCCCACGCTGCATAGAATACACTGCATTCAATCAAAATGCATGGAATCCACTACATTCAATCGGGATGCTTTGGGCCATGCTGCATACAATCCACTGCATTCAATCGGGATGCATTGGGCCTCACTGCATGGACTCCACTGCATATAATCGGGATCCATTACACCACAATGCATGGAATCATCTGCATTCAATGACGCTGCATGGAATCCACTGCATTCAATCGGGATGCATTTTACCAGGCTGCATGGAATCCATGCATTCATCACGCTGCATGGACTCCACTGCATACAATCGGGATCCATTGCGCCACAATGCATGGAATCCTCTGCATTCAATGATGCTCCAAGGACTCCACTGCATTCAATCAGGATGCTTTGGGCCATGCTGCATAAAATCCACTGCATTCAATCATGCTGCATTAAATACACTGCATTAAATCAGGCTGCATAAAATACACTGCATTCAATAGGGTTCCATTACTTCACACTTCATGGAATACAGTGCATTCAATCACGCTGCATGGAATCCACTGCATTCAATCGGGATGCATTTTACCAGGCTGCATGGAATCCACTGGATTCAATCACGCTGCATGGAATCCACTGCATTCAATCACGCTGCATGGAATCCACTGTATTCAATCAGGATGCATTTTACCAGGCTGCCTGGAATCCATGCATTCATCACACTGCATGGACTCCACTGCATACAATCGGGATCCATTGCGCCACAATGCATGGAATACTCTGCATTGAATGATACTCCATGGACTCCACTGCATTCAATCAGGATGCTTTGGGCCATGCTGCATAAAATCCACTGCATTTAATCATGCTGCATGGAATCCACTGCATTCAATCATGCTGCATAATATCCACTGCATTCAAAACGTTCCATTTCTTCACGCTGCATGGAATCCACTGCATTCAATCAGGATGCATTTTAATAAGCTGCATGGAATCCATTCAGTCATCACGCTGCATGGACTCTGCTGCATACAGTCGGGATCCATTACACCACAATGCATGGAATCCTCTGCATTCAATCACGCTGCATGGAATCCACTGCATTCAATCGGGATGCAATTTACCACGCTGAATGGAGTACACTGCATTCAATCACGCTGCATGGAATTCCCTGCATTCAATCGGGATGCTTTGGGCCATGCTGCAAAAAAATCCACTGCATTCAATCGGGATGCATTGGGCCTCGCTTCATGGACTCCAGTGCATACAGTCGGGATCCATTGCACCACAATGCATGGAATCCTCTGCATTCAATGACGCTGCATGGAATCCACTGCATTCAATCGGGATGCTTTGGGCCATGCCTCATAAAATCCACTTCATTCAATGACGCTGCATGGAATCGACTGCATTCAATCATGCTGCATATAATCCACTGCTTACAATAGGGTTCAATTACTTCACGCTGCATGGAATCCACTGCATTCAATCACGCTGCATGGAATCCACTGCATTCCATCGGGATGCATGTTCCCACGCTGCATGGAGTACACTGCATTCGATCAAAATGCATGGAATCCACTGCATTCAATCGGGATGCTTTGGGCCATGCTGCATACAATCCACTGCATTCAATCGGGATGCATTGGGCCTCACTGCATGGACTCCACTGCATATAATCGGGATCCATTACACCACAATGCCTGGAATCATCTGCATTCAATGACGCTGCCTGGAATCCACTGCATTCAATCGGGATGCATTTTACCAGGCTGCATGGAATCCATGCATTCATCACGCTGCATGGACTCCACTGCATACAATCGGGATCCATTGCGCCACAATGCATGGAATCCTCTGCATTCAATGATACTCCATGGACTCCACTGCATTCAATCAGGATGCTTTGGGCCATGCTGCATAAAATCCACTGCATTTAATCATGCTGCATGGAATCCACTGCATTCAATCATGCTGCATAATATCCACTGCATTCAAAATATTCCATTTCTTCACGCTGCATGGAATCCACTGCATTCCAGCGGGATGCATTTTACCTCGCTGCATGGAGTACACTGCATTCAATCTCAATGCATGGAATCCACTGCATTCAATCGGGATGCTTTGGGCCATGCTGCAAAAAATCCACTGCAATCAATCAGGATGCATTGGGCCTCGCTGCATGAACTCTACTGCATACAATCGCGATCCATTGCGCCACAATGCATGGAATCCTCTGCATTCAATGATGCTGCATGGAATCCACTGCATTCCATCGGGATGCATTTTACCACACTGCATGGAGTACACTGCATTCAATCACAATGGATGGAATCCAATGCATTCAATCGGGATGCTTTGGGCCATGCTGCAGAAAATCCACTGCATTCAATCGGGATGCACTGGGCCTCGCTGCATGGACTCCACTGCATTCAATTGGTATCCATTGCGCTGCAATGCATGCAATCCTCTGCATTCAATGACGCTGCATGGAATCCACTGCATTCAATCGGGATGCAATTTACCAGGCTGCATGGAGTACACTGCATTCAATCACAATGGATGGAATCCAATGCATTCAATCGGGATGCTTTGGGCCATGCTGCAAAAAATCCACTGCATTCAATCGGGATGCACTGGGCCTCGCTGCATGAACTCCACTGCATTCAATTGGTATCCATTGCGCTGCAATGCATGGAATCCTCTGCATTCAATGATGCTGCATGGAATCCACTGCATTCAATCGGGATGCATTTTACCACACTGCATGGAGTACACTGCATTCAATCACAATGGATGGAATCCACTGCATTCAATCATGCTGCATGGAATCCACTGCATTCAATCATGCTGCATAATATCCACTGCATTCTAAATGTTCCATTTCTTCACGCTGCATGGAATCCACTGCATTCCATCGGGATGCATGTTCCCACGCTGCATGGAGTACACTGCATTCAATCAAAATGCATGGAATCCACTGCATTCAATCGGGATGCTTTGGGCCATGCTGCATACAATCCTCTGCATTCAATCGGGATGCATTGGGCCTCACTGCATGGACTCCACTTCATATAATCGGGATCTATTACACCACAATGCATGGAATCATCTGCATTCAATGACGCTGCATGGAATCCACTGCATTCAATCGGGATGCATTTTACCAGGCTGCATGGAATCCATGCATTCATCACGCTGCATGGACTCCACTGCATACAATCGGGATCCATTGCGCCACAATGCATGGAATCCACTGCATTCAAACAGGATGCATTTTAATAAGCTGCATGGAATCCATTCAGTCATCACGCTGCATGGACTCCGCTGCATACAGTCGGGATCCATTACGCCACAATGCATGGAATCCTCTGCATTCAATCGGGATGCAATTTACCACGCTGAATGGAGTACACTGCATTCAATCACGCTGCATGGAATCCCCTGCATTCAATCGGGATGCTTTGGGCCATGCTTCAAAAAAATCCACTTCATTCAATCGGGATGCATTGGGACTCGCTTCATGGACTCCAGTGCATACAGTCGGGATCCATGGCACCAAAATGCATGGAATCCTCTGCATTCAATGACGCTGCATGGAATCCACTGCATTAAATCAGGATGCTTTGGGCCATGCCT
The DNA here is from genome assembly GCF_054392235.1 of Sus scrofa. Classification (NCBI taxonomy): domain Eukaryota; kingdom Metazoa; phylum Chordata; class Mammalia; order Artiodactyla; family Suidae; genus Sus; species Sus scrofa. The sequence goes on from NC_139399.1 coordinate 5,408,485, forward strand.
CATAAAATCCACTTCATTCAATGACGCTGCATGGAATCGACTGCATTCAATCATGCTGCATATAATCCACTGCTTACAATAGGGTTCAATTTCTTCACGCTGCATGGAATCCACTGCATTCAATCACGCTGCATGGAATCCACTGCATTCCATCGGGATGCATGATCCCACGCTGCATGGAGTACACTGCATTCGATCAAAATGCATGGAATCCACTGCATTCAATCGGGATGCTTTGGGCCATGCTGCATACAATCCACTGCATTCAATCGGGATGCATTGGGCCTCACTGCATGGACTCCACTGCATATAATCGGGATCCATTACACCACAATGCCTGGAATCATCTGCATTCACTGACGCTGCATGGAAACCACTGCATTCAATCGGGATCCATTGCGCCACAATGCATGGAATCCTCTGCATTCAATCAGGATGCTTTGAGCCATGCTGCATAAAATCCACTGCATTCAATCATGCTCCATTAAATCCACTGCATTCAATCAGGCTGCATAAAATACACTGCATTCAATAGGGTTCCATTACTTCACACTTCATGGAATACAGTGCATTCAATCACGCTTCATGGAATCCACTGCATTCAATCGGGATGCATTTTACCACGCTGCATGGAGTTCACTGCATTCAATCACAATGCATGGAATCCACTGCATTCAATCGGGATGCTTTGGGCCATGCCTCATAAAATCCACTGCATTCAACGACGCTGCATGGAATCCACCGAATTTAACTGGGATACATTATACTAAGCTGTATCGAATCCACTGCATTCAATCAGGATGCATTTTACCATATGGCATGGAGTTCACTGCATTCAATCATGCTACACGTAATCCACTGCATTCAATCAGGATGCTTTGGGCCATGCTGCATAAAATCCACTGCATTCAATCATGCTGCACGTAATCCACTGCATTCAATCGGGATGCATTTTACCAGGCTGCATGGAATCCACTGCCTTCAATCACGCTGCATGGAATCCACTGCATTCAATCGGGATGCATTTTACCAGGCTGCATGGAATCCACTGCATTCAATCACGCTGCATGGAATCCACTGCATTCAATCACGCTGCATGGAATCCACTGTATTCAATCAGGATGCATTTTACCAGGCTGCCTGGAATCCATGCATTCATCACACTGCATGGACTCCACTGCATACAATCGGGATCCATTGCGCCACAATGCATGGAATACTCTGCATTCAATGATACTCCATGGACTCCACTGCATTCAATCAGGATGCTTTGGGCCATGCTGCATAAAATCCACTGCATTTAATCATGCTGCATGGAATCCACTGCATTCAATCATGCTGCATAATATCCACTGCATTCAAAATGTTCCATTTCTTCACGCTGCATGGAATCCACTGCATTCAATCGGGATGCATTTTACCTCGCTGCATGGAGTACACTGCATTCAATCTCAATGCATGGAATCCACTGCATTCAATCGGGATGCTTTGGGCCATGCTGCAAAAAATCCACTGCAATCAATCAGGATGCATTGGGCCTCGCTGCATGAACTCTACTGCATACAATCGCGATCCATTGCGCCACAATGCATGGAATCCTCTGCATTCAATGATGCTGCATGGAATCCACTGCATTCAATCATGCTGCATAATATCCACTGCATTCAAAATGTTCCATTTCTTCACGCTGCATGGAATCCACTGCATTCAATCAGGATGCATGTTCCCACGCTGCATGGAGTACACTGCATTCAATCAAAATGCATGGAATCCACTACATTCAATCGGGATGCTTTGGGCCATGCTGCATACAATCCACTGCATTCAATCGGGATGCATTGGGCCTCACTGCATGGACTCCACTGCATAAAATCGGGATCCATTACACCACAATGCATGGAATCATCTGCATTCAATGACGCTGCATGGAATCCACTGCATTCAATCGGGATGCATTTTACCAGGCTGCATGGAATCCATGCATTCATCACGCTGCATGGACTCCACTGCATACAATCGGGATCCATTGCGCCACAATGCATGGAATCCTCTGCATTCAATGATGCTGCATGGACTCCACTGCATTCAATCAGGATGCTTTGGGCCATGCTGCATAAAATCCACTGCATTCAATCATGCTGCATGGAATCCACTGCATTCAATAGGGTTCCATTACTTCACACTTCATGGAATACAGTGCATTCAATCACGCTTCATGGAATCCACTGCATTCAATCGGGATTCATTTTACCACGCTGCATGGAGTTCACTGCATTCAATCACAATGCATGGAATCCACTGCATTCAATCGGGATGCTTTGGGCCATGCCTCATAAAATCCACTGCATTCAACGACGCTGCATGGAATCCACCGAATTTAACTGGTATATATTATACTAAGCTGTATCGAATCCACTGCATTCAATCAGGATGCATTTTACCATATGGCATGGAGTTCACTGCATTCAATCATGCTACACGTAATCCACTGCATTCAATCAGGATGCTTTGGGCCATGCTGCATAAAATCCACTGCATTCAATCATGCTGCACGTAATCCACTGCATTCAATCGGGATGCATTTTACCAGCCTGCATGGAATCCACTGCATTCAATCACGCTGCATGGAATCCACTGCATTCAATCGGGATGCATTTTACCAGGCTGCATGGAATCCACTGCATTCAATCACGCTGCATGGAATCCACTGCATTCAATCACGCTGCATGGAAACCACTGTATTCAATCAGGATGCATTTTACCAGGCTGGCTGGAATCCATGCATTCATCACACTGCATGGACTCCACTGCATACAATCGGGATCCATTGCGCCACAATGCATGGAATACTCTGCATTCAATAATACTCCATGGACTCCACTGCAGTCAATCAGGAGGCTTTGGGCCATGCTGCATAAAATCCACTGCATTTAATCATGCTGCATAGAATCCACTGCATTCAATCATTCTGCATATCATCCACTGCATTCAAAATATTCCATTTCTTCACGCTGCATGGAATCCACTGCATTCAATCGGGATGCATTTTACCTCGCTGCATGGAGTACACTGCATTCAATCTCAATGCATGTAATCCACTGCATTCAATCGGGATGCTTTGGGCCATGCTGCAAAAAATCCACTGCAATCAATCAGGATGCATTGGGCCTCGCTGCATGAACTCTACTGCATACAATCGCGATCCATTGCGCCACAATGCATGGAATCCTCTGCATTCAATGATGCTGCATGGAATCCACTGCATTCAATCATGCTGCATAATATCCACTGCATTCAAAATGTTCCATTTCTTCACGCTGCATGGAATCCACTGCATTCAATCAGGATGCATGTTCCCACGCTGCATGGAGTACACTGCATTCAATCAAAATGCATGGAATCCACTACATTCAATCGGGATGCTTTGGGCCATGCTGCATACAATCCACTGCATTCAATCGGGATGCATTGGGCCTCACTGCATGGACTCCACTGCATAAAATCGGGATCCATTACACCACAATGCATGGAATCATCTGCATTCAATGACGCTGCATGGAATCCACTGCATTCAATCGGGATGCATTTTACCAGGCTGCATGGAATCCATGCATTCATCACGCTGCATGGACTCCACTGCATACAATCGGGATCCATTGCGCCACAATGCATGGAATCCTCTGCATTCAATGATGCTGCATGGACTCCACTGCATTCAATCAGGATGCTTTGGGCCATGCTGCATAAAATCCACTGCATTCAATCATGCTGCATGAAATCCACTGCATTCAATAGGGTTCCATTACTTCACACTTCATGGAATACAGTGCATTCAATCACGCTTCATGGAATCCACTGCATTCAATCGGGATTCATTTTACCACGCTGCATGGAGTTCACTGCATTCAATCACAATGCATGGAATCCACTGCATTCAATCGGGATGCTTTGGGCCATGCCTCATAAAATCCACTGCATTCAACGACGCTGCATGGAATCCACCGAATTTAACTGGTATATATTATACTAAGCTGTATCGAATCCACTGCATTCAATCAGGATGCATTTTACCATATGGCATGGAGTTCACTGCATTCAATCATGCTACACGTAATCCACTGCATTCAATCAGGATGCTTTGGGCCATGCTGCATAAAATCCACTGCATTCAATCATGCTGCACGTAATCCACTGCATTCAATCGGGATGCATTTTACCAGGCTGCATGGAATCCACTGCATTCAATCACGCTGCATGGAATCAACTGCATTCAATCGGGATGCATTTTACCAGGCTGCATGGAATCCACTGCATTCAATCACGCTGCATGGAATCCACTGCATTCAATCACGCTGCATGGAAACCACTGTATTCAATCAGGATGCATTTAACCAGGCTGGCTGGAATCCATGCATTCATCACACTGCATGGACTCCACTGCATACAATCGGGATCCATTGCGCCACAATGCATGGAATACTCTGCATTCAATAATACTCCATGGACTCCACTGCAGTCAATCAGGAGGCTTTGGGCCATGCTGCATAAACTCCACTGCATTTAATCATGCTGCATAGAATCCACTGCATTCAATCATTCTGCATATTATCCACTGCATTCAAAATATTCCATTTCTTCACGCTGCATGGAATCCACTGCATTCAATCGGGATGCATTTTACCTCGCTGCATGGAGTACACTGCATTCAATCTCAATGCATGGAATCCACTGCATTCAATCGGGATGCTTTGGGCCATGCTGCAAAAAATCCACTGCAATCAATCAGGATGCATTGGGCCTCACTGCATGGACTCCACTGCATACAATCGCGATCCATTGCGCCACAATGCATGGAATCCTCTGCATTCAATGATGCTGCATGGAATCCACTGCATTCAATCAGGATGCATTTTACCACACTGCATGGAGTACACTGCATTCAATCACAATGGATGGAATCCAATGCATTCAATCGGGATGCTTTGGGCCTCACTGCATGGACTCCACTGCATAAAATCGGGATCCATTACACCACAATGCATGGAATCATCTGCATTCAATGACGCTGCATGGAATCCACTGCATTCAATCGGGATGCATTTTACCAGGCTGCATGGAATCCATGCATTCATCACGCTGCATGGACTCCACTGCATACAATCGGGATCCATTGCGCCACAATGCATGGAATCCTCTGCATTCAATGATGCTGCATGGACTCCACTGCATTCAATCAGGATGCTTTGGGCCATGCTGCATAAAATCCACTGCATTCAATCATGCTGCATGAAATCCACTGCATTCAATAGGGTTCCATTACTTCACACTTCATGGAATACAGTGCATTCAATCACGCTTCATGGAATCCACTGCATTCAATCGGGATTCATTTTACCACGCTGCATGGAGTTCACTGCATTCAATCACAATGCATGGAATCCACTGCATTCAATCGGGATGCTTTGGGCCATGCCTCATAAAATCCACTGCATTCAACGACGCTGCATGGAATCCACCGAATTTAACTGGTATATATTATACTAAGCTGTATCGAATCCACTGCATTCAATCAGGATGCATTTTACCATATGGCATGGAGTTCACTGCATTCAATCATGCTACACGTAATCCACTGCATTCAATCAGGATGCTTTGGGCCATGCTGCATAAAATCCACTGCATTCAATCATGCTGCACGTAATCCACTGCATTCAATCGGGATGCATTTTACCAGGCTGCATGGAATCCACTGCATTCAATCACGCTGCATGGAATCAACTGCATTCAATCGGGATGCATTTTACCAGGCTGCATGGAATCCACTGCATTCAATCACGCTGCATGGAATCCACTGCATTCAATCACGCTGCATGGAAACCACTGTATTCAATCAGGATGCATTTAACCAGGCTGGCTGGAATCCATGCATTCATCACACTGCATGGACTCCACTGCATACAATCGGGATCCATTGCGCCACAATGCATGGAATACTCTGCATTCAATAATACTCCATGGACTCCACTGCAGTCAATCAGGAGGCTTTGGGCCATGCTGCATAAACTCCACTGCATTTAATCATGCTGCATAGAATCCACTGCATTCAATCATTCTGCATATTATCCACTGCATTCAAAATATTCCATTTCTTCACGCTGCATGGAATCCACTGCATTCAATCGGGATGCATTTTACCTCGCTGCATGGAGTACACTGCATTCAATCTCAATGCATGGAATCCACTGCATTCAATCGGGATGCTTTGGGCCATGCTGCAAAAAATCCACTGCAATCAATCAGGATGCATTGGGCCTCACTGCATGGACTCCACTGCATACAATCGCGATCCATTGCGCCACAATGCATGGAATCCTCTGCATTCAATGATGCTGCATGGAATCCACTGCATTCCATCGGGATGCATTTTACCACACTGCATGGAGTACACTGCATTCAATCACAATGGATGGAATCCAATGCATTCAATCGGGATGCTTTGGGCCATGCTGCAGAAAATCCACTGCATTCAATCGGGATGCACTGGGCCTCGCTGCATGGACTCCACTGCATTCAATTGGTATCCATTGCGCTGCAATGCATGGAATCCTCTGCATTCAATGACGCTGCATGGAATCCACTGCATTCAATCGGGATGCATTTTACCAGGCTGCATGGAATCCATGCATTCATCACGCTGCATGGACTCCCCTGCATACAATCGGGATCCATTGCGCCACAATGCATGGAATCCTCTGCATTCAATGTTGCTCCATGGACTCCACTGCATTCAATCAGGATGCTTTGGGCCATGCTGCATGAAATCCACTGCATTCAATCATGCTGCATTAAATCCACTCCATTCAATCAGGCTGCATAAAATACACTGCATTCAATAGGGTTCCATTACTTCACACTTCATGGAATACAGTGCATTCAATCACGCTTCATGGAATCCACTGCATTCAATCGGGATTCATTTTACCACGCTGCATGGAGTTCACTGCATTCAATCACAATGCATGGAATCCACTGCATTCAATCGGGATGCTTTGGGCCATGCCTCATAAAATCCACTGCATTCAACGACGCTGCATGGAATCCACCGAATTTAACTGGGATACATTATACTAAGCTGTATCGAATCCACTGCATTCAATCAGGATGCATTTTACCATATGGCATGGAGTTCACTGCATTCAATCATGCTACACTTAATCCACTGCATTCAATCAGGATGCTTTGGGCCATGCTGCATAAAATCCACTGCATTCAATCATGCTGCACGTAATCCACTGCATTCAATCGGGATGCATTTTACCAGGCTGCATGGAATCCACTGCATTCAATCACGCTGCATGGAATCCACTGCATTCAATCACGCTGCATGGAATCTACTGTATTCAATCAGGATGCATTTTACCAGGCTGCCTGGAATCCATGCATTCATCACACTGCATGGACTCCACTGCATACAATCGGGATCCATTGCGCCACAATGCATGGAATACTCTGCATTCAATAATACTCCATGGACTCCACTGCAGTCAATCAGGAGGCTTTGGGCCATGCTGCATAAACTCCACTGCATTTAATCATGCTGCATAGAATCCACTGCATTCAATCATTCTGCATATTATCCACTGCATTCAAAATATTCCATTTCTTCACGCTGCATGGAATCCACTGCATTCAATCGGGATGCATTTTACCTCGCTGCATGGAGTACACTGCATTCAATCTCAATGCATGGAATCCACTGCATTCAATCGGGATGCTTTGGGCCATGCTGCAAAAAATCCACTGCAATCAATCAGGATGCATTGGGCCTCACTGCATGGACTCCACTGCATACAATCGCGATCCATTGCGCCACAATGCATGGAATCCTCTGCATTCAATGATGCTGCATGGAATCCACTGCATTCCATCGGGATGCATTTTACCACACTGCATGGAGTACACTGCATTCAATCACAATGGATGGAATCCAATGCATTCAATCGGGATGCTTTGGGCCATGCTGCAGAAAATCCACTGCATTCAATCGGGATGCATTGGGCCTCACTGCATGGACTCCACTGCATATAATCGGGATCCATTACACCACAATGCCTGGAATCATCTGCATTCAATGACGCTGCATGGAAACCACTGCATTCAATCGGGATGCATTTTACCAGGCTGCATGGAATCCATGCATTCATCACGCTGCATGGACTCCACTGCATACAATCGGGATCCATTGCGCCACAATGCATGGAATCCTCTGCATTCAATGTTGCTCCATGGACTCCACTGCATTCAATCAGGATGCTTTGGGCCATGCTGCATGAAATCCACTGCATTCAATCATGCTGCATTAAATCCACTCCATTCAATCAGGCTGCATAAAATACACTGCATTCAATAGGGTTCCATTACTTCACACTTCATGGAATACAGTGCATTCAATCACGCTTCATGGAATCCACTGCATTCAATCGGGATTCATTTTACCACGCTGCATGGAGTTCACTGCATTCAATCACAATGCATGGAATCCACTGCATTCAATCGGGATGCTTTGGGCCATGCCTCATAAAATCCACTGCATTCAACGACGCTGCATGGAATCCACCGAATTTAACTGGGATACATTATACTAAGCTGTATCGAATCCACTGCATTCAATCAGGATGCATTTTACCATATGGCATGGAGTTCACTGCATTCAATCATGCTACACGTAATCCACTGCATTCAATCGGGATGCATTTTACCAGGCTGCATGGAATCCACTGCATTCAATCACGCTGCATGGAATCCACTGCATTCAATCGGGATGCATTTTACCAGGCTGCATGGAATCCACTGCATTCAATCACGCTGCATGGAATCCACTGCATTCAATCACGCTGCATGGAATCTACTGTATTCAATCAGGATGCATTTTACCAGGCTGCCTGGAATCCATGCATTCATCACACTGCATGGACTCCACTGCATACAATCGGGATCCATTGCGCCACAATGCATGGAATACTCTGCATTCAATGATACTCCATGGACTCCACTGCATTCAATCAGGATGCTTTGGGCCATGCTGCATAAAATCCACTGCATTTAATCATGCTGCATGGAATCCACTGCATTCAATCATGCTGCATAATATCCACTGCATTCAAAATGTTCCATTTCTTCACGCTGCATGGAATCCACTGCATTCAATCGGGATGCATTTTACCTCGCTGCATGGAGTACACTGCATTCAATCTCAATGCATGGAATCCACTGCATTCAATCGGGATGCTTTGGGCCATGCTGCAAAAAATCCACTGCAATCAATCAGGATGCATTGGGCCTCGCTGCATGAACTCCACTGCATACAATCTCGATCCATTGCGCCACAATGCATGGAATCCTCTGCATTCAATGATGCTGCATGGAATCCACTGCATTCAATCAGGATGCATTTTACCACACTGCATGGAGTACACTGCATTCAATCACAATGGATGGAATCCAATGCATTCAATCGGGATGCTTTGGGCCATGCTGCAAAAAATCCACTGCATTCAATCGGGATGCACTGGGCCTCGCTGCATGGACTCCACTGCAATCAATTGGTATCCATTGCGCTGCAATGCATGGAATCCTCTGCATTCAATGATGCTGCATGGAATCCACTGCATTCAATCGGGATGCATTTTACCACACTGCATGGAGTACACTGCATTCAATCACAATGGATGGAATCCACTGCATTCAATCATGCTGCATGGAATCCACTGCATTCAATCATGCTGCATAATATCCACTGCATTCTAAATGTTCCATTTCTTCACGCTGCATGGAATCCACTGCATTCCATCGGGATGCATGTTCCCACGCTGCATGGAGTACACTGCATTCAATCAAAATGCATGGAATCCACTGCATTCAATCGGGATGCTTTGGGCCATGCTGCATACAATCCACTGCATTCAATCGGGATGCATTGGGCCTCACTGCATGGAATCCACTGCATTCAATCGGGATGCATTTTACCTCGCTGCATGGATTACACTGCATTCAATCTCAATGCATGGAATCCACTGCATTCAATCGGGATGCTTTGGGCCATGCTGCAAAAAATCCACTGCAATCAATCAGGATACATTGGGCCTCGCTGCATGAACTCTACTTCATACAATCTCGATCCATTGCGCCACAATGCATGGAATCCTCTGCATTCAATGATGCTGCATGGAATCCACTGCATTCAATCAGGATGCATTTTACCACACTGCATGGAGTACACTGCATTCAATCACAATGGATGGAATACAATGCATTCAATCGGGATGCTTTGGGCCATGCTGCAAAAAATCCACTGCATTCAATCGGGATGCACTGGGCCTCGCTGCATGGACTCCACTGCAATCAATTGGTATCCATTGCGCTGCAATGCATGGAATCCTCTGCATTCAATGATGCTGCATGGAATCCACTGCATTCAATCGGGATGCATTTTACCACACTGCATGGAGTACACTGCATTCAATCACAATGGATGGAATCCACTGCATTCAATCATGCTGCATGGAATCCACTGCATTCAATCATGCTGCATAATATCCACTGCATTCTAAATGTTCCATTTCTTCACGCTGCATGGAATCCACTGCATTCCATCGGGATGCATGTTCCCACGCTGCATGGAGTACACTGCATTCAATCAAAATGCATGGAATCCACTGCATTCAATCGGGATGCTTTGGGCCATGCTGCATACAATCCACTGCATTCAATCGGGATGCATTGGGCCTCACTGCATGGACTCCACTGCATATAATCGGGATCCATTACACCACAATGCATGGAATCATCTGCATTCAATGACGCTGCATGGAATCCACTGCATTCAATCGGGATGCATTTTACCAGGCTGCATGGAATCCATGCATTCATCACGCTGCATGGACTCCACTGCATACAATCGGGATCCATTGCGCCACAATGCATGGAATCCTCTGCATTCAATCAGGATGCTTTGGGCCATGCTGCATAAAATCCACTGCATTCAATCATGCTCCATTAAATCCACTGCATTCAATCAGGCTGCATAAAATACACTGCATTCAATAGGGTTCCATTACTTCACACTTCATGGAATACAGTGCATTCAATCACGCTTCATGGAATCCACTGCATTCAATCGGGATGCATTTTACCACGCTGCATGGAGTTCACTGCATTCAATCACAATGCATGGAATCCACTGCATTCAATCGGGATGCTTTGGGCCATGCCTCATAAAATCCACTGCATTCAACGACATTGCATGGAATCAACCGAATTTAATTGGGATACATTATACTAAGCTGTATCGAATCCACTGCATTCAATCAGGATGCATTTTACCACATTGCATGGAGTTCACTGCATTTAATCTTGCTGCACGTAATCCACTGCATTCAATCAGGATGCTTTGGGCCATGCTGCATAAAATCCACTGCATTCAATCATGCTGCACGTAATCCACTGCATTCAATCGGGATGCATTTTACCAGGCTGCATGGAATCCACTGCATTCAATCACGCTGCATGGAATCCACTGCATTCAATCGGGATGCATTTTACCAGGCTGCATGGAATCCACTGCATTCAATCACGCTGCATGGAATCCACTGCATTCAATCACGCTGCATGGAATCCATTGCATTCAATCAGGATGCATTTTAATAAGCTGCATGGAATCCATTCAGTCATCACGCTGCATGGACTCCGCTGCATACAGTCGGGATCCATTACACCACAATGCATGGAATCCTCTGCATTCAATCACGCTGCATGGAATCCACTGCATTCAATCGGGATGCAATTTACCACGCTGAATGGAGTACACTGCATTCAATCACGCTGCATGGAATTCCCTGCATTCAATCGGGATGCTTTGGGCCATGCTGCAAAAAAATCCACTGCATTCAATCGGGATGCATTGGGCCTCGCTTCATGGACTCCAGTGCATACAGTCGGGATCCATTGCACCACAATGCATGGAATCCTCTGCATTCAATGACGCTGCATGGAATCCACTGCATTCAATCAGGATGCTTTGGGCCATGCCTCATAAAATCCACTTCATTCAATGACGCTGCATGGAATCGACTGCATTCAATCATGCTGCATATAATCCACTGCTTACAATAGGGTTCAATTTCTTCACGCTGCATGGAATCCACTGCATTCAATCACGCTGCATGGAATCCACTGCATTCCATCGGGATGCATGTTCCCACGCTGCATGGAGTACACTGCATTCAATCAAAATGCATGGAATCCACTGCATTCAATCGGGATGCTTTGGGCCATGCTGCATACAATCCACTGCATTCAATCGGGATGCATTGGGCCTCACTGCATGGACTCCACTGCATATAATCGGGATCCATTACACCACAATGCATGGAATCATCTGCATTCAATGACGCTGCATGGAATCCACTGCATTCAATCGGGATGCATTTTACCAGGCTGCATGGAATCCATGCATTCATCACGCTGCATGGACACCACTGCATACAATCGGGATCCATTGCGCCACAATGCATGGAATCCTCTGCATTCAATCAGGATGCTTTGAGCCATGCTGCATAAAATACACTGCATTCAATAGGGTTCCATTACTTCACACTTCATGGAATACAGTGCATTCAATCACGCTTCATGGAATCCACTGCATTCAATCGGGATTCATTTTACCACGCTGCATGGTGTTCACTGCAGTCAATCACAATGCATGGAATCCACTGCATTCAATCGGGATGCTTTGGGCCATGCCTCATAAAATCCACTGCATTCAACGACGCTGCATGGAATCCACCGAATTTAACTGGGATACATTATACTAAGCTGTATCGAATCCACTGCATTCAATCAGGATGCATTTTACCATATGGCATGAGTTCACTGCATTCAATCATGCTACACGTAATCCACTGCATTCAATCAGGATGCTTTGGGCCATGCTGCATAAAATCCACTGCATTCAATCATGCTGCACGTAATCCACTGCATTCAATCGGGATGCATTTTACCAGGCTGCATGGAATCCACTGCATTCAATCACGCTGCATGGAATCCACTGCATTCAATCGGGATGCATTTTACCAGGCTGCATGGAATCCACTGCATTCAATCACGCTGCATGGAATCCACTGCATTCAATCACGCTGCATGGAATCCACTGTATTCAATCAGGATGCATTTTACCAGGCTGCCTGGAATCCATGCATTCATCACACTGCATGGACTCCACTGCATACAATCGGGATCCATTGCGCCACAATGCATGGAATACTCTGCATTCAATGATACTCCATGGACTCCACTGCATTCAATCAGGAGGCTTTGGGCCATGCTGCATAAAATCCACTGCATTTAATCATGCTGCATGGAATCCACTGCATTCAATCATGCTGCATAATATCCACTGCATTCAAAATGTTCCATTTCTTCACGCTGCATGGAATCCACTGCATTCAATCGGGATGCATTTTACCTCGCTGCATGGAGTACACTGCATTCAATCTCAATGCATGGAATCCACTGCATTCAATCGGGATGCTTTGGGCCATGCTGCAAAAAATCCACTGCAATCAATCAGGATGCATTGGGCCTCGCTGCATGAACTCCACTGCATACAATCTCGATCCATTGCGCCACAATGCATGGAATCCTCTGCATTCAATGATGCTGCATGGAATCCACTGCATTCAATCAGGATGCATTTTACCACACTGCATGGAGTACACTGCATTCAATCACAATTGATGGAATCCAATGCATTCAATCGGGATGCTTTGGGCCATGCTGCAAAAAATCCACTGCATTCAATCGGGATGCACTGGGCCTCGCTGCATGGACTCCACTGCAATCAATTGGTATCCATTGCGCTGCAATGCATGGAATCCTCTGCATTCAATGATGCTGCATGGAATCCACTGCATTCAATCGGGATGCATTTTACCACACTGCATGGAGTACACTGCATTCAATCACAATGGATGGAATCCACTGCATTCAATCATGCTGCATGGAATCCACTGCATTCAATCATGCTGCATAATATCCACTGCATTCTAAATGTTCCATTTCTTCACGCTGCATGGAATCCACTGCATTCCATCGGGATGCATGTTCCCACGCTGCATGGAGTACACTGCATTCAATCAAAATGCATGGAATCCACTGCATTCAATCGGGATGCTTTGGGCCATGCTGCATACAATCCTCTGCATTCAATCGGGATGCATTGGGCCTCACTGCATGGACTCCACTTCATATAATCGGGATCTATTACACCACAATGCATGGAATCATCTGCATTCAATGACGCTGCATGGAATCCACTGCATTCAATCGGGATGCATTTTACCAGGCTGCATGGAATCCATGCATTCATCACGCTGCATGGACTCCACTGCATACAATCGGGATCCATTGCGCCACAATGCATGGAATCCACTGCATTCAAACAGGATGCATTTTAATAAGCTGCATGGAATCCATTCAGTCATCACGCTGCATGGACTCCGCTGCATACAGTCGGGATCCATTACGCCACAATGCATGGAATCCTCTGCATTCAATCGGGATGCAATTTACCACGCTGAATGGAGTACACTGCATTCAATCACGCTGCATGGAATCCCCTGCATTCAATCGGGATGCTTTGGGCCATGCTTCAAAAAAATCCACTTCATTCAATCGGGATGCATTGGGACTCGCTTCATGGACTCCAGTGCATACAGTCGGGATCCATGGCACCAAAATGCATGGAATCCTCTGCATTCAATGACGCTGCATGGAATCCACTGCATTAAATCAGGATGCTTTGGGCCATGCCTCATAAAATCCACTTCATTCAATGACGCTGCATGGAATCGACTGCATTCAATCATGCTGCATATAATCCACTGCTTACAATAGGGTTCAATTTCTTCACGCTGCATGGAATCCACTGCATTCAATCACGCTGCATGGAATCCACTGCATTCCATCGGGATGCATGATCCCACGCTGCATGGAGTACACTGCATTCGATCAAAATGCATGGAATCCACTGCATTCAATCGGGATGCTTTGGGCCATGCTGCATACAATCCACTGCATTCAATCGGGATGCATTGGGCCTCACTGCATGGACTCCACTGCATATAATCGGGATCCATTACACCACAATGCCTGGAATCATCTGCATTCACTGACGCTGCATGGAAACCACTGCATTCAATCGGGATCCATTGCGCCACAATGCATGGAATCCTCTGCATTCAATCAGGATGCTTTGAGCCATGCTGCATAAAATCCACTGCATTCAATCATGCTCCATTAAATCCACTGCATTCAATCAGGCTGCATAAAATACACTGCATTCAATAGGGTTCCATTACTTCACACTTCATGGAATACAGTGCATTCAATCACGCTTCATGGAATCCACTGCATTCAATCGGGATGCATTTTACCACGCTGCATGGAGTTCACTGCATTCAATCACAATGCATGGAATCCACTGCATTCAATCGGGATGCTTTGGGCCATGCCTCATAAAATCCACTGCATTCAACGACGCTGCATGGAATCCACCGAATTTAACTGGGATACATTATACTAAGCTGTATCGAATCCACTGCATTCAATCAGGATGCATTTTACCATATGGCATGGAGTTCACTGCATTCAATCATGCTACACGTAATCCACTGCATTCAATCAGGATGCTTTGGGCCATGCTGCATAAAATCCACTGCATTCAATCATGCTGCACGTAATCCACTGCATTCAATCGGGATGCATTTTACCAGGCTGCATGGAATCCACTGCCTTCAATCACGCTGCATGGAATCCACTGCATTCAATCGGGATGCATTTTACCAGGCTGCATGGAATCCACTGCATTCAATCACGCTGCATGGAATCCACTGCATTCAATCACGCTGCATGGAATCCACTGTATTCAATCAGGATGCATTTTACCAGGCTGCCTGGAATCCATGCATTCATCACACTGCATGGACTCCACTGCATACAATCGGGATCCATTGCGCCACAATGCATGGAATACTCTGCATTCAATGATACTCCATGGACTCCACTGCATTCAATCAGGATGCTTTGGGCCATGCTGCATAAAATCCACTGCATTTAATCATGCTGCATGGAATCCACTGCATTCAATCATGCTGCATAATATCCACTGCATTCAAAATGTTCCATTTCTTCACGCTGCATGGAATCCACTGCATTCAATCGGGATGCATTTTACCTCGCTGCATGGAGTACACTGCATTCAATCTCAATGCATGGAATCCACTGCATTCAATCGGGATGCTTTGGGCCATGCTGCAAAAAATCCACTGCAATCAATCAGGATGCATTGGGCCTCGCTGCATGAACTCTACTGCATACAATCGCGATCCATTGCGCCACAATGCATGGAATCCTCTGCATTCAATGATGCTGCATGGAATCCACTGCATTCAATCATGCTGCATAATATCCACTGCATTCAAAATGTTCCATTTCTTCACGCTGCATGGAATCCACTGCATTCAATCAGGATGCATGTTCCCACGCTGCATGGAGTACACTGCATTCAATCAAAATGCATGGAATCCACTACATTCAATCGGGATGCTTTGGGCCATGCTGCATACAATCCACTGCATTCAATCGGGATGCATTGGGCCTCACTGCATGGACTCCACTGCATAAAATCGGGATCCATTACACCACAATGCATGGAATCATCTGCATTCAATGACGCTGCATGGAATCCACTGCATTCAATCGGGATGCATTTTACCAGGCTGCATGGAATCCATGCATTCATCACGCTGCATGGACTCCACTGCATACAATCGGGATCCATTGCGCCACAATGCATGGAATCCTCTGCATTCAATGATGCTGCATGGACTCCACTGCATTCAATCAGGATGCTTTGGGCCATGCTGCATAAAATCCACTGCATTCAATCATGCTGCATGGAATCCACTGCATTCAATAGGGTTCCATTACTTCACACTTCATGGAATACAGTGCATTCAATCACGCTTCATGGAATCCACTGCATTCAATCGGGATTCATTTTACCACGCTGCATGGAGTTCACTGCATTCAATCACAATGCATGGAATCCACTGCATTCAATCGGGATGCTTTGGGCCATGCCTCATAAAATCCACTGCATTCAACGACGCTGCATGGAATCCACCGAATTTAACTGGTATATATTATACTAAGCTGTATCGAATCCACTGCATTCAATCAGGATGCATTTTACCATATGGCATGGAGTTCACTGCATTCAATCATGCTACACGTAATCCACTGCATTCAATCAGGATGCTTTGGGCCATGCTGCATAAAATCCACTGCATTCAATCATGCTGCACGTAATCCACTGCATTCAATCGGGATGCATTTTACCAGCCTGCATGGAATCCACTGCATTCAATCACGCTGCATGGAATCCACTGCATTCAATCGGGATGCATTTTACCAGGCTGCATGGAATCCACTGCATTCAATCACGCTGCATGGAATCCACTGCATTCAATCACGCTGCATGGAAACCACTGTATTCAATCAGGATGCATTTTACCAGGCTGGCTGGAATCCATGCATTCATCACACTGCATGGACTCCACTGCATACAATCGGGATCCATTGCGCCACAATGCATGGAATACTCTGCATTCAATAATACTCCATGGACTCCACTGCAGTCAATCAGGAGGCTTTGGGCCATGCTGCATAAAATCCACTGCATTTAATCATGCTGCATAGAATCCACTGCATTCAATCATTCTGCATATCATCCACTGCATTCAAAATATTCCATTTCTTCACGCTGCATGGAATCCACTGCATTCAATCGGGATGCATTTTACCTCGCTGCATGGAGTACACTGCATTCAATCTCAATGCATGTAATCCACTGCATTCAATCGGGATGCTTTGGGCCATGCTGCAAAAAATCCACTGCAATCAATCAGGATGCATTGGGCCTCGCTGCATGAACTCTACTGCATACAATCGCGATCCATTGCGCCACAATGCATGGAATCCTCTGCATTCAATGATGCTGCATGGAATCCACTGCATTCAATCATGCTGCATAATATCCACTGCATTCAAAATGTTCCATTTCTTCACGCTGCATGGAATCCACTGCATTCAATCAGGATGCATGTTCCCACGCTGCATGGAGTACACTGCATTCAATCAAAATGCATGGAATCCACTACATTCAATCGGGATGCTTTGGGCCATGCTGCATACAATCCACTGCATTCAATCGGGATGCATTGGGCCTCACTGCATGGACTCCACTGCATAAAATCGGGATCCATTACACCACAATGCATGGAATCATCTGCATTCAATGACGCTGCATGGAATCCACTGCATTCAATCGGGATGCATTTTACCAGGCTGCATGGAATCCATGCATTCATCACGCTGCATGGACTCCACTGCATACAATCGGGATCCATTGCGCCACAATGCATGGAATCCTCTGCATTCAATGATGCTGCATGGACTCCACTGCATTCAATCAGGATGCTTTGGGCCATGCTGCATAAAATCCACTGCATTCAATCATGCTGCATGAAATCCACTGCATTCAATAGGGTTCCATTACTTCACACTTCATGGAATACAGTGCATTCAATCACGCTTCATGGAATCCACTGCATTCAATCGGGATTCATTTTACCACGCTGCATGGAGTTCACTGCATTCAATCACAATGCATGGAATCCACTGCATTCAATCGGGATGCTTTGGGCCATGCCTCATAAAATCCACTGCATTCAACGACGCTGCATGGAATCCACCGAATTTAACTGGTATATATTATACTAAGCTGTATCGAATCCACTGCATTCAATCAGGATGCATTTTACCATATGGCATGGAGTTCACTGCATTCAATCATGCTACACGTAATCCACTGCATTCAATCAGGATGCTTTGGGCCATGCTGCATAAAATCCACTGCATTCAATCATGCTGCACGTAATCCACTGCATTCAATCGGGATGCATTTTACCAGGCTGCATGGAATCCACTGCATTCAATCACGCTGCATGGAATCAACTGCATTCAATCGGGATGCATTTTACCAGGCTGCATGGAATCCACTGCATTCAATCACGCTGCATGGAATCCACTGCATTCAATCACGCTGCATGGAAACCACTGTATTCAATCAGGATGCATTTAACCAGGCTGGCTGGAATCCATGCATTCATCACACTGCATGGACTCCACTGCATACAATCGGGATCCATTGCGCCACAATGCATGGAATACTCTGCATTCAATAATACTCCATGGACTCCACTGCAGTCAATCAGGAGGCTTTGGGCCATGCTGCATAAACTCCACTGCATTTAATCATGCTGCATAGAATCCACTGCATTCAATCATTCTGCATATTATCCACTGCATTCAAAATATTCCATTTCTTCACGCTGCATGGAATCCACTGCATTCAATCGGGATGCATTTTACCTCGCTGCATGGAGTACACTGCATTCAATCTCAATGCATGGAATCCACTGCATTCAATCGGGATGCTTTGGGCCATGCTGCAAAAAATCCACTGCAATCAATCAGGATGCATTGGGCCTCACTGCATGGACTCCACTGCATACAATCGCGATCCATTGCGCCACAATGCATGGAATCCTCTGCATTCAATGATGCTGCATGGAATCCACTGCATTCAATCAGGATGCATTTTACCACACTGCATGGAGTACACTGCATTCAATCACAATGGATGGAATCCAATGCATTCAATCGGGATGCTTTGGGCCTCACTGCATGGACTCCACTGCATAAAATCGGGATCCATTACACCACAATGCATGGAATCATCTGCATTCAATGACGCTGCATGGAATCCACTGCATTCAATCGGGATGCATTTTACCAGGCTGCATGGAATCCATGCATTCATCACGCTGCATGGACTCCACTGCATACAATCGGGATCCATTGCGCCACAATGCATGGAATCCTCTGCATTCAATGATGCTGCATGGACTCCACTGCATTCAATCAGGATGCTTTGGGCCATGCTGCATAAAATCCACTGCATTCAATCATGCTGCATGAAATCCACTGCATTCAATAGGGTTCCATTACTTCACACTTCATGGAATACAGTGCATTCAATCACGCTTCATGGAATCCACTGCATTCAATCGGGATTCATTTTACCACGCTGCATGGAGTTCACTGCATTCAATCACAATGCATGGAATCCACTGCATTCAATCGGGATGCTTTGGGCCATGCCTCATAAAATCCACTGCATTCAACGACGCTGCATGGAATCCACCGAATTTAACTGGTATATATTATACTAAGCTGTATCGAATCCACTGCATTCAATCAGGATGCATTTTACCATATGGCATGGAGTTCACTGCATTCAATCATGCTACACGTAATCCACTGCATTCAATCAGGATGCTTTGGGCCATGCTGCATAAAATCCACTGCATTCAATCATGCTGCACGTAATCCACTGCATTCAATCGGGATGCATTTTACCAGGCTGCATGGAATCCACTGCATTCAATCACGCTGCATGGAATCAACTGCATTCAATCGGGATGCATTTTACCAGGCTGCATGGAATCCACTGCATTCAATCACGCTGCATGGAATCCACTGCATTCAATCACGCTGCATGGAAACCACTGTATTCAATCAGGATGCATTTAACCAGGCTGGCTGGAATCCATGCATTCATCACACTGCATGGACTCCACTGCATACAATCGGGATCCATTGCGCCACAATGCATGGAATACTCTGCATTCAATAATACTCCATGGACTCCACTGCAGTCAATCAGGAGGCTTTGGGCCATGCTGCATAAACTCCACTGCATTTAATCATGCTGCATAGAATCCACTGCATTCAATCATTCTGCATATTATCCACTGCATTCAAAATATTCCATTTCTTCACGCTGCATGGAATCCACTGCATTCAATCGGGATGCATTTTACCTCGCTGCATGGAGTACACTGCATTCAATCTCAATGCATGGAATCCACTGCATTCAATCGGGATGCTTTGGGCCATGCTGCAAAAAATCCACTGCAATCAATCAGGATGCATTGGGCCTCACTGCATGGACTCCACTGCATACAATCGCGATCCATTGCGCCACAATGCATGGAATCCTCTGCATTCAATGATGCTGCATGGAATCCACTGCATTCCATCGGGATGCATTTTACCACACTGCATGGAGTACACTGCATTCAATCACAATGGATGGAATCCAATGCATTCAATCGGGATGCTTTGGGCCATGCTGCAGAAAATCCACTGCATTCAATCGGGATGCACTGGGCCTCGCTGCATGGACTCCACTGCATTCAATTGGTATCCATTGCGCTGCAATGCATGGAATCCTCTGCATTCAATGACGCTGCATGGAATCCACTGCATTCAATCGGGATGCATTTTACCAGGCTGCATGGAATCCATGCATTCATCACGCTGCATGGACTCCCCTGCATACAATCGGGATCCATTGCGCCACAATGCATGGAATCCTCTGCATTCAATGTTGCTCCATGGACTCCACTGCATTCAATCAGGATGCTTTGGGCCATGCTGCATGAAATCCACTGCATTCAATCATGCTGCATTAAATCCACTCCATTCAATCAGGCTGCATAAAATACACTGCATTCAATAGGGTTCCATTACTTCACACTTCATGGAATACAGTGCATTCAATCACGCTTCATGGAATCCACTGCATTCAATCGGGATTCATTTTACCACGCTGCATGGAGTTCACTGCATTCAATCACAATGCATGGAATCCACTGCATTCAATCGGGATGCTTTGGGCCATGCCTCATAAAATCCACTGCATTCAACGACGCTGCATGGAATCCACCGAATTTAACTGGGATACATTATACTAAGCTGTATCGAATCCACTGCATTCAATCAGGATGCATTTTACCATATGGCATGGAGTTCACTGCATTCAATCATGCTACACTTAATCAACTGCATTCAATCAGGATGCTTTGGGCCATGCTGCATAAAATCCACTGCATTCAATCATGCTGCACGTAATCCACTGCATTCAATCGGGATGCATTTTACCAGGCTGCATGGAATCCACTGCATTCAATCACGCTGCATGGAATCCACTGCATTCAATCACGCTGCATGGAATCTACTGTATTCAATCAGGATGCATTTTACCAGGCTGCCTGGAATCCATGCATTCATCACACTGCATGGACTCCACTGCATACAATCGGGATCCATTGCGCCACAATGCATGGAATACTCTGCATTCAATAATACTCCATGGACTCCACTGCAGTCAATCAGGAGGCTTTGGGCCATGCTGCATAAACTCCACTGCATTTAATCATGCTGCATAGAATCCACTGCATTCAATCATTCTGCATATTATCCACTGCATTCAAAATATTCCATTTCTTCACGCTGCATGGAATCCACTGCATTCAATCGGGATGCATTTTACCTCGCTGCATGGAGTACACTGCATTCAATCTCAATGCATGGAATCCACTGCATTCAATCGGGATGCTTTGGGCCATGCTGCAAAAAATCCACTGCAATCAATCAGGATGCATTGGGCCTCACTGCATGGACTCCACTGCATACAATCGCGATCCATTGCGCCACAATGCATGGAATCCTCTGCATTCAATGATGCTGCATGGAATCCACTGCATTCCATCGGGATGCATTTTACCACACTGCATGGAGTACACTGCATTCAATCACAATGGATGGAATCCAATGCATTCAATCGGGATGCTTTGGGCCATGCTGCAGAAAATCCACTGCATTCAATCGGGATGCATTGGGCCTCACTGCATGGACTCCACTGCATATAATCGGGATCCATTACACCACAATGCCTGGAATCATCTGCATTCAATGACGCTG
The DNA here is from genome assembly GCF_054392235.1 of Sus scrofa. Lineage (NCBI taxonomy): Eukaryota > Metazoa > Chordata > Mammalia > Artiodactyla > Suidae > Sus > Sus scrofa. Next base: position 5,431,495 of record NC_139399.1, read on the forward strand.
CATGGAAACCACTGCATTCAATCGGGATGCATTTTACCAGGCTGCATGGAATCCATGCATTCATCACGCTGCATGGACTCCACTGCATACAATCGGGATCCATTGCGCCACAATGCATGGAATCCTCTGCATTCAATGTTGCTCCATGGACTCCACTGCATTCAATCAGGATGCTTTGGGCCATGCTGCATGAAATCCACTGCATTCAATCATGCTGCATTAAATCCACTCCATTCAATCAGGCTGCATAAAATACACTGCATTCAATAGGGTTCCATTACTTCACACTTCATGGAATACAGTGCATTCAATCACGCTTCATGGAATCCACTGCATTCAATCGGGATTCATTTTACCACGCTGCATGGAGTTCACTGCATTCAATCACAATGCATGGAATCCACTGCATTCAATCGGGATGCTTTGGGCCATGCCTCATAAAATCCACTGCATTCAACGACGCTGCATGGAATCCACCGAATTTAACTGGGATACATTATACTAAGCTGTATCGAATCCACTGCATTCAATCAGGATGCATTTTACCATATGGCATGGAGTTCACTGCATTCAATCATGCTACACGTAATCCACTGCATTCAATCGGGATGCATTTTACCAGGCTGCATGGAATCCACTGCATTCAATCACGCTGCATGGAATCCACTGCATTCAATCGGGATGCATTTTACCAGGCTGCATGGAATCCACTGCATTCAATCACGCTGCATGGAATCCACTGCATTCAATCACGCTGCATGGAATCTACTGTATTCAATCAGGATGCATTTTACCAGGCTGCCTGGAATCCATGCATTCATCACACTGCATGGACTCCACTGCATACAATCGGGATCCATTGCGCCACAATGCATGGAATACTCTGCATTCAATGATACTCCATGGACTCCACTGCATTCAATCAGGATGCTTTGGGCCATGCTGCATAAAATCCACTGCATTTAATCATGCTGCATGGAATCCACTGCATTCAATCATGCTGCATAATATCCACTGCATTCAAAATGTTCCATTTCTTCACGCTGCATGGAATCCACTGCATTCAATCGGGATGCATTTTACCTCGCTGCATGGAGTACACTGCATTCAATCTCAATGCATGGAATCCACTGCATTCAATCGGGATGCTTTGGGCCATGCTGCAAAAAATCCACTGCAATCAATCAGGATGCATTGGGCCTCGCTGCATGAACTCCACTGCATACAATCTCGATCCATTGCGCCACAATGCATGGAATCCTCTGCATTCAATGATGCTGCATGGAATCCACTGCATTCAATCAGGATGCATTTTACCACACTGCATGGAGTACACTGCATTCAATCACAATGGATGGAATCCAATGCATTCAATCGGGATGCTTTGGGCCATGCTGCAAAAAATCCACTGCATTCAATCGGGATGCACTGGGCCTCGCTGCATGGACTCCACTGCAATCAATTGGTATCCATTGCGCTGCAATGCATGGAATCCTCTGCATTCAATGATGCTGCATGGAATCCACTGCATTCAATCGGGATGCATTTTACCACACTGCATGGAGTACACTGCATTCAATCACAATGGATGGAATCCACTGCATTCAATCATGCTGCATGGAATCCACTGCATTCAATCATGCTGCATAATATCCACTGCATTCTAAATGTTCCATTTCTTCACGCTGCATGGAATCCACTGCATTCCATCGGGATGCATGTTCCCACGCTGCATGGAGTACACTGCATTCAATCAAAATGCATGGAATCCACTGCATTCAATCGGGATGCTTTGGGCCATGCTGCATACAATCCACTGCATTCAATCGGGATGCATTGGGCCTCACTGCATGGAATCCACTGCATTCAATCGGGATGCATTTTACCTCGCTGCATGGATTACACTGCATTCAATCTCAATGCATGGAATCCACTGCATTCAATCGGGATGCTTTGGGCCATGCTGCAAAAAATCCACTGCAATCAATCAGGATACATTGGGCCTCGCTGCATGAACTCTACTTCATACAATCTCGATCCATTGCGCCACAATGCATGGAATCCTCTGCATTCAATGATGCTGCATGGAATCCACTGCATTCAATCAGGATGCATTTTACCACACTGCATGGAGTACACTGCATTCAATCACAATGGATGGAATACAATGCATTCAATCGGGATGCTTTGGGCCATGCTGCAAAAAATCCACTGCATTCAATCGGGATGCACTGGGCCTCGCTGCATGGACTCCACTGCAATCAATTGGTATCCATTGCGCTGCAATGCATGGAATCCTCTGCATTCAATGATGCTGCATGGAATCCACTGCATTCAATCGGGATGCATTTTACCACACTGCATGGAGTACACTGCATTCAATCACAATGGATGGAATCCACTGCATTCAATCATGCTGCATGGAATCCACTGCATTCAATCATGCTGCATAATATCCACTGCATTCTAAATGTTCCATTTCTTCACGCTGCATGGAATCCACTGCATTCCATCGGGATGCATGTTCCCACGCTGCATGGAGTACACTGCATTCAATCAAAATGCATGGAATCCACTGCATTCAATCGGGATGCTTTGGGCCATGCTGCATACAATCCACTGCATTCAATCGGGATGCATTGGGCCTCACTGCATGGACTCCACTGCATATAATCGGGATCCATTACACCACAATGCATGGAATCATCTGCATTCAATGACGCTGCATGGAATCCACTGCATTCAATCGGGATGCATTTTACCAGGCTGCATGGAATCCATGCATTCATCACGCTGCATGGACTCCACTGCATACAATCGGGATCCATTGCGCCACAATGCATGGAATCCTCTGCATTCAATCAGGATGCTTTGGGCCATGCTGCATAAAATCCACTGCATTCAATCATGCTCCATTAAATCCACTGCATTCAATCAGGCTGCATAAAATACACTGCATTCAATAGGGTTCCATTACTTCACACTTCATGGAATACAGTGCATTCAATCACGCTTCATGGAATCCACTGCATTCAATCGGGATGCATTTTACCACGCTGCATGGAGTTCACTGCATTCAATCACAATGCATGGAATCCACTGCATTCAATCGGGATGCTTTGGGCCATGCCTCATAAAATCCACTGCATTCAACGACATTGCATGGAATCAACCGAATTTAATTGGGATACATTATACTAAGCTGTATCGAATCCACTGCATTCAATCAGGATGCATTTTACCACATTGCATGGAGTTCACTGCATTTAATCTTGCTGCACGTAATCCACTGCATTCAATCAGGATGCTTTGGGCCATGCTGCATAAAATCCACTGCATTCAATCATGCTGCACGTAATCCACTGCATTCAATCGGGATGCATTTTACCAGGCTGCATGGAATCCACTGCATTCAATCACGCTGCATGGAATCCACTGCATTCAATCGGGATGCATTTTACCAGGCTGCATGGAATCCACTGCATTCAATCACGCTGCATGGAATCCACTGCATTCAATCACGCTGCATGGAATCCATTGCATTCAATCAGGATGCATTTTAATAAGCTGCATGGAATCCATTCAGTCATCACGCTGCATGGACTCCGCTGCATACAGTCGGGATCCATTACACCACAATGCATGGAATCCTCTGCATTCAATCACGCTGCATGGAATCCACTGCATTCAATCGGGATGCAATTTACCACGCTGAATGGAGTACACTGCATTCAATCACGCTGCATGGAATTCCCTGCATTCAATCGGGATGCTTTGGGCCATGCTGCAAAAAAATCCACTGCATTCAATCGGGATGCATTGGGCCTCGCTTCATGGACTCCAGTGCATACAGTCGGGATCCATTGCACCACAATGCATGGAATCCTCTGCATTCAATGACGCTGCATGGAATCCACTGCATTCAATCAGGATGCTTTGGGCCATGCCTCATAAAATCCACTTCATTCAATGACGCTGCATGGAATCGACTGCATTCAATCATGCTGCATATAATCCACTGCTTACAATAGGGTTCAATTTCTTCACGCTGCATGGAATCCACTGCATTCAATCACGCTGCATGGAATCCACTGCATTCCATCGGGATGCATGTTCCCACGCTGCATGGAGTACACTGCATTCAATCAAAATGCATGGAATCCACTGCATTCAATCGGGATGCTTTGGGCCATGCTGCATACAATCCACTGCATTCAATCGGGATGCATTGGGCCTCACTGCATGGACTCCACTGCATATAATCGGGATCCATTACACCACAATGCATGGAATCATCTGCATTCAATGACGCTGCATGGAATCCACTGCATTCAATCGGGATGCATTTTACCAGGCTGCATGGAATCCATGCATTCATCACGCTGCATGGACACCACTGCATACAATCGGGATCCATTGCGCCACAATGCATGGAATCCTCTGCATTCAATCAGGATGCTTTGAGCCATGCTGCATAAAATACACTGCATTCAATAGGGTTCCATTACTTCACACTTCATGGAATACAGTGCATTCAATCACGCTTCATGGAATCCACTGCATTCAATCGGGATTCATTTTACCACGCTGCATGGTGTTCACTGCAGTCAATCACAATGCATGGAATCCACTGCATTCAATCGGGATGCTTTGGGCCATGCCTCATAAAATCCACTGCATTCAACGACGCTGCATGGAATCCACCGAATTTAACTGGGATACATTATACTAAGCTGTATCGAATCCACTGCATTCAATCAGGATGCATTTTACCATATGGCATGAGTTCACTGCATTCAATCATGCTACACGTAATCCACTGCATTCAATCAGGATGCTTTGGGCCATGCTGCATAAAATCCACTGCATTCAATCATGCTGCACGTAATCCACTGCATTCAATCGGGATGCATTTTACCAGGCTGCATGGAATCCACTGCATTCAATCACGCTGCATGGAATCCACTGCATTCAATCGGGATGCATTTTACCAGGCTGCATGGAATCCACTGCATTCAATCACGCTGCATGGAATCCACTGCATTCAATCACGCTGCATGGAATCCACTGTATTCAATCAGGATGCATTTTACCAGGCTGCCTGGAATCCATGCATTCATCACACTGCATGGACTCCACTGCATACAATCGGGATCCATTGCGCCACAATGCATGGAATACTCTGCATTCAATGATACTCCATGGACTCCACTGCATTCAATCAGGAGGCTTTGGGCCATGCTGCATAAAATCCACTGCATTTAATCATGCTGCATGGAATCCACTGCATTCAATCATGCTGCATAATATCCACTGCATTCAAAATGTTCCATTTCTTCACGCTGCATGGAATCCACTGCATTCAATCGGGATGCATTTTACCTCGCTGCATGGAGTACACTGCATTCAATCTCAATGCATGGAATCCACTGCATTCAATCGGGATGCTTTGGGCCATGCTGCAAAAAATCCACTGCAATCAATCAGGATGCATTGGGCCTCGCTGCATGAACTCCACTGCATACAATCTCGATCCATTGCGCCACAATGCATGGAATCCTCTGCATTCAATGATGCTGCATGGAATCCACTGCATTCAATCAGGATGCATTTTACCACACTGCATGGAGTACACTGCATTCAATCACAATTGATGGAATCCAATGCATTCAATCGGGATGCTTTGGGCCATGCTGCAAAAAATCCACTGCATTCAATCGGGATGCACTGGGCCTCGCTGCATGGACTCCACTGCAATCAATTGGTATCCATTGCGCTGCAATGCATGGAATCCTCTGCATTCAATGATGCTGCATGGAATCCACTGCATTCAATCGGGATGCATTTTACCACACTGCATGGAGTACACTGCATTCAATCACAATGGATGGAATCCACTGCATTCAATCATGCTGCATGGAATCCACTGCATTCAATCATGCTGCATAATATCCACTGCATTCTAAATGTTCCATTTCTTCACGCTGCATGGAATCCACTGCATTCCATCGGGATGCATGTTCCCACGCTGCATGGAGTACACTGCATTCAATCAAAATGCATGGAATCCACTGCATTCAATCGGGATGCTTTGGGCCATGCTGCATACAATCCACTGCATTCAATCGGGATGCATTGGGCCTCACTGCATGGAATCCACTGCATTCAATCGGGATGCATTTTACCTCGCTGCATGGATTACACTGCATTCAATCTCAATGCATGGAATCCACTGCATTCAATCGGGATGCTTTGGGCCATGCTGCAAAAAATCCACTGCAATCAATCAGGATGCATTGGGCCTCGCTGCATGAACTCTACTTCATACAATCTCGATCCATTGCGCCACAATGCATGGAATCCTCTGCATTCAATGATGCTGCATGGAATCCACTGCATTCAATCAGGATGCATTTTACCACACTGCATGGAGTACACTGCATTCAATCACAATGGATGGAATACAATGCATTCAATCGGGATGCTTTGGGCCATGCTGCAAAAAATCCACTGCATTCAATCGGGATGCACTGGGCCTCGCTGCATGGACTCCACTGCAATCAATTGGTATCCATTGCGCTGCAATGCATGGAATCCTCTGCATTCAATGATGCTGCATGGAATCCACTGCATTCAATCGGGATGCATTTTACCACACTGCATGGAGTACACTGCATTCAATCACAATGGATGGAATCCACTGCATTCAATCATGCTGCATGGAATCCACTGCATTCAATCATGCTGCATAATATCCACTGCATTCTAAATGTTCCATTTCTTCACGCTGCATGGAATCCACTGCATTCCATCGGGATGCATGTTCCCACGCTGCATGGAGTACACTGCATTCAATCAAAATGCATGGAATCCACTGCATTCAATCGGGATGCTTTGGGCCATGCTGCATACAATCCACTGCATTCAATCGGGATGCATTGGGCCTCACTGCATGGACTCCACTGCATATAATCGGGATCCATTACACCACAATGCATGGAATCATCTGCATTCAATGACGCTGCATGGAATCCACTGCATTCAATCGGGATGCATTTTACCAGGCTGCATGGAATCCATGCATTCATCACGCTGCATGGACTCCACTGCATACAATCGGGATCCATTGCGCCACAATGCATGGAATCCTCTGCATTCAATCAGGATGCTTTGGGCCATGCTGCATAAAATCCACTGCATTCAATCATGCTCCATTAAATCCACTGCATTCAATCAGGCTGCATAAAATACACTGCATTCAATAGGGTTCCATTACTTCACACTTCATGGAATACAGTGCATTCAATCACGCTTCATGGAATCCACTGCATTCAATCGGGATGCATTTTACCACGCTGCATGGAGTTCACTGCATTCAATCACAATGCATGGAATCCACTGCATTCAATCGGGATGCTTTGGGCCATGCCTCATAAAATCCACTGCATTCAACGACATTGCATGGAATCAACCGAATTTAATTGGGATACATTATACTAAGCTGTATCGAATCCACTGCATTCAATCAGGATGCATTTTACCACATTGCATGGAGTTCACTGCATTTAATCTTGCTGCATGTAATCCACTGCATTCAATCAGGATGCTTTGGGCCATGCTGCATAAAATCCACTGCATTCAATCTTGCTGCACGTAATCCACTGCATTCAATCGGGATGCATTTTACCAGGCTGCATGGAATCCACTGCATTCAATCACGCTGCATGGAATCCACTGCATTCAATCGGGATGCATTTTACCAGGCTGCATGGAATCCACTGCATTCAATCACGCTGCATGGAATCCACTGCATTCAATCACGCTGCATGGAATCCATTGCATTCAATCAGGATGCATTTTAATAAGCTGCATGGAATCCATTCAGTCATCACGCTGCATGGACTCCGCTGCATACAGTCGGGATCCATTACACCACAATGCATGGAATCCTCTGCATTCAATCACGCTGCATGGAATCCACTGCATTCAATCGGGATGCAATTTACCACGCTGAATGGAGTACACTGCATTCAATCACGCTGCATGGAATTCCCTGCATTCAATCGGGATGCTTTGGGCCATGCTGCAAAAAAATCCACTGCATTCAATCGGGATGCATTGGGCCTCGCTTCATGGACTCCAGTGCATACAGTCGGGATCCATTGCACCACAATGCATGGAATCCTCTGCATTCAATGACGCTGCATGGAATCCACTGCATTCAATCAGGATGCTTTGGGCCATGCCTCATAAAATCCACTTCATTCAATGACGCTGCATGGAATCGACTGCATTCAATCATGCTGCATATAATCCACTGCTTACAATAGGGTTCAATTTCTTCACGCTGCATGGAATCCACTGCATTCAATCACGCTGCATGGAATCCACTGCATTCCATCGGGATGCATGTTCCCACGCTGCATGGAGTACACTGCATTCAATCAAAATGCATGGAATCCACTGCATTCAATCGGGATGCTTTGGGCCATGCTGCATACAATCCACTGCATTCAATCGGGATGCATTGGGCCTCACTGCATGGACTCCACTGCATATAATCGGGATCCATTACACCACAATGCATGGAATCATCTGCATTCAATGACGCTGCATGGAATCCACTGCATTCAATCGGGATGCATTTTACCAGGCTGCATGGAATCCATGCATTCATCACGCTGCATGGACACCACTGCATACAATCGGGATCCATTGCGCCACAATGCATGGAATCCTCTGCATTCAATCAGGATGCTTTGAGCCATGCTGCATAAAATACACTGCATTCAATAGGGTTCCATTACTTCACACTTCATGGAATACAGTGCATTCAATCACGCTTCATGGAATCCACTGCATTCAATCGGGATTCATTTTACCACGCTGCATGGTGTTCACTGCATTCAATCACAATGCATGGAATCCACTGCATTCAATCGGGATGCTTTGGGCCATGCCTCATAAAATCCACTGCATTCAACGACGCTGCATGGAATCCACCGAATTTAACTGGGATACATTATACTAAGCTGTATCGAATCCACTGCATTCAATCAGGATGCATTTTACCATATGGCATGAGTTCACTGCATTCAATCATGCTACACGTAATCCACTGCATTCAATCAGGATGCTTTGGGCCATGCTGCATAAAATCCACTGCATTCAATCATGCTGCACGTAATCCACTGCATTCAATCGGGATGCATTTTACCAGGCTGCATGGAATCCACTGCATTCAATCACGCTGCATGGAATCCACTGCATTCAATCGGGATGCATTTTACCAGGCTGCATGGAATCCACTGCATTCAATCACGCTGCATGGAATCCACTGCATTCAATCACGCTGCATGGAATCCACTGTATTCAATCAGGATGCATTTTACCAGGCTGCCTGGAATCCATGCATTCATCACACTGCATGGACTCCACTGCATACAATCGGGATCCATTGCGCCACAATGCATGGAATACTCTGCATTCAATGATACTCCATGGACTCCACTGCATTCAATCAGGAGGCTTTGGGCCATGCTGCATAAAATCCACTGCATTTAATCATGCTGCATGGAATCCACTGCATTCAATCATGCTGCATAATATCCACTGCATTCAAAATGTTCCATTTCTTCACGCTGCATGGAATCCACTGCATTCAATCGGGATGCATTTTACCTCGCTGCATGGAGTACACTGCATTCAATCTCAATGCATGGAATCCACTGCATTCAATCGGGATGCTTTGGGCCATGCTGCAAAAAATCCACTGCAATCAATCAGGATGCATTGGGCCTCGCTGCATGAACTCTACTTCATACAATCGCGATCCATTGCGCCACAATGCATGGAATCCTCTGCATTCAATGATGCTGCATGGAATCCACTGCATTCAATCAGGATGCATTTTACCACACTGCATGGAGTACACTGCATTCAATCACAATGGATGGAATCCAATGCATTCAATCGGGATGCTTTGGGCCATGCTGCAAAAAATCCACTGCATTCAATCGGGATGCACTGGGCCTCGCTGCATGGACTCCACTGCATTCAATTGGTATCCATTGCGCTGCAATGCATGGAATCCTCTGCATTCAATGATGCTGCATGGAATCCACTGCATTCAATCGGGATGCATTTTACCACACTGCATGGAGTACACTGCATTCAATCACAATGGATGGAATCCACTGCATTCAATCATGCTGCATGGAATCCACTGCATTCAATCATGCTGCATAATATCCACTGCATTCTAAATGTTCCATTTCTTCACGCTGCATGGAATCCACTGCATTCCATCGGGATGCATGTTCCCACGCTGCATGGACTCCACTTCATATAATCGGGATCTATTACACCACAATGCATGGAATCATCTGCATTCAATGACGCTGCATGGAATCCACGGCATTCAATCGGGATGCATTTTACCAGGCTGCATGGAATCCATGCATTCATCACGCTGCATGGACTCCACTGCATACAATCGGGATCCATTGCGCCACAATGCATGGAATCCACTGCATTCAATCAGGATGCATTTTAATAAGCTGCATGGAATCCATTCAGTCATCACGCTGCATGGACTCCGCTGCATACAGTCGGGATCCATTACGCCACAATGCATGGAATCCTCTGCATTCAATCACGCTGCATGGAATCCACTGCATTCAATCGGGATGCAATTTACCACGCTGAATGGAGTACACTGCATTCAATCACGCTGCATGGAATCCCCTGCATTCAATCGGGATGCTTTGGGCCATGCTTCAAAAAAATCCACTTCATTCAATCGGGATGCTTTGGGCCTCGCTTCATGGACTCCAGTGCATACAGTCGGGATCCATTGCACCAAAATGCATGGAATCCTCTGCATTCAATGACGCTGCATGGAATCCACTGCATTCAATCAGGATGCTTTGGGCCCTGCCTCATAAAATCCACTTCATTCAATGACGCTGCATGGAATCGACTGCATTCAATCATGCTGCATATAATCCACTGCTTACAATAGGGTTCAATTTCTTCACGCTGCATGGAATCCACTGCATTCAATCACGCTGCATGGAATCCACTGCATTCCATCGGGATGCATGTTCCCACGCTGCATGGAGTACACTGCATTCGATCAAAATGCATGGAATCCACTGCATTCAATCGGGATGCTTTGGGCCATGCTGCATACAATCCACTGCATTCAATCGGGATGCATTGGGCCTCACTGCATGGACTCCACTGCATATAATCGGGATCCATTACACCACAATGCCTGGAATCATCTGCATTCAATGACGCTGCCTGGAATCCACTGCATTCAATCGGGATGCATTTTACCAGGCTGCATGGAATCCATGCATTCATCACGCTGCATGGACTCCACTGCATACAATCGGGATCCATTGCGCCACAATGCATGGAATCCTCTGCATTCAATCAGGATGCTTTGGGCCATGCTGCATAAAATCCACTGCATTCAATCATGCTGCATTAAATCCACTGCATTCAATCAGGCTGCATAAAATACACTGCATTCAATAGGGTTCCATTACTTCACACTTCATGGAATACAGTGCATTCAATCACGCTTCATGGAATCCACTGCATTCAATCGGGATTCATTTTACCACGCTGCATGGAGTTCACTGCATTCAATCACAATGCATGGAATCCACTGCATTCAATCGGGATGCTTTGGGCCATGCCTCATAAAATCCACTGCATTCAACGACGCTGCATGGAATCCACCGAATTTAACTGGGATACATTATACTAAGCTGTATCGAATCCACTGCATTCAATCAGGATGCATTTTACCATATGGCATGGAGTTCACTGCATTCAATTATGCTACACGTAATCCACTGCATTCAATCAGGATGCTTTGGGCCATGCTGCATAAAATCCACTGCATTCAATCATGCTGCACGTAATCCACTGCATTCAATCGGGATGCATTTTACCAGGCTGCATGGAATCCACTGCATTCAATCACGCTGCATGGAATCCACTGCATTCAATCGGGATGCATTTTACCAGGCTGCATGGAATCCACTGCATTCAATCACGCTGCATGGAATCCACTGCATTCAATCACGCTGCATGGAATCCACTGTATTCAATCAGGATGCATTTTACCAGGCTGCCTGGAATCCATGCATTCATCACACTGCATGGACTCCACTGCATACAATCGGGATCCATTGCGCCACAATGCATGGAATACTCTGCATTCAATGATACTCCATGGACTCCACTGCATTCAATCAGGATGCTTTGGGCCATGCTGCATAAATTCCACTGCATTTAATCATGCTGCATGGAATCCACTGCATTCAATCATGCTGCATAATATCCACTGCATTCAAAATGTTCCATTTCTTCACGCTGCATGGAATCCACTGCATTCATTCGGGATGCATTTTACCTCGCTGCATGGAGTACACTGCATTCAATCTCAATGCATGGAATCCACTGCATTCAATCGGGATGCTTTGGGCCATGCTGCAAAAAATCCACTGCAATCAATCAGGATGCATTGGGCCTCGCTGCATGAACTCTACTGCATACAATCGCGATCCATTGTGCCACAATGCATGGAATCCTCTGCATTCAATGATGCTGCATGGAATACACTGCATTCAATCATGCTGCATAATATCCACTGCATTCAAAATGTTCCATTTCTTCACGCTGCATGGACTCCACTGCATACAATCGGGATCCATTGCACCACAATGCATGAAATCCTCTGCATTCAATGATGCTCCATGGACTCCACTGCATTCAATCAGGATGCTTTGGGCCATGCTGCATAAAATCCACTGCATTCAATCATGCTGCATTAAATCCACTGCATTCAATCAGGCTGCATAAAATACACTGCATTCAATAGGGTTCCATTACTTCACACTTCATGGAATACAGTGCATTCAATCACGCTTCATGGAATCCACTGCATTCAATCGGGATGCATTTTACCACGCTGCATGGAGTTCACTGCATTCAATCACAATGCATGGAATCCACTGCATTCAATCGGGATGCTTTGGGCCATGCCTCATAAAATCCACTGCATTCAACGACGCTGCATGGAATCCACCGAATTTAACTGGGATACATTATACTAAGCTGTATCGAATCCACTGCATTCAATCAGGATGCATTTTACCATATGGCATGGAGTTCACTGCATTCAATCATGCTACACGTAATCCACTGCATTCAATCAGGATGCATTTTACCAGGCTGCATGGAATCCACTGCATTCAATCACGCTGCATGGAATCCACTGCATTCAATCACGCTGCATGGAATCCACTGTATTCAATCAGGATGCATTTTACCAGGCTGCCTGGAATCCATGCATTCATCACACTGCATGGACTCCACTGCATACAATCGGGATCCATTGCGCCACAATGCATGGAATACTCTGCATTCAATGATGCTCCATGGACTCCACTGCAGTCAATCAGGATGCTTTGGGCCATGCTGCATAAAATCCACTGCATTTAATCATGCTGCATGGAATCCACTGCATTCAATCATGCTGCATAATATCCACTGCATTCAAAATGTTCCATTTCTTCACGCTGCATGGAATCCACTGCATTCAATCGGGATGCATTTTACCTCGCTGCATGGAGTACACTGCATTCACTCTCAATGCATGGAATCCACTGCATTCAATCGGGATGCTTTGGGCCATGCTGCAAAAAATCCACTGCAATCAATCAGGATGCATTGGGCCTCGCTGCATGAACTCCACTGCATACAATCGCGATCCATTGCACCACAATGCATGGAATCCTCTGCATTCAATGATGCTGCATGGAATCCACTGCATTCAATCAGGATGAATTTTACCACACTGCATGGAGTACACTGCATTCAATCACAATGGATGGAATCCAATGCATTCAATCGGGATGCTTTGGGCCATGCTGCAAAAAATCCACTGCATTCAATCGGGATGCACTGGGCCTCGCTGCATGGACTCCACTGCAATCAATTGGTATCCATTGCGCTGCAATGCATGGAATCCTCTGCATTCAATGATGCTGCATGGAAGCCACTGCATTCAATCGGGATACATTTTACCACACTGCATGGAGTACACTGCATTCAATCACAATGGATGGAATCCACTGCATTCAATCAGGATGCTTTGGGCCATGCTGCATACAATCCACTGCATTCAATCGGGATGCATTGGGCCTCACTGCATGGACTCCACTGCATATAATCGGGATCCATTACACCACAATGCATGGAATCATCTGCATTCAATGACGCTGCATCTAATCCACTGCATTCAATCGGGATGCATTTTACCAGGCTGCATGGAATCCATGCATTCATCACGCTGCATGGACTCCACTGCATACAATCGGGATCCATTGCGCCGCAATGCATGGAATCCTCTGCATTCAATCAGGATGCTTTGGGCCATGCTGCATAAAATCCACTGCATTCAATCATGCTGCATTAAATCCACTGCATTCAATCAGGCTGCATAAAATACACTGCATTCAATAGGGTTCCATTACTTCACACTTCATGGAATACAGTGCATTCAATCACGCTTCATGGAATCCACTGCATTCAATCGGGATTCATTTTACCACGCTGCATGGAGTTCACTGCATTCAATCACAATGCATGGAATCCACTGCATTCAATCGGGATGCTTTGGGCCATGCCTCATAAAATCCACTGCATTCAACGACGCTGCATGGAATCCTCCGAATTTAATTGGGATACATTATACTAAGCTGTATCGAATCCACTGCATTCAATCAGGATGCATTTTACCACATTGCATGGAGTTCACTGCATTTAATCTTGCTGCACGTAATCCACTGCATTCAATCAGGATGCTTTGGGCCATGCTGCATAAAATCCACTGCATTCAATCATGCTGCACGTAATCCACTGCATTCAATCGGGATGCATTTTACCAGGCTGCATGGAATCCACTGCATTCAATCACGCTGCATGGAATCCACTGCATTCAATCACGCTGCATGGAATCCACTGTATTCAATCAGGATGCATTTTACCAGGCTGCCTGGAATCCATGCATTCATCACACTGCATGGACTCCACTGCATACAATCGGGATCCATTGCGCCACAATGCATGGAATACTCTGCATTGAATGATACTCCATGGACTCCACTGCATTCAATCAGGATGCTTTGGGCCATGCTGCATAAAATCCACTGCATTTAATCATGCTGCATAGAATCCACTGCATTCAATCATGCTGCATAATATCCACTGCATTCAAAATGTTCTATTTCTTCATGCTGCATGGAATCCACTGCATTCAATCAGGATGCATGTTCCCACGCTGCATGGAATACACTGCATTCAATCAAAATGCATGGAATCCACTACATTCAATCGGGATGCTTTGGGCCATGCTGCATACAATCCACTGCATTCAATCGGGATGCATTTTACCAGGCTGCATGGAATCCACTGCATTCAATCACGCTGCATGGAATCCACTGCATTCAATCACGCTGCATGGAATCCACTGCATATAATCGGGATCCATTACACCACAATGCATGGAATCATCTGCATTCAATGACGCTGCATGGAATCCACTGCATTCAATCGGGATGCATTTTACCAGGCTGCATGGAATCCATGCATTCATCACGCTGCATGGACTCCACTGCATACAATCGGGATCCATTGCGCCACAATGCATGGACTCCTCTGCATTCAATGATGCTCCAAGGACTCCACTGCATTCAATCAGGATGCTTTGGGCCATGCTGCATAAAATCCACTGCATTCAATCATGCTGCATTAAATCCACTGCATTAAATCAGGCTGCATAAAATACACTGCATTCAATAGGGTTCCATTACTTCACACTTCATGGAATACAGTGCATTCAATCACGCTGCATGGAATCCACTGCATTCAATCGGGATGCATTTTACCAGGCTGCATGGAATCCACTGCATTCAATCACGCTGCATGGAATCCACTGCATTCAATCACGCTGCATGGAATCCACTGTATTCAATCAGGATGCATTTTACCAGGCTGCCTGGAATCCATGCATTCATCACACTGCATGGACTCCACTGCATACAATCGGGATCCATTGCGCCACAATGCATGGAATACTCTGCATTGAATGATACTCCATGGACTCCACTGCATTCAATCAGGATGCTTTGGGCCATGCTGCATAAAATCCACTGCATTTAATCATGCTGCATGGAATCCACTGCATTCAATCATGCTGCATAATATCCACTGCATTCAAAACGTTCCATTTCTTCACGCTGCATGGAATCCACTGCATTCAATCAGGATGCATTTTAATAAGCTGCATGGAATCCATTCAGTCATCACGCTGCATGGACTCTGCTGCATACAGTCGGGATCCATTACACCACAATGCATGGAATCTTCTGCATTCAATCACGCTGCATGGAATCCACTGCATTCAATCGGGATGCAATTTACCACGCTGAATGGAGTACACTGCATTCAATCACGCTGCATGGAATTCCCTGCATTCAATCGGGATGCTTTGGGCCATGCTGCAAAAAAATCCACTGCATTCAATCGGGATGCATTGGGCCTCGATTCATGGACTCCAGTGCATACAGTCGGGATCCATTGCACCACAATGCATGGAATCCTCTGCATTCAATGACGCTGCATGGAATCCACTGCATTCAATCGGGATGCTTTGGGCCATGCCTCATAAAATCCACTTCATTCAATGACGCTGCATGGAATCGACTGCATTCAATCATGCTGCATATAATCCACTGCTTACAATAGGGTTCAATTACTTCACGCTGCATGGAATCAACTGCATTCAATCACGCTGCATGGAATCCACTGCATTCCATCGGGATGCATGTTCCCACGCTGCATGGAGTACACTGCATTCGATCAAAATGCATGGAATCCACTGCATTCAATCGGGATGCTTTGGGCCATGCTGCATACAATCCACTGCATTCAATCGGGATGCATTGGGCCTCACTGCATGGACTCCACTGCATATAATCGGGATCCATTACACCACAATGCCTGGAATCATCTGCATTCAATGACGCTGCCTGGAATCCACTGCATTCAATCGGGATGCATTTTACCAGGCTGCATGGAATCCATGCATTCATCACGCTGCATGGACTCCACTGCATACAATCGGGATCCATTGCGCCACAATGCATGGAATCCTCTGCATTCAATCAGGATGCTTTGAGCCATGCTGCATAAAATCCAGTGCATTCAATCATGCTCCATTAAATCCACTGCATTCAATCAGGCTGCATAAAATACACTGCATTCAATAGGGTTCCATTACTTCACACTTCATGGAATACAGTGCATTCAATCACGCTTCATGGAATCCACTGCATTCAATCGGGATTCATTTTACCACGCTGCATGGCGTTCACTGCATTCAATCACAATGCATGGAATCCACTGCATTCAATCGGGATGCTTTGGGCCATGCCTCATAAAATCCACTGCATTCAACGACGCTGCATGGAATCCTCCGAATTTAATTGGGATACATTATACTAAGCTGTATCGAATCCACTGCATTCAATCAGGATGCATTTTACCACATTGCATGGAGTTCACTGCATTTAATCTTGCTGCACGTAATCCACTGCATTCAATCAGGATGCTTTGGGCCATGCTGCATAAAATCCACTGCATTCAATCATGCTGCACGTAATCCACTGCATTCAATCGGGATGCATTTTACCAGGCTGCATGGAATCCACTGCATTCAATCACGCTGCATGGAATCCACTGCATTCAATCACGCTGCATGGAATCCACTGTATTCAATCAGGATGCATTTTACCAGGCTGCCTGGAATCCATGCATTCATCACACTGCATGGACTCCACTGCATACAATCGGGATCCATTGCGCCACAATGCATGGAATACTCTGCATTGAATGATACTCCATGGACTCCACTGCATTCAATCAGGATGCTTTGGGCCATGCTGCATAAAATCCACTGCATTTAATCATGCTGCATAGAATCCACTGCATTCAATCATGCTGCATAATATCCACTGCATTCAAAATGTTCTATTTCTTCATGCTGCATGGAATCCACTGCATTCAATCAGGATGCATGTTCCCACGCTGCATGGAATACACTGCATTCAATCAAAATGCATGGAATCCACTACATTCAATCGGGATGCTTTGGGCCATGCTGCATACAATCCACTGCATTCAATCGGGATGCATTTTACCAGGCTGCATGGAATCCACTGCATTCAATCACGCTGCATGGAATCCACTGCATTCAATCACGCTGCATGGAATCCACTGCATATAATCGGGATCCATTACACCACAATGCATGGAATCATCTGCATTCAATGACGCTGCATGGAATCCACTGCATTCAATCGGGATGCATTTTACCAGGCTGCATGGAATCCATGCATTCATCACGCTGCATGGACTCCACTGCATACAATCGGGATCCATTGCGCCACAATGCATGGACTCCTCTGCATTCAATGATGCTCCAAGGACTCCACTGCATTCAATCAGGATGCTTTGGGCCATGCTGCATAAAATCCACTGCATTCAATCATGCTGCATTAAATCCACTGCATTAAATCAGGCTGCATAAAATACACTGCATTCAATAGGGTTCCATTACTTCACACTTCATGGAATACAGTGCATTCAATCACGCTGCATGGAATCCACTGCATTCAATCGGGATGCATTTTACCAGGCTGCATGGAATCCACTGCATTCAATCACGCTGCATGGAATCCACTGCATTCAATCACGCTGCATGGAATCCACTGTATTCAATCAGGATGCATTTTACCAGGCTGCCTGGAATCCATGCATTCATCACACTGCATGGACTCCACTGCATACAATCGGGATCCATTGCGCCACAATGCATGGAATACTCTGCATTGAATGATACTCCATGGACTCCACTGCATTCAATCAGGATGCTTTGGGCCATGCTGCATAAAATCCACTGCATTTAATCATGCTGCATGGAATCCACTGCATTCAATCATGCTGCATAATATCCACTGCATTCAAAACGTTCCATTTCTTCACGCTGCATGGAATCCACTGCATTCAATCAGGATGCATTTTAATAAGCTGCATGGAATCCATTCAGTCATCACGCTGCATGGACTCTGCTGCATACAGTCGGGATCCATTACACCACAATGCATGGAATCTTCTGCATTCAATCACGCTGCATGGAATCCACTGCATTCAATCGGGATGCAATTTACCACGCTGAATGGAGTACACTGCATTCAATCACGCTGCATGGAATTCCCTGCATTCAATCGGGATGCTTTGGGCCATGCTGCAAAAAAATCCACTGCATTCAATCGGGATGCATTGGGCCTCGATTCATGGACTCCAGTGCATACAGTCGGGATCCATTGCACCACAATGCATGGAATCCTCTGCATTCAATGACGCTGCATGGAATCCACTGCATTCAATCGGGATGCTTTGGGCCATGCCTCATAAAATCCACTTCATTCAATGACGCTGCATGGAATCGACTGCATTCAATCATGCTGCATATAATCCACTGCTTACAATAGGGTTCAATTACTTCACGCTGCATGGAATCAACTGCATTCAATCACGCTGCATGGAATCCACTGCATTCCATCGGGATGCATGTTCCCACGCTGCATGGAGTACACTGCATTCGATCAAAATGCATGGAATCCACTGCATTCAATCGGGATGCTTTGGGCCATGCTGCATACAATCCACTGCATTCAATCGGGATGCATTGGGCCTCACTGCATGGACTCCACTGCATATAATCGGGATCCATTACACCACAATGCCTGGAATCATCTGCATTCAATGACGCTGCCTGGAATCCACTGCATTCAATCGGGATGCATTTTACCAGGCTGCATGGAATCCATGCATTCATCACGCTGCATGGACTCCACTGCATACAATCGGGATCCATTGCGCCACAATGCATGGAATCCTCTGCATTCAATCAGGATGCTTTGAGCCATGCTGCATAAAATCCAGTGCATTCAATCATGCTCCATTAAATCCACTGCATTCAATCAGGCTGCATAAAATACACTGCATTCAATAGGGTTCCATTACTTCACACTTCATGGAATACAGTGCATTCAATCACGCTTCATGGAATCCACTGCATTCAATCGGGATTCATTTTACCACGCTGCATGGCGTTCACTGCATTCAATCACAATGCATGCAATCCACTGCATTCAATCGGGATGCTTTGGGCCATGCCTCATAAAATCCACTGCATTCAACGACGCTGCATGGAATCCACCGAATTTAACTGGGATACATTATACTAAGCTGTATCGAATCCACTGCATTCAATCAGGATGCATTTTACCATATGGCATGGAGTTCACTGCATTCAATCATGCTACACGTAATCCACTGCATTCAATCAGGATGCTTTGGGCCATGCTGCATAAAATCCACTGCATTCAATCATGCTGCACGTAATCCACTGCATTCAATCGGGATGCATTTTACCAGGCTGCATGGAATCCACTGCCTTCAATCACGCTGCATGGAATCCACTGCATTCAATCGGGATGCATTTTACCAGGCTGCATGGAATCCACTGCATTCAATCACGCTGCATGGAATCCACTGCATTCAATCACGCTGCATGGAATCCACTGTATTCAATCAGGATGCATTTTACCAGGCTGCCTGGAATCCATGCATTCATCACACTGCATGGACTCCACTGCATACAATCGGGATCCATTGCGCCACAATGCATGGAATACTCTGCATTCAATGATACTCCATGGACTCCACTGCATTCAATCAGGATGCTTTGGGCCATGCTGCATAAAATCCACTGCATTTAATCATGCTGCATAGAATCCACTGCATTCAATCATGCTGCATAATATCCACCGCATTCAAAATGTTCCATTTCTTCAAGCTGCATGGAATCCACTGCATTCAATCGGGATGCATTTTACCTCGCTGCATGGAGTACACTGCATTCAATCTCAATGCATGGAGTCCACTGCATTCAATCGGGATGCTTTGGGCCATGCTGCAAAAAATCCACTGCAATCAATCAGGATGCATTGGGCCTCGCTGCATGAACTCTACTTCATACAATCACGATCCATTGCGCCACAATGCATGGAATCCTCTGCATTCAATAATGCTGCATGGAATCCACCTCATTCAATCAGGATGCATTTTACCACACTGCATGGAGTACACTGCATTCAATCACAATGGATGGAATCCAATGCATTAAATCGGGATGCTTTGGGCCATGCTGCAAAAAATCCACTGCATTCAATCGGGATGCACTGGGCCTCGCTGCATGGACTCCACTGCATTCAATTGGTATCCATTGCGCTGCAATGCATGGAATCCTCTGCATTCAATGATGCTGCATGGAATCCACTGCATTCAATCGGGATGCATTTTACCACACTGCATGGAGTACACTGCATTCAATCACAATGGATGGAATCCACTGCATTCAATCATGCTGCATGGAATCCACTGCATTCAATCATGCTGCATAATATCCACTGCATTCTAAATGTTCCATTTCTTCACGCTGCATGGAATCCACTGCATTCCATCGGGATGCATGTTCCCACGCTGCATGGAGTACACTGCATTCAATCAAAATGCATGGAATCCACTGCATTCAATCGGGATGCTTTGGGCCATGCTGCATACAATCCACTGCATTCAATCGGGATGCATTGGGCCTCACTGCATGGACTCCACTTCATATAATCGGGATCTATTACACCACAATGCATGGAATCATCTGCATTCAATGACGCTGCATGGAATCCACTGCATTCAATCGGGATGCATTTTACCAGGCTGCATGGAATCCATGCATTCATCACGCTGCATGGACTCCACTGCATACAATCGGGATCCATTGCGCCACAATGCATGGAATCCACTGCATTCAATCAGGATGCATTTTAATAAGCTGCATGGAATCCATTCAGTCATCACGCTGCATGGACTCCGCTGCATACAGTCGGGATCCATTACGCCACAATGCATGGAATCCTCTGCATTCAATCACGCTGCATGGAATCCACTGCATTCAATCGGGATGCAATTTACCACGCTGAATGGAGTACACTGCATTCAATCACGCTGCATGGAATCCCCTGCATTCAATCGGGATGCTTTGGGCCATGCTTCAAAAAAATCCACTTCATTCAATCGGGATGCTTTGGGCCTCGCTTCATGGACTCCAGTGCATACAGTCGGGATCCATTGCACCAAAATGCATGGAATCCTCTGCATTCAATGACGCTGCATGGAATCCACTGCATTCAATCAGGATGCTTTGGGCCATGCCTCATAAAATCCACTTCATTCAATGACGCTGCATGGAATCGACTGCATTCAATCATGCTGCATATAATCCACTGCTTACAATAGGGTTCAATTTCTTCACGCTGCATGGAATCCACTGCATTCAATCACGCTGCATGGAATCCACTGCATTCCATCGGGATGCATGTTCCCACGCTGCATGGAGTACACTGCATTCAATCAAAATGCATGGAATCCACTGCATTCAATCGGGATGCTTTGGGCCATGCTGCATACAATCCACTGCATTCAATCGGGATGCATTGGGCCTCACTGCATGGACTCCACTGCATATAATCGGGATCCATTACACCACAATGCCTGGAATCATCTGCATTCAATGACGCTGCCTGGAATCCACTGCATTCAATCGGGATGCATTTTACCAGGCTGCATGGAATCCATGCATTCATCACGCTGCATGGACTCCACTGCATACAATCGGGATCCATTGCGCCACAATGCATGGAATCCTCTGCATTCAATCAGGATGCTTTGGGCCATGCTGCATAAAATCCACTGCATTCAATCATGCTCCATTAAATCCACTGCATTCAATCAGGCTGCATAAAATACACTGCATTCAATAGGGTTCCATTACTTCACACTTCATGGAATACAGTGCATTCAATCACGCTTCATGGAATCCACTGCATTCAATCGGGATTCATTTTACCACGCTGCATGGAGTTCACTGCATTCAATCACAATGCATGGAATCCACTGCATTCAATCGGGATGCTTTGGGCCATGCCTCATAAAATCCACTGCATTCAACGACGCTGCATGGAATCCACCGAATTTAACTGGGATACATTATACTAAGCTGTATCGAATCCACTGCATTCAATCAGGATGCATTTTACCATATGGCATGGAGTTCACTGCATTCAATCATGCTACACGTAATCCACTGCATTCAATCAGGATGCTTTGGGCCATGCTGCATAAAATCCACTGCATTCAATCATGCTGCACGTAATCCACTGCATTCAATCGGGATGCATTTTACCAGGCTGCATGGAATCCACTGCATTCAATCACGCTGCATGGAATCCACTGCATTCAATCGGGATGCATTTTACCAGGCTGCATGGAATCCACTGCATTCAATCACGCTGCATGGAATCCACTGCATTCAATCACGCTGCATGGAATCCACTGTATTCAATCAGGATGCATTTTACCAGGCTGCCTGGAATCCATGCATTCATCACACTGCATGGACTCCACTGCATACAATCGGGATCCATTGCGCCACAATGCATGGAATACTCTGCATTCAATGATACTCCATGGACTCCACTGCATTCAATCAGGATGCTTTGGGCCATGCTGCATAAATTCCACTGCATTTAATCATGCTGCATGGAATCCACTGCATTCAATCATGCTGCATAATATCCACTGCATTCAAAATGTTCCATTTCTTCACGCTGCATGGAATCCACTGCATTCAATCGGGATGCATTTTACCTCGCTGCATGGAGTACACTGCATTCAATCTCAATGCATGGAATCCACTGCATTCAATCGGGATGCTTTGGGCCATGCTGCAAAAAATCCACTGCAATCAATCAGGATGCATTGGGCCTCGCTGCATGAACTCTACTGCATACAATCGCGATCCATTGCGCCACAATGCATGGAATCCTCTGCATTCAATGATGCTGCATGGAATCCACTGCATTCAATCATGCTGCATAATATCCACTGCATTCAAAATGTTCCATTTCTTCACACTGCATGGAATCCACTGCATACAATCGGGATCCATTGCGCCACAATGCATGGAATCCTCTGCATTCAATGATGCTCCATGGACTCCACTGCATTCAATCAGGATGCTTTGGGCCATGCTGCATAAAATCCACTGCATTCAATCATGCTGCATTAAATCCACTGCATTCAATCAGGCTGCATAAAATACACTGCATTCAATAGGGTTCCATTACTTCACACTTCATGGAATACAGTGCATTCAATCACGCTTCATGGAATCCACTGCATTCAATCGGGATTCATTTTACCACGCTGCATGGAGTTCACTGCATTCAATCACAATGCATGGAATCCACTGCATTCAATCGGGATGCTTTGGGCCATGCCTCATAAAATCCACTGCATTCAACGACGCTGCATGGAATCCACCGAATTTAACTGGGATACATTATACTAAGCTGTATCGAATCCACTGCATTCAATCAGGATGCATTTTACCATATGGCATGGAGTTCACTGCATTCAATCATGCTACACGTAATCCACTGCATTCAATCAGAATGCTTTGGGCCATGCTGCATAAAATCCACTGCATTCAATCATGCTGCACGTAATCCACTGCATTCAATCGGGATGCATTTTACCAGGCTGCATGGAATCCACTGCCTTCAATCACGCTGCATGGAATCCACTGCATTCAATCGGGATGCATTTTACCAGGCTGCATGGAATCCACTGCATTCAATCACGCTGCATGGAATCCACTGCATTCAATCACGCTGCATGGAATCCACTGTATTCAATCAGGATGCATTTTACCAGGCTGCCTGGAATCCATGCATTCATTACACTGCATGGACTCCACTGCATGCAATCGGGATCCATTGCGCCACAATGCATGGAATACTCTGCATTCAATGATACTCCATGGACTCCACTGCATTCAATCAGGATGCTTTGGGCCATGCTGCATAAAATCCACTGCATTTAATCATGCTGCATGGAATCCACTGCATTCAATCATGCTGCATAATATCCACTGCATTCAAAATGTTCCATTTCTTCACGCTGCATGGAATCCACTGCATTCAATCAGGATGCATTTTACCATATGGCATGGAGTTCACTGCATTCAATCATGCTACACGTAATCCACTGCATTCAATCAGGATGCTTTGGGCCATGCTGCATAAAATCCACTGCATTCAATCATGCTGCACGTAATCCACTGCATTCAATCGGGATGCATTTTACCAGGCTGCATGGAATCCACTGCCTTCAATCACGCTGCATGGAATCCACTGCATTCAATCGGGATGCATTTTACCAGGCTGCATGGAATCCACTGCATTCAATCACGCTGCATGGAATCCACTGCATTCAATCACGCTGCATGGAATCCACTGTATTCAATCAGGATGCATTTTACCAGGCTGCCTGGAATCCATGCATTCATCACACTGCATGGACTCCACTGCATACAATCGGGATCCATTGCGCCACAATGCATGGAATACTCTGCATTCAATGATACTCCATGGACTCCACTGCATTCAATCAGGATGCTTTGGGCCATGCTGCATAAAATCCACTGCATTTAATCATGCTGCATGGAATCCACTGCATTCAATCATGCTGCATAATATCCACTGCATTCAAAATGTTCCATTACTTCAAGCTGCATGGAATCCACTGCATTCAATCGGGATGCATTTTACCTCGCTGCATGGAGTACACTGCATTCAATCTCAATGCATGGAGTCCACTGCATTCAATCGGGATGCTTTGGGCCATGCTGCAAAAAATCCACTGCAATCAATCAGGATGCATTGGGCCTCGCTGCATGAACTCTACTTCATA
Organism: Sus scrofa; assembly: GCF_054392235.1. Lineage (NCBI taxonomy): Eukaryota > Metazoa > Chordata > Mammalia > Artiodactyla > Suidae > Sus > Sus scrofa. Next base: position 5,457,517 of record NC_139399.1, read on the forward strand.
CAATCGCGATCCATTGCGCCACAATGCATGGAATCCTCTGCATTCAATGATGCTGCATGGAATCCACCTCATTCAATCAGGATGCATTTTACCACACTGCATGGAGTACACTGCATTCAATCACAATGGATGGAATCCAATGCATTCAATCGGGATGCTTTGGGCCATGCTGCAAAAAATCCACTGCATTCAATCGGGATGCACTGGGCCTCGCTGCATGGACTCCACTGCATTCAATTGGTATCCATTGCGCTGCAATGCATGGAATCCTCTGCATTCAATGATGCTGCATGGAATCCACTGCATTCAATCGGGATGCATTTTACCACACTGCATGGAGTACACTGCATTCAATCACAATGGATGGAATCCACTGCATTCAATCATGCTGCATGGAATCCACTGCATTCAATCATGCTGCATAATATCCACTGCATTCTAAATGTTCCATTTCTTCACGCTGCATGGAATCCACTGCATTCCATCGGGATGCATGTTCCCACGCTGCATGGAGTACACTGCATTCAATCAAAATGCATGGAATCCACTGCATTCAATCGGGATGCTTTGGGCCATGCTGCATACAATCCACTGCATTCAATCGGGATGCATTGGGCCTCACTGCATGGACTCCACTTCATATAATCGGGATCTATTACACCACAATGCATGGAATCATCTGCATTCAATGACGCTGCATGGAATCCACTGCATTCAATCGGGATGCATTTTACCAGGCTGAATGGAATCCATGCATTCATCACGCTGCATGGACTCCACTGCATACAATCGGGATCCATTGCACCACAATGCATGGAATCCACTGCATTCAATCAGGATGCATTTTAATAAGCTGCATGGAATCCATTCAGTCATCACGCTGCATGGACTCCGCTGCATACAGTCGGGATCCATTACGCCACAATGCATGGAATCCTCTGCATTCAATCACGCTGCATGGAATCCACTGCATTCAATCGGGATGCAATTTACCACGCTGAATGGAGTACACTGCATTCAATCACGCTGCATGGAATCCCCTGCATTCAATCGGGATGCTTTGGGCCATGCTTCAAAAAAATCCACTTCATTCAATCGGGATGCTTTGGGCCTCGCTTCATGGACTCCAGTGCATACAGTCGGGATCCATTGCACCAAAATGCATGGAATCCTCTGCATTCAATGACGCTGCATGGAATCCACTGCATTCAATCAGGATGCTTTGGGCCATGCCTCATAAAATCCACTTCATTCAATGACGCTGCATGGAATTGACTGCATTCAATCATGCAGCATATAATCCACTGCTTACAATAGGGTTCAATTTCTTCACGCTGCATGGAATCCACTGCATTCAATCACGCTGCATGGAATCCACTGCATTCCATCGGGATGCATGTTCCCACGCTGCATGGAGTACACTGCATTCGATCAAAATGCATGGAATCCACTGCATTCAATCGGGATGCTTTGGGCCATGCTGCATACAATCCACTGCATTCAATCGGGATGCATTGGGCCTCACTGCATGGACTCCACTGCATATAATCGGGATCCATTACACCACAATGCCTGGAATCATCTGCATTCAATGACGCTGCATGGAAACCACTGCATTCAATCGGGATGCATTTTACCAGGCTGCATGGAATCCATGCATTCATCACGCTGCATGGACTCCACTGCATACAATCGGGATCCATTGCGCCACAATGCATGGAATCCTCTGCATTCAATCAGGATGCTTTGAGCCATGCTGCATAAAATCCAGTGCATTCAATCATGCTCCATTAAATCCACTGCATTCAATCAGGCTGCATAAAATACACTGCATTCAATAGGGTTCCATTACTTCACACTTCATGGAATACAGTGCATTCAATCACGCTTCATGGAATCCACTGCATTCAATCGGGATTCGTTTTACCACGCTGCATGGCGTTCACTGCATTCAATCACAATGCATGGAATCCACTGCATTCAATCGGGATGCTTTGGGCCATGCCTCATAAAATCCACTGCATTCAACGACGCTGCATGGAATCCACCGAATTTAACTGGGATACATTATACTAAGCTGTATCGAATCCACTGCATTCAATCAGGATGCATTTTACCATATGGCATGGAGTTCACTGCATTCAATCATGCTACACGTAATCCACTGCATTCAATCAGGATGCTTTGGGCCATGCTGCATAAAATCCACTGCATTCAATCATGCTGCACGTAATCCACTGCATTCAATCGGGATGCATTTTACCAGGCTGCATGGAATCCACTGCCTTCAATCACGCTGCATGGAATCCACTGCATTCAATCGGGATGCATTTTACCAGGCTGCATGGAATCCACTGCATTCAATCACGCTGCATGGAATCCACTGCATTCAATCACGCTGCATGGAATCCACTGTATTCAATCAGGATGCATTTTACCAGGCTGCCTGGAATCCATGCATTCATCACACTGCATGGACTCCACTGCATACAATCGGGATCCATTGCGCCACAATGCATGGAATACTCTGCATTCAATGATACTCCATGGACTCCACTGCATTCAATCAGGATGCTTTGGGCCATGCTGCATAAAATCCACTGCATTTAATCATGCTGCATGGAATCCACTGCATTCAATCATGCTGCATAATATCCACTGCATTCAAAATGTTCCATTTCTTCACGCTGCATGGAATCCACTGCATTCAATCGGGATGCATTTTACCTCGCTGCATGGAGTACACTGCATTCAATCTCAATGCATGGAATCCACTGCATTCAATCGGGATGCTTTGGGCCATGCTGCAAAAAATCCACTGCAATCAATCAGGATGCATTGGGCCTCGCTGCATGGACTCCACTGCATACAATCGCGATCCATTGCGCCACAATGCATGGAATCCTCTGCATTCAATGATGCTGCATGGAATCCACTGCATTCAATCAGGATGCATTTTACCACACTGCATGGAGTACACTGCATTCAATCACAATGGATGGAATCCAATGCATTCAATCGGGATGCTTTGGGCCATGCTGCAAAAAATCCACTGCATTCAATCGGGATGCACTGGGCCTCGCTGCATGGACTCCACTGCATTCAATTGGTATCCATTGCGCTGCAATGCATGGAATCCTCTGCATTCAATGATGCTGCATGGAATCCACTGCATTCAATCGGGATGCATTTTACCACACTGCATGGAGTACACTGCATTCAATCACAATGGATGGAATCCACTGCATTCAATCATGCTGCATGGAATCCACTGCATTCAATCATGCTGCATAATATCCACTGCATTCTAAATGTTCCATTTCTTCACGCTGCATGGAATCCACTGCATTCCATCGGGATGCATGTTCCCACGCTGCATGGAGTACACTGCATTCAATCAAAATGCATGGAATCCACTGCATTCAATCGGGATGCCTTGGGCCATGCTGCATACAATCCACTGCATTCAATCGGGATGCATTGGGCCTCACTGCATGGACTCCACTTCATATAATCGGGATCTATTACACCACAATGCATGGAATCATCTGCATTCAATGACGCTGCATGGAATCCACTGCATTCAATCGGGATGCATTTTACCAGGCTGCATGGAATCCATGCATTCATCACGCTGCATGGACTCCACTGCATACAATCGGGATCCATTGCGCCACAATGCATGGAATCCACTGCATTCAATCAGGATGCATTTTAATAAGCTGCATGGAATCCATTCAGTCATCACGCTGCATGGACTCCGCTGCATACAGTCGGGATCCATTACGCCACAATGCATGGAATCCTCTGCATTCAATCACGCTGCATGGAATCCCCTGCATTCAATCGGGATGCTTTGGGCCATGCTGCAAAAAAATCCACTGCATTCAATCGGGATGCATTGGGCCTCGCTTCATGGACTCCAGTGCATACAGTCGGGATCCATGGCACCAAAATGCATGGAATCCTCTGCATTCAATGACGCTGCATGGAATCCACTGCATTCAATCAGGATGCTTTGGGCCATGCCTCATAAAATCCACTTCATTCAATGACGCTGCATGGAATCGACTGCATTCAATCATGCTGCATATAATCCACTGCTTACAATAGGGTTCAATTTCTTCACGCTGCATGGAATCCACTGCATTCAATCACGCTGCATGGAATCCACTGCATTCCATCGGGATGCATGTTCCCACGCTGCATGGAGTACACTGCATTCAATCAAAATGCATGGAATCCACTGCATTCAATCGGGATGCTTTGGGCCATGCTGCATACAATCCACTGCATTCAATCGGGATGCATTGGGCCTCACTGCATGGACTCCACTGCATATAATCGGGATCCATTACACCACAATGCCTGGAATCATCTGCATTCAATGACGCTGCCTGGAATCCACTGCATTCAATCGGGATGCATTTTACCAGGCTGCATGGAATCCATGCATTCATCACGCTGCATGGACTCCACTGCATACAATCGGGATCCATTGCGCCACAATGCATGGAATCCTCTGCATTCAATCAGGATGCTTTGAGCCATTCTGCATAAAATCCACTGCATTCAATCATGCTCCATTAAATCCACTGCATTCAATCAGGCTGCATAAAATACACTGCATTCAATAGGGTTCCATTACTTCACACTTCATGGAATAGTGCATTCAATCACGCTTCATGGAATCCACTGCATTCAATCGGGATTCATTTTACCACGCTGCATGGAGTTCACTGCATTCAATCACAATGCATGGAATCCACTGCATTCAATCGGGATGCTTTGGGCCATGCCTCATAAAATCCACTGCATTCAACGACGCTGCATGGAATCCACCGAATTTAACTGGGATACATTATACTAAGCTGTATCGAATCCACTGCATTCAATCAGGATGCATTTTACCATATGGCATGGAGTTCACTGCATTCAATCATGCTACACGTAATCCACTGCATTCAATCAGGATGCTTTGGGCCATGCTGCATAAAATCCACTGCATTCAATCATGCTGCACGTAATCCACTGCATTCAATCGGGATGCATTTTACCAGGCTGCATGGAATCCACTGCATTCAATCACGCTGCATGGAATCCACTGCATTCAATCGGGATGCATTTTACCAGGCTGCATGGAATCCACTGCATTCAATCACGCTGCATGGAATCCACTGCATTCAATCACGCTGCATGGAATCCACTGCATTCAATCGGGATGCAATTTACCACGCTGAATGGAGTACACTGCATTCAATCACGCTGCATGGAATCCCCTGCATTCAATCGGGATGCTTTGGGCCATGCTTCAAAAAAATCCACTTCATTCAATCGGGATGCTTTGGGCCTCGCTTCATGGACTCCAGTGCATACAGTCGGGATCCATTGCACCAAAATGCATGGAATCCTCTGCATTCAATGACGCTGCATGGAATCCACTGCATTCAATCAGGATGCTTTGGGCCCTGCCTCATAAAATCCACTTCATTCAATGACGCTGCATGGAATCGACTGCATTCAATCATGCTGCATATAATCCACTGCTTACAATAGGGTTCAATTTCTTCACGCTGCATGGAATCCACTGCATTCAATCACGCTGCATGGAATCCACTGCATTCCATCGGGATGCATGTTCCCACGCTGCATGGAGTACACTGCATTCGATCAAAATGCATGGAATCCACTGCATTCAATCGGGATGCTTTGGGCCATGCTGCATACAATCCACTGCATTCAATCGGGATGCATTGGGCCTCACTGCATGGACTCCACTGCATATAATCGGGATCCATTACACCACAATGCCTGGAATCATCTGCATTCAATGACGCTGCATGGAAACCACTGCATTCAATCGGGATGCATTTTACCAGGCTGCATGGAATCCATGCATTCATCACGCTGCATGGACTCCACTGCATACAATCGGGATCCATTGCGCCACAATGCATGGAATCCTCTGCATTCAATCAGGATGCTTTGAGCCATTCTGCATAAAATCCACTGCATTCAATCATGCTCCATTAAATCCACTGCATTCAATCAGGCTGCATAAAATACACTGCATTCAATAGGGTTCCATTACTTCACACTTCATGGAATAGTGCATTCAATCACGCTTCATGGAATCCACTGCATTCAATCGGGATTCATTTTACCACGCTGCATGGAGTTCACTGCATTCAATCACAATGCATGGAATCCACTGCATTCAATCGGGATGCTTTGGGCCATGCCTCATAAAATCCACTGCATTCAACGACGCTGCATGGAATCCACCGAATTTAACTGGGATACATTATACTAAGCTGTATCGAATCCACTGCATTCAATCAGGATGCATTTTACCATATGGCATGGAGTTCACTGCATTCAATCATGCTACACGTAATCCACTGCATTCAATCAGGATGCTTTGGGCCATGCTGCATAAAATCCACTGCATTCAATCATGCTGCACGTAATCCACTGCATTCAATCGGGATGCATTTTACCAGGCTGCATGGAATCCACTGCATTCAATCACGCTGCATGGAATCCACTGCATTCAATCGGGATGCATTTTACCAGGCTGCATGGAATCCACTGCATTCAATCACGCTGCATGGAATCCACTGCATTCAATCACGCTGCATGGAATCCACTGTATTCAATCAGGATGCATTTTACCAGGGGGCCTGGAATCCATGCATTCATCACACTGCATGGACTCCACTGCATACAATCGGGATCCATTGCGCCACAATGCATGGAATACTCTGCATTCAATGATACTCCATGGACTCCACTGCATTCAATCAGGATGCTTTGGGCCATGCTGCATAAATTCCACTGCATTTAATCATGCTGCATGGAATCCACTGCATTCAATCATGCTGCATAATATCCACTGCATTCAAAATGTTCCATTTCTTCACGCTGCATGGAATCCACTGCATTCAATCGGGATGCATTTTACCTCGCTGCATGGAGTACACTGCATTCAATCTCAATGCATGGAATCCATGCATTCAATCGGGATGCTTTGGGCCATGCTGCAAAAAATCCACTGCAATCAATCAGGATGCATTGGGCCTCGCTGCATGAACTCTACTGCATACAATCGCGATCCATTGCGCCACAATGCATGGAATCCTCTGCATTCAATGATGCTGCATGGAATCCACTGCATTCAATCATGCTGCATAATATCCACTGCATTCAAAATGTTCCATTTCTTCACGCTGCATGGAATCCACTGCATACAATCGGGATCCATTGCGCCACAATGCATGGAATCCTCTGCATTCAATGATGCTCCATAGACTCCACTGCATTCAATCAGGATGATTTGGGCCATGCTGCATAAAATCCACTGCATTCAATCATGCTGCATTAAATCCACTGCATTCAATCAGGCTGCATAAAATACACTGCATTCAATAGGGTTCCATTACTTCACACTTCATGGAATACAGTGCATTCAATCACGCTTCATGGAATCCACTGCATTCAATCGGGATTCATTTTACCACGCTGCATGGTGTTCACTGCATTCAATCACAATGCATGGAATCCACTGCATTCAATCGGGATGCTTTGGGCCATGCCTCATAAAATCCACTGCATTCAATGACGCTGCATGGAATCCACCGAATTTAACTGGGATACATTATACTAAGCTGTATCGAATCCACTGCATTCAATCAGGATGCATTTTACCATATGGCATGAGTTCACTGCATTCAATCATGCTACACGTAATCCACTGCATTCAATCAGGATGCTTTGGGCCATGCTGCATAAAATCCACTGCATTCAATCATGCTGCACGTAATCCACTGCATTCAATCGGGATGCATTTTACCAGGCTGCATGGAATCCACTGCATTCAATCACGCTGCATGGAATCCACTGCATTCAATCGGGATGCATTTTACCAGGCTGCATGGAATCCACTGCATTCAATCACGCTGCATGGAATCCACTGCATTCAATCACGCTGCATGGAATCCACTGTATTCAATCAGGATGCATTTTACCAGGCTGCCTGGAATCCATGCATTCATCACACTGCATGGACTCCACTGCATACAATCGGGATCCATTGCGCCACAATGCATGGAATACTCTGCATTCAATGATACTCCATGGACTCCACTGCATTCAATCAGGAGGCTTTGGGCCATGCTGCATAAAATCCACTGCATTTAATCATGCTGCATGGAATCCACTGCATTCAATCATGCTGCATAATATCCACTGCATTCAAAATGTTCCATTTCTTCACGCTGCATGGAATCCACTGCATTCAATCGGGATGCATTTTACCTCGCTGCATGGAGTACACTGCATTCAATCTCAATGCATGGAATCCACTGCATTCAATCGGGATGCTTTGGGCCATGCTGCAAAAAATCCACTGCAATCAATCAGGATGCATTGGGCCTCGCTGCATGAACTCTACTTCATACAATCGCGATCCATTGCGCCACAATGCATGGAATCCTCTGCATTCAATGATGCTGCATGGAATCCACTGCATTCAATCAGGATGCATTTTACCACACTGCATGGAGTACACTGCATTCAATCACAATGGATGGAATCCAATGCATTCAATCGGGATGCTTTGGGCCATGCTGCAAAAAATCCACTGCATTCAATCGGGATGCACTGGGCCTCGCTGCATGGACTCCACTGCATTCAATTGGTATCCATTGCGCTGCAATGCATGGAATCCTCTGCATTCAATGATGCTGCATGGAATCCACTGCATTCAATCGGGATGCATTTTACCACACTGCATGGAGTACACTGCATTCAATCACAATGGATGGAATCCACTGCATTCAATCATGCTGCATGGAATCCACTGCATTCAATCATGCTGCATAATATCCACTGCATTCTAAATGTTCCATTTCTTCACGCTGCATGGAATCCACTGCATTCCATCGGGATGCATGTTCCCACGCTGCATGGACTCCACTTCATATAATCGGGATCTATTACACCACAATGCATGGAATCATCTGCATTCAATGACGCTGCATGGAATCCACGGCATTCAATCGGGATGCATTTTACCAGGCTGCATGGAATCCATGCATTCATCACGCTGCATGGACTCCACTGCATACAATCGGGATCCATTGCGCCACAATGCATGGAATCCACTGCATTCAATCAGGATGCATTTTAATAAGCTGCATGGAATCCATTCAGTCATCACGCTGCATGGACTCCGCTGCATACAGTCGGGATCCATTACGCCACAATGCATGGAATCCTCTGCATTCAATCACGCTGCATGGAATCCACTGCATTCAATCGGGATGCAATTTACCACGCTGAATGGAGTACACTGCATTCAATCACGCTGCATGGAATCCCCTGCATTCAATCGGGATGCTTTGGGCCATGCTTCAAAAAAATCCACTTCATTCAATCGGGATGCTTTGGGCCTCGCTTCATGGACTCCAGTGCATACAGTCGGGATCCATTGCACCAAAATGCATGGAATCCTCTGCATTCAATGACGCTGCATGGAATCCACTGCATTCAATCAGGATGCTTTGGGCCCTGCCTCATAAAATCCACTTCATTCAATGACGCTGCATGGAATCGACTGCATTCAATCATGCTGCATATAATCCACTGCTTACAATAGGGTTCAATTTCTTCACGCTGCATGGAATCCACTGCATTCAATCACGCTGCATGGAATCCACTGCATTCCATCGGGATGCATGTTCCCACGCTGCATGGAGTACACTGCATTCGATCAAAATGCATGGAATCCACTGCATTCAATCGGGATGCTTTGGGCCATGCTGCATACAATCCACTGCATTCAATCGGGATGCATTGGGCCTCACTGCATGGACTCCACTGCATATAATCGGGATCCATTACACCACAATGCCTGGAATCATCTGCATTCAATGACGCTGCCTGGAATCCACTGCATTCAATCGGGATGCATTTTACCAGGCTGCATGGAATCCATGCATTCATCACGCTGCATGGACTCCACTGCATACAATCGGGATCCATTGCGCCACAATGCATGGAATCCTCTGCATTCAATCAGGATGCTTTGGGCCATGCTGCATAAAATCCACTGCATTCAATCATGCTCCATTAAATCCACTGCATTCAATCAGGCTGCATAAAATACACTGCATTCAATAGGGTTCCATTACTTCACACTTCATGGAATACAGTGCATTCAATCACGCTTCATGGAATCCACTGCATTCAATCGGGATTCATTTTACCACGCTGCATGGAGTTCACTGCATTCAATCACAATGCATGGAATCCACTGCATTCAATCGGGATGCTTTGGGCCATGCCTCATAAAATCCACTGCATTCAACGACGCTGCATGGAATCCACCGAATTTAACTGGGATACATTATACTAAGCTGTATCGAATCCACTGCATTCAATCAGGATGCATTTTACCATATGGCATGGAGTTCACTGCATTCAATTATGCTACACGTAATCCACTGCATTCAATCAGGATGCTTTGGGCCATGCTGCATAAAATCCACTGCATTCAATCATGCTGCACGTAATCCACTGCATTCAATCGGGATGCATTTTACCAGGCTGCATGGAATCCACTGCATTCAATCACGCTGCATGGAATCCACTGCATTCAATCGGGATGCATTTTACCAGGCTGCATGGAATCCACTGCATTCAATCACGCTGCATGGAATCCACTGCATTCAATCACGCTGCATGGAATCCACTGTATTCAATCAGGATGCATTTTACCAGGCTGCCTGGAATCCATGCATTCATCACACTGCATGGACTCCACTGCATACAATCGGGATCCATTGCGCCACAATGCATGGAATACTCTGCATTCAATGATACTCCATGGACTCCACTGCATTCAATCAGGATGCTTTGGGCCATGCTGCATAAATTCCACTGCATTTAATCATGCTGCATGGAATCCACTGCATTCAATCATGCTGCATAATATCCACTGCATTCAAAATGTTCCATTTCTTCACGCTGCATGGAATCCACTGCATTCATTCGGGATGCATTTTACCTCGCTGCATGGAGTACACTGCATTCAATCTCAATGCATGGAATCCACTGCATTCAATCGGGATGCTTTGGGCCATGCTGCAAAAAATCCACTGCAATCAATCAGGATGCATTGGGCCTCGCTGCATGAACTCTACTGCATACAATCGCGATCCATTGTGCCACAATGCATGGAATCCTCTGCATTCAATGATGCTGCATGGAATACACTGCATTCAATCATGCTGCATAATATCCACTGCATTCAAAATGTTCCATTTCTTCACGCTGCATGGACTCCACTGCATACAATCGGGATCCATTGCACCACAATGCATGAAATCCTCTGCATTCAATGATGCTCCATGGACTCCACTGCATTCAATCAGGATGCTTTGGGCCATGCTGCATAAAATCCACTGCATTCAATCATGCTGCATTAAATCCACTGCATTCAATCAGGCTGCATAAAATACACTGCATTCAATAGGGTTCCATTACTTCACACTTCATGGAATACAGTGCATTCAATCACGCTTCATGGAATCCACTGCATTCAATCGGGATGCATTTTACCACGCTGCATGGAGTTCACTGCATTCAATCACAATGCATGGAATCCACTGCATTCAATCGGGATGCTTTGGGCCATGCCTCATAAAATCCACTGCATTCAACGACGCTGCATGGAATCCACCGAATTTAACTGGGATACATTATACTAAGCTGTATCGAATCCACTGCATTCAATCAGGATGCATTTTACCATATGGCATGGAGTTCACTGCATTCAATCATGCTACACGTAATCCACTGCATTCAATCAGGATGCATTTTACCAGGCTGCATGGAATCCACTGCATTCAATCACGCTGCATGGAATCCACTGCATTCAATCACGCTGCATGGAATCCACTGTATTCAATCAGGATGCATTTTACCAGGCTGCCTGGAATCCATGCATTCATCACACTGCATGGACTCCACTGCATACAATCGGGATCCATTGCGCCACAATGCATGGAATACTCTGCATTCAATGATGCTCCATGGACTCCACTGCAGTCAATCAGGATGCTTTGGGCCATGCTGCATAAAATCCACTGCATTTAATCATGCTGCATGGAATCCACTGCATTCAATCATGCTGCATAATATCCACTGCATTCAAAATGTTCCATTTCTTCACGCTGCATGGAATCCACTGCATTCAATCGGGATGCATTTTACCTCGCTGCATGGAGTACACTGCATTCACTCTCAATGCATGGAATCCACTGCATTCAATCGGGATGCTTTGGGCCATGCTGCAAAAAATCCACTGCAATCAATCAGGATGCATTGGGCCTCGCTGCATGAACTCCACTGCATACAATCGCGATCCATTGCACCACAATGCATGGAATCCTCTGCATTCAATGATGCTGCATGGAATCCACTGCATTCAATCAGGATGCATTTTACCACACTGCATGGAGTACACTGCATTCAATCACAATGGATGGAATCCAATGCATTCAATCGGGATGCTTTGGGCCATGCTGCAAAAAATCCACTGCATTCAATCGGGATGCACTGGGCCTCGCTGCATGGACTCCACTGCAATCAATTGGTATCCATTGCGCTGCAATGCATGGAATCCTCTGCATTCAATGATGCTGCATGGAAGCCACTGCATTCAATCGGGATACATTTTACCACACTGCATGGAGTACACTGCATTCAATCACAATGGATGGAATCCACTGCATTCAATCAGGATGCTTTGGGCCATGCTGCATACAATCCACTGCATTCAATCGGGATGCATTGGGCCTCACTGCATGGACTCCACTGCATATAATCGGGATCCATTACACCACAATGCATGGAATCATCTGCATTCAATGACGCTGCATCTAATCCACTGCATTCAATCGGGATGCATTTTACCAGGCTGCATGGAATCCATGCATTCATCACGCTGCATGGACTCCACTGCATACAATCGGGATCCATTGCGCCGCAATGCATGGAATCCTCTGCATTCAATCAGGATGCTTTGGGCCATGCTGCATAAAATCCACTGCATTCAATCATGCTGCATTAAATCCACTGCATTCAATCAGGCTGCATAAAATACACTGCATTCAATAGGGTTCCATTACTTCACACTTCATGGAATACAGTGCATTCAATCACGCTTCATGGAATCCACTGCATTCAATCGGGATTCATTTTACCACGCTGCATGGAGTTCACTGCATTCAATCACAATGCATGGAATCCACTGCATTCAATCGGGATGCTTTGGGCCATGCCTCATAAAATCCACTGCATTCAACGACGCTGCATGGAATCCTCCGAATTTAATTGGGATACATTATACTAAGCTGTATCGAATCCACTGCATTCAATCAGGATGCATTTTACCACATTGCATGGAGTTCACTGCATTTAATCTTGCTGCACGTAATCCACTGCATTCAATCAGGATGCTTTGGGCCATGCTGCATAAAATCCACTGCATTCAATCATGCTGCACGTAATCCACTGCATTCAATCGGGATGCATTTTACCAGGCTGCATGGAATCCACTGCATTCAATCACGCTGCATGGAATCCACTGCATTCAATCACGCTGCATGGAATCCACTGTATTCAATCAGGATGCATTTTACCAGGCTGCCTGGAATCCATGCATTCATCACACTGCATGGACTCCACTGCATACAATCGGGATCCATTGCGCCACAATGCATGGAATACTCTGCATTGAATGATACTCCATGGACTCCACTGCATTCAATCAGGATGCTTTGGGCCATGCTGCATAAAATCCACTGCATTTAATCATGCTGCATAGAATCCACTGCATTCAATCATGCTGCATAATATCCACTGCATTCAAAATGTTCTATTTCTTCATGCTGCATGGAATCCACTGCATTCAATCAGGATGCATGTTCCCACGCTGCATGGAATACACTGCATTCAATCAAAATGCATGGAATCCACTACATTCAATCGGGATGCTTTGGGCCATGCTGCATACAATCCACTGCATTCAATCGGGATGCATTTTACCAGGCTGCATGGAATCCACTGCATTCAATCACGCTGCATGGAATCCACTGCATTCAATCACGCTGCATGGAATCCACTGCATATAATCGGGATCCATTACACCACAATGCATGGAATCATCTGCATTCAATGACGCTGCATGGAATCCACTGCATTCAATCGGGATGCATTTTACCAGGCTGCATGGAATCCATGCATTCATCACGCTGCATGGACTCCACTGCATACAATCGGGATCCATTGCGCCACAATGCATGGACTCCTCTGCATTCAATGATGCTCCAAGGACTCCACTGCATTCAATCAGGATGCTTTGGGCCATGCTGCATAAAATCCACTGCATTCAATCATGCTGCATTAAATCCACTGCATTAAATCAGGCTGCATAAAATACACTGCATTCAATAGGGTTCCATTACTTCACACTTCATGGAATACAGTGCATTCAATCACGCTGCATGGAATCCACTGCATTCAATCGGGATGCATTTTACCAGGCTGCATGGAATCCACTGCATTCAATCACGCTGCATGGAATCCACTGCATTCAATCACGCTGCATGGAATCCACTGTATTCAATCAGGATGCATTTTACCAGGCTGCCTGGAATCCATGCATTCATCACACTGCATGGACTCCACTGCATACAATCGGGATCCATTGCGCCACAATGCATGGAATACTCTGCATTGAATGATACTCCATGGACTCCACTGCATTCAATCAGGATGCTTTGGGCCATGCTGCATAAAATCCACTGCATTTAATCATGCTGCATGGAATCCACTGCATTCAATCATGCTGCATAATATCCACTGCATTCAAAACGTTCCATTTCTTCACGCTGCATGGAATCCACTGCATTCAATCAGGATGCATTTTAATAAGCTGCATGGAATCCATTCAGTCATCACGCTGCATGGACTCTGCTGCATACAGTCGGGATCCATTACACCACAATGCATGGAATCTTCTGCATTCAATCACGCTGCATGGAATCCACTGCATTCAATCGGGATGCAATTTACCACGCTGAATGGAGTACACTGCATTCAATCACGCTGCATGGAATTCCCTGCATTCAATCGGGATGCTTTGGGCCATGCTGCAAAAAAATCCACTGCATTCAATCGGGATGCATTGGGCCTCGATTCATGGACTCCAGTGCATACAGTCGGGATCCATTGCACCACAATGCATGGAATCCTCTGCATTCAATGACGCTGCATGGAATCCACTGCATTCAATCGGGATGCTTTGGGCCATGCCTCATAAAATCCACTTCATTCAATGACGCTGCATGGAATCGACTGCATTCAATCATGCTGCATATAATCCACTGCTTACAATAGGGTTCAATTACTTCACGCTGCATGGAATCAACTGCATTCAATCACGCTGCATGGAATCCACTGCATTCCATCGGGATGCATGTTCCCACGCTGCATGGAGTACACTGCATTCGATCAAAATGCATGGAATCCACTGCATTCAATCGGGATGCATTTTACCAGGCTGCATGGAATCCATGCATTCATCACGCTGCATGGACTCCACTGCATACAATCGGGATCCATTGCGCCACAATGCATGGAATCCTCTGCATTCAATCAGGATGCTTTGAGCCATGCTGCATAAAATCCAGTGCATTCAATCATGCTCCATTAAATCCACTGCATTCAATCAGGCTGCATAAAATACACTGCATTCAATAGGGTTCCATTACTTCACACTTCATGGAATACAGTGCATTCAATCACGCTTCATGGAATCCACTGCATTCAATCGGGATTCATTTTACCACGCTGCATGGCGTTCACTGCATTCAATCACAATGCATGCAATCCACTGCATTCAATCGGGATGCTTTGGGCCATGCCTCATAAAATCCACTGCATTCAACGACGCTGCATGGAATCCACCGAATTTAACTGGGATACATTATACTAAGCTGTATCGAATCCACTGCATTCAATCAGGATGCATTTTACCATATGGCATGGAGTTCACTGCATTCAATCATGCTACACGTAATCCACTGCATTCAATCAGGATGCTTTGGGCCATGCTGCATAAAATCCACTGCATTCAATCATGCTGCACGTAATCCACTGCATTCAATCGGGATGCATTTTACCAGGCTGCATGGAATCCACTGCCTTCAATCACGCTGCATGGAATCCACTGCATTCAATCGGGATGCATTTTACCAGGCTGCATGGAATCCACTGCATTCAATCACGCTGCATGGAATCCACTGCATTCAATCACGCTGCATGGAATCCACTGTATTCAATCAGGATGCATTTTACCAGGCTGCCTGGAATCCATGCATTCATCACACTGCATGGACTCCACTGCATACAATCGGGATCCATTGCGCCACAATGCATGGAATACTCTGCATTCAATGATACTCCATGGACTCCACTGCATTCAATCAGGATGCTTTGGGCCATGCTGCATAAAATCCACTGCATTTAATCATGCTGCATAGAATCCACTGCATTCAATCATGCTGCATAATATCCACCGCATTCAAAATGTTCCATTTCTTCAAGCTGCATGGAATCCACTGCATTCAATCGGGATGCATTTTACCTCGCTGCATGGAGTACACTGCATTCAATCTCAATGCATGGAGTCCACTGCATTCAATCGGGATGCTTTGGGCCATGCTGCAAAAAATCCACTGCAATCAATCAGGATGCATTGGGCCTCGCTGCATGAACTCTACTTCATACAATCACGATCCATTGCGCCACAATGCATGGAATCCTCTGCATTCAATAATGCTGCATGGAATCCACCTCATTCAATCAGGATGCATTTTACCACACTGCATGGAGTACACTGCATTCAATCACAATGGATGGAATCCAATGCATTAAATCGGGATGCTTTGGGCCATGCTGCAAAAAATCCACTGCATTCAATCGGGATGCACTGGGCCTCGCTGCATGGACTCCACTGCATTCAATTGGTATCCATTGCGCTGCAATGCATGGAATCCTCTGCATTCAATGATGCTGCATGGAATCCACTGCATTCAATCGGGATGCATTTTACCACACTGCATGGAGTACACTGCATTCAATCACAATGGATGGAATCCACTGCATTCAATCATGCTGCATGGAATCCACTGCATTCAATCATGCTGCATAATATCCACTGCATTCTAAATGTTCCATTTCTTCACGCTGCATGGAATCCACTGCATTCCATCGGGATGCATGTTCCCACGCTGCATGGAGTACACTGCATTCAATCAAAATGCATGGAATCCACTGCATTCAATCGGGATGCTTTGGGCCATGCTGCATACAATCCACTGCATTCAATCGGGATGCATTGGGCCTCACTGCATGGACTCCACTTCATATAATCGGGATCTATTACACCACAATGCATGGAATCATCTGCATTCAATGACGCTGCATGGAATCCACTGCATTCAATCGGGATGCATTTTACCAGGCTGCATGGAATCCATGCATTCATCACGCTGCATGGACTCCACTGCATACAATCGGGATCCATTGCGCCACAATGCATGGAATCCACTGCATTCAATCAGGATGCATTTTAATAAGCTGCATGGAATCCATTCAGTCATCACGCTGCATGGACTCCGCTGCATACAGTCGGGATCCATTACGCCACAATGCATGGAATCCTCTGCATTCAATCACGCTGCATGGAATCCACTGCATTCAATCGGGATGCAATTTACCACGCTGAATGGAGTACACTGCATTCAATCACGCTGCATGGAATCCCCTGCATTCAATCGGGATGCTTTGGGCCATGCTTCAAAAAAATCCACTTCATTCAATCGGGATGCTTTGGGCCTCGCTTCATGGACTCCAGTGCATACAGTCGGGATCCATTGCACCAAAATGCATGGAATCCTCTGCATTCAATGACGCTGCATGGAATCCACTGCATTCAATCAGGATGCTTTGGGCCATGCCTCATAAAATCCACTTCATTCAATGACGCTGCATGGAATCGACTGCATTCAATCATGCTGCATATAATCCACTGCTTACAATAGGGTTCAATTTCTTCACGCTGCATGGAATCCACTGCATTCAATCACGCTGCATGGAATCCACTGCATTCCATCGGGATGCATGTTCCCACGCTGCATGGAGTACACTGCATTCAATCAAAATGCATGGAATCCACTGCATTCAATCGGGATGCTTTGGGCCATGCTGCATACAATCCACTGCATTCAATCGGGATGCATTGGGCCTCACTGCATGGACTCCACTGCATATAATCGGGATCCATTACACCACAATGCCTGGAATCATCTGCATTCAATGACGCTGCCTGGAATCCACTGCATTCAATCGGGATGCATTTTACCAGGCTGCATGGAATCCATGCATTCATCACGCTGCATGGACTCCACTGCATACAATCGGGATCCATTGCGCCACAATGCATGGAATCCTCTGCATTCAATCAGGATGCTTTGGGCCATGCTGCATAAAATCCACTGCATTCAATCATGCTCCATTAAATCCACTGCATTCAATCAGGCTGCATAAAATACACTGCATTCAATAGGGTTCCATTACTTCACACTTCATGGAATACAGTGCATTCAATCACGCTTCATGGAATCCACTGCATTCAATCGGGATTCATTTTACCACGCTGCATGGAGTTCACTGCATTCAATCACAATGCATGGAATCCACTGCATTCAATCGGGATGCTTTGGGCCATGCCTCATAAAATCCACTGCATTCAACGACGCTGCATGGAATCCACCGAATTTAACTGGGATACATTATACTAAGCTGTATCGAATCCACTGCATTCAATCAGGATGCATTTTACCATATGGCATGGAGTTCACTGCATTCAATCATGCTACACGTAATCCACTGCATTCAATCAGGATGCTTTGGGCCATGCTGCATAAAATCCACTGCATTCAATCATGCTGCACGTAATCCACTGCATTCAATCGGGATGCATTTTACCAGGCTGCATGGAATCCACTGCATTCAATCACGCTGCATGGAATCCACTGCATTCAATCGGGATGCATTTTACCAGGCTGCATGGAATCCACTGCATTCAATCACGCTGCATGGAATCCACTGCATTCAATCACGCTGCATGGAATCCACTGTATTCAATCAGGATGCATTTTACCAGGCTGCCTGGAATCCATGCATTCATCACACTGCATGGACTCCACTGCATACAATCGGGATCCATTGCGCCACAATGCATGGAATACTCTGCATTCAATGATACTCCATGGACTCCACTGCATTCAATCAGGATGCTTTGGGCCATGCTGCATAAATTCCACTGCATTTAATCATGCTGCATGGAATCCACTGCATTCAATCATGCTGCATAATATCCACTGCATTCAAAATGTTCCATTTCTTCACGCTGCATGGAATCCACTGCATTCAATCGGGATGCATTTTACCTCGCTGCATGGAGTACACTGCATTCAATCTCAATGCATGGAATCCACTGCATTCAATCGGGATGCTTTGGGCCATGCTGCAAAAAATCCACTGCAATCAATCAGGATGCATTGGGCCTCGCTGCATGAACTCTACTGCATACAATCGCGATCCATTGCGCCACAATGCATGGAATCCTCTGCATTCAATGATGCTGCATGGAATCCACTGCATTCAATCATGCTGCATAATATCCACTGCATTCAAAATGTTCCATTTCTTCACACTGCATGGAATCCACTGCATACAATCGGGATCCATTGCGCCACAATGCATGGAATCCTCTGCATTCAATGATGCTCCATGGACTCCACTGCATTCAATCAGGATGCTTTGGGCCATGCTGCATAAAATCCACTGCATTCAATCATGCTCCATTAAATCCACTGCATTCAATCAGGCTGCATAAAATACACTGCATTCAATAGGGTTCCATTACTTCACACTTCATGGAATACAGTGCATTCAATCACGCTTCATGGAATCCACTGCATTCAATCGGGATTCATTTTACCACGCTGCATGGAGTTCACTGCATTCAATCACAATGCATGGAATCCACTGCATTCAATCGGGATGCTTTGGGCCATGCCTCATAAAATCCACTGCATTCAACGACGCTGCATGGAATCCACCGAATTTAACTGGGATACATTATACTAAGCTGTATCGAATCCACTGCATTCAATCAGGATGCATTTTACCATATGGCATGGAGTTCACTGCATTCAATCATGCTACACGTAATCCACTGCATTCAATCAGAATGCTTTGGGCCATGCTGCATAAAATCCACTGCATTCAATCATGCTGCACGTAATCCACTGCATTCAATCGGGATGCATTTTACCAGGCTGCATGGAATCCACTGCCTTCAATCACGCTGCATGGAATCCACTGCATTCAATCGGGATGCATTTTACCAGGCTGCATGGAATCCACTGCATTCAATCACGCTGCATGGAATCCACTGCATTCAATCACGCTGCATGGAATCCACTGTATTCAATCAGGATGCATTTTACCAGGCTGCCTGGAATCCATGCATTCATTACACTGCATGGACTCCACTGCATGCAATCGGGATCCATTGCGCCACAATGCATGGAATACTCTGCATTCAATGATACTCCATGGACTCCACTGCATTCAATCAGGATGCTTTGGGCCATGCTGCATAAAATCCACTGCATTTAATCATGCTGCATGGAATCCACTGCATTCAATCATGCTGCATAATATCCACTGCATTCAAAATGTTCCATTTCTTCACGCTGCATGGAATCCACTGCATTCAATCAGGATGCATTTTACCATATGGCATGGAGTTCACTGCATTCAATCATGCTACACGTAATCCACTGCATTCAATCAGGATGCTTTGGGCCATGCTGCATAAAATCCACTGCATTCAATCATGCTGCACGTAATCCACTGCATTCAATCGGGATGCATTTTACCAGGCTGCATGGAATCCACTGCCTTCAATCACGCTGCATGGAATCCACTGCATTCAATCGGGATGCATTTTACCAGGCTGCATGGAATCCACTGCATTCAATCACGCTGCATGGAATCCACTGCATTCAATCACGCTGCATGGAATCCACTGTATTCAATCAGGATGCATTTTACCAGGCTGCCTGGAATCCATGCATTCATCACACTGCATGGACTCCACTGCATACAATCGGGATCCATTGCGCCACAATGCATGGAATACTCTGCATTCAATGATACTCCATGGACTCCACTGCATTCAATCAGGATGCTTTGGGCCATGCTGCATAAAATCCACTGCATTTAATCATGCTGCATGGAATCCACTGCATTCAATCATGCTGCATAATATCCACTGCATTCAAAATGTTCCATTACTTCAAGCTGCATGGAATCCACTGCATTCAATCGGGATGCATTTTACCTCGCTGCATGGAGTACACTGCATTCAATCTCAATGCATGGAGTCCACTGCATTCAATCGGGATGCTTTGGGCCATGCTGCAAAAAATCCACTGCAATCAATCAGGATGCATTGGGCCTCGCTGCATGAACTCTACTTCATACAATCGCGATCCATTGCGCCACAATGCATGGAATCCTCTGCATTCAATGATGCTGCATGGAATCCACCTCATTCAATCAGGATGCATTTTACCACACTGCATGGAGTACACTGCATTCAATCACAATGGATGGAATCCAATGCATTCAATCGGGATGCTTTGGGCCATGCTTCAAAAAATCCACTGCATTCAATCGGGATGCACTGGGCCTCGCTGCATGGACTCCACTGCATTCAATTGGTATCCATTGCGCTGCAATGCATGGAATCCTCTGCATTCAATGATGCTGCATGGAATCCACTGCATTCAATCGGGATGCATTTTACCACACTGCATGGAGTACACTGCATTCAATCACAATGGATGGAATCCACTGCATTCAATCATGCTGCATGGAATCCACTGCATTCAATCATGCTGCATAATATCCACTGCATTCTAAATGTTCCATTTCTTCACGCTGCATGGAATCCACTGCATTCCATCGGGATGCATGTTCCCACGCTGCATGGAGTACACTGCATTCAATCAAAATGCATGGAATCCACTGCATTCAATCGGGATGCTTTGGGCCATGCTGCATACAATCCACTGCATTCAATCGGGATGCATTGGGCCTCACTGCATGGACTCCACTTCATATAATCGGGATCTATTACACCACAATGCATGGAATCATCTGCATTCAATGACGCTGCATGGAATCCACTGCATTCAATCGGGATGCATTTTACCAGGCTGAATGGAATCCATGCATTCATCACGCTGCATGGACTCCACTGCATACAATCGGGATCCATTGCACCACAATGCATGGAATCCACTGCATTCAATCAGGATGCATTTTAATAAGCTGCATGGAATCCATTCAGTCATCACGCTGCATGGACTCCGCTGCATACAGTCGGGATCCATTACGCCACAATGCATGGAATCCTCTGCATTCAATCACGCTGCATGGAATCCACTGCATTCAATCGGGATGCAATTTACCACGCTGAATGGAGTACACTGCATTCAATCACGCTGCATGGAATCCCCTGCATTCAATCGGGATGCTTTGGGCCATGCTTCAAAAAAATCCACTTCATTCAATCGGGATGCTTTGGGCCTCGCTTCATGGACTCCAGTGCATACAGTCGGGATCCATTGCACCAAAATGCATGGAATCCTCTGCATTCAATGACGCTGCATGGAATCCACTGCATTCAATCAGGATGCTTTGGGCCATGCCTCATAAAATCCACTTCATTCAATGACGCTGCATGGAATTGACTGCATTCAATCATGCAGCATATAATCCACTGCATACAATAGGGTTCAATTTCTTCACGCTGCATGGAATCCACTGCATTCAATCACGCTGCATGGAATCCACTGCATTCCATCGGGATGCATGTTCCCACGCTGCATGGAGTACACTGCATTCGATCAAAATGCATGGAATCCACTGCATTCAATCGGGATGCTTTGGGCCATGCTGCATACAATCCACTGCATTCAATCGGGATGCATTGGGCCTCACTGCATGGACTCCACTGCATATAATCGGGATCCATTACACCACAATGCCTGGAATCATCTGCATTCAATGACGCTGCATGGAAACCACTGCATTCAATCGGGATGCATTTTACCAGGCTGCATGGAATCCATGCATTCATCACGCTGCATGGACTCCACTGCATACAATCGGGATCCATTGCGCCACAATGCATGGAATCCTCTGCATTCAATCAGGATGCTTTGGGCCATGCTGCATAAAATCCACTGCATTCAATCATGCTCCATTAAATCCACTGCATTCAATCAGGCTGCATAAAATACACTGCATTCAATAGGGTTCCATTACTTCACACTTCATGGAATACAGTGCATTCAATCACGCTTCATGGAATCCACTGCATTCAATCGGGATTCGTTTTACCACGCTGCATGGCGTTCACTGCATTCAATCACAATGCATGGAATCCACTGCATTCAATCGGGATGCTTTGGGCCATGCCTCATAAAATCCACTGCATTCAACGACGCTGCATGGAATCCACCGAATTTAACTGGGATACATTATACTAAGCTGTATCGAATCCACTGCATTCAATCAGGATGCATTTTACCATATGGCATGGAGTTCACTGCATTCAATCATGCTACACGTAATCCACTGCATTCAATCAGGATGCTTTGGGCCATGCTGCATAAAATCCACTGCATTCAATCATGCTGCACGTAATCCACTGCATTCAATCGGGATGCATTTTACCAGGCTGCATGGAATCCACTGCCTTCAATCACGCTGCATGGAATCCACTGCATTCAATCGGGATGCATTTTACCAGGCTGCATGGAATCCACTGCATTCAATCACGCTGCATGGAATCCACTGCATTCAATCACGCTGCATGGAATCCACTGTATTCAATCAGGATGCATTTTACCAGGCTGCCTGGAATCCATGCATTCATCACACTGCATGGACTCCACTGCATACAATCGGGATCCATTGCGCCACAATGCATGGAATACTCTGCATTCAATGATACTCCATGGACTCCACTGCATTCAATCAGGATGCTTTGGGCCATGCTGCATAAAATCCACTGCATTTAATCATGCTGCATGGAATCCACTGCATTCAATCATGCTGCATAATATCCACTGCATTCAAAATGTTCCATTTCTTCACGCTGCATGGAATCCACTGCATTCAATCGGGATGCATTTTACCTCGCTGCATGGAGTACACTGCATTCAATCTCAATGCATGGAATCCACTGCATTCAATCGGGATGCTTTGGGCCATGCTGCAAAAAATCCACTGCAATCAATCAGGATGCATTGGGCCTCGCTGCATGGACTCCACTGCATACAATCGCGATCCATTGCGCCACAATGCATGGAATCCTCTGCATTCAATGATGCTGCATGGAATCCACTGCATTCAATCAGGATGCATTTTACCACACTGCATGGAGTACACTGCATTCAATCACAATGGATGGAATCCAATGCATTCAATCGGGATGCTTTGGGCCATGCTGCAAAAAATCCACTGCATTCAATCGGGATGCACTGGGCCTCGCTGCATGGACTCCACTGCATTCAATTGGTATCCATTGCGCTGCAATGCATGGAATCCTCTGCATTCAATGATGCTGCATGGAATCCACTGCATTCAATCGGGATGCATTTTACCACACTGCATGGAGTACACTGCATTCAATCACAATGGATGGAATCCACTGCATTCAATCATGCTGCATGGAATCCACTGCATTCAATCATGCTGCATAATATCCACTGCATTCTAAATGTTCCATTTCTTCACGCTGCATGGAATCCACTGCATTCCATCGGGATGCATGTTCCCACGCTGCATGGAGTACACTGCATTCAATCAAAATGCATGGAATCCACTGCATTCAATCGGGATGCCTTGGGCCATGCTGCATACAATCCACTGCATTCAATCGGGATGCATTGGGCCTCACTGCATGGACTCCACTTCATATAATCGGGATCTATTACACCACAATGCATGGAATCATCTGCATTCAATGACGCTGCATGGAATCCACTGCATTCAATCGGGATGCATTTTACCAGGCTGCATGGAATCCATGCATTCATCACGCTGCATGGACTCCACTGCATACAATCGGGATCCATTGCGCCACAATGCATGGAATCCACTGCATTCAATCAGGATGCATTTTAATAAGCTGCATGGAATCCATTCAGTCATCACGCTGCATGGACTCCGCTGCATACAGTCGGGATCCATTACGCCACAATGCATGGAATCCTCTGCATTCAATCACGCTGCATGGAATCCACTGCATTCAATCGGGATGCAATTTACCACGCTGAATGGAGTACACTGCATTCAATCACGCTGCATGGAATCCCCTGCATTCAATCGGGATGCTTTGGGCCATGCTTCAAAAAAATCCACTTCATTCAATCGGGATGCTTTGGGCCTCGCTTCATGCACTCCAGTGCATACAGTCGGGATCCATTGCACCAAAATGCATGGAATCCTCTGCATTCAATGACGCTGCATGGAATCCACTGCATTCAATCAGGATGCTTTGGGCCCTGCCTCATAAAATCCACTTCATTCAATGACGCTGCATGGAATCGACTGCATTCAATCATGCTGCATATAATCCACTGCTTACAATAGGGTTCAATTTCTTCACGCTGCATGGAATCCACTGCATTCAATCACGCTGCATGGAATCCACTGCATTCCATCGGGATGCATGTTCCCACGCTGCATGGAGTACACTGCATTCGATCAAAATGCATGGAATCCACTGCATTCAATCGGGATGCTTTGGGCCATGCTGCATACAATCCACTGCATTCAATCGGGATGCATTGGGCCTCACTGCATGGACTCCACTGCATATAATCGGGATCCATTACACCACAATGCATGGAATCATCTGCATTCAATGACGCTGCATGGAAACCACTGCATTCAATCGGGATGCATTTTACCAGGCTGCATGGAATCCATGCATTCATCACGCTGCATGGACTCCACTGCATACAATCGGGATCCATTGCGCCACAATGCATGGAATCCTCTGCATTCAATCAGGATGCTTTGGGCCATGCTGCATAAAATCCACTGCATTCAATCATGCTCCATTAAATCCACTGCATTCAATCAGGCTGCATAAAATACACTGCATTCAATAGGGTTCCATTACTTCACACTTCATGGAATACAGTGCATTCAATCACGCTTCATGGAATCCACTGCATTCAATCGGGATTCATTTTACCACGCTGCATGGAGTTCACTGCATTCAATCACAATGCATGGAATCCACTGCATTCAATCGGGATGCTTTGGGCCATGCCTCATAAAATCCACTGCATTCAACGACGCTGCATGGAATCCACCGAATTTAACTGGGATACATTATACTAAGCTGTATCGAATCCACTGCATTCAATCAGGATGCATTTTACCATATGGCATGGAGTTCACTGCATTCAATCATGCTACACGTAATCCACTGCATTCAATCAGGATGCTTTGGGCCATGCTGCATAAAATCCACTGCATTCAATCATGCTGCACGTAATCCACTGCATTCAATCGGGATGCATTTTACCAGGCTGCATGGAATCCACTGCATTCAATCACGCTGCATGGAATCCACTGCATTCAATCGGGATGCATTTTACCAGGCTGCATGGAATCCACTGCATTCAATCACGCTGCATGGAATCCACTGCATTCAATCACGCTGCATGGAATCCACTGTATTCAATCAGGATGCATTTTACCAGGCTGCCTGGAATCCATGCATTCATCACACTGCATGGACTCCACTGCATACAATCGGGATCCATTGCGCCACAATGCATGGAATACTCTGCATTCAATGATACTCCATGGACTCCACTGCATTCAATCAGGATGCTTTGGGCCATGCTGCATAAATTCCACTGCATTTAATCATGCTGCATGGAATCCACTGCATTCAATCATGCTGCATAATATCCACTGCATTCAAAATGTTCCATTTCTTCACGCTGCATGGAATCCACTGCATTCAATCGGGATGCATTTTACCTCGCTGCATGGAGTACACTGCATTCAATCTCAATGCATGGAATCCACTGCATTCAATCGGGATGCTTTGGGCCATGCTGCAAAAAATCCACTGCAATCAATCAGGATGCATTGGGCCTCGCTGCATGAACTCTACTGCATACAATCGCGATCCATTGCGCCACAATGCATGGAATCCTCTGCATTCAATGATGCTGCATGGAATCCACTGCATTCAATCATGCTGCATAATATCCACTGCATTCAAAATGTTCCATTTCTTCACACTGCATGGAATCCACTGCATACAATCGGGATGCATTTTACCTCGCTGCATGGAGTACACTGCATTCAATCTCAATGCATGGAATCCACTGCATTCAATCGGGATGCTTTGGGCCATGCTGCAAAAAATCCACTGCAATCAATCAGGATGCATTGGGCCTCGCTGCATGGACTCCACTGCATACAATCGCGATCCATTGCGCCACAATGCATGGAATCCTCTGCATGCAATGATGCTGCATGGAATCCACTGCATTCCATCGGGATGCATTTTACCACACTGCATGGACTACACTGCATTCAATCACAATGGATGGAATCCAATGCATTCAATCGGGATGCTTTGGGCCATGCTGCAGAAAATCCACTGCATTCAATCGGGATGCACTGGGCCTCGCTGCATGGACTCCACTGCATTCAATTGGTATCCATTGCGCTGCAATGCATGGAATCCTCTGCATTCAATGACGCTGCATGGAATCCACTGCATTCAATCGGGATGCATTTTACCAGGCTGCATGGAATCCATGCATTCATCACGCTGCATGGACTCCACTGCATACAATCGGGATCCATTGCGCCACAATGCATGGAATCCTCTGCATTCAATGATGCTCCATGGACTCCACTGCATTCAATCAGGATGCTTTGGGCCATGCTGCATAAAATCCACTGCATTCAATCATGCTGCATTAAATCCACTGCATTCAATCAGGCTGCATAAAATACACTGCATTCAATCGGGTTCCATTACTTCACACTTCATGGAATACAGTGCATTCAATCACGCTTCATGGAATCCACTGCATTCAATCGGGATGCATTTTACCACGCTGCATGGAGTTCACTGCATTCAATCACAATGCATGGAATCCACTGCATTCAATCGGGATGCTTTGGGCCATGCCTCATAAAATCCACTGCATTCAACGACGCTGCATGGAATCCACCGAATTTAACTGGGATACATTATACTAAGCTGTATCGAATCCACTGCATTCAATCAGGATGCATTTTACCATATGGCATGGAGTTCACTGCATTCAATCATGCTACACGTAATCCACTGCATTCAATCAGGATGCATTTTACCAGGCTGCATGGAATCCACTGCATTCAATCACGCTGCATGGAATCCACTGCATTCAATCACGCTGCATGGAATCCACTGTATTCAATCAGGATGCATTTTACCAGGCTGCCTGGAATCCATGCATTCATCACACTGCATGGACTCCACTGCATACAATCGGGATCCATTGCGCCACAATGCATGGAATACTCTGCATTCAATGATACTCCATGGACTCCACTGCATTCAATCAGGATGCTTTGGGCCATGCTGCATAAAATCCACTGCATTTAATCATGCTGCATGGAATCCACTGCATTCAATCATGCTGCATAATATCCACTGCATTCAAAATGTTCCATTTCTTCACGCTGCATGGAATCCACTGCATTCAATCGGGATGCATTTTACCTCGCTGCATGGAGTACACTGCATTCAATCTCAATGCATGGAATCCACTGCATTCAATCGGGATGCTTTGGGCCATGCTGCAAAAAATCCACTGCAATCAATCAGGATGCATTGGGCCTCGCTGCATGAACTCCACTGCATACAATCGCGATCCATTGCGCCACAATGCATGGAATCCTCTGCATTCAATGATGCTGCATGGAATCCACTGCATTCAATCAGGATGCATTTTACCACACTGCATGGAGTACACTGCATTCAATCACAATGGATGGAATCCAATGCATTCAATCGGGATGCTTTGGGCCATGCTGCAAAAAATCCACTGCATTCAATCGGGATGCACTGGGCCTCGCTGCATGGACTCCACTGCATTCAATTGGTATCCATTGCGCTGCAATGCATGGAATCCTCTGCATTCAATGATGCTGCATGGAATCCACTGCATTCAATCGGGATACATTTTACCACACTGCATGGAGTACACTGCATTCAATCACAATGGATGGAATCCACTGCATTCAATCGGGATGCTTTGGGCCATGCTGCATACAATCCACTGCATTCAATCGGGATGCATTGGGCCTCACTGCATGGACTCCACTGCATATAATCGGGATCCATTACACCACAATGCATGGAATCATCTGCATTCAATGACGCTGCATGGAATCCACTGCATTCAATCTGGATGCATTTTACCAGGCTGCATGGAATCCATGCATTCATCACGCTGCATGGACTCCACTGCATACAATCGGGATCCATTGCGCCACAATGCATGGAATCCTCTGCATTCAATCAAGATGCTTTGGGCCATGCTGCATAAAATCCACTGCATTCAATCATGCTGCATTAAATCCACTGCATTCAATCAGGCTGCATAAAATACACTGCATTCAATAGGGTTCCATTACTTCACACTTCATGGAATACAGTGCATTCAATCACGCTTCATGGAATCCACTGCATTCAATTGGGATTAATTTTACCACGCTGCATGGAGTTCACTGCATTCAATCACAATGCATGGAATCCACTGCATTCAATCGGGATGCTTTGGGCCATGCCTCATAAAATCCACTGCATTCAACGACGCTGCATGGAATCCACCGAATTTAATTGGGATACATTATACTAAGCTGTATCGAATCCACTGCATTCAATCAGGATGCATTTTACCACATTGCATGGAGTTCACTGCATTTAATCATGCTGCACGTAATCCACTGCATTCAATCAGGATGCTTTGGGCCATGCTGCATAAAATCCACTGCATTCAATCATGCTGCACGTAATCCACTGCATTCAATCGGGATGCATTTTACCAGGCTGCATGGAATCCACTGCATTCAATCACGCTGCATGGAATCCACTGCATTCAATCACGCTGCATGGAATCCACTGTATTCAATCAGGATGCATTTTACCAGGCTGCCTGGAATCCATGCATTCATCACACTGCATGGACTCCACTGCATACAATCGGGATCCATTGCGCCACAATGCATGGAATACTCTGCATTCAATGATACTCCATGGACTCCACTGCATTCAATCAGGATGCTTTGGGCCATGCTGCATAAAATCCACTGCATTTAATCATGCTGCATAGAATCCACTGCATTCAATCATGCTGCATAATATCCACTGCATTCAAAATATTCTATTTCTTTACGCTACATGGAATCCACTGCATTCAATCGGGATGCATTTTACCTCGCTGCATGGAGTACACTGCATTCAATCTCAATGCATGGAATCCACTGCATTCAATCGGGATGCTTTGGGCCATGCTGCAAAAAATCCACTGCAATCAATCAGGATGCATTGGGCCTCGCTGCATGGACTCCACTGCATACAATCGCGATCCATTGCGCCACAATGCATGGAATACTCTGCATTCAATGATGCTGCATGGAATCCACTGCATTCAATCATGCTGCATAATATCCACTGCATTCAAAATGTTCCATTTCTTCACGCTGCATGGAATCCACTGCATTCAATCAGGATGCATGTTCCCACGCTGCATGGAATACACTGCACTCAATCAAAATGCATG
Organism: Sus scrofa; assembly: GCF_054392235.1. Lineage (NCBI taxonomy): Eukaryota > Metazoa > Chordata > Mammalia > Artiodactyla > Suidae > Sus > Sus scrofa. The sequence goes on from NC_139399.1 coordinate 5,488,614, forward strand.
GAATCCACTACATTCAATCGGGATGCTTTGGGCCATGCTGCATACAATCCACTGCATTCAATCGGGATGCATTGGGCCTCACTGCATGGACTCCACTGCATATAATCGGGATCCATTACACCACAATGCATGGAATCATCTGCATTCAATGACGCTGCATGGAATCCACTGCATTCAATCGGGATGCATTTTACCAGGCTGCATGGAATCCATGCATTCATCACGCTGCATGGACTCCACTGCATACAATCGGGATCCATTGCGCCACAATGCATGGAATCCTCTGCATTCAATGATGCTCCAAGGACTCCACTGCATTCAATCAGGATGCTTTGGGCCATGCTGCATAAAATCCACTGCATTCAATCATGCTCCATTAAATCCACTGCATTAAATCAGGCTGCATAAAATACACTGCATTCAATAGGGTTCCATTACTTCACACTTCATGGAATACAGTGCATTCAATCACGCTTCATGGAATCCACTGCATTCAATCGGGATTCATTTTACCACGCTGCATGGAGTTCACTGCATTCAATCACAATGCATGGAATCCACTGCATTCAATCGGGATGCTTTGGGCCATGCCTCATAAAATCCACTGCATTCAACGACGCTGCATGGAATCCACCGAATTTAACTGGTATATATTATACTAAGCTATATCGAATCCACTGCATTCAATCAGGATGCATTTTACCATATGGCATGGAGTTCACTGCATTCAATCATGCTACACGTAATCCACTGCATTCAATCAGGATGCTTTGGGCCATGCTGCATAAAATCCACTGCATTCAATCATGCTGCACGTAATCCACTGCATTCAATCGGGATGCATTTTACCAGGCTGCATGGAATCCACTGCATTCAATCACGCTGCATGGAATCCACTGCATTCAATCGGGATGCATTTTACCAGGCTGCATGGAATCCACTGCATTCAATCACGCTGCATGGAATCCACTGCATTCAATCACGCTGCATGGAATCCACTGTATTCAATCAGGATGCATTTTACCAGGCTGCCTGGAATCCATGCATTCATCACACTGCATGGACTCCACTGCATACAATCGGGATCCATTGCGCCACAATGCATGGAATACTCTGCATTCAATGATACTCCATGGACTCCACTGCATTCAATCAGGATGCTTTGGGCCATGCTGCATAAAATCCACTGCATTTAATCATGCTGCATGGAATCCACTGCATTCAATCATGCTGCATAATATCCACTGCATTCAAAACGTTCCATTTCTTCATGCTGCATGGAATCCACTGCATTCAATCAGGATGCATTTTAATAAGCTGCATGGAATCCATTCAGTCATCACGCTGCATGGACTCCGCTGCATACAGTCGGGATCCATTACGCCACAATGCATGGAATCCTCTGCATTCAATCACGCTGCATGGAATCCACTGCATTCAATCGGGATGCAATTTACCACGCTGAATGGAGTACACTGCATTCAATCACGCTGCATGGAATCCCCTGCATTCAATCGGGATGCTTTGGGCCATGCTGCAAAAAAATCCACTGCATTCAATCGGGATGCATTGGGCCTCGCTTCATGGACTCCAGTGCATATAATCGGGATCCATTACACCACAATGCCTGGAATCATCTGCATTCAATGACGCTGCATGGAATCCACTGCATTCAATCAGGATGCTTTGGGCCATGCCTCATAAAATCCACTTCATTCAATGACGCTGCATGGAATCGACTGCATTCAATCATGCTGCATATAATCCACTGCTTACAATAGGGTTCAATTTCTTCACGCTGCATGGAATCCACTGCATTCAATCACGCTGCATGGAATCCACTGCATTCCATCGGGATGCATGTTCCCACGCTGCATGGAGTACACTGCATTCGATCAAAATGCATGGAATCCACTGCATTCAATCGGGATGCTTTGGGCCATGCTGCATACAATCCACTGCATTCAATCGGGATGCATTGGGCCTCACTGCATGGACTCCACTGCATATAATCGGGATCCATTACACCACAATGCCTGGAATCATCTGCATTCAATGACGCTGCATCTAATCCACTGCATTCAATCGGGATGCATTTTACCAGGCTGCATGGAATCCATGCATTCATCACGCTGCATGGACTCCACTGCATACAATCGGGATCCATTGCGCCACAATGCATGGAATCCTCTGCATTCAATCAGGATGCTTTGAGCCATTCTGCATAAAATCCACTGCATTCAATCATGCTCCATTAAATCCACTGCATTCAATCAGGCTGCATAAAATACACTGCATTCAATAGGGTTCCATTACTTCACACTTCATGGAATAGTGCATTCAATCACGCTTCATGGAATCCACTGCATTCAATCGGGATTCATTTTACCACGCTGCATGGAGTTCACTGCATTCAATCACAATGCATGGAATCCACTGCATTCAATCGGGATGCTTTGGGCCATGCCTCATAAAATCCACTGCATTCAACGACGCTGCATGGAATCCACCGAATTTAACTGGGATACATTATACTAAGCTGTATCGAATCCACTGCATTCAATCAGGATGCATTTTACCATATGGCATGGAGTTCACTGCATTCAATCATGCTACACGTAATCCACTGCATTCAATCAGGATGCTTTGGGCCATGCTGCATAAAATCCACTGCATTCAATCATGCTGCACGTAATCCACTGCATTCAATCGGGATGCATTTTACCAGGCTGCATGGAATCCACTGCATTCAATCACGCTGCATGGAATCCACTGCATTCAATCGGGATGCATTTTACCAGGCTGCATGGAATCCACTGCATTCAATCACGCTGCATGGAATCCACTGCATTCAATCACGCTGCATGGAATCCACTGTATTCAATCAGGATGCATTTTACCAGGCTGCCTGGAATCCATGCATTCATCACACTGCATGGACTCCACTGCATACAATCGGGATCCATTGCGCCACAATGCATGGAATACTCTGCATTCAATGATACTCCATGGACTCCACTGCATTCAATCAGGATGCTTTGGGCCATGCTGCATAAAATCCACTGCATTTAATCATGCTGCATGGAATCCACTGCATTCAATCATGCTGCATAATATCCACTGCATTCAAAATGTTCCATTTCTTCACGCTGCATGGAATCCACTGCATTCAATCGGGATGCATTTTACCTCGCTGCATGGAGTACACTGCATTCAATCTCAATGCATGGAAACCACTGCATTCAATCGGGATGCTTTGGGCCATGCTGCAAAAAATCCACTGCAATCAATCAGGATGCATTGGGCCTCGCTGCATGAACTCCACTGCATACAATCGCGATCCATTGCGCCACAATGCATGGAATCCTCTGCATTCAATGATGCTGCATGGAATCCACTGCATTCAATCAGGATGCATTTTACCACACTGCATGGAGTACACTGCATTCAATCACAATGGATGGAATCCAATGCATTCAATCGGGATGCTTTGGGCCATGCTGCAAAAAATCCACTGCATTCAATCGGGATGCACTGGGCCTCGCTGAATGGACTCCACTGCATTCAATTGGTATCCATTGCGCTGCAATGCATGGAATCCTCTGCATTCAATGATGCTGCATGGAATCCACTGCATTCAATCGGGATGCATTTTACCACACTGCATGGAGTACACTGCATTCAATCACAATGGATGGAATCCACTGCATTCAATCATGCTGCATGGAATCCACTGCATTCAATCATGCTGCATAATATCCACTGCATTCTAAATGTTCCATTTCTTCACGCTGCATGGAATCCACTGCATTCCATCGGGATGCATGTTCCCACGCTGCATGGAGTACACTGCATTCAATCAAAATGCATGGAATCCACTGCATTCAATCGGGATGCTTTGGGCCATGCTGCATACAATCCACTGCATTCAATCGGGATGCATTGGGCCTCACTGCATGGACTCCACTGCATATAATCGGGATCCATTACACCACAATGCCTGGAATCATCTGCATTCAATGACGCTGCATCTAATCCACTGCATTCAATCGGGATGCATTTTACCAGGCTGCATGGAATCCATGCATTCATCACGCTGCATGGACTCCACTGCATACAATCGGGATCCATTGCGCCACAATGCATGGAATCCTCTGCATTCAATCAGGATGCTTTGAGCCATTCTGCATAAAATCCACTGCATTCAATCATGCTCCATTAAATCCACTGCATTCAATCAGGCTGCATAAAATACACTGCATTCAATAGGGTTCCATTACTTCACACTTCATGGAATAGTGCATTCAATCACGCTTCATGGAATCCACTGCATTCAATCGGGATTCATTTTACCACGCTGCATGGAGTTCACTGCATTCAATCACAATGCATGGAATCCACTGCATTCAATCGGGATGCTTTGGGCCATGCCTCATAAAATCCACTGCATTCAACGACGCTGCATGGAATCCACCGAATTTAACTGGGATACATTATACTAAGCTGTATCGAATCCACTGCATTCAATCAGGATGCATTTTACCATATGGCATGGAGTTCACTGCATTCAATCATGCTACACGTAATCCACTGCATTCAATCAGGATGCTTTGGGCCATGCTGCATAAAATCCACTGCATTCAATCATGCTGCACGTAATCCACTGCATTCAATCGGGATGCATTTTACCAGGCTGCATGGAATCCACTGCATTCAATCACGCTGCATGGAATCCACTGCATTCAATCGGGATGCATTTTACCAGGCTGCATGGAATCCACTGCATTCAATCACGCTGCATGGAATCCACTGCATTCAATCACGCTGCATGGAATCCACTGTATTCAATCAGGATGCATTTTACCAGGCTGCCTGGAATCCATGCATTCATCACACTGCATGGACTCCACTGCATACAATCGGGATCCATTGCGCCACAATGCATGGAATACTCTGCATTCAATGATACTCCATGGACTCCACTGCATTCAATCAGGATGCTTTGGGCCATGCTGCATAAAATCCACTGCATTTAATCATGCTGCATGGAATCCACTGCATTCAATCATGCTGCATAATATCCACTGCATTCAAAATGTTCCATTTCTTCACGCTGCATGGAATCCACTGCATTCAATCGGGATGCATTTTACCTCGCTGCATGGAGTACACTGCATTCAATCTCAATGCATGGAAACCACTGCATTCAATCGGGATGCTTTGGGCCATGCTGCAAAAAATCCACTGCAATCAATCAGGATGCATTGGGCCTCGCTGCATGAACTCCACTGCATACAATCGCGATCCATTGCGCCACAATGCATGGAATCCTCTGCATTCAATGATGCTGCATGGAATCCACTGCATTCAATCAGGATGCATTTTACCACACTGCATGGAGTACACTGCATTCAATCACAATGGATGGAATCCAATGCATTCAATCGGGATGCTTTGGGCCATGCTGCAAAAAATCCACTGCATTCAATCGGGATGCACTGGGCCTCGCTGAATGGACTCCACTGCATTCAATTGGTATCCATTGCGCTGCAATGCATGGAATCCTCTGCATTCAATGATGCTGCATGGAATCCACTGCATTCAATCGGGATGCATTTTACCACACTGCATGGAGTACACTGCATTCAATCACAATGGATGGAATCCACTGCATTCAATCATGCTGCATGGAATCCACTGCATTCAATCATGCTGCATAATATCCACTGCATTCTAAATGTTCCATTTCTTCACGCTGCATGGAATCCACTGCATTCCATCGGGATGCATGTTCCCACGCTGCATGGAGTACACTGCATTCAATCAAAATGCAAGGAATCCACTGCATTAAATCGGGATGCTTTGGGCCATGCTGCATACAATCCACTGCATTCAATCGGGATGCATTGGGCCTCACTGCATGGACTCCACTTCATATAATCGGGATCCATTACACCACAATGCATGGAATCATCTGCATTCATTGACGCTGCATGGAATCCACTGCATTCAATCGGGATGCATTTTAACAGGCTGCATGGAATCCATGCATTCATCACGCTGCATGGACTCCACTGCATACAATCGGGATCCATTGTGCCACAATGCATGGAATCCACTGCATTCAATCAGGATGCATTTTAATAAGCTGCATGGAATCCATTCAGTCATCACGCTGCATGGACTCCGCTGCATACAGTCGGGATCCATTACGCCGCAATGCATGGAATCCTCTGCATTCAATCACGCTGCATGGAATCCCCTGCATTCAATCGGGATGCTTTGGGCCATGCTGCAAAAAAATCCACTGCATTCAATCGGGATGCATTGGGCCTCGCTTCATGGACTCCAGTGCATACAGTCGGGATCCATGGCACCAAAATGCATGGAATCCTCTGCATTCAATGACGCTGCATGGAATCCACTGCATTCAATCAGGATGCTTTGGGCCATGCCTCATAAAATCCACTTCATTCAATGACGCTGCATGGAATCGACTGCATTCAATCATGCTGCATATAATCCACTGCTTACAATAGGGTTCAATTTCTTCACGCTGCATGGAATCCACTGCATTCAATCACGCTGCATGGAATCCACTGCATTCCATCGGGATGCATGTTCCCACGCTGCATGGAGTACACTGCATTCAATCAAAATGCATGGAATCCACTGCATTCAATCGGGATGCTTTGGGCCATGCTGCATACAATCCACTGCATTCAATCGGGATGCATTGGGCCTCACTGCATGGACTCCACTGCATATAATCGGGATCCATTACACCACAATGCCTGGAATCATCTGCATTCAATGACGCTGCCTGGAATCCACTGCATTCAATCGGGATGCATTTTACCAGGCTGCATGGAATCCATGCATTCATCACGCTGCATGGACTCCACTGCATACAATCGGGATCCATTGCGCCACAATGCATGGAATCCTCTGCATTCAATCAGGATGCTTTGAGCCATTCTGCATAAAATCCACTGCATTCAATCATGCTCCATTAAATCCACTGCATTCAATCAGGCTGCATAAAATACACTGCATTCAATAGGGTTCCATTACTTCACACTTCATGGAATAGTGCATTCAATCACGCTTCATGGAATCCACTGCATTCAATCGGGATTCATTTTACCACGCTGCATGGAGTTCACTGCATTCAATCACAATGCATGGAATCCACTGCATTCAATCGGGATGCTTTGGGCCATGCCTCATAAAATCCACTGCATTCAACGACGCTGCATGGAATCCACCGAATTTAACTGGGATACATTATACTAAGCTGTATCGAATCCACTGCATTCAATCAGGATGCATTTTACCATATGGCATGGAGTTCACTGCATTCAATCATGCTACACGTAATCCACTGCATTCAATCAGGATGCTTTGGGCCATGCTGCATAAAATCCACTGCATTCAATCATGCTGCACGTAATCCACTGCATTCAATCGGGATGCATTTTACCAGGCTGCATGGAATCCACTGCATTCAATCACGCTGCATGGAATCCACTGCATTCAATCGGGATGCATTTTACCAGGCTGCATGGAATCCACTGCATTCAATCACGCTGCATGGAATCCACTGCATTCAATCACGCTGCATGGAATCCACTGCATTCAATCGGGATGCAATTTACCACGCTGAATGGAGTACACTGCATTCAATCACGCTGCATGGAATCCCCTGCATTCAATCGGGATGCTTTGGGCCATGCTTCAAAAAAATCCACTTCATTCAATCGGGATGCTTTGGGCCTCGCTTCATGGACTCCAGTGCATACAGTCGGGATCCATTGCACCAAAATGCATGGAATCCTCTGCATTCAATGACGCTGCATGGAATCCACTGCATTCAATCAGGATGCTTTGGGCCCTGCCTCATAAAATCCACTTCATTCAATGACGCTGCATGGAATCGACTGCATTCAATCATGCTGCATATAATCCACTGCTTACAATAGGGTTCAATTTCTTCACGCTGCATGGAATCCACTGCATTCAATCACGCTGCATGGAATCCACTGCATTCCATCGGGATGCATGTTCCCACGCTGCATGGAGTACACTGCATTCGATCAAAATGCATGGAATCCACTGCATTCAATCGGGATGCTTTGGGCCATGCTGCATACAATCCACTGCATTCAATCGGGATGCATTGGGCCTCACTGCATGGACTCCACTGCATATAATCGGGATCCATTACACCACAATGCCTGGAATCATCTGCATTCAATGACGCTGCATGGAAACCACTGCATTCAATCGGGATGCATTTTACCAGGCTGCATGGAATCCATGCATTCATCACGCTGCATGGACTCCACTGCATACAATCGGGATCCATTGCGCCACAATGCATGGAATCCTCTGCATTCAATCAGGATGCTTTGAGCCATTCTGCATAAAATCCACTGCATTCAATCATGCTCCATTAAATCCACTGCATTCAATCAGGCTGCATAAAATACACTGCATTCAATAGGGTTCCATTACTTCACACTTCATGGAATAGTGCATTCAATCACGCTTCATGGAATCCACTGCATTCAATCGGGATTCATTTTACCACGCTGCATGGAGTTCACTGCATTCAATCACAATGCATGGAATCCACTGCATTCAATCGGGATGCTTTGGGCCATGCCTCATAAAATCCACTGCATTCAACGACGCTGCATGGAATCCACCGAATTTAACTGGGATACATTATACTAAGCTGTATCGAATCCACTGCATTCAATCAGGATGCATTTTACCATATGGCATGGAGTTCACTGCATTCAATCATGCTACACGTAATCCACTGCATTCAATCAGGATGCTTTGGGCCATGCTGCATAAAATCCACTGCATTCAATCATGCTGCACGTAATCCACTGCATTCAATCGGGATGCATTTTACCAGGCTGCATGGAATCCACTGCATTCAATCACGCTGCATGGAATCCACTGCATTCAATCGGGATGCATTTTACCAGGCTGCATGGAATCCACTGCATTCAATCACGCTGCATGGAATCCACTGCATTCAATCACGCTGCATGGAATCCACTGTATTCAATCAGGATGCATTTTACCAGGGGGCCTGGAATCCATGCATTCATCACACTGCATGGACTCCACTGCATACAATCGGGATCCATTGCGCCACAATGCATGGAATACTCTGCATTCAATGATACTCCATGGACTCCACTGCATTCAATCAGGATGCTTTGGGCCATGCTGCATAAATTCCACTGCATTTAATCATGCTGCATGGAATCCACTGCATTCAATCATGCTGCATAATATCCACTGCATTCAAAATGTTCCATTTCTTCACGCTGCATGGAATCCACTGCATTCAATCGGGATTCATTTTACCACGCTGCATGGAGTTCACTGCATTCAATCACAATGCATGGAATCCACTGCATTCAATCGGGATGCTTTGGGCCATGCCTCATAAAATCCACTGCATTCAACGACGCTGCATGGAATCCACCGAATTTAACTGGGATACATTATACTAAGCTGTATCGAATCCACTGCATTCAATCAGGATGCATTTTACCATATGGCATGGAGTTCACTGCATTCAATCATGCTACACGTAATCCACTGCATTCAATCAGAATGCTTTGGGCCATGCTGCATAAAATCCACTGCATTCAATCATGCTGCACGTATTCCACTGCATTCAATCGGGATGCATTTTACCAGGCTGCATGGAATCCACTGCCTTCAATCACGCTGCATGGAATCCACTGCATTCAATCGGGATGCATTTTACCAGGCTGCATGGAATCCACTGCCTTCAATCACGCTGCATGGAATCCACTGCATTCAATCGGGATGCATTTTACCAGGCTGCATGGAATCCACTGCATTCAATCACGCTGCATGGAATCCACTGCATTCAATCACGCTGCATGGAATCCACTGTATTCAATCAGGATGCATTTTACCAGGCTGCCTGGAATCCATGCATTCATTACACTGCATGGACTCCACTGCATGCAATCGGGATCCATTGCGCCACAATGCATGGAATACTCTGCATTCAATGATACTCCATGGACTCCACTGCATTCAATCAGGATGCTTTGGGCCATGCTGCATAAATTCCACTGCATTTAATCATGCTGCATGGAATCCACTGCATTCAATCATGCTGCATAATATCCACTGCATTCAAAATGTTCCATTTCTTCACGCTGCATGGAATCCACTGCATTCAATCGGGATGCATTTTACCTCGCTGCATGGAGTACACTGCATTCAATCTCAATGCATGGAATCCACTGCATTCAATCGGGATGCTTTGGGCCATGCTGCAAAAAATCCACTGCAATCAATCAGGATGCATTGGGCCTCGCTGCATGGACTCCACTGCATACAATCGCGATCCATTGCGCCACAATGCATGGAATCATCTGCATGCAATGATGCTGCATGGAATCCACTGCATTCCATCGGGATGCATTTTACCACACTGCATGGAGTACACTGCATTCAATCACAATGGATGGAATCCAATGCATTCAATCGGGATGCTTTGGGCCATGCTGCAGAAAATCCACTGCATTCAATCGGGATGCACTGGGCCTCGCTGCATGGACTCCACTGCATTCAATTGGTATCCATTGCGCTGCAATGCATGGAATCCTCTGCATTCAATGACGCTGCATGGAATCCACTGCATTCAATCGGGATGCATTTTACCAGGCTGCATGGAATCCATGCATTCATCACGCTGCATGGACTCCACTGCATACAATCGGGATCCATTGCGCCACAATGCATGGAATCCTCTGCATTCAATGATGCTCCATGGACTCCACTGCATTCAATCAGGATGCTTTGGGCCATGCTGCATAAAATCCACTGCATTCAATCATGCTGCATTAAATCCACTGCATTCAATCAGGCTGCATAAAATACACTGCATTCAATAGGGTTCCATTACTTCACACTTCATGGAATACAGTGCATTCAATCACGCTTCATGGAATCCACTGCATTCAATCGGGATGCATTTTACCACGCTGCATGGAGTTCACTGCATTCAATCACAATGCATGGAATCCACTGCATTCAATCGGGATGCTTTGGGCCATGCCTCATAAAATCCACTGCATTCAACGACGCTGCATGGAATCCACCGAATTTAACTGGGATACATTATACTAAGCTGTATCGAATCCACTGCATTCAATCAGGATGCATTTTACCATATGGCATGGAGTTCACTGCATTCAATCATTCTACACGTAATCCACTGCATTCAATCAGGATGCATTTTACCAGGCTGCATGGAATCCACTGCATTCAATCACGCTGCATGGAATCCACTGCATTCAATCACGCTGCATGGAATCCACTGTATTCAATCAGGATGCATTTTACCAGGCTGCCTGGAATCCATGCATTCATCACACTGCATGGACTCCACTGCATACAATCGGGATCCATTGCGCCACAATGCATGGAATACTCTGCATTCAATGATACTCCATGGACTCCACTGCATTCAATCAGGATGCTTTGGGCCATGCTGCATAAAATCCACTGCATTTAATCATGCTGCATGGAATCCACTGCATTCAATCATGCTGCATAATATCCACTGCATTCAAAATGTTCCATTTCTTCACGCTGCATGGAATCCACTGCATACAATCGGGATCCATTGCGCCACAATGCATGGAATCCTCTGCATTCAATGATGCTCCATAGACTCCACTGCATTCAATCAGGATGATTTGGGCCATGCTGCATAAAATCCACTGCATTCAATCATGCTGCATTAAATCCACTGCATTCAATCAGGCTGCATAAAATACACTGCATTCAATAGGGTTCCATTACTTCACACTTCATGGAATACAGTGCATTCAATCACGCTTCATGGAATCCACTGCATTCAATCGGGATTCATTTTACCACGCTGCATGGAGTTCACTGCATTCAATCACAATGCATGGAATCCACTGCATTCAATCGGGATGCTTTGGGCCATGCCTCATAAAATCCACTGCATTCAACGACGCTGCATGGAATCCACCGAATTTAACTGGGATACATTATACTAAGCTGTATCGAATCCACTGCATTCAATCAGGATGCATTTTACCATATGGCATGGAGTTCACTGCATTCAATCATGCTACACGTAATCCACTGCATTCAATCAGAATGCTTTGGGCCATGCTGCATAAAATCCACTGCATTCAATCATGCTGCACGTAATCCACTGCATTCAATCGGGATGCATTTTACCAGGCTGCATGGAATCCACTGCCTTCAATCACGCTGCATGGAATCCACTGCATTCAATCGGGATGCATTTTACCAGGCTGCATGGAATCCACTGCCTTCAATCACGCTGCATGGAATCCACTGCATTCAATCGGGATGCATTTTACCAGGCTGCATGGAATCCACTGCATTCAATCACGCTGCATGGAATCCACTGCATTCAATCACGCTGCATGGAATCCACTGTATTCAATCAGGATGCATTTTACCAGGCTGCCTGGAATCCATGCATTCATTACACTGCATGGACTCCACTGCATGCAATCGGGATCCATTGCGCCACAATGCATGGAATACTCTGCATTCAATGATACTCCATGGACTCCACTGCATTCAATCAGGATGCTTTGGGCCATGCTGCATAAATTCCACTGCATTTAATCATGCTGCATGGAATCCACTGCATTCAATCATGCTGCATAATATCCACTGCATTCAAAATGTTCCATTTCTTCACGCTGCATGGAATCCACTGCATTCAATCGGGATGCATTTTACCTCGCTGCATGGAGTACACTGCATTCAATCTCAATGCATGGAATCCACTGCATTCAATCGGGATGCTTTGGGCCATGCTGCAAAAAATCCACTGCAATCAATCAGGATGCATTGGGCCTCGCTGCATGGACTCCACTGCATACAATCGCGATCCATTGCGCCACAATGCATGGAATCATCTGCATGCAATGATGCTGCATGGAATCCACTGCATTCCATCGGGATGCATTTTACCACACTGCATGGAGTACACTGCATTCAATCACAATGGATGGAATCCAATGCATTCAATCGGGATGCTTTGGGCCATGCTGCAGAAAATCCACTGCATTCAATCGGGATGCACTGGGCCTCGCTGAATGGACTCCACTGCATTCAATTGGTATCCATTGCGCTGCAATGCATGGAATCCTCTGCATTCAATGATGCTGCATGGAATCCACTGCATTCAATCGGGATGCATTTTACCACACTGCATGGAGTACACTGCATTCAATCACAATGGATGGAATCCACTGCATTCAATCATGCTGCATGGAATCCACTGCATTCAATCATGCTGCATAATATCCACTGCATTCTAAATGTTCCATTTCTTCACGCTGCATGGAATCCACTGCATTCCATCGGGATGCATGTTCCCACGCTGCATGGAGTACACTGCATTCAATCAAAATGCAAGGAATCCACTGCATTCAATCGGGATGCTTTGGGCCATGCTGCATACAATCCACTGCATTCAATCGGGATGCATTGGGCCTCACTGCATGGACTCCACTTCATATAATCGGGATCCATTACACCACAATGCATGGAATCATCTGCATTCATTGACGCTGCATGGAATCCACTGCATTCAATCGGGATGCATTTTAACAGGCTGCATGGAATCCATGCATTCATCACGCTGCATGGACTCCACTGCATACAATCGGGATCCATTGTGCCACAATGCATGGAATCCACTGCATTCAATCAGGATGCATTTTAATAAGCTGCATGGAATCCATTCAGTCATCACGCTGCATGGACTCCGCTGCATACAGTCGGGATCCATTACGCCGCAATGCATGGAATCCTCTGCATTCAATCACGCTGCATGGAATCCACTGCATTCAATCGGGATGCAATTTACCACGCTGAATGGAGTACACTGCCTTCAATCACGCTGCATGGAATCCCCTGCATTCAATCGGGATGCTTTGGGCCATGCTGCAAAAAAATCCACTGCATTCAATCGGGATGCATTGGGCCTCGCTTCATGGACTCCAGTGCATACAGTCGGGATCCATGGCACCAAAATGCATGGAATCCTCTGCATTCAATGACGCTGCATGGAATCCACTGCATTCAATCAGGATGCTTTGGGCCATGCCTCATAAAATCCACTTCATTCAATGACGCTGCATGGAATCGACTGCATTCAATCATGCTGCATATAATCCACTGCTTACAATAGGGTTCAATTTCTTCACGCTGCATGGAATCCACTGCATTCAATCACGCTGCATGGAATCCACTGCATTCCATCGGGATGCATGTTCCCACGCTGCATGGAGTACACTGCATTCAATCAAAATGCATGGAATCCACTGCATTCAATCGGGATGCTTTGGGCCATGCTGCATACAATCCACTGCATTCAATCGGGATGCATTGGGCCTCACTGCATGGACTCCACTGCATATAATCGGGATCCATTACACCACAATGCCTGGAATCATCTGCATTCAATGACGCTGCCTGGAATCCACTGCATTCAATCGGGATGCATTTTACCAGGCTGCATGGAATCCATGCATTCATCACGCTGCATGGACTCCACTGCATACAATCGGGATCCATTGCGCCACAATGCATGGAATCCTCTGCATTCAATCAGGATGCTTTGAGCCATTCTGCATAAAATCCACTGCATTCAATCATGCTCCATTAAATCCACTGCATTCAATCAGGCTGCATAAAATACACTGCATTCAATAGGGTTCCATTACTTCACACTTCATGGAATAGTGCATTCAATCACGCTTCATGGAATCCACTGCATTCAATCGGGATTCATTTTACCACGCTGCATGGAGTTCACTGCATTCAATCACAATGCATGGAATCCACTGCATTCAATCGGGATGCTTTGGGCCATGCCTCATAAAATCCACTGCATTCAACGACGCTGCATGGAATCCACCGAATTTAACTGGGATACATTATACTAAGCTGTATCGAATCCACTGCATTCAATCAGGATGCATTTTACCATATGGCATGGAGTTCACTGCATTCAATCATGCTACACGTAATCCACTGCATTCAATCAGGATGCTTTGGGCCATGCTGCATAAAATCCACTGCATTCAATCATGCTGCACGTAATCCACTGCATTCAATCGGGATGCATTTTACCAGGCTGCATGGAATCCACTGCATTCAATCACGCTGCATGGAATCCACTGCATTCAATCGGGATGCATTTTACCAGGCTGCATGGAATCCACTGCATTCAATCACGCTGCATGGAATCCACTGCATTCAATCACGCTGCATGGAATCCACTGCATTCAATCGGGATGCAATTTACCACGCTGAATGGAGTACACTGCATTCAATCACGCTGCATGGAATCCCCTGCATTCAATCGGGATGCTTTGGGCCATGCTTCAAAAAAATCCACTTCATTCAATCGGGATGCTTTGGGCCTCGCTTCATGGACTCCAGTGCATACAGTCGGGATCCATTGCACCAAAATGCATGGAATCCTCTGCATTCAATGACGCTGCATGGAATCCACTGCATTCAATCAGGATGCTTTGGGCCCTGCCTCATAAAATCCACTTCATTCAATGACGCTGCATGGAATCAACTGCATTCAATCATGCTGCATATAATCCACTGCTTACAATAGGGTTCAATTTCTTCACGCTGCATGGAATCCACTGCATTCAATCACGCTGCATGGAATCCACTGCATTCCATCGGGATGCATGTTCCCACGCTGCATGGAGTACACTGCATTCGATCAAAATGCATGGAATCCACTGCATTCAATCGGGATGCTTTGGGCCATGCTGCATACAATCCACTGCATTCAATCGGGATGCATTGGGCCTCACTGCATGGACTCCACTGCATATAATCGGGATCCATTACACCACAATGCCTGGAATCATCTGCATTCAATGACGCTGCATGGAAACCACTGCATTCAATCGGGATGCATTTTACCAGGCTGCATGGAATCCATGCATTCATCACGCTGCATGGACTCCACTGCATACAATCGGGATCCATTGCGCCACAATGCATGGAATCCTCTGCATTCAATCAGGATGCTTTGGGCCATGCTGCATAAAATCCACTGCATTCAATCATGCTCCATTAAATCCACTGCATTCAATCAGGCTGCATAAAATACACTGCATTCAATAGGGTTCCATTACTTCACACTTCATGGAATACAGTGCATTCAATCACGCTTCATGGAATCCACTGCATTCAATCGGGATTCATTTTACCACGCTGCATGGAGTTCACTGCATTCAATCACAATGCATGGAATCCACTGCATTCAATCGGGATGCTTTGGGCCATGCCTCATAAAATCCACTGCATTCAACGACGCTGCATGGAATCCACCGAATTTAACTGGGATACATTATACTAAGCTGTATCGAATCCACTGCATTCAATCAGGATGCATTTTACCATATGGCATGGAGTTCACTGCATTCAATCATGCTACACGTAATCCACTGCATTCAATCAGGATGCTTTGGGCCATGCTGCATAAAATCCACTGCATTCAATCATGCTGCACGTAATCCACTGCATTCAATCGGGATGCATTTTACCAGGCTGCATGGAATCCACTGCATTCAATCACGCTGCATGGAATCCACTGCATTCAATCGGGATGCATTTTACCAGGCTGCATGGAATCCACTGCATTCAATCACGCTGCATGGAATCCACTGCATTCAATCACGCTGCATGGAATCCACTGTATTCAATCAGGATGCATTTTACCAGGCTGCCTGGAATCCATGCATTCATCACACTGCATGGACTCCACTGCATACAATCGGGATCCATTGCGCCACAATGCATGGAATACTCTGCATTCAATGATACTCCATGGACTCCACTGCATTCAATCAGGATGCTTTGGGCCATGCTGCATAAAATCCACTGCATTTAATCATGCTGCATGGAATCCACTGCATTCAATCATGCTGCATAATATCCACTGCATTCAAAATGTTCCATTTCTTCACGCTGCATGGAATCCACTGCATTCAATCGGGATGCATTTTACCTCGCTGCATGGAGTACACTGCATTCAATCTCAATGCATGGAATCCATGCATTCAATCGGGATGCTTTGGGCCATGCTGCAAAAAATCCACTGCAATCAATCAGGATGCATTGGGCCTCGCTGCATGAACTCTACTGCATACAATCGCGATCCATTGCGCCACAATGCATGGAATCCTCTGCATTCAATGATGCTGCATGGAATCCACTGCATTCAATCATGCTGCATAATATCCACTGCATTCAAAATGTTCCATTTCTTCACGCTGCATGGAATCCACTGCATACAATCGGGATCCATTGCGCCACAATGCATGGAATCCTCTGCATTCAATGATGCTCCATAGACTCCACTGCATTCAATCAGGATGATTTGGGCCATGCTGCATAAAATCCACTGCATTCAATCATGCTGCATTAAATCCACTGCATTCAATCAGGCTGCATAAAATACACTGCATTCAATAGGGTTCCATTACTTCACACTTCATGGAATACAGTGCATTCAATCACGCTTCATGGAATCCACTGCATTCAATCGGGATTCATTTTACCACGCTGCATGGAGTTCACTGCATTCAATCACAATGCATGGAATCCACTGCATTCAATCGGGATGCTTTGGGCCATGCCTCATAAAATCCACTGCATTCAACGACGCTGCATGGAATCCACCGAATTTAACTGGGATACATTATACTAAGCTGTATCGAATCCACTGCATTCAATCAGGATGCATTTTACCATATGGCATGGAGTTCACTGCATTCAATCATGCTACACGTAATCCACTGCATTCAATCAGAATGCTTTGGGCCATGCTGCATAAAATCCACTGCATTCAATCATGCTGCACGTAATCCACTGCATTCAATCGGGATGCATTTTACCAGGCTGCATGGAATCCACTGCCTTCAATCACGCTGCATGGAATCCACTGCATTCAATCGGGATGCATTTTACCAGGCTGCATGGAATCCACTGCCTTCAATCACGCTGCATGGAATCCACTGCATTCAATCGGGATGCATTTTACCAGGCTGCATGGAATCCACTGCATTCAATCACGCTGCATGGAATCCACTGCATTCAATCACGCTGCATTCAATCCACTGTATTCAATCAGGATGCATTTTACCAGGCTGCCTGGAATCCATGCATTCATTACACTGCATGGACTCCACTGCATGCAATCGGGATCCATTGCGCCACAATGCATGGAATACTCTGCATTCAATGATACTCCATGGACTCCACTGCATTCAATCAGGATGCTTTGGGCCATGCTGCATAAAATCCACTGCATTTAATCATGCTGCATGGAATCCACTGCATTCAATCATGCTGCATAATATCCACTGCATTCAAAATGTTCCATTTCTTCACGCTGCATGGAATCCACTGCATTCAATCGGGATGCATTTTACCTCGCTGCATGGAGTACACTGCATTCAATCTCAATGCATGGAATCCACTGCATTCAATCGGGATGCTTTGGGCCATGCTGCAAAAAATCCACTGCAATCAATCAGGATGCATTGGGCCTCGCTGCATGGACTCCACCGCATACAATCGCGATCCATTGCGCCACAATGCATGGAATCATCTGCATGCAATGATGCTGCATGGAATCCACTGCATTCCATCGGGATGCATTTTACCACACTGCATGGAGTACACTGCATTCAATCACAATGGATGGAATCCAATGCATTCAATCGGGATGCTTTGGGCCATGCTGCAGAAAATCCACTGCATTCAATCGGGATGCACTGGGCCTCGCTGCATGGACTCCACTGCATTCAATTGGTATCCATTGCGCTGCAATGCATGGAATCCTCTGCATTCAATGACGCTGCATGGAATCCACTGCATTCAATCGGGATGCATTTTACCAGGCTGCATGGAATCCATGCATTCATCACGCTGCATGGACTCCACTGCATACAATCGGGATCCATTGCGCCACAATGCATGGAATCCTCTGCATTCAATGATGCTCCATGGACTCCACTGCATTCAATCAGGATGCTTTGGGCCATGCTGCATAAAATCCACTGCATTCAATCATGCTGCATTAAATCCACTGCATTCAATCAGGCTGCATAAAATACACTGCATTCAATAGGGTTCCATTACTTCACACTTCATGGAATACAGTGCATTCAATCACGCTTCATGGAATCCACTGCATTCAATCGGGATGCATTTTACCACGCTGCATGGAGTTCACTGCATTCAATCACAATGCATGGAATCCACTGCATTCAATCGGGATGCTTTGGGCCATGCCTCATAAAATCCACTGCATTCAACGACGCTGCATGGAATCCACCGAATTTAACTGGGATACATTATACTAAG
This sequence comes from Sus scrofa, assembly GCF_054392235.1. Lineage (NCBI taxonomy): Eukaryota > Metazoa > Chordata > Mammalia > Artiodactyla > Suidae > Sus > Sus scrofa. The sequence continues at coordinate 5,508,114 of NC_139399.1, forward strand.
CTGTATCGAATCCACTGCATTCAATCAGGATGCATTTTACCATATGGCATGGAGTTCACTGCATTCAATCATTCTACACGTAATCCACTGCATTCAATCAGGATGCATTTTACCAGGCTGCATGGAATCCACTGCATTCAATCACGCTGCATGGAATCCACTGCATTCAATCACGCTGCATGGAATCCACTGTATTCAATCAGGATGCATTTTACCAGGCTGCCTGGAATCCATGCATTCATCACACTGCATGGACTCCACTGCATACAATCGGGATCCATTGCGCCACAATGCATGGAATACTCTGCATTCAATGATACTCCATGGACTCCACTGCATTCAATCAGGATGCTTTGGGCCATGCTGCATAAAATCCACTGCATTTAATCATGCTGCATGGAATCCACTGCATTCAATCATGCTGCATAATATCCACTGCATTCAAAATGTTCCATTTCTTCACGCTGCATGGAATCCACTGCATACAATCGGGATCCATTGCGCCACAATGCATGGAATCATCTGCATTCAATGATGCTCCATAGACTCCACTGCATTCAATCAGGAGGATTTGGGCCATGCTGCATAAAATCCACTGCATTCAATCATGCTGCATTAAATCCACTGCATTCAATCAGGCTGCATAAAATACACTGCATTCAATAGGGTTCCATTACTTCACACTTCATGGAATACAGTGCATTCAATCACGCTTCATGGAATCCACTGCATTCAATCGGGATTCATTTTACCACGCTGCATGGAGTTCACTGCATTCAATCACAATGCATGGAATCCACTGCATTCAATCGGGATGCTTTGGGCCATGCCTCATAAAATCCACTGCATTCAACGACGCTGCATGGAATCCACCGAATTTAACTGGGATACATTATACTAAGCTGTATCGAATCCACTGCATTCAATCAGGATGCATTTTACCATATGGCATGGAGTTCACTGCATTCAATCATGCTACACGTAATCCACTGCATTCAATCAGAATGCTTTGGGCCATGCTGCATAAAATCCACTGCATTCAATCATGCTGCACGTAATCCACTGCATTCAATCGGGATGCATTTTACCAGGCTGCATGGAATCCACTGCCTTCAATCACGCTGCATGGAATCCACTGCATTCAATCGGGATGCATTTTACCAGGCTGCATGGAATCCACTGCCTTCAATCACGCTGCATGGAATCCACTGCATTCAATCGGGATGCATTTTACCAGGCTGCATGGAATCCACTGCATTCAATCACGCTGCATGGAATCCACTGCATTCAATCACGCTGCATTCAATCCACTGTATTCAATCAGGATGCATTTTACCAGGCTGCCTGGAATCCATGCATTCATTACACTGCATGGACTCCACTGCATGCAATCGGGATCCATTGCGCCACAATGCATGGAATACTCTGCATTCAATGATACTCCATGGACTCCACTGCATTCAATCAGGATGCTTTGGGCCATGCTGCATAAAATCCACTGCATTTAATCATGCTGCATGGAATCCACTGCATTCAATCATGCTGCATAATATCCACTGCATTCAAAATGTTCCATTTCTTCACGCTGCATGGAATCCACTGCATTCAATCGGGATGCATTTTACCTCGCTGCATGGAGTACACTGCATTCAATCTCAATGCATGGAATCCACTGCATTCAATCGGGATGCTTTGGGCCATGCTGCAAAAAATCCACTGCAATCAATCAGGATGCATTGGGCCTCGCTGCATGGACTCCACTGCATACAATCGCGATCCATTGCGCCACAATGCATGGAATCATCTGCATGCAATGATGCTGCATGGAATCCACTGCATTCCATCGGGATGCATTTTACCACACTGCATGGAGTACACTGCATTCAATCACAATGGATGGAATCCAATGCATTCAATCGGGATGCTTTGGGCCATGCTGCAGAAAATCCACTGCATTCAATCGGGATGCACTGGGCCTCGCTGCATGGACTCCACTGCATTCAATTGGTATCCATTGCGCTGCAATGCATGGAATCCTCTGCATTCAATGACGCTGCATGGAATCCACTGCATTCAATCGGGATGCATTTTACCAGGCTGCATGGAATCCATGCATTCATCACGCTGCATGGACTCCACTGCATACAATCGGGATCCATTGCGCCACAATGCATGGAATCCTCTGCATTCAATGATGCTCCATGGACTCCACTGCATTCAATCAGGATGCTTTGGGCCATGCTGCATAAAATCCACTGCATTCAATCATGCTGCATTAAATCCACTGCATTCAATCAGGCTGCATAAAATACACTGCATTCAATAGGGTTCCATTACTTCACACTTCATGGAATACAGTGCATTCAATCACGCTTCATGGAATCCACTGCATTCAATCGGGATGCATTTTACCACGCTGCATGGAGTTCACTGCATTCAATCACAATGCATGGAATCCACTGCATTCAATCGGGATGCTTTGGGCCATGCCTCATAAAATCCACTGCATTCAACGACGCTGCATGGAATCCACCGAATTTAACTGGGATACATTATACTAAGCTGTATCGAATCCACTGCATTCAATCAGGATGCATTTTACCATATGGCATGGAGTTCACTGCATTCAATCATTCTACACGTAATCCACTGCATTCAATCAGGATGCATTTTACCAGGCTGCATGGAATCCACTGCATTCAATCACGCTGCATGGAATCCACTGCATTCAATCACGCTGCATGGAATCCACTGTATTCAATCAGGATGCATTTTACCAGGCTGCCTGGAATCCATGCATTCATCACACTGCATGGACTCCACTGCATACAATCGGGATCCATTGCGCCACAATGCATGGAATACTCTGCATTCAATGATACTCCATGGACTCCACTGCATTCAATCAGGATGCTTTGGGCCATGCTGCATAAAATCCACTGCATTTAATCATGCTGCATGGAATCCACTGCATTCAATCATGCTGCATAATATCCACTGCATTCAAAATGTTCCATTTCTTCACGCTGCATGGAATCCACTGCATTCAATCGGGATGCATTTTACCTCGCTGCATGGAGTACACTGCATTCAATCTCAATGCATGGAATCCATGCATTCAATCGGGATGCTTTGGGCCATGCTGCAAAAAATCCACTGCAATCAATCAGGATGCATTGGGCCTCGCTGCATGAACTCCACTGCATACAATCGCGATCCATTGCGCCACAATGCATGGAATCCTCTGCATTCAATGATGCTGCATGGAATCCACTGCATTCAATCAGGATGCATTTTACCACACTGCATGGAGTACACTGCATTCAATCACAATGGATGGAATCCAATGCATTAAATCGGGATGCTTTGGGCCATGCTGCAAAAAATCCACTGCATTCAATCGGGATGCACTGGGCCTCGCTGCATGGACTCCACTGCATTCAATTGGTATCCATTGCGCTGCAATGCATGGAATCCTCTGCATTCAATGATGCTGCATGGAATCCACTGCATTCAATCGGGATACATTTTACCACACTGCATGGAGTACACTGCATTCAATCACAATGGATGGAATCCACTGCATTCAATCGGGATGCTTTGGGCCATGCTGCATACAATCCACTGCATTCAATCGGGATGCATTGGGCCTCACTGCATGGACTCCACTGCATATAATCGGGATCCATTACACCACAATGCATGGAATCATCTGCATTCAATGACGCTGCATCTAATCCACTGCATTCAATCGGGATGCATTTTACCAGGCTGCATGGAATCCATGCATTCATCACGCTGCATGGACTCCACTGCATACAATCGGGATCCATTGCGCCACAATGCATGGAATCCTCTGCATTCAATCAGGATGCTTTGGGCCATGCTGCATAAAATCCACTTCATTCAATCATGCTCCATTAAATCCACTGCATTCAATCAGGCTGCATAAAATACACTGCATTCAATAGGGTTCCATTACTTCACACTTCATGGAATACAGTGCATTCAATCACGCTTCATGGAATCCACTGCATTCAATCGGGATTCATTTTACCACGCTGCATGGAGTTCACTGCATTCAATCACAATGCATGGAATCCACTGCATTCAATCGGGATGCTTTGGGCCATGCCTCATAAAATCCACTGCATTCAACGACGCTGCATGGAATCCACCGAATTTAATTGGGATACATTATACTAAGCTGTATCGAATCCACTGCATTCAATCACGCTGCATGGAATCCACTGCATTCCATCGGGATGCATGTTCCCACGCTGCATGGAGTACACTGCATTCAATCAAAATGCATGGAATCCACTACATTCAATCGGGATGCTTTGGTCCATGCTGCATACAATCCACTGCATTCAATCGGGATGCATTGGGCCTCACTGCATGGACTCCACTGCATATAATCGGGATCCATTACACCACAATGCATGGAATCATCTGCATTCAATGACGCTGCATGGAATCCACTGCATTCAATCGGGATGCATTTTACCAGGCTGCATGGAATCCATGCATTCATCACGCTGCATGGACTCCACTGCATACAATCGGGATCCATTGCGCCACAATGTATGGAATCCTCTGCATTCAATGATGCTGCATGGACTCCACTGCATTCAATCAGGATGCTTTGGGCCATGCTGCATAAAATCCACTGCATTCAATCATGCTGCATTAAATCCACTGCATTCAATCAGGCTGCATAAAATACACTGCATTCAATAGGGTTCCATTACTTCACACTTCATGGAATACAGTGCATTCATTCACGCTTCATGGAATCCACTGCATTCAATCGGGATGCATTTTACCACGCTGCATGGAGTTCACTGCATTCAATCACAATGCATGGAATCCACTGCATTCAATCGGTATGCTTTGGGCCATGCCTCATAAAATCCACTGAATTCAACGACGCTGCATGGAATCCACCGAATTTAACTGGGATACATTATACTAAGCTGTATCGAATCCACTGCATTCAATCAGGATGGATTTTACCATATGGCATGGAGTTCAATGCATTCAATCATGCTACACGTAACCCACTGCATTCAATCAGGATGCTTTGGGCCATGCTGCATAAAATCCACTGCATTCAATCATGCTGCACGTAATCCACTGCATTCAATCGGGATGCATTTTACCAGGCTGCATGGAATCCACTGCATTCAATCACGCTGCATGGAATCCACTGCATTCAATCACGCTGCATGGAATCCACTGTATTCAATCAGGATGCATTTTACCAGGCTGCCTGGAATCCATGCATTCATCACACTGCATGGACTCCACTGCATACAATCGGGATCCATTGCGCCACAATGCATGGAATACTCTGCATTCAATGATACTCCATGGACTCCACTGCATTCAATCAGGATGCTTTGGGCCATGCTGCATAAAATCCACTGCATTTAATCATGCTGCATAGAATCCACTGCATTCAATCATGCTGCATAATATCCACTGCATTCAAAATATTCTATTTCTTTACGCTACATGGAATCCACTGCATTCAATCGGGATGCATTTTACCTCGCTGCATGGAGTACACTGCATTCAATCTCAATGCATGGAATCCACTGCATTCAATCGGGATGCTTTGGGCCATGCTGCAAAAAATCCACTGCAATCAATCAGGATGCATTGGGCCTCGCTGCATGGACTCCACTGCATACAATCGCGATCCATTGCGCCACAATGCATGGAATACTCTGCATTCAATGATGCTGCATGGAATCCACTGCATTCAATCATGCTGCATAATATCCACTGCATTCAAAATGTTCCATTTCTTCACGCTGCATGGAATCCACTGCATTCAATCAGGATGCATGTTCCCACGCTGAATGGAATACACTGCATTCAATCAAAATGCATGGAATCCACTACATTCAATCGGGATGCTTTGGGCCATGCTGCATACAATCCACTGCATTCAATCGGGATGCATTGGGCCTCACTGCATGGACTCCACTGCATATAATCGGGATCCATTACACCACAATGCATGGAATCATCTGCATTCAATGACGCTGCATGGAATCCACTGCATTCAATCGGGATGCATTTTACCAGGCTGCATGGAATCCATGCATTCATCACGCTGCATGGACTCCACTGCATACAATCGGGATACATTGCGCCACAATGCATGGAATCCTCTGCATTCAATGATGCTCCAAGGACTCCACTGCATTCAATCAGGATGCTTTGGGCCATGCTGCATAAACTCCACTGCATTCAATCATGCTCCATTAAATCCACTGCATTAAATCAGGCTGCATAAAATACACTGCATTCAATAGGGTTCCATTACTTCACACTTCATGGAATACAGTGCATTCAATCACGCTTCATGGAATCCACTGCATTCAATCGGGATGCATTTTACCACGCTGCATGGAGTTCACTGCATTCAATCACAATGCATGGAATCCACTGCATTCAATCGGGATGCTTTGGGCCATGCCTCATAAAATCCACTGCATTCAACGACGCTGCATGGAATCCACCGAATTTAACTGGGATACATTATACTAAGCTGTATCGAATCCACTGCATTCAATCAGGATGCATTTTACCATATGGCATGGAGTTCACTGCATTCAATCATGCTACACGTAATCCACTGCATTCAATCAGGATGCTTTGGGCCATGCTGCATAAAATCCACTGCATTCAATCATGCTGCACGTAATCCACTGCATTCAATCGGGATGCATTTTACCAGGCTGCATGGAATCCACTGCATTCAATCACGCTGCATGGAATCCACTGCATTCAATCGGGATGCATTTTACCAGGCTGCATGGAATCCACTGCATTCAATCACGCTGCATGGAATCCACTGCATTCAATCACGCTGCATGGAATCCACTGTATTCAATCAGGATGCATTTTACCAGGCTGCCTGGAATCCATGCATTCATCACACTGCATGGACTCCACTGCATACAATCGGGATCCATTGCGCCACAATGCATGGAATACTCTGCATTCAATGATACTCCATGGACTCCACTGCATTCAATCAGGATGCTTTGGGCCATGCTGCATAAAATCCACTGCATTTAATCATGCTGCATGGAATCCACTGCATTCAATCATGCTGCATAATATCCACTGCATTCAAAATGTTCCATTTCTTCACGCTGCATGGAATCCACTGCATTCAATCGGGATGCATTTTACCTCGCTGCATGGAGTACACTGCATTCAATCTCAATGCATGGAAACCACTGCATTCAATCGGGATGCTTTGGGCCATGCTGCAAAAAATCCACTGCAATCAATCAGGATGCATTGGGCCTCGCTGCATGAACTCCACTGCATACAATCGCGATCCATTGCGCCACAATGCATGGAATCCTCTGCATTCAATGATGCTGCATGGAATCCACTGCATTCAATCAGGATGCATTTTACCACACTGCATGGAGTACACTGAATTCAATCACAATGGATGGAATCCAATGCATTCAATCGGGATGCTTTGGGCCATGCTGCAAAAAATCCACTGCATTCAATCGGGATGCACTGGGCCTCGCTGAATGGACTCCACTGCATTCAATTGGTATCCATTGCGCTGCAATGCATGGAATCCTCTGCATTCAATGATGCTGCATGGAATCCACTGCATTCAATCGGGATGCATTTTACCACACTGCATGGAGTACACTGCATTCAATCACAATGGATGGAATCCACTGCATTCAATCATGCTGCATGGAATCCACTGCATTCAATCATGCTGCATAATATCCACTGCATTCTAAATGTTCCATTTCTTCACGCTGCATGGAATCCACTGCATTCCATCGGGATGCATGTTCCCACGCTGCATGGAGTACACTGCATTCAATCAAAATGCAAGGAATCCACTGCATTCAATCGGGATGTTTGGGCCATGCTGCATACAATCCACTGCATTCAATCGGGATGCATTGGGCCTCACTGCATGGACTCCACTTCATATAATCGGGATCCATTACACCACAATGCATGGAATCATCTGCATTCATTGACGCTGCATGGAATCCACTGCATTCAATCGGGATGCATTTTACCAGGCTGCATGGAATCCATGCATTCATCACGCTGCATGGACTCCACTGCATACAATCGGGATCCATTGTGCCACAATGCATGGAATCCACTGCATTCAATCAGGATGCATTTTAATAAGCTGCATGGAATCCATTCAGTCATCACGCTGCATGGACTCCGCTGCATACAGTCGGGATCCATTACGCCACAATGCATGGAATCCTCTGCATTCAATCACGCTGCATGGAATCCCCTGCATTCAATCGGGATGCTTTGGGCCATGCTGCAAAAAAATCCACTGCATTCAATCGGGATGCATTGGGCCTCGCTTCATGGACTCCAGTGCATACAGTCGGGATCCATGGCACCAAAATGCATGGAATCCTCTGCATTCAATGACGCTGCATGGAATCCACTGCATTCAATCAGGATGCTTTGGGCCATGCCTCATAAAATCCACTTCCTTCAATGACGCTGCATGGAATCGACTGCATTCAATCATGCTGCATATAATCCACTGCTTACAATAGGGTTCAATTACTTCACGCTGCATGGAATCCACTGCATTCAATCACGCTGCATGGAATCCACTGCATTCCATCGGGATGCATGTTCCCACGCTGCATGGAGTACACTGCATTCAATCAAAATGCATGGAATCCACTGCATTCAATCGGGATGCTTTGGGCCATGCTGCATACAATCCACTGCATTCAATCGGGATGCATTGGGCCTCACTGCATGGACTCCACTGCATATAATCGGGATCCATTACACCACAATGCATGGAATCATCTGCATTCAATGACGCTGCATGGAATCCACTGCATTCAATCGGGATGCATTTTACCAGGCTGCATGGAATCCATGCATTCATCACGCTGCATGGACTCCACTGCATACAATCGGGATCCATTGCGCCACAATGCATGGAATCCTCTGCATTCAATCAGGATGCTTTGAGCCATTCTGCATAAAATCCACTGCATTCAATCATGCTCCATTAAATCCACTGCATTCAATCAGGCTGCATAAAATACACTGCATTCAATAGGGTTCCATTACTTCACACTTCATGGAATAGTGCATTCAATCACGCTTCATGGAATCCACTGCATTCAATCGGGATTCATTTTACCACGCTGCATGGAGTTCACTGCATTCAATCACAATGCATGGAATCCACTGCATTCAATCGGGATGCTTTGGGCCATGCCTCATAAAATCCACTGCATTCAACGACGCTGCATGGAATCCACCGAATTTAACTGGGATACATTATACTAAGCTGTATCGAATCCACTGCATTCAATCAGGATGCATTTTACCATATGGCATGGAGTTCACTGCATTCAATCATGCTACACGTAATCCACTGCATTCAATCAGGATGCTTTGGGCCATGCTGCATAAAATCCACTGCATTCAATCATGCTGCACGTAATCCACTGCATTCAATCGGGATGCATTTTACCAGGCTGCAAGGAATCCACTGCATTCAATCACGCTGCATGGAATCCACTGCATTCAATCGGGATGCATTTTACCAGGCTGCATGGAATCCACTGCATTCAATCACGCTGCATGGAATCCACTGCATTCAATCACGCTGCATGGAATCCACTGTATTCAATCAGGATGCATTTTACCAGGCTGCCTGGAATCCATGCATTCATCACACTGCATGGACTCCACTGCATACAATCGGGATCCATTGCGCCACAATGCATGGAATACTCTGCATTCAATGATACTCCATGGACTCCACTGCAGTCAATCAGGATGCTTTGGGCCATGCTGCATAAAATCCACTGCATTTAATCATGCTGCATGGAATCCACTGCATTCAATCATGCTGCATAATATCCACTGCATTCAAAATGTTCCATTTCTTCACGCTGCATGGAATCCACTGCATTCAATCGGGATGCATTTTACCTCGCTGCATGGAGTACACTGCATTCAATCTCAATGCATGGAAACCACTGCATTCAATCGGGATGCTTTGGGCCATGCTGCAATAAATCCAATGCAATCAATCAGGATGCATTGGGCCTCGCTGCATGAACTCCACTGCATACAATCGCGATCCATTGCGCCAAAATGCATGGAATCCTCTGCATTCAATGACGCTGCATGGAATCCACTGCATTCAATCAGGATGCTTTGGGCCCTGCCTCATAAAATCCACTTCATTCAATGACGCTGCATGGAATCGACTGCATTCAATCATGCTGCATATAATCCACTGCTTACAATAGGGTTCAATTTCTTCACGCTGCATGGAATCCACTGCATTCAATCACGCTGCATAATATCCACTGCATTCCATCGGGATGCATGTTCCCACGCTGCATGGAGTACACTGCATTCAATCAAAATGCATGGAATCCACTGCATTCAATCGGGATGCTTTGGGCCATGCTGCATACAATCCACTGCATTCAATCGGGATGCATTGGGCCTCACTGCATGGACTCCACTGCATATAATCGGGATCCATTACACCACAATGCATGGAATCATCTGCATTCAATGACGCTGCATGGAATCCACTGCATTCAATCGGGATGCATTTTACCAGGCTGCATGGAATCCATGCATTCATCACGCTGCATGGACTCCACTGCATACAATCGGGATCCATTGTGCCACAATGCATGGAATCCTCTGCATTCAATCAGGATGCTTTGAGCCATGCTGCATAAAATCCACTGCATTCAATCATGCTCCATTAAATCCACTGCATTCAATCAGGCTGCATAAAATACACTGCATTCAATAGGGTTCCATTACTTCACACTTCATGGAATACAGTGCATTCAATCACGCTTCATGGAATCCACTGCATTCAATCGGGATTCATTTTACCACGCTGCATGGAGTTCACTGCATTCAATCTCAATGCATGGAATCCACTGCATTCAATCGGGATGCTTTGGGCCATGCGGCAAAAAATCCACTGCAATCAATCAGGATGCATTGGGCCTCGCTGCATGAACTCTACTGCATACAATCGCGATCCATTGCGCCACAATGCATGGAATCCTCTGCATTCAATGATGCTGCATGGAATCCACTGCATTCAATCATGCTGCATAATATCCACTGCATTCAAAATGTTCCATTTCTTCACGCTGCATGGAATCCACTGCATACAATCGGGATCCATTGCGCCACAATGCATGGAATCCTCTGCATTCAATGATGCTCCATAGACTCCACTGCATTCAATCAGGATGATTTGGGCCATGCTGCATAAAATCCACTGCATTCAATCATGCTGCATTAAATCCACTGCATTCAATCAGGCTGCATAAAATACACTGCATTCAATAGGGTTCCATTACTTCACACTTCATGGAATACAGTGCATTCAATCACGCTTCATGGAATCCACTGCATTCAATCGGGATTCATTTTACCACGCTGCATGGAGTTCACTGCATTCAATCACAATGCATGGAATCCACTGCATTCAATCGGGATGCTTTGGGCCATGCCTCATAAAATCCACTGCATTCAACGACGCTGCATGGAATCCACCGAATTTAACTGGGATACATTATACTAAGCTGTATCGAATCCACTGCATTCAATCAGGATGCATTTTACCATATGGCATGGAGTTCACTGCATTCAATCATGCTACACGTAATCCACTGCATTCAATCAGAATGCTTTGGGCCATGCTGCATAAAATCCACTGCATTCAATCATGCTGCACGTAATCCACTGCATTCAATCGGGATGCATTTTACCAGGCTGCATGGAATCCACTGCCTTCAATCACGCTGCATGGAATTCACTGCATTCAATCGGGATGCATTTTACCAGGCTGCATGGAATCCACTGCCTTCAATCACGCTGCATGGAATCCACTGCATTCAATCGGGATGCATTTTACCAGGCTGCATGGAATCCACTGCATTCAATCACGCTGCATGGAATCCACTGCATTCAATCACGCTGCATGGAATCCACTGTATTCAATCAGGATGCATTTTACCAGGCTGCCTGGAATCCATGCATTCATTACACTGCATGGACTCCACTGCATGCAATCGGGATCCATTGCGCCACAATGCATGGAATACTCTGCATTCAATGATACTCCATGGACTCCACTGCATTCAATCAGGATGCTTTGGGCCATGCTGCATAAAATCCACTGCATTTAATCATGCTGCATGGAATCCACTGCATTCAATCATGCTGCATAATATCCACTGCATTCAAAATGTTCCATTTCTTCACGCTGCATGGAATCCACTGCATTCAATCGGGATGCATTTTACCTCGCTGCATGGAGTACACTGCATTCAATCTCAATGCATGGAATCCACTGCATTCAATCGGGATGCTTTGGGCCATGCTGCAAAAAATCCACTGCAATCAATCAGGATGCATTGGGCCTCGCTGCATGGACTCCACTGCATACAATCGCGATCCATTGCGCCACAATGCATGGAATCATCTGCATGCAATGATGCTGCATGGAATCCACTGCATTCCATCGGGATGCATTTTACCACACTGCATGGAGTACACTGCATTCAATCACAATGGATGGAATCCAATGCATTCAATCGGGATGCTTTGGGCCATGCTGCAGAAAATCCACTGCATTCAATCGGGATGCACTGGGCCTCGCTGCATGGACTCCACTGCACTCAATTGGTATCCATTGCGCTGCAATGCATGGAATCCTCTGCATTCAATGACGCTGCATGGAATCCACTGCATTCAATCGGGATGCATTTTACCAGGCTGCATGGAATCCATGCATTCATCACGCTGCATGGACTCCACTGCATACAATCGGGATCCATTGCGCCACAATGCATGGAATCCTCTGCATTCAATGATGCTCCATGGACTCCACTGCATTCAATCAGGATGCTTTGGGCCATGCTGCATAAAATCCACTGCATTCAATCATGCTGCATTAAATCCACTGCATTCAATCAGGCTGCATAAAATACACTGCATTCAATAGGGTTCCATTACTTCACACTTCATGGAATACAGTGCATTCAATCACGCTTCATGGAATCCACTGCATTCAATCGGGATGCATTTTACCACGCTGCATGGAGTTCACTGCATTCAATCACAATGCATGGAATCCACTGCATTCAATCGGGATGCTTTGGGCCATGCCTCATAAAATCCACTGCATTCAACGACGCTGCATGGAATCCACCGAATTTAACTGGGATACATTATACTAAGCTGTATCGAATCCACTGCATTCAATCAGGATGCATTTTACCATATGGCATGGAGTTCACTGCATTCAATCATTCTACACGTAATCCACTGCATTCAATCAGGATGCATTTTACCAGGCTGCATGGAATCCACTGCATTCAATCACGCTGCATGGAATCCACTGCATTCAATCACGCTGCATGGAATCCACTGTATTCAATCAGGATGCATTTTACCAGGCTGCCTGGAATCCATGCATTCATCACACTGCATGGACTCCACTGCATACAATCGGGATCCATTGCGCCACAATGCATGGAATACTCTGCATTCAATGATACTCCATGGACTCCACTGCATTCAATCAGGATGCTTTGGGCCATGCTGCATAAAATCCACTGCATTTAATCATGCTGCATGGAATCCACTGCATTCAATCATGCTGCATAATATCCACTGCATTCAAAATGTTCCATTTCTTCACGCTGCATGGAATCCACTGCATTCAATCGGGATGCATTTTACCTCGCTGCATGGAGTACACTGCATTCAATCTCAATGCATGGAATCCATGCATTCAATCGGGATGCTTTGGGCCATGCTGCAAAAAATCCACTGCAATCAATCAGGATGCATTGGGCCTCGCTGCATGAACTCCACTGCATACAATCGCGATCCATTGTGCCACAATGCATGGAATCCTCTGCATTCAATGATGCTGCATGGAATCCACTGCATTCAATCAGGATGCATTTTACCACACTGCATGGAGTACACTGCATTCAATCACAATGGATGGAATCCAATGCATTAAATCGGGATGCTTTGGGCCATGCTGCAAAAAATCCACTGCATTCAATCGGGATGCACTGGGCCTCGCTGCATGGACTCCACTGCATTCAATTGGTATCCATTGCGCTGCAATGCATGGAATCCTCTGCATTCAATGATGCTGCATGGAATCCACTGCATTCAATCGGGATACATTTTACCACACTGCATGGAGTACACTGCATTCAATCACAATGGATGGAATCCACTGCATTCAATCGGGATGCTTTGGGCCATGCTGCATACAATCCACTGCATTCAATCGGGATGCATTGGGCCTCACTGCATGGACTCCACTGCATATAATCGGGATCCATTACACCACAATGCATGGAATCATCTGCATTCAATGACGCTGCATCTAATCCACTGCATTCAATCGGGATGCATTTTACCAGGCTGCATGGAATCCATGCATTCATCACGCTGCATGGACTCCACTGCATACAATCGGGATCCATTGCGCCACAATGCATGGAATCCTCTGCATTCAATCAGGATGCTTTGGGCCATGCTGCATAAAATCCACTGCATTCAATCATGCTCCATTAAATCCACTGCATTCAATCAGGCTGCATAAAATACACTGCATTCAATAGGGTTCCATTACTTCACACTTCATGGAATACAGTGCATTCAATCACGCTTCATGGAATCCACTGCATTCAATCGGGATTCATTTTACCACGCTGCATGGAGTTCACTGCATTCAATCACAATGCATGGAATCCACTGCATTCAATCGGGATGCTTTGGGCCATGCCTCATAAAATCCACTGCATTCAACGACGCTGCATGGAATCCACCGAATTTAATTGGGATACATTATACTAAGCTGTATCGAATCCACTGCATTCAATCACGCTGCATGGAATCCACTGCATTCCATCGGGATGCATGTTCCCACGCTGCATGGAGTACACTGCATTCAATCAAAATGCATGGAATCCACTACATTCAATCGGGATGCTTTGGTCCATGCTGCATACAATCCACTGCATTCAATCGGGATGCATTGGGCCTCACTGCATGGACTCCACTGCATATAATCGGGATCCATTACACCACAATGCATGGAATCATCTGCATTCAATGACGCTGCATGGAATCCACTGCATTCAATCGGGATGCATTTTACCAGGCTGCATGGAATCCATGCATTCATCACGCTGCATGGACTCCACTGCATACAATCGGGATCCATTGCGCCACAATGTATGGAATCCTCTGCATTCAATGATGCTGCATGGACTCCACTGCATTCAATCAGGATGCTTTGGGCCATGCTGCATAAAATCCACTGCAATCAATCAGGATGCATTAAATCCACTGCATTCAATCAGGCTGCATAAAATACACTGCATTCAATAGGGTTCCATTACTTCACACTTCATGGAATACAGTGCATTCATTCACGCTTCATGGAATCCACTGCATTCAATCGGGATTCATTTTACCACGCTGCATGGAGTTCACTGCATTCAATCACAATGCATGGAATCCACTGCATTCAATCGGGATGCTTTGGGCCATGCCTCATAAAATCCACTGAATTCAACGACGCTGCATGGAATCCACCGAATTTAACTGGGATACATTATACTAAGCTGTATCGAATCCACTGCATTCAATCAGGATGCATTTTACCATATGGCATGGAGTTCAATGCATTCAATCATGCTACACGTAACCCACTGCATTCAATCAGGATGCTTTGGGCCATGCTGCATAAAATCCACTGCATTCAATCATGCTGCACGTAATCCACTGCATTCAATCGGGATGCATTTTACCAGGCTGCATGGAATCCACTGCATTCAATCACGCTGCATGGAATCCACTGCATTCAATCACGCTGCATGGAATCCACTGTATTCAATCAGGATGCATTTTACCAGGCTGCCTGGAATCCATGCATTCATCACACTGCATGGACTCCACTGCATACAATCGGGATCCATTGCGCCACAATGCATGGAATACTCTGCATTCAATGATACTCCATGGACTCCACTGCATTCAATCAGGATGCTTTGGGCCATGCTGCATAAAATCCACTGCATTTAATCATGCTGCATAGAATCCACTGCATTCAATCATGCTGCATAATATCCACTGCATTCAAAATATTCTATTTCTTTACGCTACATGGAATCCACTGCATTCAATCGGGATGCATTTTACCTCGCTGCATGGAGTACACTGCATTCAATCTCAATGCATGGAATCCACTGCATTCAATCGGGATGCTTTGGGCCATGCTGCAAAAAATCCACTGCAATCAATCAGGATGCATTGGGCCTCGCTGCATGGACTCCACTGCATACAATCGCGATCCATTGCGCCACAATGCATGGAATACTCTGCATTCAATGATGCTGCATGGAATCCACTGCATTCAATCATGCTGCATAATATCCACTGCATTCAAAATGTTCCATTTCTTCACGCTGCATGGAATCCACTGCATTCAATCAGGATGCATGTTCCCACGCTGAATGGAATACACTGCATTCAATCAAAATGCATGGAATCCACTACATTCAATCGGGATGCTTTGGGCCATGCTGCATACAATCCACTGCATTCAATCGGGATGCATTGGGCCTCACTGCATGGACTCCACTGCATATAATCGGGATCCATTACACCACAATGCATGGAATCATCTGCATTCAATGACGCTGCATGGAATCCACTGCATTCAATCGGGATGCATTTTACCAGGCTGCATGGAATCCATGCATTCATCACGCTGCATGGACTCCACTGCATACAATCGGGATACATTGCGCCACAATGCATGGAATCCTCTGCATTCAATGATGCTCCAAGGACTCCACTGCATTCAATCAGGATGCTTTGGGCCATGCTGCATAAAATCCACTGCATTCAATCATGCTCCATTAAATCCACTGCATTAAATCAGGCTGCATAAAATACACTGCATTCAATAGGGTTCCATTACTTCACACTTCATGGAATACAGTGCATTCAATCACGCTTCATGGAATCCACTGCATTCAATCGGGATGCATTTTACCACGCTGCATGGAGTTCACTGCATTCAATCACAATGCATGGAATCCACTGCATTCAATCGGGATGCTTTGGGCCATGCCTCATAAAATCCACTGCATTCAACGACGCTGCATGGAATCCACCGAATTTAACTGGGATACATTATACTAAGCTGTATCGAATCCACTGCATTCAATCAGGATGCATTTTACCATATGGCATGGAGTTCACTGCATTCAATCATGCTACACGTAATCCACTGCATTCAATCAGGATGCTTTGGGCCATGCTGCATAAAATCCACTGCATTCAATCATGCTGCACGTAATCCACTGCATTCAATCGGGATGCATTTTACCAGGCTGCATGGAATCCACTGCATTCAATCACGCTGCATGGAATCCACTGCATTCAATGGGATGCATTTTACCAGGCTGCATGGAATCCACTGCATTCAATCACGCTGCATGGAATCCACTGCATTCAATCACGCTGCATGGAATCCACTGTATTCAATCAGGATGCATTTTACCAGGCTGCCTGGAATCCATGCATTCATCACACTGCATGGACTCCACTGCATACAATCGGGATCCATTGCGCCACAATGCATGGAATACTCTGCATTCAATGATACTCCATGGACTCCACTGCATTCAATCAGGATGCTTTGGGCCATGCTGCATAAAATCCACTGCATTTAATCATGCTGCATGGAATCCACTGCATTCAATCATGCTGCATAATATCCACTGCATTCAAAATGTTCCATTTCTTCACGCTGCATGGAATCCACTGCATTCAATCGGGATGCATTTTACCTCGCTGCATGGAGTACACTGCATTCAATCTCAATGCATGGAAACCACTGCATTCAATCGGGATGCTTTGGGCCATGCTGCAAAAAATCCACTGCAATCAATCAGGATGCATTGGGCCTCGCTGCATGAACTCCACTGCATACAATCGCGATCCATTGCGCCACAATGCATGGAATCCTCTGCATTCAATGATGCTGCATGGAATCCACTGCATTCAATCAGGATGCATTTTACCACACTGCATGGAGTACACTGCATTCAATCACAATGGATGGAATCCAATGCATTCAATCGGGATGCTTTGGGCCATGCTGCAAAAAATCCACTGCATTCAATCGGGATGCACTGGGCCTCGCTGAATGGACTCCACTGCATTCAATTGGTATCCATTGCGCTGCAATGCATGGAATCCTCTGCATTCAATGATGCTGCATGGAATCCACTGCATTCAATCGGGATGCATTTTACCACACTGCATGGAGTACACTGCATTCAATCACAATGGATGGAATCCACTGCATTCAATCATGCTGCATGGAATCCACTGCATTCAATCATGCTGCATAATATCCACTGCATTCTAAATGTTCCATTTCTTCACGCTGCATGGAATCCACTGCATTCCATCGGGATGCATGTTCCCACGCTGCATGGAGTACACTGCATTCAATCAAAATGCAAGGAATCCACTGCATTCAATCGGGATGTTTGGGCCATGCTGCATACAATCCACTGCATTCAATCGGGATGCATTGGGCCTCACTGCATGGACTCCACTTCATATAATCGGGATCCATTACACCACAATGCATGGAATCATCTGCATTCATTGACGCTGCATGGAATCCACTGCATTCAATCGGGATGCATTTTAACAGGCTGCATGGAATCCATGCATTCATCACGCTGCATGGACTCCACTGCATACAATCGGGATCCATTGTGCCACAATGCATGGAATCCACTGCATTCAATCAGGATGCATTTTAATAAGCTGCATGGAATCCATTCAGTCATCACGCTGCATGGACTCCGCTGCATACAGTCGGGATCCATTACGCCACAATGCATGGAATCCTCTGCATTCAATCACGCTGCATGGAATCCCCTGCATTCAATCGGGATGCTTTGGGCCATGCTGCAAAAAAATCCACTGCATTCAATCGGGATGCATTGGGCCTCGCTTCATGGACTCCAGTGCATACAGTCGGGATCCATGGCACCAAAATGCATGGAATCCTCTGCATTCAATGACGCTGCATGGAATCCACTGCATTCAATCAGGATGCTTTGGGCCATGCCTCATAAAATCCACTTCCTTCAATGACGCTGCATGGAATCGACTGCATTCAATCATGCTGCATATAATCCACTGCTTACAATAGGGTTCAATTACTTCACGCTGCATGGAATCCACTGCATTCAATCACGCTGCATGGAATCCACTGCATTCCATCGGGATGCATGTTCCCACGCTGCATGGAGTACACTGCATTCAATCAAAATGCATGGAATCCACTGCATTCAATCGGGATGCTTTGGGCCATGCTGCATACAATCCACTGCATTCAATCGGGATGCATTGGGCCTCACTGCATGGACTCCACTGCATATAATCGGGATCCATTACACCACAATGCATGGAATCATCTGCATTCAATGACGCTGCATGGAATCCACTGCATTCAATCGGGATGCATTTTACCAGGCTGCATGGAATCCATGCATTCATCACGCTGCATGGACTCCACTGCATACAATCGGGATCCATTGCGCCACAATGCATGGAATCCTCTGCATTCAATCAGGATGCTTTGAGCCATTCTGCATAAAATCCACTGCATTCAATCATGCTCCATTAAATCCACTGCATTCAATCAGGCTGCATAAAATACACTGCATTCAATAGGGTTCCATTACTTCACACTTCATGGAATAGTGCATTCAATCACGCTTCATGGAATCCACTGCATTCAATCGGGATTCATTTTACCACGCTGCATGGAGTTCACTGCATTCAATCACAATGCATGGAATCCACTGCATTCAATCGGGATGCTTTGGGCCATGCCTCATAAAATCCACTGCATTCAACGACGCTGCATGGAATCCACCGAATTTAACTGGGATACATTATACTAAGCTGTATCGAATCCACTGCATTCAATCAGGATGCATTTTACCATATGGCATGGAGTTCACTGCATTCAATCATGCTACACGTAATCCACTGCATTCAATCAGGATGCTTTGGGCCATGCTGCATAAAATCCACTGCATTCAATCATGCTGCACGTAATCCACTGCATTCAATCGGGATGCATTTTACCAGGCTGCAAGGAATCCACTGCATTCAATCACGCTGCATGGAATCCACTGCATTCAATCGGGATGCATTTTACCAGGCTGCATGGAATCCACTGCATTCAATCACGCTGCATGGAATCCACTGCATTCAATCACGCTGCATGGAATCCACTGTATTCAATCAGGATGCATTTTACCAGGCTGCCTGGAATCCATGCATTCATCACACTGCATGGACTCCACTGCATACAATCGGGATCCATTGCGCCACAATGCATGGAATACTCTGCATTCAATGATACTCCATGGACTCCACTGCATTCAATCAGGATGCTTTGGGCCATGCTGCATAAAATCCACTGCATTTAATCATGCTGCATGGAATCCACTGCATTCAATCATGCTGCATAATATCCACTGCATTCAAAATGTTCCATTTCTTCACGCTGCATGGAATCCACTGCATTCAATCGGGATGCATTTTACCTCGCTGCATGGAGTACACTGCATTCAATCTCAATGCATGGAAACCACTGCATTCAATCGGGATGCTTTGGGCCATGCTGCAATAAATCCACTGCAATCAATCAGGATGCATTGGGCCTCGCTGCATGAACTCCACTGCATACAATCGCGATCCATTGCGCCAAAATGCATGGAATCCTCTGCATTCAATGACGCTGCATGGAATCCACTGCATTCAATCAGGATGCTTTGGGCCATGCCTCATAAAATCCACTTCATTCAATGACGCTGCATGGAATCGACTGCATTCAATCATGCTGCATATAATCCACTGCTTACAATAGGGTTCAATTTCTTCACGCTGCATGGAATCCACTGCATTCAATCACGCTGCATAATATCCACTGCATTCCATCGGGATGCATGTTCCCACGCTGCATGGAGTACACTGCATTCAATCAAAATGCATGGAATCCACTGCATTCAATCGGGATGCTTTGGGCCATGCTGCATACAATCCACTGCATTCAATCGGGATGCATTGGGCCTCACTGCATGGACTCCACTGCATATAATCGGGATCCATTACACCACAATGCATGGAATCATCTGCATTCAATGACGCTGCATGGAATCCACTGCATTCAATCGGGATGCATTTTACCAGGCTGCATGGAATCCATGCATTCATCACGCTGCATGGACTCCACTGCATACAATCGGGATCCATTGTGCCACAATGCATGGAATCCTCTGCATTCAATCAGGATGCTTTGAGCCATGCTGCATAAAATCCACTGCATTCAATCATGCTCCATTAAATCCACTGCATTCAATCAGGCTGCATAAAATACACTGCATTCAATAGGGTTCCATTACTTCACACTTCATGGAATACAGTGCATTCAATCACGCTTCATGGAATCCACTGCATTCAATCGGGATTCATTTTACCACGCTGCATGGAGTTCACTGCATTCAATCTCAATGCATGGAATCCACTGCATTCAATCGGGATGCTTTGGGCCATGCGGCAAAAAATCCACTGCAATCAATCAGGATGCATTGGGCCTCGCTGCATGAACTCCACTGCATACAATCGCGATCCATTGCGCCACAATGCATGGAATCCTCTGCATTCAATGATGCTGCATGGAATCCACCTCATTCAATCAGGATGCATTTTACCACACTGCATGGAGTACACTGCATTCAATCACAATGGATGGAATCCAATGCATTCTATCGGGATGCTTTGGGCCATGCTGCAAAAAATCCACAGCATTCAATCGGGATGCACTAGGCCTCGCTGCATGGACTCCACTGCATTCAATTGGTATCCATTGCGCTGCAATGCATGGAATCCTCTGCATTCAATGATGCTGCATGGAATCCACTGCATTCAATCGGGATGCATTTTACCACACTGCATGGAGTACACTGCATTCAATCACAATGGATGGAATCCAATGCATTCTATCGGGATGCTTTGGGGCATGCTTCATGAAATCCACTGCATTCAATCATGCTGCATGGAATCCACTGCACTCCATCATGCTGCATAAAATCCACTGCATTCAATAGGGTTCCATTTCTTCACACTGCAGGGAATACAATGCATTCAATCGGGATGCATTTTAACACTCTGCATGGATTACACCGCTGCATAATGGATTACACTGCTGCAATCATGCTGCATATAATCCACTGCATTCAATCGGGATGCTTTGGGCCATGCTGCATAAAATCCACTGCATTCCATCGGGATGCATTGGGCCTCGCTGCATGGACTCCACTGCATACAATCGGGATCCATTGCGCCACAATGCATGGAATCTTCTGCATTCATTGATGCTGCATGGAATCCACTGCATTCAATTGGGATGCTTTGGGCCATGCTGCATATAATCCAGTGCATTCAATTGGGATGCATTTGGCCTCGCTCCATTGACTCCACTGCATACAATAAGGATCAATTGCAACACAATGCATGGAATCCTCTGCATTCAATGATGCTCGATTGAATCCAGTGCACTCAATCAGGATGCTTTGGGCCATGCTGCATAAAATCCACTGCATTCAATAGGGTTCCAACACTTCACGCTGCATGGAATCCACTGCATTCAATCAGGATGCTTTGGGCCATGCTTAATAAATTCCACTGCATTCAACGACACTGCATGGAATCCACCGAATTTAACTGGGATACATTATACTAAGCTGTATCGAATCCACTGCATTCAATCAGGATGCATTTTACCACATTGCATGGAGTTCACTGCATTTAATCATGCTGCACGTAATCCACTGCATTCAATCAGGATGCTTTGGGCCATGCTGCATAAAATCCACTGCATTTAATCATGCTGCATGGAATCCACTGCATTCAATCATGCTGCATAATATCCACTGCATTCAAAATGTTCCATTTCTTCACGCTGCATGGAATCCACTGCATTCAATCGGGATGCATTTTACCTCGCTGCATGGAGTACACTGCATTCAATCTCAATGCATGGAAACCACTGCATTCAATCGGGATGCTTTGGGCCATGCTGCAATAAATCCACTGCAATCAATCAGGATGCATTGGGCCTCGCTGCATGAACTCCACTGCATACAATCGCGATCCATTGCGCCAAAATGCATGGAATCCTCTGCATTCAATGACGCTGCATGGAATCCACTGCATTCAATCAGGATGCTTTGGGCCATGCCTCATAAAATCCACTTCATTCAATGACGCTGCATGGAATCGACTCCATTCAATCATGCTGCATATAATCCACTGCTTACAATAGGGTTCAATTTCTTCACGCTGCATGGAATCCACTGCATTCAATCACGCTGCATAATATCCACTGCATTCCATCGGGATGCATGTTCCCACGCTGCATGGAGTACACTGCATTCAATCAAAATGCATGGAATCCACTGCATTCAATCGGGATGCTTTGGGCCATGCTGCATACAATCCACTGCATTCAATCGGGATGCATTGGGCCTCACTGCATGGACTCCACTGCATATAATCGGGATCCATTACACCACAATGCATGGAATCATCTGCATTCAATGACGCTGCATGGAATCCACTGCATTCAATCGGGATGCATTTTACCAGGCTGCATGGAATCCATGCATTCATCACGCTGCATGGACTCCACTGCATACAATCGGGATCCATTGTGCCACAATGCATGGAATCCTCTGCATTCAATCAGGATGCTTTGAGCCATGCTGCATAAAATCCACTGCATTCAATCATGCTCCATTAAATCCACTGCATTCAATCAGGCTGCATAAAATACACTGCATTCAATAGGGTTCCATTACTTCACACTTCATGGAATACAGTGCATTCAATCACGCTTCATGGAATCCACTGCATTCAATCGGGATTCATTTTACCACGCTGCATGGAGTTCACTGCATTCAATCTCAATGCATGGAATCCACTGCATTCAATCGGGATGCTTTGGGCCATGCGGCAAAAAATCCACTGCAATCAATCAGGATGCATTGGGCCTCGCTGCATGAACTCCACTGCATACAATCGCGATCCATTGCGCCACAATGCATGGAATCCTCTGCATTCAATGATGCTGCATGGAATCCACCTCATTCAATCAGGATGCATTTTACCACACTGCATGGAGTACACTGCATTCAATCACAATGGATGGAATCCAATGCATTCTATCGGGATGCTTTGGGCCATGCTGCAAAAAATCCACAGCATTCAATCGGGATGCACTAGGCCTCGCTGCATGGACTCCACTGCATTCAATTGGTATCCATTGCGCTGCAATGCATGGAATCCTCTGCATTCAATGATGCTGCATGGAATCCACTGCATTCAATCGGGATGCATTTTACCACACTGCATGGAGTACACTGCATTCAATCACAATGGATGGAATCCAATGCATTCTATCGGGATGCTTTGGGGCATGCTTCATGAAATCCACTGCATTCAATCATGCTGCATGGAATCCACTGCACTCCATCATGCTGCATAAAATCCACTGCATTCAATAGGGTTCCATTTCTTCACACTGCAGGGAATACAATGCATTCAATCGGGATGCATTTTAACACTCTGCATGGATTACACCGCTGCATAATGGATTACACTGCTGCAATCATGCTGCATATAATCCACTGCATTCAATCGGGATGCTTTGGGCCATGCTGCATAAAATCCACTGCATTCCATCGGGATGCATTGGGCCTCGCTGCATGGACTCCACTGCATACAATCGGGATCCATTGCGCCACAATGCATGGAATCTTCTGCATTCATTGATGCTGCATGGAATCCACTGCATTCAATTGGGATGCTTTGGGCCATGCTGCATATAATCCAGTGCATTCAATTGGGATGCATTTGGCCTCGCTCCATTGACTCCACTGCATACAATAAGGATCAATTGCAACACAATGCATGGAATCCTCTGCATTCAATGATGCTCGATTGAATCCAGTGCACTCAATCAGGATGCTTTGGGCCATGCTGCATAAAATCCACTGCATTCAATAGGGTTCCAACACTTCACGCTGCATGGAATCCACTGCATTCAATCAGGATGCTTTGGGCCATGCTTAATAAATTCCACTGCATTCAACGACACTGCATGGAATCCACCGAATTTAACTGGGATACATTATACTAAGCTGTATCGAATCCACTGCATTCAATCAGGATGCATTTTACCACATTGCATGGAGTTCACTGCATTTAATCATGCTGCACGTAATCCACTGCATTCAATCAGGATGCTTTGGGCCATGCTGCATAAAATCCACTGCATTCAATCATGCTGCACGTAATCCACTGCATTCAATCGGGATGCATTTTTCCAGGCTGCATGGAATCCACTGCATTCAATCACGCTGCATGGAATCCACTGCATTCAATCGGGATGCATTTTACCTCGCTGCATGGAATCCACTGCATTCAATCACGCTGCATGGAATCCACTGCATTCAATCACGCTGCATGGAATCCACTGCATTCAATCAGGATGCATTTTAATAAGCTGCATGGAATCCATTCAGTCATCACGCTGCATGGACTCCGCTGCATACAGTCGGGATCCATTACGCCACAATGCATGGAATCCTCTGCATTCAATCACGCTGCATGGAATCCACTGCATTCAATCGGGATGCAATTTACCACGCTGAATGGAGTACACTGCATTCAATCACGCTGCATGGAATCCCCTGCATTCAATCGGGATGCTTTGGGCCATGCTGCAAAAAAATCCACTGCATTCAATCGGGATGCATTGGGCCTCGCTTCATGGACTCCAGTGCATACAGTCGGGATCCATTGCACCAAAATGCATGGAATCCTCTGCATTCAATGACGCTGCATGGAATCCACTGCATTCAATCAGGATGCTTTGGGCCATGCCTCATAAAATCCACTTCATTCAATGACGCTGCATGGAATCGACTGCATTCAATCATGCTGCATATAATCCACTGCTTACAATAGGGTTCAATTTCTTCACGCTGCATGGAATCCACTGCATTCAATCACGCTGCATGGAATCCACTGCATTCCATCGGGATGCATGTTCCCACGCTGCATGGAGTACACTGCATTCAATCAAAATGCATGGAATCCACTGCATTCAATCGGGATGCTTTGGGCCATGCTGCATACAATCCACTGCATTCAATCGGGATGCATTGGGCCTCACTGCATGGACTCCACTGCATATAATCGGGATCCATTACACCACAATGCATGGAATCATCTGCATTCAATGACGCTGCCTGGAATCCACTGCATTCAATCGGGATGCATTTTACCAGGCTGCATGGAATCCATGCATTCATCACGCTGCATGGACTCCACTGCATACAATCGGGATCCATTGCGCCACAATGCATGGAATCCTCTGCATTCAATCAGGATGATTTGGGCCATGCTGCATAAAATCCACTGCATTCAATCATGCTCCATTAACTCCACTGCATTCAATCAGGCTGCATAAAATACACTGCATTCAATAGGGTTCCATTACTTCACACTTCATGGAATACAGTGCATTCAATCACGCTTCATGGAATCCACTGCATTCAATTGGGATTCATTTTACCACGCTGCATGGAGTTCACTGCATTCAATCACAATGCATGGAATCCACTGCATTCAATCGGGATGCTTTGGGCCATGCCTCATAAAATCCACTGCATTCAACGACGCTGCATGGAATCCACCGAATTTAATTGGGATACATTATACTAAGCTGTATCGAATCCACTGCATTCAATCAGGATGCATTTTACCACATTGCATGGAGTTCACTGCATTTAATCATGCTGCACGTAATCCACTGCATTCAATCAGGATGCTTTGGGCCATGCTGCATAAAATCCACTGCATTCAATCATGCTGCATGGAATCCACTGCATTCAATCGGGATGCATTTTACCAGGCTGCATGGAATCCACTGCATTCAATCACGCTGCATGGAATCCACTGCATTCAATCACGCTGCATGGAATCCACTGCATTCAATCAGGATGCATTTTAATAAGCTGCATGGAATCCATTCAGTTATCACGCTGCATGGACTCCGCTGCATACAGTCGGGATCCATTACGCCACAATGCATGGAATCCTCTGAATTCAATCGGGATGCATTTTACCAGGCTGCATGGAATCCACTGCATTCAATCAGGATGCATTTTACCAGGCTGCCTGGAATCCATGCATTTATCACACTGCATGGACTCCACTGCATACAATCGGGATCCATTACGACACAATGCATTGAATACTCTGCATTCAATAATGCTCCATGGAATCCACTGCATTCAATCGGGATGCTTTGGGGCATGCTTCATGAAATCCACTGCATTCAATCATGCTGCATGGAATCGACTGCACTCCATCATGCTGCATAAAATCCACTGCATTCAATAGGGTTCCATTTCTTCACACTGCAGGGAATACAATGCATTCAATCGGGATGCATTTTAACACTCTGCATGGATTACACTGCTGCATAATGGATTACACTGCTGCAATCATGCTGCATATAATCCACTGCATTCAATCGGGATGATTTGGGCCATGCTGCATAAAATCCACTGCATTCCATCGGGATGCATTGGGCCTCGCTGCATGGACTCCACTGCATACAATCGGGATCCATTGCGCCACAATGCATGGAATCTTCTGCATTCATTGATGCTGCATGGAATCCACTGCATTCAATTGGGATGCTTTGGGCCATGCTGCATATAATCCAGTGCATTCAATTGGGATGCATTTGGCCTCGCTCCATTGACTCCACTGCATACAATAAGGATCAATTGCAACACAATGCATGGAATCCTCTGCATTCAATGATGCTCGATTGAATCCAGTGCACTCAATCAGGATGCTTTGGGCCATGCTGCATAAAATCCACTGCATTCAATAGGGTTCCAACACTTCACGCTGCATGGAATCCACTGCATTCAATCAGGATGCTTTGGGCCATGCTTAATAAATTCCACTGCATTCAACGACACTGCATGGAATCCACCGAATTTAACTGGGATACATTATACTAAGCTGTATCGAATCCACTGCATTCAATCAGGATGCATTTTACCACATTGCATGGAGTTCACTGCATTTAATCATGCTGCACGTAATCCACTGCATTCAATCAGGATGCTTTGGGCCATGCTGCATAAAATCCACTGCATTCAATCATGCTGCACGTAATCCACTGCATTCAATCGGGATGCATTTTACCAGGCTGCATGGAATCCACTGCATTCAATCACGCTGCATGGAATCCACTGCATTCAATCGGGATGCATTTTACCAGGCTGCATGGAATCCACTGCATTCAATCACGCTGCATGGAATCCACTGCATTCAATCACGCTGCATGGAATCCACTGCATTCAATCAGGATGCATTTTAATAAGCTGCATGGAATCCATTCAGTCATCACGCTGCATGGACTCCGCTGCATACATTCGGGGTCCATTACACCACAATGCATGGAATCCTCTGCATTCAATCACGCTGCATGGAATCCACTGCATTCAATCGGGATGCAATTTACCAGGCTGAATGGAGTACACTGC
The DNA here is from genome assembly GCF_054392235.1 of Sus scrofa. NCBI lineage: Eukaryota > Metazoa > Chordata > Mammalia > Artiodactyla > Suidae > Sus > Sus scrofa. Next base: position 5,536,952 of record NC_139399.1, read on the forward strand.
ATTCAATCACGCTGCATGGAATCCCCTGCATTCAATCGGGATGCTTTGGGCCATGCTGCAAAAAAATCCACTGCATTCAATCGGGATGCATTGGGCCTCGCTTCATGGACTCCAGTGCATACAGTCGGGATCCATTGCACCAAAATGCATGGAATCCTCTGCATTCAATGACGCTGCATGGAATCCACTGCATTCAATCGGGATGCTTTGGGCCATGCCTCATAAAATCCACTTCATTCAATGACGCTGCATGGAATCGACTGCATTCAATCATGCTGCATATAATCCACTGCTTACAATAGGGTTCAATTACTTCACGCTGCATGGAATCCACTGCATTCAATCACGCTGCATGGAATCCACAGCATTCCATCGGGATGCATGTTCCCACTCTGCATGGAGTACACTGCATTCAATCAAAATGCATGGAATCCACTGCATTCAATCGGGATGCTTTGGGCCATGCTGCATACAATCCACTGCATTCAATCGGGATGCATTGGGCCTCACTGCATGGACTCCACTGCATATAATCGGGATCCATTACACCACAATGCATGGAATCATCTGCATTCAATGACGCTGCATGGAATCCACTGCATTCAATCGGGATGCATTTTACCAGGCTGCATGGAATCCATGCATTCATCACGCTGCATGGACTCCACTGCATACAATCGGGATCCATTGCGCCACAAGGCATGTAATCCTCTGCATTCAATCAGGATGCTTTGGGCCATGCTGCATAAAATCCACTGCATTCAATCATGCTCCATTAAATCCACTGCATTCAATCAGGCTGCATAAAATACACTGCATTCAATAGGGTTCCATTACTTCACACTTCATGGAATACAGTGCATTCAATCACACTTCATGGAATCCACTGCATTCAATCGGGATTCATTTTACCACGCTGCATGGAGTTCACTGCATTCAATCACAATGCATGGAATCCACTGCATTCAATCGGGATGCTTTGGGCCATGCCTCATAAAATCCACTGCATTCAACGACGCTGCATGGAATCCACCGAATTTAATTGGGATACATTATACTAAGCTGTATCGAATCCACTGCATTCAATCAGGATGCATTTTACCACATTGCATGGAGTTCACTGCATTCAATCATGCTGCACGTAATCCACTGCATTCAATCAGGATGCTTTGGGCCATGCTGCATAAAATCCACTGCATTCAATCATGCTGCACGTAATCCACTGCATTCAATCGGGATGAATTTTACCAGGCTGCATGGAATCCACTGCATTCAATCACGCTGCATGGAATCCACTGCATTCAATCACGCTGCATGGAATCCACTGCATTCAATCAGGATGCATTTTAATAAGCTGCATGGAATCCATTCAGTCATCACGCTGCATGGACTCCGCTGCATACAGTCGGGATCCATTACGCCGCAATGCATGGAATCCTCTGCATTCAATCGGGATGCATTTTGCCAGGATGCATGGAATCCACTGCATTCAATAACGCTGCATGGAATCCACTGCATTCAATCACGCTGCATGGAATCCACTGCATTCAATCAGGATGCATTTTACCATGCTGCCTGGAATCCATGCATTTATCACACTGCATGGACTCCACTGCATACAATCGGGATCCATTACGACACAATGCATTGAATACTCTGCATTCAATAATGCTCCATGGAATCCACTGCATTCAATCAGGATGCTTTGGGCCATGCTGCATAAAATCCACTGCATTTAATCATGCTGCATAGAATCCACTGCATTCAATCATGCTGCATAATATCCACTGCATTCTAAATGTTCCATTTCTTCACGCTGCATGGAATCCACTGCATTCCACCGGGATGCATGTTCCCACGCTGCATGGAGTACACTGCATTCAATCAAAATGCATGGAATCCTCTGCATTCAATCGGGATGCATTTTACCAGGCTGCATGGAATCCACTGCATTCAATCAGGATGCATTTTACCAGGCTGCCTGGAATCCATGCATTTATCACACTGCATGGACTCCACTGCATACAATCGGGATCCATTACGACACAATGCATTGAATACTCTGCATTCAATAATGCTCCATGGAATCCACTGCATTCAATCGGGATGCTTTGGGGCATGCTTCATGAAATCCACTGCATTCAATCATGCTGCATGGAATCGACTGCACTCCATCATGCTGCATAAAATCCACTGCATTCAATAGGGTCCCATTTCTTCACACTGCAGGGAATACAATGCATTCAATCGGGATGCATTTTAACACTCTGCATGGATTACACTGCTGCATAATGGATTACACTGCTGCAATCATGCTGCATATACTCCACTGCATTCAATCGGGATGATTTGGGCCATGCTGCATAAAATCCACTGCATTCCATCGGGATGCATTGGGCCTCGCTGCATGGACTCCACTGCATACAATCGGGATCCATTGCGCCACAATGCATGGAATCTTCTGCATTCATTGATGCTGCATGGAATCCACTGCATTCAATTGGGATGCTTTGGGCCATGCTGCATATAATCCAGTGCATTCAATTGGGATGCATTTGGCCTCGCTCCATTGACTCCACTGCATACAATAAGGATCAATTGCAACACAATGCATGGAATCCTCTGCATTCAATGATGCTCGATTGAATCCAGTGCACTCAATCAGGATGCTTTGGGCCATGCTGCATAAAATCCACTGCATTCAATAGGGTTCCAACACTTCACGCTGCATGGAATCCACTGCATTCAATCAGGATGCTTTGGGCCATGCTTAATAAATTCCACTGCATTCAACGACACTGCATGGAATCCACCGAATTTAACTGGGATACATTATACTAAGCTGTATCGAATCCACTGCATTCAATCAGGATGCATTTTACCACATTGCATGGAGTTCACTGCATTTAATCATGCTGCACGTAATCCACTGCATTCAATCAGGATGCTTTGGGCCATGCTGCATAAAATCCACTGCATTCAATCATGCTGCACGTAATCCACTGCATTCAATCGGGATGCATTTTACCAGGCTGCATGGAATCCACTGCATTCAATCACGCTGCATGGAATCCACTGCATTCAATCGGGATGCATTTTACCAGGCTGCATGGAATCCACTGCATTCAATCACGCTGCATGGAATCCACTGCATTCAATCACGCTGCATGGAATCCACTGCATTCAATCAGGATGCATTTTAATAAGCTGCATGGAATCCATTCAGTCATCACGCTGCATGGACTCCGCTGCATACATTCGGGATCCATTACACCACAATGCATGGAATCCTCTGCATTCAATCACGCTGCATGGAATCCACTGCATTCAATCGGGATGCAATTTACCAGGCTGAATGGAGTACACTGCATTCAATCACGCTGCATGGAATCCCCTGCATTCAATCGGGATGCTTTGGGCCATGCTGCAAAAAAATCCACTGCATTCAATCGGGATGCATTGGGCCTCGCTTCATGGACTCCAGTGCATACAGTCGGGATCCATGGCACCAAAATGCATGGAATCCTCTGCATTCAATGACGCTGCATGGAATCCACTGCATTCAATCAGGATGCTTTGGGCCATGCCTCATAAAATCCACTTCATTCAATGACGCTGCATGGAATCGACTGCATTCAATCATGCTGCATACAATCCACTGCTTACAATAGGGTTCAATTACTTCACGATGCATGGAATCCACTGCATTCAATCACGCTGCATGGAATCCACAGCATTCCATCGGGATGCATGTTCCCACTCTGCATGGAGTACACTGCATTCAATCAAAATGCATGGAAACCACTGCATTCAATCGGGATGCTTTGGGCCATGCTGCATACAATCCACTGCATTCAATCGAGATGCATTGGGCCTCACTGCATGGACTCCACTGCATATAATCGGGATCCATTACACCACAATGCATGGAATCATCTGCATTCAATGACGCTGCATGGAATCCACTGCATTCAATCGGGATGCATTTTACCAGGCTGCATGGAATCCATGCATTCATCACGCTGCATGGACTCCACTGCATACAATCGGGATCCATTGCGCCACAAGGCATGGAATACTCTGCATTCAATCAGGATGCTTTGGGCCATGCTGCATAAAATCCACTGCATTCAATCATGCTCCATTAAATCCACTGCATTCAATCAGGCTGCATAAAATACACTGCATTCAATAGGGTTCCATTACTTCACACTTCATGGAATACAGTGCATTCAATCACACTTCATGGAATCCACTGCATTCAATCGGGATTCATTTTACCACGCTGCATGGAGTTCACTGCATTCAATCACAATGCATGGAATCCACTGCATTCAATCGGGATGCTTTGGGCCATGCCTCATAAAATCCACTGCATTCAACGACGCTGCATGGAATCCACCGAATTTATTTGGGATACATTATACTAAGCTGTATCGAATCCACTGCATTCAATCAGGATGCATTTTACCACATTGCATGGAGTTCACTGCATTCAATCATGCTGCACGTAATCCACTGCATTCAATCAGGATGCTTTGGGCCATGCTGCATAAAATCCACTGCATTCAATCACGCTGCACGTAATCCACTGCATTCAATCGGGATGAATTTTACCAGGCTGCATGGAATCCACTGCATTCAATCACGCTGCATGGAATCCACTGCATTCAATCACGCTGCATGGAATCCACTGCATTCAATCAGGATGCATTTTAATAAGCTGCATGGAATCCATTCAGTCATCACGCTGCATGGACTCCGCTGCATACAGTCGGGATCCATTACGCCACAATGCATGGAATCCTCTGCATTCAATCGGGATGCATTTTGCCAGGCTGCATGGAATCCACTGCATTCAATAACGCTGCATGGAATCCACTGCATTCAATCACGCTGCATGGAATCCACTGCATTCGATCAGGATGCATTTTACCATGCTGCCTGGAATCCATGCATTTATCACACTGCATGGACTCCACTGCATACAATCGGGATCCATTACGACACAATGCATTGAATACTCTGCATTCAATAATGCTCCATGGAATCCACTGCATTCAATCAGGATGCTTTGGGCCATGCTGCATAAAATCCACTGCATTTAATCATGCTGCATAGAATCCACTGCATTCAATCATGCTGCATAATATCCACTGCATTCTAAATGTTCCATTTCTTCACGCTGCATGGAATCCACTGCATTCCATCGGGATGCATGTTCCCACGCTGCATGGAGTACACTGCATTCAATCAAAATGCATGGAATCCACTGCATTCAATCGGGATGCTTTGGGCCATGCTGCATACAATCCACTGCATTCAATCGGGATGCATTGGGCCTCACTGCATGGACTCCACTGCATATAATCGGGATCCATTACACCACAATGCATGGAATCATCTGCATTCAATGACGCTGCATGGAATCCACTGCATTCAATCGGGATGCATTTTACCAGGCTGCATGGAATCCATGCATTCATCACGCTGCATGGACTCCACTGCATACAATCGGGATCCATTGCGCCACAAGGCATGGAATCCTCTGCATTCAATCAGGATGCTTTGGGCCATGCTGCATAAAATCCACTGCATTCAATCATGCTCCATTAAATCCACTGCATTCAATCAGGCTGCATAAAATACACTGCATTCAATAGGGTTCCATTACTTCACACTTCATGGAATACAGTGCATTCAATCACACTTCATGGAATCCACTGCATTCAATCGGGATACATTTTACCACGCTGCATGGAGTTAACTGCATTCAATCACAATGCATGGAATCCACTGCATTCAATCGGGATGCTTTGGGCCATGCCTCATAAAATCCACTGCATTCAACGACGCTGCATGGAATCCACCGAATTTAACTGGGATACATTATACTAAGCTGTATCGAATCCACTGTATTCAATCAGGATGCATTTTACCACATTGCATGGAGTTCACTGCATTTAATCATGCTGCACGTAATCCACTGAATTCAATCAGGATGCTTTGGGCCATGCTGCATAAAATCCACTGCATTCAATCATGCTGCACGTAATCCACTGCATTCAATCGGGATGCATTTTACCAGGCTGCATGGAATCCACTGCATTCAATCACGCTGCATGGAATCCACTGCATTCAATCGGGATGCATTTTACCAGGCTGCATGGAATCCACTGCATTCAATCACGCTGCATGGAATCCACTGCATTCAATCAGGATGCATTTTAATAAGCTGCATGGAATCCATTCAGTCATCACGCTGCATGGACTCCGCTGCATACAGTCGGGATCCATTACGCCGCAATGCATGGAATCCTCTGCATTCAATCACGCTGCATGGAATCCACTGCATTCAATCGGGATGCAATTTACCACGCTGAATGGAGTACACTGCATTCAATCACGCTGCATGGAATCCCCTGCATTCAATCGGGATGCTTTGGGCCATGCTGCAAAAAAATCCACTGCATTCAATCGGGATGCATTGGGCCTCGCTTCATGGACTCCAGTGCATACAGTCGGGATCCATTGCACCAAAATGCATGGAATCCTCTGCATTCAATGACGCTGCATGGAATCCACTGCATTCAATCAGGATGCTTTGGGCCATGCCTCATAAAATCCACTTCATTCAATGATGCTGCATGGAATCGACTGCATTCAATCATGCTGCATATAATCCACTGCTTACAATAGGGTTCAATTTCTTCACGCTGCATGGAATCCACTGCATTCAATCACGCTGCATGGAATCCACTGCATTCCATCGGGATGCATGTTCCCACGCTGCATGGAGTACACTGCATTCGATCAAAATGCATGGAATCCACTGCATTCAATCGGGATGCTTTGGGCCATGCTGCATACAATCCACTGCATTCAATCGGGATGCATTGGGCCTCACTGCATGGACTCCACTGCATATAATCGGGATCCATTACACCACAATGCATGGAATCATCTGCATTCAATGACGCTGCATGGAATCCACTGCATTCAATCGGGATGCATTTTACCAGGCTGCATGGAATCCATGCATTCATCACGCTGCATGGACTCCACTGCATACAATCGGGATCCATTGCGCCACAATGCATGGAATCCTCTGCATTCAATCAGGATGCTTTGAGCCATGCTGCATAAAATCCACTGCATTCAATCATGCTCCATTAAATCCACTGCATTCAATCAGGCTGCATAAAATACACTGCATTCAATAGGGTTCCATTACTTCACACTTCATGGAATACAGTGCATTCAATCACGCTTCATGGAATCCACTGCATTCAATCGGGATTCATTTTACCACGCTGCATGGAGTTCACTGCATTCAATCACAATGCATGGAATCCACTGCATTCAATCGGGATGCTTTGGGCCATGCCTCATAAAATCCACTGCATTCAACGACGCTGCATGGAATCCACCGAATTTAACTGGGATACATTATACTAAGCTGTATCGAATCCACTGCATTCAATCAGGATGCATTTTACCATATGGCATGGAGTTCACTGCATTCAATCATGCTACACGTAATCCACTGCATTCAATCAGGATGCTTTGGGCCATGCTGCATAAAATCCACTGCATTCAATCATGCTGCACGTAATCCACTGCATTCAATCGGGATGCATTTTACCAGGCTGCATGGAATCCACTGCCTTCTATCACGCTGCATGGAATCCACTGCATTCAATCGGGATGCATTTTACCAGGCTGCATGGAATCCACTGCATTCAATCACGCTGCATGGAATCCACTGCATTCAATCACGCTGCATGGAATCCACTGTATTCAATCAGGATGCATTTTACCAGGCTGCCTGGAATCCATGCATTCATCACACTGCATGGACTCCACTGCATACAATCGGGATCCATTGCGCCACAATGCATGGAATACTCTGCATTCAATGATACTCCATGGACTCCACTGCATTCAATCAGGATGCTTTGGGCCATGCTGCATAAAATCCACTGCATTTAATCATGCTGCATGGAATCCACTGCATTCAATCATGCTGCATAATATCCACTGCATTCAAAATATTCCATTTCTTCACGCTGCATGGAATCCACTGCATTCCATCGGGATGCATTTTACCTCGCTGCATGGAGTACACTGCATTCAATCTCAATGCATGGAATCCACTGCATTCAATCGGGATGCTTTGGGCCATGCTGCAAAAAATCCACTGCAATCAATCAGGATGCATTGGGCCTCGCTGCATGAACTCTACTGCATACAATCGCGATCCATTGCGCCACAATGCATGGAATCCTCTGCATTCAATGATGCTGCATGGAATCCACTGCATTCAATCAGGATGCATTTTACCACACTGCATGGAGTACACTGCATTCAATCACAATGGATGGAATCCAATGCATTCAATCGGGATGCTTTGGGCCATGCTGCAAAAAATCCACTGCATTCAATCGGGATGCACTGGGCCTCGCTGCATGGACTCCACTGCATTCAATTGGTGTCCATTGCGCTGCAATGCATGGAATCCTCTGCATTCAATGATGCTGCATGGAATCCACTGCATTCAATCGGGATGCATTTTACCACACTGCATGGAGTACACTGCATTCAATCACAATGGATGGAATCCACTGCATTCAATCATGCTGCATAATATCCACTGCATTCAATCATGCTGCATAATATCCACTGCATTCTAAATGTTCCATTTCTTCACGCTGCATGGAATCCACTGCATTCCATCGGGATGCATGTTCCCACGCTGCATGGAGTACACTGCATTCAATCAAAATGCATGGAATCCACTGCATTCAATCGGGATGCTTTGGGCCATGCTGCATACAATCCTCTGCATTCAATCGGGATGCATTGGGCCTCACTGCATGGACTCCACTTCATATAATCGGGATCTATTACACCACAATGCATGGAATCATCTGCATTCAATGACGCTGCATGGAATCCACTGCATTCAATCGGGATGCATTTTACCAGGCTGCATGGAATCCATGCATTCATCACGCTGCATGGACTCCACTGCATACAATCGGGATCCATTGCGCCACAATGCATGGAATCCACTGCATTCAATCAGGATGCATTTTAATAAGCTGCATGGAATCCAATCAGTCATCACGCTGCATGGACTCCGCTGCATACAGTCGGGATCCATTACGCCACAATGCATGGAATCCTCTGCATTCAATCACGCTGCATGGAATCCACTGCATTCAATCGGGATGCAATTTACCACGCTGAATGGAGTACACTGCATTCAATCACGCTGCATGGAATCCCCTGCATTCAATCGGGATGCTTTGGGCCATGCTTCAAAAAAATCCACTTCATTCAATCGGGATGCATTGGGCCTCGCTTCATGGACTCCAGTGCATACAGTCGGGATCCATGGCACCAAAATGCATGGAATCCTCTGCATTCAATGACGCTGCATGGAATCCACTGCATTCAATCAGGATGCCTTGGGCCATGCCTCATAAAATCCACTTCATTCAATGACGCTGCATGGAATCGACTGCATTCAATCATGCTGCATATAATCCACTGCTTACAATAGGGTTCAATTTCTTCACGCTGCATGGAATCCACTGCATTCAATCACGCTGCATGGAATCCACTGCATTCCATCGGGATGCATGTTCCCACGCTGCATGGAGTACACTGCATTCAATCAAAATGCATGGAATCCACTGCATTCAATCGGGATGCTTTGGGCCATGCTGCATACAATCCACTGCATTCAATCGGGATGCATTGGGCCTCACTGCATGGACTCCACTGCATATAATCGGGATCCATTACACCACAATGCCTGGAATCATCTGCATTCAATGACGCTGCATGGAAACCACTGCATTCAATCGGGATCCATTGCGCCACAGTGCATGGAATCCTCTGCATTCAATCAGGATGCTTTGAGCCATGCTGCATAAAATCCACTGCATTCAATCATGCTCCATTAAATCCACTGCATTCAATCAGGCTGCATAAAATACACTGCATTCAATAGGGTTCCATTACTTCACACTTCATGGAATACAGTGCATTCAATCACGCTTCATGGAATCCACTGCATTCAATCGGGATGCATTTTACCACGCTGCATGGAGTTCACTGCATTCAATCACAATGCATGGAATCCACTGCATTCAATCGGGATGCTTTGGGCCATGCCTCATAAAATCCACTGCATTCAACGACGCTGCATGGAATCCACCGAATTTAACTGGGATACATTATACTAAGCTGTATCGAATCCACTGCATTCAATCAGGATGCATTTTACCATATGGCATGGAGTTCACTGCATTCAATCATGCTACACGTAATCCACTGCATTCAATCAGGATGCTTTGGGCCATGCTGCATAAAATCCACTGCATTCAATCATGCTGCACGTAATCCACTGCATTCAATCGGGATGCATTTTACCAGGCTGCATGGAATCCACTGCCTTCAATCACGCTGCATGGAATCCACTGCATTCAATCGGGATGCATTTTACCAGGCTGCATGGAATCCACTGCATTCAATCACGCTGCATGGAATCCACTGCATTCAATCACGCTGCATGGAATCCACTGTATTCAATCAGGATGCATTTTACCAGGCTGCCTGGAATCCATGCATTCATCACACTGCATGGACTCCACTGCATACAATCGGGATCCATTGCGCCACAATGCATGGAATACTCTGCATTCAATGATACTCCATGGACTCCACTGCATTCAATCAGGATGCTTTGGGCCATGCTGCATAAAATCCACTGCATTTAATCATGCTGCATTGAATCCACTGCATTCAATCATGCTGCATAATATCCACTGCATTCAAAATGTTCCATTTCTTCACGCTGCATGGAATCCACTGCATTCAATCGGGATGCATTTTACCTCGCTGCATGGAGTACACTGCATTCAATCTCAATGCATGGAATCCACTGCATTCAATCGGGATGCTTTGGGCCATGCTGCAAAAAATCCACTGCAATCAATCAGGATGCATTGGGCCTCGCTGCATGAACTCTACTGCATACAATCGCGATCCATTGCGCCACAATGCATGGAATCCTCTGCATTCAATGATGCTGCATGGAATCCACTGCATTCAATCATGCTGCATAATATCCACTGCATTCAAAATGTTCCAATTCTTCACGCTGCATGGAATCCACTGCACTCAATCAGGATGCATATTCCCACGCTGCATGGAGTACACTGCATTCAATCAAAATGCATGGAATCCACTACATTCAATCGGGATGCTTTGGTCCATGCTGCATACAATCCACTGCATTCAATCGGGATGCATTGGGCCTCACTGCATGGACTCCACTGCATATAATCGGGATCCATTACACCACAATGCATGGAATCATCTGCATTCAATGACGCTGCATGGAATCCACTGCATTCAATCGGGATGCATTTTACCAGGCTGCATGGAATCCATGCATTCATCACGCTGCATGGACTCCACTGCATACAATCGGGATCCATTGCGCCACAATGTATGGAATCCTCTGCATTCAATGATGCTGCATGGACTCCACTGCATTCAATCAGGATGCTTTGGGCCATGCTGCATAAAATCCACTGCATTCAATCATGCTGCATTAAATCCACTGCATTCAATCAGGCTGCATAAAATACACTGCATTCAATAGGGTTCCATTACTTCACACTTCATGGAATACAGTGCATTCATTCACGCTTCATGGAATCCACTGCATTCAATCGGGATTCATTTTACCACGCTGCATGGAGTTCACTGCATTCAATCACAATGCATGGAATCCACTGCATTCAATCGGGATGCTTTGGGCCATGCCTCATAAAATCCACTGCATTCAACGACGCTGCATGGAATCCACCGAATTTAACTGGGATACATTATACTAAGCTGTATCGAATCCACTGCATTCAATCAGGATGCATTTTACCATATGGCATGGAGTTCAATGCATTCAATCATGCTACACGTAACCCACTGCATTCAATCAGGATGCTTTGGGCCATGCTGCATAAAATCCACTGCATTCAATCATGCTGCACGTAATCCACTGCATTCAATCGGGATGCATTTTACCAGCCTGCATGGAATCCACTGCATTCAATCACGCTGCATGGAATCCACTGCATTCAATCGGGATGCATTTTACCAGGCTGCATGGAATCCACTGCATTCAATCACGCTGCATGGAATCCACTGCATTCAATCACGCTGCATGGAATCCACTGTATTCAATCAGGATGCATTTTACCAGGTTGGCTGGAATCCATGCATTCATCACACTGCATGGACTCCACTGCATACAATCGGGATCCATTGCGCCACAATGCATGGAATACTCTGCATTCAATGATACTCCATGGACTCCACTGCAGTCAATCAGGAGGCTTTGGGCCATGCTGCATAAAATCCACTGCATTTAATCATGCTGCATAGAATCCACTGCATTCAATCATGCTGCATAATATCCACTGCATTCAAAATATTCCATTTCTTTACGCTACATGGAATCCACTGCATTCAATCGGGATGCATTTTACCTCGCTGCATGGAGTACACTGCATTCAATCTCAATGCATGGAATCCACTGCATTCAATCGGGATGCTTTGGGCCATGCTGCAAAAAATCCACTGCAATCAATCAGGATGCATTGGGCCTCGCTGCATGGACTCCACTGCATACAATCGGGATCCATTGCGCCACAATGCATGGAATCCTCTGCATTCAATTATGCTGCATGGAATCCACTGCATTCCATCGGGATGCATTTTACCACACTGCATGGAGTACACTGCATTCAATCACAATGGATGGAATCCAATGCATTAAATCGGGATGCTTTGGGCCATGCTGCAGAAAATCCACTGCATTCAATCGGGATGCACTGGGCATCGCTGCATGGACTCCACTGCATTCAATTGGTATCCATTGCGCCACAATGCATGGAATCCTCTGCATTCAATGATGCTCCATGGACTCCACTGCATTCAATCAGGATGCTTTGGGCCATGCTGCATAAAATCCACTGCATTCAATCATGCTGCATTAAATCCACTGCATTCAATCAGGCTGCATAAAATACACTGCATTCAATAGGGTTCCATTACTTCACTCTTCATGGAATACAGTGCATTCAATCACACTTCATGGAATCCACTGCATTCAATCGGGATTCATTTTACCACGCTGCATGGAGTTCACTGCATTCAATCACAATGCATGGAATCCACTGCATTCAATCGGGATGCTTTGGGCCATGCCTCATAAAATCCACTGCATTCAACGACGCTGCATGGAATCCACCGAATTTAATTGGGATACATTATACTAAGCTGTATCGAATCCACTGCATTCAATCAGGATGCATTTTACCACATTGCATGGAGTTCACTGCATTCAATCATGCTGCACGTAATCCACTGCATTCAATCAGGATGCTTTGGGCCATGCTGCATAAAATCCACTGCATTCAATCATGCTGCACGTAATCCACTGCATTCAATCGGGATGCATTTTACCAGGCTGCATGGAATCCACTGCATTCAATCACGCTGCATGGAATCCACTGCATTCAATCACGCTGCATGGAATCCACTGCATTCAATCAGGATGCATTTTAATAAGCTGCATGGAATCCATTCAGTCATCACGCTGCATGGACTCCGCTGCATACAGTCGGGATCCATTACGCCACAATGCATGGAATCCTCTGCATTCAATCGGGATGCATTTTGCCAGGCTGCATGGAATCCACTGCATTCAATAACGCTGCATGGAATCCACTGCATTCAATCACGCTGCATGGAATCCACTGCATTCAATCAGGATGCATTTTACCATGCTGCCTGTAATCCATGCATTTATCACACTGCATGGACTCCACTGCATACAATCGGGATCCATTACGACACAATGCATTGAATACTCTGCATTCAATAATGCTCCATGGAATCCACTGCATTCAATCAGGATGCTTTGGGCCATGCTGCATAAAATCCACTGCATTTAATCATGCTGCATAGAATCCACTGCATTCAATCATGCTGCATAATATCCACTGCATTCTAAATGTTCCATTTCTTCACGCTGCATGGAATCCACTGCATTCCATCGGGATGCATGTTCCCACGCTGCATGGAGTACACTGCATTCAATCAAAATGCATGGAATCCACTGCATTCAATCGGGATGCTTTGGGCCATGCTGCATACAATCCACTGCATTCAATCGGGATGCATTGGGCCTCACTGCATGGACTCCACTGCATATAATCGGGATCCATTACAACACAATGCATGGAATCATCTGCATTCAATGACGCTGCATGGAATCCACTGCATTCAATCGGGATGCATTTTACCAGGCTGCATGGAATCCATGCATTCATCACGCTGCATGGACTCCACTGCATACAATCGGGATCCATTGCGCCACAAGGCATGGAATCCTCTGCATTCAATCAGGATGCTTTGGGCCATGCTGCATAAAATCCACTGCATTCAATCATGCTCCATTAAATCCACTGCATTCAATCAGGCTGCATAAAATACACTGCATTCAATAGGGTTCCATTACTTCACACTTCATGGAATACAGTGCATTCAATCACACTTCATGGAATCCACTGCATTCAATCGGGATTCATTTTACCACGCTGCATGGAGTTCACTGCATTCAATCACAATGCATGGAATCCACTGCATTCAATCGGGATGCTTTGGGCCATGCCTCATAAAATCCACTGCATTCAACGACGCTGCATGGAATCCACCGAATTTAACTGGGATACATTATACTAAGCTGTATCGAATCCACTGCATTCAATCAGGATGCATTTTACCACATTGCATGGAGTTCACTGCATTTAATCATGCTGCACGTAATCCACTGCATTCAATCAGGATGCTTTGGGCCATGCTGCATAAAATCCACTGCATTCAATCATGCTGCACGTAATCCACTGCATTCAATCGGGATGCATTTTACCAGGCTGCATGGAATCCACTGCATTCAATCACGCTGCATGGAATCCACTGCATTCAATCGGGATGCATTTTACCAGGCTGCATGGAATCCACTGCATTCAATCACGCTGCATGGAATCCACTGCATTCAATCAGGATGCATTTTAATAAGCTGCATGGAATCCATTCAGTCATCACGCTGCATGGACTCCGCTGCATACAGTCGGGATCCATTACGCCGCAATGCATGGAATCCTCTGCATTCAATCACGCTGCATGGAATCCACTGCATTCAATCGGGATGCAATTTACCACGCTGAATGGAGTACACTGCATTCAATCACGCTGCATGGAATCCCCTGCATTCAATCGGGATGCTTTGGGCCATGCTGCAAAAAAATCCACTGCATTCAATCGGGATGCATTGGGCCTCGCTTCATGGACTCCAGTGCATACAGTCGGGATCCATTGCACCAAAATGCATGGAATCCTCTGCATTCAATGACGCTGCATGGAATCCACTGCATTCAATCAGGATGCTTTGGGACCTGCCTCATAAAATCCACTTCATTCAATGACGCTGCATGGAATCGACTGCATTCAATCATGCTGCATATAATCCACTGCTTACAATAGGGTTCAATTTCTTCACGCTGCATGGAATCCACTGCATTCAATCACGCTGCATGGAATCCACTGCATTCCATCGGGATGCATGTTCCCACGCTGCATGGAGTACACTGCATTCGATCAAAATGCATGGAATCCACTGCATTCAATCGGGATGCTTTGGGCCATGCTGCATACAATCCACTGCATTCAATCGGGATGCATTGGGCCTCACTGCATGGACTCCACTGCATATAATCGGGATCCATTACACCACAATGCATGGAATCATCTGCATTCAATGACGCTGCATGGAAACCACTGCATTCAATCGGGATGCATTTTACCAGGCTGCATGGAATCCATGCATTCATCACGCTGCATGGACTCCACTGCATACAATCGGGATCCATTGCGCCACAATGCATGGAATCCTCTGCATTCAATCAGGATGCTTTGAGCCATGCTGCATAAAATCCACTGCATTCAATCATGCTCCATTAAATCCACTGCATTCAATCAGGCTGCATAAAATACACTGCATTCAATAGGGTTCCATTACTTCACACTTCATGGAATACAGTGCATTCAATCACGCTTCATGGAATCCACTGCATTCAATCGGGATTCATTTTACCACGCTGCATGGAGTTCACTGCATTCAATCACAATGCATGGAATCCACTGCATTCAATCGGGATGCTTTGGGCCATGCCTCATAAAATCCACTGCATTCAACGACGCTGCATGGAATCCACCGAATTTAACTGGGATACATTATACTAAGCTGTATCGAATCCACTGCATTCAATCAGGATGCATTTTACCATATTGCATGGAGTTCACTGCATTCAATCATGCTACACGTAATCCACTGCATTCAATCAGGATGCTTTGGGCCATGCTGCATAAAATCCACTGCATTCAATCATGCTGCACGTAATCCACTGCATTCAATCGGGATGCATTTTACCAGGCTGCATGGAATCCACTGCCTTCAATCACGCTGCATGGAATCCACTGCATTCAATCGGGATGCATTTTACCAGGCTGCATGGAATCCACTGCATTCAATCACGCTGCATGGAATCCACAGCATTCAATCACGCTGCATGGAATCCACTGTATTCAATCAGGATGCATTTTACCAGGCTGCCTGGAATCCATGCATTCATCACACTGCATGGACTCCACTGCATACAATCGGGATCCATTGCGCCACAATGCATGGAATACTCTGCATTCAATGATACTCCATGGACTCCACTGCATTCAATCAGGATGCTTTGGGCCATGCTGTATAAAATCCACTGCATTTAATCATGCTGCATGGAATACACTGCATTCAATCATGCTGCATAATATCCACTGCATTCAAAATATTCCATTTCTTCACGCTGCATGGAATCCACTGCATTCCATCGGGATGCATTTTACCTCGCTGCATGGAGTACACTGCATTCAATCTCAATGCATGGAATCCACTGCATTCAATCGGGATGCTTTGGGCCATGCTGCAAAAAATCCACTGCAATCAATCAGGATGCATTGGGCCTCGCTGCATGAACTCCACTGCATACAATCGCGATCCATTGCGCCACAATGCATGGAATCCTCTGCATTCAATGATGCTGCATGGAATCCACTGCATTCAATCAGGATGCATTTTACCACACTGCATGGAGTACACTGCATTCAATCACAATGGATGGAATCCAATGCATTCAATCGGGATGCTTTGGGCCATGCTGCAAAAAATCCACTGCATTCAATCGGGATGCACTGGGCCTCGCTGCATGGACTCCACTGCATATAATCGGGATCCATTACACCACAATGCATGGAATCATCTGCATTCAATGACGCTGCATGGAAACCACTGCATTCAATCGGGATGCATTTTACCAGGCTGCATGGAATCCATGCATTCATCACGCTGCATGGACTCCACTGCATACAATCGGGATCCATTGCGCCACAATGCATGGAATCCTCTGCATTCAATCAGGATGCTTTGAGCCATGCTGCATAAAATCCACTGCATTCAATCATGCTCCATTAAATCCACTGCATTCAATCAGGCTGCATAAAATACACTGCATTCAATAGGGTTCCATTACTTCACACTTCATGGAATACAGTGCATTCAATCACGCTTCATGGAATCCACTGCATTCAATCGGGATTCATTTTACCACGCTGCATGGAGTTCACTGCATTCAATCACAATGCATGGAATCCACTGCATTCAATCGGGATGCTTTGGGCCATGCCTCATAAAATCCACTGCATTCAACGACGCTGCATGGAATCCACCGAATTTAACTGGGATACATTATACTAAGCTGTATCGAATCCACTGCATTCAATCAGGATGCATTTTACCATATTGCATGGAGTTCACTGCATTCAATCATGCTACACGTAATCCACTGCATTCAATCAGGATGCTTTGGGCCATGCTGCATAAAATCCACTGCATTCAATCATGCTGCACGTAATCCACTGCATTCAATCGGGATGCATTTTACCAGGCTGCATGGAATCCACTGCATTCAATCACGCTGCATGGAATCCACTGCATTCAATCGGGATGCATTTTACCAGGCTGCATGGAATCCACTGCATTCAATCACGCTGCATGGAATCCACAGCATTCAATCACGCTGCATGGAATCCACTGTATTCAATCAGGATGCATTTTACCAGGCTGCCTGGAATCCATGCATTCATCACACTGCATGGACTCCACTGCATACAATCGGGATCCATTGCGCCACAATGCATGGAATACTCTGCATTCAATGATACTCCATGGACTCCACTGCATTCAATCAGGATGCTTTGGGCCATGCTGCATAAAATCCACTGCATTCAATCATGCTCCATTAAATCCACTGCATTCAATCAGGCTGCATAAAATACACTGCATTCAATAGGGTTCCATTACTTCACACTTCATGGAATACAGTGCATTCAATCACACTTCATGGAATCCACTGCATTCAATCGGGATTCATTTTACCACGCTGCATGGAGTTCACTGCATTCAATCACAATGCATGGAATCCACTGCATTCAATCGGGATGCTTTGGGCCATGCCTCATAAAATCCACTGCATTCAACGACGCTGCATGGAATCCACCGAATTTAATTGGGATACATTATACTAAGCTGTATCGAATCCACTGCATTCAATCAGGATGCATTTTACCACATTGCATGGAGTTCACTGCATTCAATCATGCTGCACGTAATCCACTGCATTCAATCAGGATGCTTTGGGCCATGCTGCATAAAATCCACTGCATTCAATCATGCTGCACGTAATCCACTGCATTCAATCGGGATGAATTTTACCAGGCTGCATGGAATCCACTGCATTCAATCACGCTGCATGGAATCCACTGCATTCAATCACGCTGCATGGAATCCACTGCATTCAATCAGGATGCATTTTAATAAGCTGCATGGAATCCATTCAGTCATCACGCTGCATGGACTCCGCTGCATACAGTCGGGATCCATTACGCCACAATGCATGGAATCCTCTGCATTCAATCGGGATGCATTTTGCCAGGATGCATGGAATCCACTGCATTCAATAACGCTGCATGGAATCCACTGCATTCAATCACGCTGCATGGAATCCACTGCATTCAATCAGGATGCATTTTACCATGCTGCCTGTAATCCATGCATTTATCACACTGCATGGACTCCACTGCATACAATCGGGATCCATTACGACACAATGCATTGAATACTCTGCATTCAATAATGCTCCATGGAATCCACTGCATTCAATCAGGATGCTTTGGGCCATGCTGCATAAAATCCACTGCATTTAATCATGCTGCATAGAATCCACTGCATTCAATCATGCTGCATAATATCCACTGCATTCTAAATGTTCCATTTCTTCACGCTGCATGGAATCCACTGCATTCCATCGGGATGCATGTTCCCACGCTGCATGGAGTACACTGCATTCAATCAAAATGCATGGAATCCAATGCATTCAATCGGGATGCTTTGGGCCATGCTGCAAAAAATCCACTGCATTCAATCGGGATGCACTGGGCCTCGCTGCATGGACTCCACTGCATATAATCGGGATCCATTACACCACAATGCATGGAATCATCTGCATTCAATGACGCTGCATGGAAACCACTGCATTCAATCGGGATGCATTTTACCAGGCTGCATGGAATCCATGCATTCATCACGCTGCATGGACTCCACTGCATACAATCGGGATCCATTGCGCCACAATGCATGGAATCCTCTGCATTCAATCAGGATGCTTTGAGCCATGCTGCATAAAATCCACTGCATTCAATCATGCTCCATTAAATCCACTGCATTCAATCAGGCTGCATAAAATACACTGCATTCAATAGGGTTCCATTACTTCACACTTCATGGAATACAGTGCATTCAATCACGCTTCATGGAATCCACTGCATTCAATCGGGATTCATTTTACCACGCTGCATGGAGTTCACTGCATTCAATCACAATGCATGGAATCCACTGCATTCAATCGGGATGCTTTGGGCCATGCCTCATAAAATCCACTGCATTCAACGACGCTGCATGGAATCCACCGAATTTAACTGGGATACATTATACTAAGCTGTATCGAATCCACTGCATTCAATCAGGATGCATTTTACCATATTGCATGGAGTTCACTGCATTCAATCATGCTACACGTAATCCACTGCATTCAATCAGGATGCTTTGGGCCATGCTGCATAAAATCCACTGCATTCAATCATGCTGCACGTAATCCACTGCATTCAATCGGGATGCATTTTACCAGGCTGCATGGAATCCACTGCATTCAATCACGCTGCATGGAATCCACTGCATTCAATCGGGATGCATTTTACCAGGCTGCATGGAATCCACTGCATTCAATCACGCTGCATGGAATCCACAGCATTCAATCACGCTGCATGGAATCCACTGTATTCAATCAGGATGCATTTTACCAGGCTGCCTGGAATCCATGCATTCATCACACTGCATGGACTCCACTGCATACAATCGGGATCCATTGCGCCACAATGCATGGAATACTCTGCATTCAATGATACTCCATGGACTCCACTGCATTCAATCAGGATGCTTTGGGCCATGCTGCATAAAATCCACTGCATTCAATCATGCTCCATTAAATCCACTGCATTCAATCAGGCTGCATAAAATACACTGCATTCAATAGGGTTCCATTACTTCACACTTCATGGAATACAGTGCATTCAATCACACTTCATGGAATCCACTGCATTCAATCGGGATTCATTTTACCACGCTGCATGGAGTTCACTGCATTCAATCACAATGCATGGAATCCACTGCATTCAATCGGGATGCTTTGGGCCATGCCTCATAAAATCCACTGCATTCAACGACGCTGCATGGAATCCACCGAATTTAATTGGGATACATTATACTAAGCTGTATCGAATCCACTGCATTCAATCAGGATGCATTTTACCACATTGCATGGAGTTCACTGCATTCAATCATGCTGCACGTAATCCACTGCATTCAATCAGGATGCTTTGGGCCATGCTGCATAAAATCCACTGCATTCAATCATGCTGCACGTAATCCACTGCATTCAATCGGGATGAATTTTACCAGGCTGCATGGAATCCACTGCATTCAATCACGCTGCATGGAATCCACTGCATTCAATCACGCTGCATGGAATCCACTGCATTCAATCAGGATGCATTTTAATAAGCTGCATGGAATCCATTCAGTCATCACGCTGCATGGACTCCGCTGCATACAGTCGGGATCCATTACGCCACAATGCATGGAATCCTCTGCATTCAATCGGGATGCATTTTGCCAGGCTGCATGGAATCCACTGCATTCAATAACGCTGCATGGAATCCACTGCATTCAATCACGCTGCATGGAATCCACTGCATTCAATCAGGATGCATTTTACCATGCTGCCTGTAATCCATGCATTTATCACACTGCATGGACTCCACTGCATACAATCGGGATCCATTACGACACAATGCATTGAATACTCTGCATTCAATAATGCTCCATGGAATCCACTGCATTCAATCAGGATGCTTTGGGCCATGCTGCATAAAATCCACTGCATTTAATCATGCTGCATAGAATCCACTGCATTCAATCATGCTGCATAATATCCACTGCATTCTAAATGTTCCATTTCTTCACGCTGCATGGAATCCACTGCATTCCATCGGGATGCATGTTCCCACGCTGCATGGAGTACACTGCATTCAATCAAAATGCATGGAATCCACTGCATTCAATCGGGATGCTTTGGGCCATGCTGCATACAATCCACTGCATTCAATCGGGATGCATTGGGCCTCACTGCATGGACTCCACTGCATATAATCGGGATCCATTACACCACAATGCATGGAATCATCTGCATTCAATGACGCTGCATGGAATCCACTGCATTCAATCGGGATGCATTTTACCAGGCTGCATGGAATCCATGCATTCATCACGCTGCATGGACTCCACTGCATACAATCGGGATCCATTGCGCCACAAGGCATGGAATCCTCTGCATTCAATCAGGATGCTTTGGGCCATGCTGCATAAAATCCACTGCATTCAATCATGCTCCATTAAATCCACTGCATTCAATCAGGCTGCATAAAATACACTGCATTCAATAGGGTTCCATTACTTCACACTTCATGGAATACAGTGCATTCAATCACACTTCATGGAATCCACTGCATTCAATCGGGATTCATTTTACCACGCTGCATGGAGTTCACTGCATTCAATCACAATGCATGGAATCCACTGCATTCAATCGGGATGCTTTGGGCCATGCCTCATAAAATCCACTGCATTCAACGACGCTGCATGGAATCCACCGAATTTAACTGGGATACATTATACTAAGCTGTATCGAATCCACTGCATTCAATCAGGATGCATTTTACCACATTGCATGGAGTTCACTGCATTTAATCATGCTGCACGTAATCCACTGCATTCAATCAGGATGCTTTGGGCCATGCTGCATAAAATCCACTGCATTCAATCATGCTGCACGTAATCCACTGCATTCAATCGGGATGCATTTTACCAGGCTGCATGGAATCCACTGCATTCAATCACGCTGCATGGAATCCACTGCATTCAATCAGGATGCATTTTAATAAGCTGCATGGAATCCATTCAGTCATCACGCTGCATGGACTCCGCTGCATACATTCGGGGTCCATTACACCACAATGCATGGAATCCTCTGCATTCAATCACGCTGCATGGAATCCACTGCATTCAATCGGGATGCAATTTACCACGCTGAATGGAGTACACTGCATTCAATCACGCTGCATGGAATCCCCTGCATTCAATCGGGATGCTTTGGGCCATGCTGCAAAAAAATCCACTGCATTCAATCGGGATGCATTGGGCCTCGCTTCATGGACTCCAGTGCATACAGTCGGGATCCATTGCACCAAAATGCATGGAATCCTCTGCATTCAATGACGCTGCATGGAATCCACTGCATTCAATCAGGATGCTTTGGGACCTGCCTCATAAAATCCACTTCATTCAATGACGCTGCATGGAATCGACTGCATTCAATCATGCTGCATATAATCCACTGCTTACAATAGGGTTCAATTTCTTCACGCTGCATGGAATCCACTGCATTCAATCACGCTGCATGGAATCCACTGCATTCCATCGGGATGCATGTTCCCACGCTGCATGGAGTACACTGCATTCGATCAAAATGCATGGAATCCACTGCATTCAATCGGGATGCTTTGGGCCATGCTGCATACAATCCACTGCATTCAATCGGGATGCATTGGGCCTCACTGCATGGACTCCACTGCATATAATCGGGATCCATTACACCACAATGCATGGAATCATCTGCATTCAATGACGCTGCATGGAAACCACTGCATTCAATCGGGATGCATTTTACCAGGCTGCATGGAATCCATGCATTCATCACGCTGCATGGACTCCACTGCATACAATCGGGATCCATTGCGCCACAATGCATGGAATCCTCTGCATTCAATCAGGATGCTTTGAGCCATGCTGCATAAAATCCACTGCATTCAATCATGCTCCATTAAATCCACTGCATTCAATCAGGCTGCATAAAATACACTGCATTCAATAGGGTTCCATTACTTCCCACTTCATGGAATACAGTGCATTCAATCACGCTTCATGGAATCCACTGCATTCAATCGGGATTCATTTTACCACGCTGCATGGAGTTCACTGCATTCAATCACAATGCATGGAATCCACTGCATTCAATCGGGATGCTTTGGGCCATGCCTCATAAAATCCACTGCATTCAACGACGCTGCATGGAATCCACCGAATTTAACTGGGATACATTATACTAAGCTGTATCGAATCCACTGCATTCAATCAGGATGCATTTTACCATATTGCATGGAGTTCACTGCATTCAATCATGCTACACGTAATCCACTGCATTCAATCAGGATGCTTTGGGCCATGCTGCATAAAATCCACTGCATTCAATCATGCTGCACGTAATCCACTGCATTCAATCGGGATGCATTTTACCAGGCTGAATGGAATCCACTGCCTTCAATCACGCTGCATGGAATCCACTGCATTCAATCGGGATGCATTTTACCAGGCTGCATGGAATCCACTGCATTCAATCACGCTGCATGGAATCCACAGCATTCAATCACGCTGCATGGAATCCACTGTATTCAATCAGGATGCATTTTACCAGGCTGCCTGGAATCCATGCATTCATCACACTGCATGGACTCCACTGCATACAATCGGGATCCATTGCGCCACAATGCATGGAATACTCTGCATTCAATGATACTCCATGGACTCCACTGCATTCAATCAGGATGCTTTGGGCCATGCTGCATAAAATCCACTGCATTTAATCATGCTGCATGGAATCCACTGCATTCAATCATACTGCATAATATCCACTGCATTCAAAATATTCCATTTCTTCACGCTGCATGGAATCCACTGCATTCCATCGGGATGCATTTTACCTCGCTGCATGGAGTACACTGCATTCAATCTCAATGCATGGAATCCACTGCATTCAATCGGGATGCTTTGGGCCATGCTGCAAAAAATCCACTGCAATCAATCAGGATGCATTGGGCCTCGCTGCATGAACTCTACTGCATACAATCGCGATCCATTGCGCCACAATGCATGGAATCCTCTGCATTCAATGATGCTGCATGGAATCCACTGCATTCAATCAGGATGCATTTTACCACACTGCATGGAGTACACTGCATTCAATCACAATGGATGGAATCCAATGCATTCAATCGGGATGCTTTGGGCCATGCTGCAAAAAATCCACTGCATTCAATCGGGATGCACTGGGCCTCGCTGCATGGACTCCACTGCATTCAATTGGTATCCATTGCGCTGCAATGCATGGAATCCTCTGCATTCAATGATGCTGCATGGAATCCACTGCATTCAATCGGGATGCATTTTACCACACTGCATGGAGTACACTGCATTCAATCACAATGGATGGAATCCACTGCATTCAATCATGCTGCATGGAATCCACTGCATTCAATCATGCTGCATAATATCCACTGCATTCTAAATGTTCCATTTCTTCACGCTGCATGGAATCCACTGCATTCCATCGGGATGCATGTTCCCACGCTGCATGGAGTACACTGCATTCAATCAAAATGCATGGAATCCACTGCATTCAATCGGGATGCTTTGGGCCATGCTGCATACAATCCACTGCATTCAATCGGGATGCATTGGGCCTCACTGCATGGACTCCACTTCATATAATCGGGATCTATTACACCACAATGCATGGAATCATCTGCATTCAATGACGCTGCATGGAATCCACTGCATTCAATCGGGATGCATTTTACCAGGCTGCATGGAATCCATGCATTCATCACGCTGCATGGACTCCACTGCATACAATCGGGATCCATTGCGCCACAATGCATGGAATACACTGCATTCAATCAGGATGCATTTTAATAAGCTGCATGGAATCCATTCAGTCATCACGCTGCATGGACTCCGCTGCATACAGTCGGGATCCATTACGCCACAATGCATGGAATCCTCTGCATTCAATCACGCTGCATGGAATTCACTGCATTCAATCGGGATGCAATTTACCACGCTGAATGGAGTACACTGCATTCAATCACGCTGCATGGAATCCCCTGCATTCAATCGGGATGCTTTGGGCCATGCTTCAAAAAAATCCACTGCATTCAATCGGGATGCATTGGGCCTCGCTTCATGGACTCCAGTGCATACAGTCGGGATCCATGGCACCAAAATGCATGGAATCCTCTGCATTCAATGACGCTGCATGGAATCCACTGCATTCAATCAGGATGCTTTGGGCCATGCCTCATAAAATCCACTTCATTCAATGACGCTGCATGGAATCGACTGCATTCAATCATGCTGCAGATAATCCACTGCTTACAATAGGGTTCAATTTCTTCACGCTGCATGGAATCCACTGCATTCAATCACGCTGCATGGAATCCACTGCATTCCGTCGGGATGCATGTTCCCACGCTGCATGGAGTACACTGCATTCAATCAAAATGCATGGTATCCACTGCATTCAATCGGGATGCTTTGGGCCATGCTGCATACAATCCACTGCATTCAATCGGGATGCATTGGGCCTCACTGCATGGACTCCACTGCATATAATCGGGATCCATTACACCACAATGCCTGGAATCATCTGCATTCAATGACGCTGCATGGAAACCACTGCATTCAATCGGGATCCATTGCGCCACAGTGCATGGAATCCTCTGCATTCAATCAGGATGCTTTGAGCCATGCTGCATAAAATCCACTGCATTCAATCATGCTCCATTAAATCCACTGCATTCAATCAGGCTGCATAAAATACACTGCATTCAATAGGGTTCCATTACTTCACACTTCATGGAATACAGTGCATTCAATCACGCTTCATGGAATCCACTGCATTCAATCGGGATTCATTTTACCACGCTGCATGGAGTTCACTGCATTCAATCACAATGCATGGAATCCACTGCATTCAATCGGGATGCTTTGGGCCATGCCTCATAAAATCCACTGCATTCAACGACGCTGCATGGAATCCACCGAATTTAACTGGGATACATTATACTAAGCTGTATCGAATCCACTGCATTCAATCAGGATGCATTTTACCATATGGCATGGAGTTCACTGCATTCAATCATGCTACACGTAATCCACTGCATTCAATCAGGATGCTTTGGGCCATGCTGCATAAAATCCACTGCATTCAATCATGCTGCACGTAATCCACTGCATTCAATCGGGATGCATTTTACCAGGCTGCATGGAATCCACTGCATTCAATCACGCTGCATGGAATCCACTGCATTCAATCGGGATGCATTTTACCAGGCTGCATGGAATCCACTGCATTCAATCACGCTGCATGGAATCCACTGCATTCAATCACGCTGCATGGAATCCACTGTATTCAATCAGGATGCATTTTACCAGGCTGCCTGGAATCCATGCATTCATCACACTGCATGGACTCCACTGCATACAATCGGGATCCATTGCGCCACAATGAATGGAATACTCTGCATTCAATGATACTCCATGGACTCCACTGCATTCAATCAGGATGCTTTGGGCCATGCTGCATAAAATCCACTGCATTTAATCATGCTGCATAGAATCCACTGCATTCAATCATGCTGCATAATATCCACTGCATTCAAAATATTCCATTTCTTTACGCTACATGGAATCCACTGCATTCAATCGGGATGCATTTTACCTCGCTGCATCGAGTACACTGCATTCAATCTCAATGCATGGAATCCACTGCATTCAATCGGGATGCTTTGGGCCATGCTGCAAAAAATCCACTGCAATCAATCAGGATGCATTGGGCCTCGCTGCATGGACTCCACTGCATACAATCGGGATCCATTGCGCCACAATGCATGGAATCCTCTGCATTCAATGATGCTGCATGGAATCCACTGCATTCCATCGGGATGCATTTTACCACACTGCATGGAGTACACTGCATTCAATCAAAATGCATGGAATCCAATGCATTAAATCGGGATGCTTTGGGCCATGCTGCAGAAAATCCACTGCATTCAATCGGGATGCACTGGGCCTCGCTGAATGGACTCCACTGCATTCAATTGGTATCCATTGCGCTGCAATGCATGGAATCCTCTGCATTCAATGACGCTGCATGGAATCCACTGCATTCAATCGGGATGCATTTTACCAGGCTGCATGGAATCCATGCATTCATCACGCTGCATGGACTCCACTGCATACATTCGGGATCCATTGCGCCACAATGCATGGAATCCTCTGCATTCAATGATGCTCCATGGACTCCACTGCATTCAATCAGGATGCTTTGGGCCATGCTGCATAAAATCCACTGCATTCAATCATGCTGCATTAAATCCACTGCATTCAATCAGGCTGCATAAAATACACTGCATTCAATAGGGTTCCATTACTTCACACTTCATGGAATACTGTGCATTCAATCACGCTTCATGGAATCCACTGCATTCAATCGGGATTCATTTTACCACGCTGCATGGAGTTCACTGCATTCAATCACAATGCATGGAATCCACTGCATTCAATCGGGATGCTTTGGGCCATGCCTCATAAAATCCACTGCATTCAACGACGCTGCATGGAATCCACCGAATTTAACTGGGATACATTATACTAAGCTGTATCGAATCCACTGCATTCAATCAGGATGCATTTTACCATATGGCATGGAGTTCACTGCATTCAATCATGCTACACGTAATCCACTGCATTCAATCAGGATGCTTTGGGCCATGCTGCATAAAATCCACTGCATTCAATCATGCTGCACGTAATCCACTGCATTCAATCGGAATGCATTTTACCAGGCTGCATGGAATCCACTGCATTCAATCACGCTGCATGGAATCCACTGCATTCAATCACGCTGCATGGAATCCACTGTATTCAATCAGGATGCATTTTACCAGGCTGCCTGGAATCCATGCATTCATCACACTGCATGGACTCCACTGCATACAATCGGGATCCATTGCGCCACAATGCATGGAATACTCTGCATTCAATGATACTCCATGGACTCCACTGCATTCAATCAGGATGCTTTGGGCCATGCTGCATAAACTCCACTGCATTTAATCATGCTGCATGGAATCCACTGCATTCAATCATGCTGCATAATATCCACTGCATTCAAAATGTTCCATTTCTTCACGCTGCATGGAATCCACTGCATTCAATCGGGATGCATTTTACCTCGCTGCATGGAGTACACTGCATTCAATCTCAATGCATGGAATCCACTGCATTCAATCGGGATGCTTTGGGCCATGCTGCAAAAAATCCACTGCAATCAATCAGGATGCATTGGGCCTCGCTGCATGAACTCCACTGCATACAATCTCGATCCATTGCGCCACAATGCATGGAATCCTCTGCATTCAATGATGCTGCATGGAATCCACTGCATTCAATCAGGATGCATTTTACCACACTGCATGGAGTACACTGCATTCAATCACAATGGATGGAATCCAATGCATTCAATCGGGATGCTTTGGGCCATGCTGCAAAAAATCTACTGCATTCAATCGGGATGCACTGGGCCTCGCTGCATGGACTCCACTGCATTCAATTGGTATCCATTGCGCTGCAATGCATGGAATCCTCTGCATTCAATGATGCTGCATGGAATCCACTGCATTCAATCGGGATGCATTTTACCACACTGCATGGAGTACACTGCATTCAATCACAATGGATGGAATCCTCTGCATTCAATCATGCTGCATGGAATCCACTGCATTCAATCATGCTGCATAATATCCACTGCATTCTAAATGTTCCATTTCTTCACGCTGCATGGAATCCACTGCATTCCATCGGGATGCATGTTCCCACGCTGCATGGAGTACACTGCATTCAATCAAAATGCATGGAATCCACTGCATTCAATCGGGATGCTTTGGGCAATGCTGCATACAATCCACTGCATTCAATCGGGATGCATTGGGCCTCACTGCATGGACTCCACTGCATATAATCGGGATCCATTACAACACAATGCATGGAATCATCTGCATTCAATGACGCTGCATGGAATCCACTGCATTCAATCGGGATGCATTTTACCAGGCTGCATGGAATCCATGCATTCATCACGCTGCATGGACTCCACTGCATACAATCGGGATCCATTGCGCCACAAGGCATGGAATCCTCTGCATTCAATCAGGATGCTTTGGGCCATGCTGCATAAAATCCACTGCATTCAATCATGCTCCATTAAATCCACTGCATTCAATCAGGCTGCATAAAATACACTGCATTCAATAGGGTTCCATTACTTCACACTTCATGGAATACAGTGCATTCAATCACACTTCATGGAATCCACTGCATTCAATCGGGATTCATTTTACCACGCTGCATGGAGTTAACTGCATTCAATCACAATGCATGGAATCCACTGCATTCAATCGGGATGCTTTGGGCCATGCCTCATAAAATCCACTGCATTCAACGACGCTGCATGGAATCCACCGAATTTAACTGGGATACATTATACTAAGCTGTATCGAATCCACTGCATTCAATCAGGATGCATTTTACCACATTGCATGGAGTTCACTGCATTTAATCATGCTGCACGTACTCCACTGCATTCAATCAGGATGCTTTGGGCCATGCTGCATAAAATCCACTGCATTCAATCATGCTGCACGTAATCCACTGCATTCAATCGGGATGCATTTTACCAGGCTGCATGGAATCCACTGCATTCAATCACGCTGCATGGAATCCACTGCATTCAATCGGGATGCATTTTACCAGGCTGCATGGAATCCACTGCATTCAATCACGCTGCATGGAATCCACTGCATTCAATCAGGATGCATTTTAATAATCTGCATGGAATCCATTCAGTCATCACGCTGCATGGACTCCGCTGCATACAGTCGGGATCCATTACGCCGCAATGCATGGAATCCTCTGCATTCAATCACGCTGCATGGAATCCACTGCATTCAATCGGGATGCAATTTACCACGCTGAATGGAGTACACTGCATTCAATCACGCTGCATGGAATCCCCTGCATTCAATCGGGATGCTTTGGGCCATGCTGCAAAAAAATCCACTGCATTCAATCGGGATGCATTGGGCCTCGCTTCATGGACTCCAGTGCATACAGTCGGGATCCATTGCACCAAAATGCATGGAATCCTCTGCATTCAATGACGCTGCATGGAATCCACTGCATTCAATCAGGATGCTTTGGGCCATGCCTCATAAAATCCACTTCATTCAATGACGCTGCATGGAATCGACTGCATTCAATCATGCTGCATATAATCCACTGCTTACAATAGGGTTCAATTTCTTCACGCTGCATGGAATCCACTGCATTCAATCACGCTGCATGGAATCCACTGCATTCCATCGGGATGCATGTTCCCACGCTGCATGGAGTACACTGCATTCGATCAAAATGCATGGAATCCACTGCATTCAATCGGGATGCTTTGGGCCATGCTGCATACAATCCACTGCATTCAATCGGGATGCATTGGGCCTCACTGCATGGACTCCACTGCATATAATCGGGATCCATTACACCACAATGCATGGAATCATCTGCATTCAATGACGCTGCATGGAAACCACTGCATTCAATCGGGATGCATTTTACCAGGCTGCATGGAATCCATGCATTCATCACGCTGCATGGACTCCACTGCATACAATCGGGATCCATTGCGCCACAATGCATGGAATCCTCTGCATTCAATCAGGATGCTTTGGGCCATGCTGCATAAAATCCACTGCATTCAATCATGCTCCATTAAATCCACTGCATTCAATCAGGCTGCATAAAATACACTGCATTCAATAGGGTTCCATTACTTCACACTTCATGGAATACAGTGCATTCAATCACGCTTCATGGAATCCACTGCATTCAATCGGGATTCATTTTACCACGCTGCATGGAGTTCACTGCATTCAATCACAATGCATGGAATCCACTGCATTCAATCGGGATGCTTTGGGCCATGCCTCATAAAATCCACTGCATTCAACGACGCTGCATGGAATCCACCGAATTTAACTGGGATACATTATACTAAGCTGTATCGAATCCACTGCATTCAATCAGGATGCATTTTACCATATTGCATGGAGTTCACTGCATTCAATCATGCTACACGTAATCCACTGCATTCAATCAGGATGCTTTGGGCCATGCTGCATAAAATCCACTGCATTCAATCATGCTGCACGTAATCCACTGCATTCAATCGGGATGCATTTTACCAGGCTGCATGGAATCCACTGCCTTCAATCACGCTGCATGGAATCCACTGCATTCAATCGGGATGCATTTTACCAGGCTGCATGGAATCCACTGCATTCAATCACGCTGCATGGAATCCACTGCATTCAATCACGCTGCATGGAATCCACTGTATTCAATCAGGATGCATTTTACCAGGCTGCCTGGAATCCATGCATTCATCACACTGCATGGACTCCACTGCATACAATCGGGATCCATTGCGCCACAATGCATGGAATACTCTGCATTCAATGATACTCCATGGACTCCACTGCATTCAATCAGGATGCTTTGGGCCATGCTGCATAAAATCCACTGCATTTAATCATGCTGCATGGAATCCACTGCATTCAATCATGCTGCATAATATCCACTGCATTCAAAATATTCCATTTCTTCACGCTGCATGGAATCCACTGCATTCCATCGGGATGCATTTTACCTCGCTGCATGGAGTACACTGCATTCAATCTCAATGCATGGAATCCACTGCATTCAATCGGGATGCTTTGGGCCATGCTGCAAAAAATCCACTGCAATCAATCAGGATGCATTGGGCCTCGCTGCATGAACTCTACTGCATACAATCGCGATCCATTGCGCCACAATGCATGGAATCCTCTGCATTCAATGATGCTGCATGGAATCCACTGCATTCAATCAGGATGCATTTTACCACACTGCATGGAGTACACTGCATTCAATCACAATGGATGGAATCCAATGCATTCAATCGGGATGCTTTGGGCCATGCTGCAAAAAATCCACTGCATTCAATCGGGATGCACTGGGCCTCGCTGCATGGACTCCACTGCATTCAATTGGTATCCATTGCGCTGCAATGCATGGAATCCTCTGCATTCAATGATGCTGCATGGAATCCACTGCATTCAATCGGGATGCATTTTACCACACTGCATGGAGTACACTGCATTCAATCACAATGGATGGAATCCACTGCATTCAATCATGCTGCATGGAATCCACTGCATTCAATCATGCTGCATAATATCCACTGCATTCTAAATGTTCCATTTCTTCACGCTGCATGGAATCCACTGCATTCCATCGGGATGCATGTTCCCACGCTGCATGGAGTACACTGCATTCAATCAAAATGCATGGAATCCACTGCATTCAATCGGGATGCTTTGGGCCATGCTGCATACAATCCACTGCATTCAATCGGGATGCATTGGGCCTCACTGCATGGACTCCACTTCATATAATCGGGATCTATTACACCACAATGCATGGAATCATCTGCATTCAATGACGCTGCATGGAATCCACTGCATTCAATCGGGATGCATTTTACCAGGCTGCATGGAATCCATGCATTCATCACGCTGCATGGACTCCACTGCATACAATCGGGATCCATTGCGCCACAAGGCATGGAATCCTCTGCATTCAATCAGGATGCATTTTAATAAGCTGCATGGAATCCATTCAGTCATCACGCTGCATGGACTCCGCTGCATACAGTCGGGATCCATTACGCCACAATGCATGGAATCCTCTGCATTCAATCACGCTGCATGGAATCCACTGCATTCAATCGGGATGCAATTTACCACGCTGAATGGAGTACACTGCATTCAATCACGCTGCATGGAATCCCCTGCATTCAATCGGGATGCTTTGGGCCATGCTGCAAAAAAATCCACTGCATTCAATCCGGATGCATTGGGCCTCGCTTCATGGACTCCAGTGCATACAGTCGGGATCCATGGCACCAAAATGCATGGAATCCTCTGCATTCAATTGAAGCTGCATGGAATCCACTGCATTCAATCAGGATGCTTTGGGCCATGCCTCATAAAATCCACTTCATTCAATGACGCTGCATGGAATCGACTGCATTCAATCATGCTGCATATAATCCACTGCTTACAATAGGGTTCAATTTCTTCACGCTGCATGGAATCCACTGCATTCAATCACGCTGCATGGAATCCACTGCATTCCATCGGGATGCATGTTCCCACGCTGCATGGAGTACACTGCATTCGATCAAAATGCATGGAATCCACTGCATTCAATCGGGATGCTTTGGGCCATGCTGCATACAATCCACTGCATTCAATCGGGATGCATTGGGCCTCACTGCATGGACTCCACTGCATATAATCGGGATCCATTACACCACAATGCCTGGAATCATCTGCATTCAATGACGCTGCATGGAAACCACTGCATTCAATCGGGATCCATTGCGCCACAGTGCATGGAATCCTCTGCATTCAATCAGGATGCTTTGAGCCATGCTGCATAAAATCCACTGCATTCAATCATGCTCCATTAAATCCACTGCATTCAATCAGGCTGCATAAAATACACTGCATTCAATAGGGTTCCATTACTTCACACTTCATGGAATACAGTGCATTCAATCACGCTTCATGGAATCCACTGCATTCAATCGGGATTCATTTTACCACGCTGCATGGAGTTCACTGCATTCAATCACAATGCATGGAATCCACTGCATTCAATCGGGATGCTTTGGGCCATGCCTCATAAAATCCACTGCATTCAACGACGCTGCATGGAATCGACTGCATTCAATCATGCTGCATATAATCCACTGCTTACAATAGGGTTCAATTTCTTCACGCTGCAGGGAATCCACTGCATTCAATCACGCTGCATGGAATCCACTGCATTCCATCGGGATGCATGTTCCCACGCTGCATGGAGTACACTGCATTCGATCAAAATGCATGGAATCCACTGCATTCAATCGGGATGCTTTGGGCCATGCTGCATACAATCCACTGCATTCAATCGGGATGCATTGGGCCTCACTGCATGGACTCCACTGCATATAATCGGGATCCATTACACCACAATGCATGGAATCATCTGCATTCAATGACGCTGCATGGAAACCACTGCATTCAATCGGGATGCATTTTACCAGGCTGCATGGAATCCATGCATTCATCACGCTGCATGGACTCCACTGCATACAATCGGGATCCATTGCGCCACAATGCATGGAATCCTCTGCATTCAATCAGGATGCTTTGGGCCATGCTGCATAAAATCCACTGCATTCAATCATGCTCCATTAAATCCACTGCATTCAATCAGGCTGCATAAAATACACTGCATTCAATAGGGTTCCATTACTTCACACTTCATGGAATACAGTGCATTCAATCACGCTTCATGGAATCCACTGCATTCAATCGGGATTCATTTTACCACGCTGCATGGAGTTCACTGCATTCAATCACAATGCATGGAATCCACTGCATTCAATCGGGATGCTTTGGGCCATGCCTCATAAAATCCACTGCATTCAACGACGCTGCATGGAATCCACCGAATTTAACTGGGATACATTATACTAAGCTGTATCGAATCCACTGCATTCAATCAGGATGCATTTTACCATATTGCATGGAGTTCACTGCATTCAATCATGCTACACGTAATCCACTGCATTCAATCAGGATGCTTTGGGCCATGCTGCATAAAATCCACTGCATTCAATCATGCTGCACGTAATCCACTGCATTCAATCGGGATGCATTTTACCAGGCTGCATGGAATCCACTGCATTCAATCACGCTGCATGGAATCCACTGCATTCAATCGGGATGCATTTTACCAGGCTGCATGGAATCCACTGCATTCAATCACGCTGCATGGAATCCACTGCATTCAATCACGCTGCATGGAATCCACTGTATTCAATCAGGATGCATTTTACCAGGCTGCCTGGAATCCATGCATTCATCACACTGCATGGACTCCACTGCATACAATCGGGATCCATTGCGCCACAATGCATGGAATACTCTGCATTCAATGATACTCCATGGACTCCACTGCATTCAATCAGGATGCTTTGGGCCATGCTGCATAAAATCCACTGCATTTAATCATGCTGCATGGAATCCACTGCATTCAATCATGCTGCATAATATCCACTGCATTCAAAATATTCCATTTCTTCACGCTGCATGGAATCCACTGCATTCCATCGGGATGCATTTTACCTCGCTGCATGGAGTACACTGCATTCAATCTCAATGCATGGAATCCACTGCATTCAATCGGGATGCTTTGGGCCATGCTGCAAAAAATCCACTGCAATCAATCAGGATGCATTGGGCCTCGCTGCATGAACTCTACTGCATACAATCGCGATCCATTGCGCCACAATGCATGGAATCCTCTGCATTCAATGATGCTGCATGGAATCCACTGCATTCAATCAGGATGCATTTTACCACACTGCATGGAGTACACTGCATTCAATCACAATGGATGGAATCCAATGCATTCAATCGGGATGCTTTGGGCCATGCTGCAAAAAATCCACTGCATTCAATCGGGATGCACTGGGCCTCGCTGCATGGACTCCACTGCATTCAATTGGTATCCATTGCGCTGCAATGCATGGAATCCTCTGCATTCAATGATGCTGCATGGAATCCACTGCATTCAATCGGGATGCATTTTACCACACTGCATGGAGTACACTGCATTCAATCACAATGGATGGAATCCACTGCATTCAATCATGCTGCATGGAATCCACTGCATTCAATCATGCTGCATAATATCCACTGCATTCTAAATGTTCCATTTCTTCACGCTGCATGGAATCCACTGCATTCCATCGGGATGCATGTTCCCACGCTGCATGGAGTACACTGCATTCAATCAAAATGCATGGAATCCACTGCATTCAATCGGGATGCTTTGGGCCATGCTGCATACAATCCTCTGCATTCAATCGGGATGCATTGGGCCTCACTGCATGGACTCCACTTCATATAATCGGGATCTATTACACCACAATGCATGGAATCATCTGCATTCAATGACGCTGCATGGAATCCACTGCATTCAATCGGGATGCATTTTACCAGGCTGCATGGAATCCATGCATTCATCACGCTGCATGGACTCCACTGCATACAATCGGGATCCATTGCGCCACAATGCATGGAATCCACTGCATTCAATCAGGATGCATTTTAATAAGCTGCATGGAATCCATTCAGTCATCACGCTGCATGGACTCCGCTGCATACAGTCGGGATCCATTACGCCACAATGCATGGAATCCTCTGCATTCAATCACGCTGCATGGAATCCACTGCATTCAATCGGGATGCAATTTACCACGCTGAATGGAGTACACTGCATTCAATCACGCTGCATGGAATCCCCTGCATTCAATCGGGATGCTTTGGGCCATGCTTCAAAAAAATCCACTTCATTCAATCGGGATGCATTGGGCCTCGCTTCATGGACTCCAGTGCATACAGTCGGGATCCATGGCACCAAAATGCATGGAATCCTCTGCATTCAATGACGCTGCATGGAATCCACTGCATTCAATCAGGATGCTTTGGGCCATGCCTCATAAAATCCACTTCATTCAATGACGCTGCATGGAATCGACTGCATTCAATCATGCTGCATATAATCCACTGCTTACAATAGGGTTCAATTTCTTCACGCTGCATGGAATCCACTGCATTCAATCACGCTGCATGGAATCCACTGCATTCCATCGGGATGCATGTTCCCACGCTGCATGGAGTACACTGCATTCAATCAAAATGCATGGAATCCACTGCATTCAATCGGGATGCTTTGGGCCATGCTGCATACAATCCACTGCATTCAATCGGGATGCATTGGGCCTCACTGCATGGACTCCACTGCATATAATCAGGATCCATTACACCACAATGCCTGGAATCATCTGCATTCAATGACGCTGCATGGAAACCACTGCATTCAATCGGGATCCATTGCGCCACAGTGCATGGAATCCTCTGCATTCAATCAGGATGCTTTGAGCCATGCTGCATAAAATCCACTGCATTCAATCATGCTCCATTAAATCCACTGCATTCAATCAGGCTGCATAAAATACACTGCATTCAATAGGGTTCCATTACTTCACACTTCATGGAATACAGTGCATTCAATCACGCTTCATGGAATCCACTGCATTCAATCGGGATGCATTTTACCACGCTGCATGGAGTTCACTGCATTCAATCACAATGCATGGAATCCACTGCATTCAATCGGGATGCTTTGGGCCATGCCTCATAAAATCCACTGCATTCAACGACGCTGCATGGAATCCACCGAATTTAACTGGGATACATTATACTAAGCTGTATCGAATCCACTGCATTCAATCAGGATGCATTTTACCATATGGCATGGAGTTCACTGCATTCAATCATGCTACACGTAATCCACTGCATTCAATCAGGATGCTTTGGGCCATGCTGCATAAAATCCACTGCATTCAATCATGCTGCACGTAATCCACTGCATTGAATCGGGATGCATTTTACCAGGCTGCATGGAATCCACTGCCTTCAATCACGCTGCATGGAATCCACTGCATTCAATCGGGATGCATTTTACCAGGCTGCATGGAATCCACTGCATTCAATCACGCTGCATGGAATCCACTGCATTCAATCACGCTGCATGGAATCCACTGTATTCAATCAGGATGCATTTTACCAGGCTGCCTGGAATCCATGCATTCATCACACTGCATGGACTCCACTGCATACAATCGGGATCCATTGCGCCACAATGCATGGAATACTCTGCATTCAATGATACTCCATGGACTCCACTGCATTCAATCAGGATGCTTTGGGCCATGCTGCATAAAATCCACTGCATTTAATCATGCTGCATGGAATCCACTGCATTCAATCATGCTGCATAATATCCACTGCATTCAAAATATTCCATTTCTTCACGCTGCATGGAATCCACTGCATTCCATCGGGATGCATTTTACCTCGCTGCATGGAGTACACTGCATTCAATCTCAATGCATGGAATCCACTGCATTCAATCGGGATGCTTTGGGCCATGCTGCAAAAAATCCACTGCAATCAATCAGGATGCATTGGGCCTCGCTGCATGAACTCTACTGCATACAATCGCGATCCATTGCGCCACAATGCATGGAATCCTCTGCATTCAATGATGCTGCATGGAATCCACTGCATTCAATCAGGATGCATTTTACCACACTGCATGGAGTACACTGCATTCAATCACAATGGATGGAATCCAATGCATTCAATCGGGATGCTTTGGGCCATGCTGCAAAAAATCCACTGCATTCAATCGGGATGCACTGGGCCTCGCTGCATGGACTCCACTGCATTCAATTGGTATCCATTGCGCTGCAATGCATGGAATCCTCTGCATTCAATGATGCTGCATGGAATCCACTGCATTCAATCGGGATGCATTTTACCACACTGCATGGAGTACACTGCATTCAATCACAATGGATGGAATCCACTGCATTCAATCATGCTGCATGGAATCCACTGCATTCAATCATGCTGCATAATATCCACTGCATTCTAAATGTTCCATTTCTTCACGCTGCATGGAATCCACTGCATTCCATCGGGATGCATGTTCCCACGCTGCATGGAGTACACTGCATTCAATCAAAATGCATGGAATCCACTGCATTCAATCGGGATGCTTTGGGCCATGCTGCATACAATCCTCTGCATTCAATCGGGATGCATTGGGCCTCACTGCATGGACTCCACTGCATATAATCGGGATCTATTACACCACAATGCATGGAATCATCTGCATTCAATGACGCTGCATGGAATCCACTGCATTCAATCGGGATGCATTTTACCAGGCTGCATGGAATCCATGCATTCATCACGCTGCATGGACTCCACTGCATACAATCGGGATCCATTGCGCCACAATGCATGGAATCCACTGCATTCAATCAGGATGCATTTTAATAAGCTGCATGGAATCCATTCAGTCATCACGCTGCATGGACTCCGCTGCATACAGTCGGGATCCATTACGCCACAATGCATGGAATCCTCTGCATTCAATCACGCTGCATGGAATCCACTGCATTCAATCGGGATGCAATTTACCACGCTGAATGGAGTACACTGCATTCAATCACGCTGCATGGAATCCCCTGCATTCAATCGGGATGCTTTGGGCCATGCTGCAAAAAAATCCACTGCATTCAATCGGGATGCATTGGGCCTCGCTTCATGGACTCCAGTGCATACAGTCGGGATCCATGGCACCAAAATGCATGGAATCCTCTGCATTCAATGACGCTGCATGGAATCCACTGCATTCAATCAGGATGCTTTGGGCCATGCCTCATAAAATCCACTTCATTCAATGACGCTGCATGGAATCGACTGCATTCAATCATGCTGCATATAATCCACTGCTTACAATAGGGTTCAATTTCTTCACGCTGCATGGAATCCACTGCATTCAATCACGCTGCATGGAATCCACTGCATTCCATCGGGATGCATGTTCCCACGCTGCATGGAGTACACTGCATTCAATCAAAATGCATGGAATCCACTGCATTCAATCGGGATGCTTTGGGCCATGCTGCATACAATCCACTGCATTCAATCGGGATGCATTGGGCCTCACTGCATGGACTCCACTGCATATAATCGGGATCCATTACACCACAATGCCTGGAATCATCTGCATTCAATGACGCTGCATGGAAACCACTGCATTCAATCGGGATCCATTGCGCCACAGTGCATGGAATCCTCTGCATTCAATCAGGATGCTTTGAGCCATGCTGCATAAAATCCACTGCATTCAATCATGCTCCATTAAATCCACTGCATTCAATCAGGCTGCATAAAATACACTGCATTCAATAGGGTTCCATTACTTCACACTTCATGGAATACAGTGCATTCAATCACGCTTCATGGAATCCACTGCATTCAATCGGGATGCATTTTACCACGCTGCATGGAGTTCACTGCATTCAATCACAATGCATGGAATCCACTGCATTCAATCGGGATGCTTTGGGCCATGCCTCATAAAATCCACTGCATTCAACGACGCTGCATGGAATCCACCGAATTTAACTGGGATACATTATACTAAGCTGTATCGAATCCACTGCATTCAATCAGGATGCATTTTACCATATGGCATGGAGTTCACTGCATTCAATCATGCTACACGTAATCCACTGCATTCAATCAGGATGCTTTGGGCCATGCTGCATAAAATCCACTGCATTCAATCATGCTGCACGTAATCCACTGCATTGAATCGGGATGCATTTTACCAGGCTGCATGGAATCCACTGCCTTCAATCACGCTGCATGGAATCCACTGCATTCAATCGGGATGCATTTTACCAGGCTGCATGGAATCCACTGCATTCAATCACGCTGCATGGAATCCACTGCATTCAATCACGCTGCATGGAATCCACTGTATTCAATCAGGATGCATTTTACCAGGCTGCCTGGAATCCATGCATTCATCACACTGCATGGACTCCACTGCATACAATCGGGATCCATTGCGCCACAATGCATGGAATACTCTGCATTCAATGATACTCCATGGACTCCACTGCATTCAATCAGGATGCTTTGGGCCATGCTGCATAAAATCCACTGCATTTAATCATGCTGCATGGAATCCACTGCATTCAATCATGCTGCATAATATCCACTGCATTCAAAATATTCCATTTCTTCACGCTGCATGGAATCCACTGCATTCCATCGGGATGCATTTTACCTCGCTGCATGGAGTACACTGCATTCAATCTCAATGCATGGAATCCACTGCATTCAATCGGGATGCTTTGGGCCATGCTGCAAAAAATCCACTGCAATCAATCAGGATGCATTGGGCCTCGCTGCATGAACTCTACTGCATACAATCGCGATCCATTGCGCCACAATGCATGGAATCCTCTGCATTCAATGATGCTGCATGGAATCCACTGCATTCAATCAGGATGCATTTTACCACACTGCATGGAGTACACTGCATTCAATCACAATGGATGGAATCCAATGCATTCAATCGGGATGCTTTGGGCCATGCTGCAAAAAATCCACTGCATTCAATCGGGATGCACT
Source organism: Sus scrofa (assembly GCF_054392235.1). Taxonomy (NCBI): domain Eukaryota; kingdom Metazoa; phylum Chordata; class Mammalia; order Artiodactyla; family Suidae; genus Sus; species Sus scrofa. Next base: position 5,578,982 of record NC_139399.1, read on the forward strand.
GGGCCTCGCTGCATGGACTCCACTGCATTCAATTGGTATCCATTGCGCTGCAATGCATGGAATCCTCTGCATTCAATGATGCTGCATGGAATCCACTGCATTCAATCGGGATGCATTTTACCACACTGCATGGAGTACACTGCATTCAATCACAATGGATGGAATCCACTGCATTCAATCATGCTGCATGGAATCCACTGCATTCAATCATGCTGCATAATATCCACTGCATTCTAAATGTTCCATTTCTTCACGCTGCATGGAATCCACTGCATTCCATCGGGATGCATGTTCCCACGCTGCATGGAGTACACTGCATTCAATCAAAATGCATGGAATCCACTGCATTCAATCGGGATGCTTTGGGCCATGCTGCATACAATCCTCTGCATTCAATCGGGATGCATTGGGCCTCACTGCATGGACTCCACTTCATATAATCGGGATCTATTACACCACAATGCATGGAATCATCTGCATTCAATGACGCTGCATGGAATCCACTGCATTCAATCGGGATGCATTTTACCAGGCTGCATGGAATCCATGCATTCATCACGCTGCATGGACTCCACTGCATACAATCGGGATCCATTGCGCCACAATGCATGGAATCCACTGCATTCAATCAGGATGCATTTTAATAAGCTGCATGGAATCCATTCAGTCATCACGCTGCATGGACTCCGCTGCATACAGTCGGGATCCATTACGCCACAATGCATGGAATCCTCTGCATTCAATCACGCTGCATGGAATCCACTGCATTCAATCGGGATGCAATTTACCACGCTGAATGGAGTACACTGCATTCAATCACGCTGCATGGAATCCCCTGCATTCAATCGGGATGCTTTGGGCCATGCTTCAAAAAAATCCACTTCATTCAATCGGGATGCATTGGGCCTCGCTTCATGGACTCCAGTGCATACAGTCGGGATCCATGGCACCAAAATGCATGGAATCCTCTGCATTCAATGACGCTGCATGGAATCCACTGCATTCAATCAGGATGCTTTGGGCCATGCCTCATAAAATCCACTTCATTCAATGACGCTGCATGGAATCGACTGCATTCAATCATGCTGCATATAATCCACTGCTTACAATAGGGTTCAATTTCTTCACGCTGCATGGAATCCACTGCATTCAATCACGCTGCATGGAATCCACTGCATTCCATCGGGATGCATGTTCCCACGCTGCATGGAGTACACTGCATTCAATCAAAATGCATGGAATCCACTGCATTCAATCGGGATGCTTTGGGCCATGCTGCATACAATCCACTGCATTCAATCGGGATGCATTGGGCCTCACTGCATGGACTCCACTGCATATAATCGGGATCCATTACACCACAATGCCTGGAATCATCTGCATTCAATGACGCTGCATGGAAACCACTGCATTCAATCGGGATCCATTGCGCCACAGTGCATGGAATCCTCTGCATTCAATCAGGATGCTTTGAGCCATGCTGCATAAAATCCACTGCATTCAATCATGCTCCATTAAATCCACTGCATTCAATCAGGCTGCATAAAATACACTGCATTCAATAGGGTTCCATTACTTCACACTTCATGGAATACAGTGCATTCAATCACGCTTCATGGAATCCACTGCATTCAATCGGGATGCATTTTACCACGCTGCATGGAGTTCACTGCATTCAATCACAATGCATGGAATCCACTGCATTCAATCGGGATGCTTTGGGCCATGCCTCATAAAATCCACTGCATTCAACGACGCTGCATGGAATCCACCGAATTTAACTGGGATACATTATACTAAGCTGTATCGAATCCACTGCATTCAATCAGGATGCATTTTACCATATGGCATGGAGTTCACTGCATTCAATCATGCTACACGTAATCCACTGCATTCAATCAGGATGCTTTGGGCCATGCTGCATAAAATCCACTGCATTCAATCATGCTGCACGTAATCCACTGCATTCAATCGGGATGCATTTTACCAGGCTGCATGGAATCCACTGCCTTCAATCACGCTGCATGGAATCCACTGCATTCAATCGGGATGCATTTTACCAGGCTGCATGGAATCCACTGCATTCAATCACGCTGCATGGAATCCACTGCATTCAATCACGCTGCATGGAATCCACTGTATTCAATCAGGATGCATTTTACCAGGCTGCCTGGAATCCATGCATTCATCACACTGCATGGACTCCACTGCATACAATCGGGATCCATTGCGCCACAATGCATGGAATACTCTGCATTCAATGATACTCCATGGACTCCACTGCATTCAATCAGGATGCTTTGGGCCATGCTGGATATAATCCACTGCATTTAATCATGCTGCATGGAATCCACTGCATTCAATCATGCTGCATAATATCCACTGCATTCAAAATGTTCCATTTCTTCACGCTGCATGGAATCCACTGCATTCAATCGGGATGCATTTTACCTCGCTGCATGGAGTACACTGCATTCAATCTCAATGCATGGAATCCACTGCATTCAATCGGGATGCTTTGGGCCATGTTGCAAAAAATCCACTGCAATCAATCAGGATGCATTGGGCCTCGCTGCATGAACTCTACTGCATACAATCGCGATCCATTGCGCCACAATGCATGGAATCCTCTGCATTCAATGATGCTGCATGGAATCCACTGCATTCAATCATGCTGCATAATATCCACTGCATTCAAAATGTTCCATTTCTTCACGCTGCATGGAATCCACTGCATTCAATCAGGATGCATATTCCCACGCTGCATGGAGTACACTGCATTCAATCAAAATGCATGGAATCCACTACATTCAATCGGGATGCTTTGGTCCATGCTGCATACAATCCACTGCATTCAATCGGGATGCATTGGGCCTCACTGCATGGACTCCACTGCATATAATCGGGATCCATTACACCACAATGCATGGAATCATCTGCATTCAATGACGCTGCATGGAATCCACTGCATTCAATCGGGATGCATTTTACCAGGCTGCATGGAATCCATGCATTCATCACGCTGCATGGACTCCACTGCATACAATCGGGATCCATTGCGCCACAATGTATGGAATCCTCTGCATTCAATGATGCTGCATGGACTCCACTGCATTCAATCAGGATGCTTTGGGCCATGCTGCATAAAATCCACTGCATTCAATCATGCTGCATTAAATCCACTGCATTCAATCAGGCTGCATAAAATACACTGCATTCAATAGGGTTCCATTACTTCACACTTCATGGAATACAGTGCATTCAATCACGCTTCATGGAATCCACTGCATTCAATCGGGATTCATTTTACCACGCTGCATGGAGTTCACTGCATTCAATCACAATGCATGGAATCCACTGCATTCAATCGGGATGCTTTGGGCCATGCCTCATAAAATCCACTGCATTCAACGACGCTGCATGGAATCCACCGAATTTAACTGGGATACATTATACTAAGCTGTATCGAATCCACTGCATTCAATCAGGATGCATTTTACCATATGGCATGGAGTTCACTGCATTCAATCATGCTACACGTAATCCACTGCATTCAATCAGGATTCTTTGGGCCATGCTGCATAAAATCCACTGCATTCAATCATGCTGCACGTAATCCACTGCATTCAATCGGGATTCATTTTACCAGGCTGCATGGAATCCACTGCATTCAATCACGCTGCATGGAATCCACTGCATTCAATCGGGATGCATTTTACCAGGCTGCATGGAATCCACTGCATTCAATCACGCTGCATGGAATCCACTGCATTCAATCACGCTGCATGGAATCCACTGTATTCAATCGGGATGCATTTTACCAGGCTGCCTGGAATCCATGCATTCATCACACTGCATGCACTCCACTGCATACAATCGGGATCCATTGCGCCACAATGCATGGAATACTCTGCATTCAATGATACTCCATGGACTCCACTGCAGTCAATCAGGAGGCTTTGGGCCATGCTGCATAAAATCCACTGCATTTAATCATGCTGCATAGAATCCACTGCATTCAATCATGCTGCATAATATCCACTGCATTCAAAATATTCCATTTCTTTACGCTACATGGAATCCACTGCATTCAATCGGGATGCATTTTACCTCGCTGCATCGAGTACACTGCATTCAATCTCAATGCATGGAATCCACTGCATTCAATCGGGATGCTTTGGGCCATGCTGCAAAAAATCCACTGCAATCAATCAGGATGCATTGGGCCTCGCTGCATGGACTCCACTGCATACAATCACGATCCATTGCGCCACAATGCATGGAATCCTCTGCATGCAATGATGCTGCATGGAATCCACTGCATTCCATCGGGATGCATTTTACCACACTGCATGGAGTACACTGCATTCAATCACAATGGATGGAATCCAATGCATTCAATCGGGATGCTTTGGGCCATGCTGCAGAAAATCCACTGCATTCAATCGGGATGCACTGGGCCTCGCTGCATGGACTCCACTGCATTCAATTGGTATCCATTGCGCTGCAATGCATGGAATCCTCTGCATTCAATGACGCTGCATGGAATCCACTGCATTCAATCGGGATGCATTTTACCAGGCTGCATGGAATCCATGCATTCATCACGCTGCATGGACTCCACTGCATACATTCGGGATCCATTGCGCCACAATGCATGGAATCCTCTGCATTCAATGATGCTCCATTGACTCCACTGCATTCAATCAGGATGCTTTGGGCCATGCTGCATAAAATCCACTGCATTCAATCATGCTGCATTAAATCCACTGCATTCAATCAGGCTGCATAAAATACACTGCATTCAATAGGGTTCCATTACTTCACACTTCATGGAATACAGTGCATTCAATCACGCTTCATGGAATCCACTGCATTCAATCGGGATTCATTTTACCACGCTGCATGGAGTTCACTGCATTCAATCACAATGCATGGAATCCACTGCATTCAATCGGGATGCTTTGGGCCATGCCTCATAAAATCCACTGCATTCAACGACGCTGCATGGAATCCACCGAATTTAACTGGGATACATTATACTAAGCTGTATCGAATCCACTGCATTCAATCAGGATGCATTTTACCATATGGCATGGAGTTCACTGCATTCAATCATGCTACACGTAATCCACTGCATTCAATCAGGATGCTTTGGGCCATGCTGCATAAAATCCACTGCATTCAATCATGCTGCACGTAATCCACTGCATTCAATCGGGATGCATTTTACCAGGCTGCATGGAATCCACTGCATTCAATCACGCTGCATGGAATCCACTGCATTCAATCACGCTGCATGGAATCCACTGTATTCAATCAGGATGCATTTTACCAGGCTGCCTGGAATCCATGCATTCATCACACTGCATGGACTCCACTGCATACAATCGGGATCCATTGCGCCACAATGCATGGAATACTCTGCATTCAATGATACTCCATGGACTCCACTGCATTCAATCAGGATGCTTTGGGCCATGCTGCATAAAATCCACTGCATTCAATCATGCTGCACGTCATCCACTGCATTCAATCGGGATGCATTTTACCAGGCTGCATGGAATCCACTGCATTCAATCACGCTGCATGGAATCCACTGCATTCAATCGGGATGCATTTTACCAGGCTGCATGGAATCCACTGCATTCAATCACGCTGCATGGAATCCACTGCATTCAATCACGCTGCATGGAATCCACTGTATTCAATCAGGATGCATTTTACCAGGCTGCCTGGAATCCATGCATTCATCACACTGCATGGACTCCACTGCATACAATCGGGATCCATTGCGCCACAATGCATGGAATACTCTGCATTCAATGATACTCCATGGACTCCACTGCATTCAATCAGGATGCTTTGGGCCATGCTGCATAAAATCCACTGCATTTAATCATGCTGCATGGAATCCACTGCATTCAATCATGCTGCATAATATCCACTGCATTCAAAATGTTCCATTTCTTCACGCTGCATGGAATCCACTGCATTCAATCGGGATGCATTTTACCTCGCTGCATGGAGTACACTGCATTCAATCTCAATGCATGGAATCCACTGCATTCAATCGGGATGCTTTGGGCCATGCTGCTAAAAATCCACTGCAATCAATCAGGATGCATTGGGCCTCGCTGCATGAACTCCACTGCATACAATCTCGATCCATTGCGCCACAATGCATGGAATCCTCTGCATTCAATGATGCTGCATGGAATCCACTGCATTCAATCAGGATGCATTTTACCACACTGCATGGAGTACACTGCATTCAATCACAATGGATGGAATCCAATGCATTCAATCGGGATGCTTTGGGCCATGCTGCAAAAAATCCACTGCATTCAATCGGGATGCACTGGGCCTCGCTGCATGGACTCCACTGCATTCAATTGGTATCCATTGCGCTGCAATGCATGGAATCCTCTGCATTCAATGATGCTGCATGGAATCCACTGCATTCAATCGGGATGCATTTTACCACACTGCATGGAGTACACTGCATTCAATCACAATGGATGGAATCCACTGCATTCAATCATGCTGCATGGAATCCACTGCATTCAATCATGCTGCATAATATCCACTGCATTCTAAATGTTCCATTTCTTCACGCTGCATGGAATCCACTGCATTCCATCGGGATGCATGTTCCCACGCTGCATGGAGTACACTGCATTCAATCAAAATGCATGGAATCCACTACATTCAATCGGGATGCTTTGGGCCATGCTGCATACAATCCACTGCATTCAATCGGGATGCATTGGGCCTCACTGCATGGACTCCACTGCATATAATCGGGATCCATTACACCACAATGCATGGAATCATCTGCATTCAATGACGCTGCATGGAATCCACTGCATTCAATCGGGATGCATTTTACCAGGCTGCATGGAATCCATGCATTCATCACGCTGCATGGACTCCACTGCATACAATCGGGATCCATTGCGCCACAATGCATGGAATCCTCTGCATTCAATCAGGATGCTTTGGGCCATGCTGCATAAAATCCACTGCATTCAATCATGCTCCATTAAATCCACTGCATTCAATCAGGCTGCATAAAATACACTGCATTCAATAGGGTTCCATTACTTCACACTTCATGGAATACAGTGCATTCAATCACGCTTCATGGAATCCACTGCATTCAATCGGGATTCATTTTACCACGCTGCATGGAGTTCACTGCATTCAATCACAATGCATGGAATCCACTGCATTCAATCGGGATGCTTTGGGCCATGCCTCATAAAATCCACTGCATTCAACGACACTGCATGGAATCCACCGAATTTAATTGGGATACATTATACTAAGCTGTATCGAATCCACTGCATTCAATCAGGATGCATTTTACCACATTGCATGGAATCCACTGCATTCAATCACGCTGCATGGAATCCACTGCATTCAATCGGGATGCATTTTACCAGGCTGCATGGAATCCACTGCATTCAATCACGCTGCATGGAATCCATTGCATTCAATCAGGATGCATTTTAATAAGCTGCATGGAATCCATTCAGTCATCACGCTGCATGGACTCCGCTGCATACAGTCGGGATCCATTACGCCACAATGCATGGAATCCTCTGCATTCAATCACGCTGCATGGAATCCACTGCATTCAATCGGGATGCAATTTACCACGCTGAATGGAGTACACTGCATTCAATCACGCTGCATGGAATCCCCTGCATTCAATCGGGATGCTTTGGGCCATGCTGCAAAAAAATCCACTGCATTCAATCGGGATGCATTGGGCCTCGCTTCATGGACTCCAGTGCATACAGTCGGGATCCATTGCACCACAATGCATGGAATCCACTGCATTCAATCAGGATGCTTTGGGCCATGCCTCATAAAATCCACTTCATTCAATGACGCTGCATGGAATCGACTGCATTCAATCATGCTGCATATAATCCACTGCTTACAATAGGGTTCAATTTCATCACGCTGCATGGAATCCACTGCATTCCATCGGGATGCATGTTCCCACGCTGCATGGAGTACACTGCATTCAATCAAAATGCATGGAATCCACTGCATTCAATCGGGATGCTTTGGGCCATGCTGCATACAATCCACTGCATTCAATCGGGATGCATTGGGCCTCACTGCATGGACTCCACTGCATATAATCGGGATCCATTACACCACAATGCATGGAATCATCTGCATTCAATGACGCTGCATGGAATCCACTGCATTCAATCGGGATGCATTTTACCAGGCTGCATGGAATCCATGCATTCATCACGCTGCATGGACTCCACTGCATACAATCGGGATCCATTGCGCCACAATGCATGGAATCCTCTGCATTCAATCAGGATGCTTTGAGCCATGCTGCATAAAATCCACTGCATTCAATCATGCTCCATTAAATCCACTGCATTCAATCAGGCTGCATAAAATACACTGCATTCAATAGGGTTCCATTACTTCACACTTCATGGAATACAGTGCATTCAATCACGCTTCATGGAATCCACTGCATTCAATCGGGATTCATTTTACCACGCTGCATGGCGTTCACTGCATTCAATCACAATGCATGGAATCCACTGCATTCAATCGGGATGCTTTGGGCCATGCCTCATAAAATCCACTGCATTCAACGACGCTGCATGGAATCCACCGAATTTAACTGGGATACATTATACTAAGCTGTATCGAATCCACTGCATTCAATCAGGATGCATTTTACCATATGGCATGGAGTTCACTGCATTCAATCATGCTACACGTAACCCACTGCATTCAATCAGGATGCTTTGGGCCATGCTGCATAAAATCCACTGCATTCAATCATGCTGCACGTAATCCACTGCATTCAATCAGGATGCATTTTACCAGGCTGCATGGAATCCACTGCATTCAATCACGCTGCATGGAATCCACTGCATTCAATCACGCTGCATGGAATCCACTGTATTCAATCAGGATGCATTTTACCAGGCTGCCTGGAATCCATGCATTCATCACACTGCATGGACTCCACTGCATACAATCGGGATCCATTGCGCCACAATGCATGGAATACTCTGCATTCAATGATACTCCATGGACTCCACTGCATTCAATCAGGATGCTTTGGGCCATGCTGCATAAAATCCACTGCATTTAATCATGCTGCATGGAATCCACTGCATTCAATCATGCTGCATAATATCCACTGCATTCAAAATGTTCCATTTCTTCACGCTGCATGGAATCCACTGCATTCAATCGGGATGCATTTTACCTCGCTGCATGGAGTACACTGCATTCAATCTCAATGCATGGAATCCACTGCATTCAATCGGGATGCTTTGGGCCATGCTGCAAAAAATCCACTGCAATCAATCAGGATGCATTGGGCCTCGCTGCATGAACTCCACTACATACAATCTCGATCCATTGCGCCACAATGCATGGAATCCTCTGCATTCAATGATGCTGCATGGAATCCACTGCATTCAATCAGGATGCATTTTACCACACTGCATGGAGTACACTGCATTCAATCACAATGGATGGAATCCAATGCATTCAATCGGGATGCTTTGGGCCATGCTGCAAAAAATCCACTGCATTCAATCGGGATGCACTGGGCCTCGCTGCATGGACTCCACTGCATTCAATTGGTATCCATTGCGCTGCAATGCATGGAATCCTCTGCATTCAATGATGCTGCATGGAATCCACTGCATTCAATCGGGATGCATTTTACCACACTGCATGGAGTACACTGCATTCAATCACAATGGATGGAATCCACTGCATTCAATCATGCTGCATGGAATCCACTGCATTCAATCATGCTGCATAATATCCACTGCATTCTAAATGTTCCATTTCTTCACGCTGCATGGAATCCACTGCATTCCATCGGGATGCATGTTCCCACGCTGCATGGAGTACACTGCATTCAATCAAAATGCATGGAATCCACTGCATTCAATCGGGATGCTTTGGGCCATGCTGCATACAATCCACTGCATTCAATCGGGATGCATTGGGCCTCACTGCATGGACTCCACTTCATATAATCGGGATCTATTACACCACAATGCATGGAATCATCTGCATTCAATGACGCTGCATGGAATCCACTGCATTCAATCGGGATGCATTTTACCAGGCTGAATGGAATCCATGCATTCATCACGCTGCATGGACTCCACTGCATACAATCGGGATCCATTGCGCCACAATGCATGGAATCCACTGCATTCAATCAGGATGCATTTTAATAAGCTGCATGGAATCCATTCAGTCATCACGCTGCATGGACTCCGCTGCATACAGTCGGGATCCATTACGCCACAATGCATGGAATCCTCTGCATTCAATCACGCTGCATGGAATCCACTGCATTCAATCGGGATGCAATTTACCACGCTGAATGGAGTACACTGCATTCAATCACGCTGCATGGAATCCCCTGCATTCAATCGGGATGCTTTGGGCCATGCTTCTAAAAAATCCACTTCATTCAATCGGGATGCATTGGGCCTCGCTTCATGGACTCCAGTGCATACAGTCGGGATCCATTGCACCAAAATGCATGGAATCCTCTGCATTCAATGACGCTGCATGGAATCCACTGCATTCAATCAGGATGCTTTGGGACCTGCCTCATAAAATCCACTTCATTCAATGACGCTGCATGGAATTGACTGCATTCAATCATGCTGCATATAATCCACTGCTTACAATAGGGTTCAATTTCTTCACGCTGCATGGAATCCACTGCATTCAATCACGCTGCATGGAATCCACTGCATTCCATCGGGATGCATGTTCCCACGCTGCATGGAGTACACTGCATTCGATCAAAATGCATGGAATCCACTGCATTCAATCGGGATGCTTTGGGCCATGCTGCATACAATCCACTGCATTCAATCGGGATGCATTGGGCCTCACTGCATGGACTCCACTGCATATAATCGGGATCCATTACACCACAATGCCTGGAATCATCTGCATTCAATGACGCTGCATGGAAACCACTGCATTCAATCGGGATGCATTTTACCAGGCTGCATGGAATCCATGCATTCATTACGCTGCATGGACTCCACTGCATACAATCGGGATCCATTGCACCACAATGCATGGAATCCTCTGCATTCAATCAGGATGCTTTGAGCCATGCTGCATAAAATCCACTGCATTCAATCATGCTCCATTAAATCCACTGCATTCAATCAGGCTGCATAAAATACACTGCATTCAATAGGGTTCCATTACGTCACACTTCATGGAATACAGTGCATTCAATCACGCTTCATGGAATCCACTGCATTCAATCGGGATGAATTTTACCACGCTGCATGGAGTTCACTGCATTCAATCACAATGCATGGAATCCACTGCATTCAATCGGGATGCTTTGGGCCATGCCTCATAAAATCCACTGCATTCAACGACGCTGCATGGAATCCACCGAATTTAACTGGGATACATTATACTAAGCTGTATCGAATCCACTGCATTCAATCAGGATGCATTTTACCATATGGCATGGAGTTCACTGCATTCAATCATTCTACACGTAATCCACTGCATTCAATCAGGATGCATTTTACCAGGCTGCATGGAATCCACTGCATGCAATGATGCTGCATGGAATCCACTGCATTCAATCATGCTGCATAATATCCACTGCATTCAAAATGTTCCATTTCTTCACGCTGCATGGAATCCACTGCATTCAATCAGGATGCATGTTCCCACGCTGCATGGAGTACACTGCATTCAATCAAAATGCATGGAATCCACTACATTCAATCGGGATGCTTTGGGCCATGCTGCATACAATCCACTGCATTCACTCGGGATGCATTGGGCCTCACTGCATGGACTCCCCTGCATATAATCGGGATCCATTACACCACAATGCATGGAATCATCTGCATTCAATGACGCTGCATGGAATCCACTGCATTCAATCGGGATGCATTTTACCAGGCTGCATGGAATCCATGCATTCATCACGCTGCATGGACTCCACTGCATACAATCGGGATCCATTGCGCCACAATGCATGGAATCCTCTGCATTCAATCAGGATGCTTTGGGCCATGCTGCATAAAATCCACTGCATTCAATCATGCTCCATTAAATCCACTGCATTCAATCAGGCTGCATAAAATACACTGCATTCAATAGGGTTCCATTACTTCACACTTCATGGAATACAGTGCATTCAATCATGCTGCACGTAATCCACTGCATTCAATCGGGATGCATTTTACCAGGCTGCATGGAATCCACTGCATTCAATCACGCTGCATGGAATCCACTGCATTCAATCGGGATGCATTTTACCTCGCTGCATGGAATCCACTGCATTCAATCACGCTGCATGGAATCCACTGCATTCAATCACGCTGCATGGAATCCACTGCATTCAATCAGGATGCATTTTAATAAGCTGCATGGAATCCATTCAGTCATCACGCTGCATGGACTCCGCTGCATACAGTCGGGATCCATTACGCCACCATGCATGGAATCCTCTGCATTCAATCACGCTGCATGGAATCCACTGCATTCAATCTGGATGCAATTTACCACGCTGAATGGAGTACACTGCATTCAATCACGCTGCATGGAATCCCCTGCATTCAATCGGGATGCTTTGGGCCATGCTGCAAAAAAATCCACTGCATTCAATCGGGATGCATTGGGCCTCGCTTCATGGACTCCAGTGCATACAGTCGGGATCCATGGCACCAAAATGCATGGAATCCTCTGCATTCAATGACGCTGCATGGAATCCACTGCATTCAATCAGGATGCTTTGGGCCATGCCTCATAAAATCCACTTCATTCAATGACGCTGCATGGAATCGACTGCATTCAATCATGCTGCATATAATCCACTGCTTACAATAGGGTTCAATTTCTTCACGCTGCATGGAATCCACTGCATTCAATCACGCTGCATGGAATCCACTGCATTCCATCGGGATGCATGTTCCCACGCTGCATGGAGTACACTGCATTCAATCAAAATGCATGGAATCCACTGCATTCAATCGGGATGCTTTGGGCCATGCTGCATACAATCCACTGCATTCAATCGGGATGCATTGGGCCTCACTGCATGGACTCCACTGCATATAATCGGGATCCATTACACCACAATGCATGGAATCATCTGCATTCAATGACGCTGCATGGAAACCACTGCATTCAATCGGGATGCATTTTACCAGGCTGCATGGAATCCATGCATTCATCACGCTGCATGGACTCCACTGCATACAATCGGGATCCATTGCGCGACAATGCATGGAATCCTCTGCATTCAATGATACTCCATGGACTCCACTGCATTCAATCAGGATGCTTTGGGCCATGCTGCATAAAATCCACTGCATTTAATCATGCTGCATGGAATCCCCTGCATTCAATCATGCTGCATAATATCCACTGCATTCAAAATGTTCCATTTCTTCACGCTGCATGGAATCCACTGCATTCAATCGGGATGCATTTTACCTCGCTGCATGGAGTACACTGCATTCAATCTCAATGCATGGAATCCACTGCATTCAATCATGCTCCATTAAATCCACTGCATTCAATCAGGCTGCATAAAATACACTGCATTCAATAGGGTTCCATTACTTCACACTTCATGGAATACAATGTATTCAATCACGCTGCATGGAATCCACTGCATTCAATCGGGATGCATTTTACCAGGCTGCATGGAATCCATGCATTCATCACGCTGCATGGACTCCACTGCATACAATCGGGATCCATTGCGCCACAATGCATGGAATCCTCTGCATTCAATCAGGATGCTTTGGGCCATGCTGCATAAAATCCACTGCATTCAATCATGCTCCATTAAATCCACTGCATTCAATCAGGCTGCATAAAATACACTGCATTCAATAGGGTTCCATTACTTCACACTTCATGGAATACAGTGCATTCAATCACGCTTCATGGAATCCACTGCATTCAATCGGGATTCATTTTACCACGCTGCATGGAGTTCACTGCATTCAATCACAATGCATGGAATCCACTGCATTCAATCGGGATGCTTTGGGCCATGCCTCATAAAATCCACTGCATTCAACGACACTGCATGGAATCCACCGAATTTAATTGGGATACATTATACTAAGCTGTATCGAATCCACTGCATTCAATCAGGATGCATTTTACCACATTGCATGGAGTTCACTGCATTCAATCATGCTGCACGTAATCCACTGCATTCAATCGGGATGCATTTTACCAGGCTGCATGGAATCCACTGCATTCAATCACGCTGCATGGAATCCACTGCATTCAATCGGGATGCATTTTACCAGGCTGCATGGAATCCACTGCATTCAATCACGCTGCATGGAATCCATTGCATTCAATCAGGATGCATTTTAATAAGCTGCATGGAATCCATTCAGTCATCACGCTGCATGGACTCCGCTGCATACAGTCGGGATCCATTACGCCGCAATGCATGGAATCCTCTGCATTCAATCACGCTGCATGGAATCCACTGCATTCAATCGGGATGCAATTTACCACGCTGAATGGAGTACACTGCATTCAATCATGCTGCATGGAATCCCCTGCATTCAATCGGGATGCTTTGGGCCATGCAGCAAAAAAATCCACTGCATTCAATCGGGATGCATTGGGCCTCGCTTCATGGACTCCAGTGCATACAGTCGGGATCCATTGCACCACAATGCATGGAATCCTCTGCATTCAATGACGCTGCATGGAATCCACTGCATTCAATCAGGATGCTTTGGGCCATGCCTCATAAAATCCACTTCATTCAATGACGCTGCATGGAATCGACTGCATTCAATCATGCTGCATAAAATCCACTGCTTACAAAGGGTTCAATTTCATCACGCTGCATGGAATCCACTGCATTCCATCGGGATGCATGTTCCCACGCTGCATGGAGTACACTGCATTCAATCAAAATGCATGGAATCCACTGCATTCAATCGGGATGCTTTGGGCCATGCTGCATACAATCCACTGCATTCAATCGGGATGCATTGGGCCTCACTGCATGGACTCCACTGCATATAATCGGGATCCATTACACCACAATGCATGGAATCATCTGCATTCAATGACGCTGCATGGAATCCACTGCATTCAATCGGGATGCATTTTACCAGGCTGCATGGAATCCATGCATTCATCACGCTGCATGGACTCCACTGCATACAATCGGGATCCATTGCGCCACAATGCATGGAATCCTCTGCATTCAATGATGCTGCATGGAATCCACTGCATTCAATCGGGATGCATTTTACCAGGCTGCATGGAATCCATGCATTCATCACGCTGCATGGACTCCACTGCATACAATCGGGATCCATTGCGCCACAATGCATGGAATCCTCTGCATTCAATCAGGATGCTTTGAGCCATGCTGCATAAAATCCACTGCATTCAATCATGCTCCATTAAATCCACTGCATTCAATCAGGCTGCATAAAATACACTGCATTCAATAGGGTTCCATTACTTCACACTTCATGGAATACAGTGCATTCAATCACGCTTCATGGAATCCACTGCATTCAATCGGGATTCATTTTACCACGCTGCATGGCGTTCACTGCATTCAATCACAATGCATGGAATCCACTGCATTCAATCGGGATGCTTTGGGCCATGCCTCATAAAATCCACTGCATTCAACGACGCTGCATGGAATCCACCGAATTTAACTGGGATACATTATACTAAGCTGTATCGAATCCACTGCATTCAATCAGGATGCATTTTACCATATGGCATGGAGTTCACTGCATTCAATCATGCTACACGTAATCCACTGCATTCAATCAGGATGCTTTGGGCCATGCTGCATAAAATCCACTGCATTCAATCATGCTGCACGTAATCCACTGCATTCAATCAGGATGCATTTTACCAGGCTGCATGGAATCCACTGCATTCAATCACGCTGCATGGAATCCACTGCATTCAATCGGGATGCATTTTACCAGGCTGCATGGAATCCACTGCATTCAATCACGCTGCATGGAATCCACTGCATTCAATCACGCTGCATGGAATCCACTGTATTCAATCAGGATGCATTTTACCAGGCTGCCTGGAATCCATGCATTCATCACACTGCATGGACTCCACTGCATACAATCGGGATCCATTGCGCCACAATGCATGGAATACTCTGCATTCAATGATACTCCATGGACTCCACTGCATTCAATCAGGATGCTTTGGGCCATGCTGCATAAAATCCACTGCATTTAATCATGCTGCATGGAATCCACTGCATTCAATCATGCTGCATAATATCCACTGCATTCAAAATATTCCATTTCTTCACGCTGCATGGAATCCACTGCATTCCATCGGGATGCATTTTACCTCGCTGCATGGAGTACACTGCATTCAATCTCAATGCATGGAATCCACTGCATTCAATCGGGATGCTTTGGGCCATGCTGCAAAAAATCCACTGCAATCAATCAGGATGCATTGGGCCTCGCTGCATGAACTCCACTGCATACAATCTCGATCCATTGCGCCACAATGCATGGAATCCTCTGCATTCAATGATGCTGCATGGAATCCACTGCATTCAATCAGGATGCATTTTACCACACTGCATGGAGTACACTGCATTCAATCACAATGGATGGAATCCAATGCATTCAATCGGGATGCTTTGGGCCATGCTGCAAAAAATCCACTGCATTCAATCGGGATGCACTGGGCCTCGCTGCATGGACTCCACTGCATTCAATTGGTATCCATTGCGCTGCAATGCATGGAATCCTCTGCATTCAATGATGCTGCATGGAATCCACTGCATTCAATCGGGATGCATTTTACCACACTGCATGGAGTACACTGCATTCAATCACAATGGATGGAATCCACTGCATTCAATCATGCTGCATGGAATCCACTGCATTCAATCATGCTGCATAATATCCACTGCATTCTAAATGTTCCATTTCTTCACGCTGCATGGAATCCACTGCATTCCATCGGGATGCATGTTCCCACGCTGCATGGAGTACACTGCATTCAATCAAAATGCATGGAATCCACTGCATTCAATCGGGATGCTTTGGGCCATGCTGCATACAATCCACTGCATTCAATCGGGATGCATTGGGCCTCACTGCATGGACTCCACTTCATATAATCGGGATCTATTACACCACAATGCATGGAATCATCTGCATTCAATGACGCTGCATGGAATCCACTGCATTCAATCGGGATGCATTTTACCAGGCTGAATGGAATCCATGCATTCATCACGCTGCATGGACTCCACTGCATACAATCGGGATCCATTGCGCCACAATGCATGGAATCCACGGCATTCAATCAGGATGCATTTTAATAAGCTGCATGGAATCCATTCAGTCATCACGCTGCATGGACTCCGCTGCATACAGTCGGGATCCATTACGCCACAATGCATGGAATCCTCTGCATTCAATCACGCTGCATGGAATCCCCTGCATTCAATCGGGATGCTTTGGGCCATGCTTCAAAAAAATCCACTTCATTCAATCGGGATGCATTGGGCCTCGCTTCATGGACTCCAGTGCATACAGTCGGGATCCATTGCACCAAAATGCATGGAATCCTCTGCATTCAATGACGCTGCATGGAATCCACTGCATTCAATCAGGATGCTTTGGGACCTGCCTCATAAAATCCACTTCATTCAATGACGCTGCATGGAATCGACTGCATTCAATCATGCTGCATATAATCCACTGCTTACAATAGGGTTCAATTTCTTCACGCTGCATGGAATCCACTGCATTCAATCACGCTGCATGGAATCCACTGCATTCCATCGGGATGCATGTTCCCACGCTGCATGGAGTACACTGCATTCGATCAAAATGCATGGAATCCACTGCATTCAATCGGGATGCTTTGGGCCATGCTGCATACAATCCACTGCATTCAATCGGGATGCATTGGGCCTCACTGCATGGACTCCACTGCATATAATCGGGATCCATTACACCACAATGCCTGGAATCATCTGCATTCAATGACGCTGCATGGAAACCACTGCATTCAATCGGGATGCATTTTACCAGGCTGCATGGAATCCATGCATTCATCACGCTGCATGGACTCCACTGCATACAATCGGGATCCATTGCGCCACAATGCATGGAATCCTCTGCATTCAATCAGGATGCTTTGAGCCATGCTGCATAAAATCCACTGCATTCAATCATGCTCCATTAAATCCACTGCATTCAATCAGGCTGCATAAAATACACTGCATTCAATAGGGTTCCATTACTTCACACTTCATGGAATACAGTGCATTCAATCACGCTTCATGGAATCCACTGCATTCAATCGGGATGCATTTTACCACGCTGCATGGAGTTCACTGCATTCAATCACAATGCATGGAATCCACTGCATTCAATCGGGATGCTTTGGGCCATGCCTCATAAAATCCACTGCATTCAACGACGCTGCATGGAATCCACCGAATTTAACTGGTATACATTATACTAAGCTGTATCGAATCCACTGCATTCAATCAGGATGCATTTTACCATATGGCATGGAGTTCACTGCATTCAATTATGCTACACGTAATCCACTGCATTCAATCAGGATGCTTTGGGCCATGCTGCATAAAATCCACTGCATTCAATCATGCTGCACGTAATCCACTGCATTCAATCGGGATGCATTTTACCAGGCTGCATGGAATCCACTGCATTCAATCACGCTGCATGGAATCCACTGCATTCAATCGGGATGCATTTTACCAGGCTGCATGGAATCCACTGCATTCAATCACGCTGCATGGAATCCACTGCATTCAATCACGCTGCATGGAATCCACTGTATTCAATCAGGATGCATTTTACCAGGCTGCCTGGAATCCATGCATTCATCACACTGCATGGACTCCACTGCATACAATCGGGATCCATTGCGCCACAATGCATGGAATACTCTGCATTCAATGATACTCCATGGACTCCACTGCATTCAATCAGGATGCTTTGGGCCATGCTGCATAAAATCCACTGCATTTAATCATGCTGCATGGAATCCACTGCATTCAATCATGCTGCATAATATCCACTGCATTCAAAATGTTCCATTTCTTCACGCTGCATGGAATCCACTGCATTCAATCGGGATGCATTTTACCTCGCTGCATGGAGTACACTGCATTCAATCTCAATGCATGGAATCCACTGCATTCAATCGGGATGCTTTGGGCCATGCTGCAAAAAATCCACTGCAATCAATCAGGATGCATTGGGCCTCGCTGCATGAACTCTACTGCATACAATCGCGATCCATTGCGCCACAATGCATGGAATCCTCTTCATTCAATGATGCTGCATGGAATCCACTGCATTCAATCATGCTGCATAATATCCACTGCATTCAAAATGTTCCATTTCTTCACGCTGCATGGAATCCACTGCATTCAATCAGGATGCATGTTCCCACGCTGCATGGAGTACACTGCATTCAATCAAAATGCATGGAATCCACTACATTCAATCGGGATGCTTTGGGCCATGCTGCATACAATCCACTGCATTCACTCGGGATGCATTGGGCCTCACTGCATGGACTCCCCTGCATATAATCGGGATCCATTACACCACAATGCATGGAATCATCTGCATTCAATGACGCTGCATGGAATCCACTGCATTCAATCGGGATGCATTTTACCAGGCTGCATGGAATCCATGCATTCATCACGCTGCATGGACTCCACTGCATACAATCAGGATCCATTGCGCCACAATGCATGGAATCCTCTGCATTCAATCAGGATGCTTTGGGCCATGCTGCATAAAATCCACTGCATTCAATCATGCTCCATTAAATCCACTGCATTCAATCAGGCTGCATAAAATACACTGCATTCAATAGGGTTCCATTACTTCACACTTCATGGAATACAGTGCATTCAATCATGCTGCACGTAATCCACTGCATTCAATCGGGATGCATTTTACCAGGCTGCATGGAATCCACTGCATTCAATCACGCTGCATGGAATCCCCTGCATTCAATCGGGATGCTTTGGGCCATGCTGCAAAAAAATCCACTGCATTCAATCCGGATGCATTGGGCCTCGCTTCATGGACTCCAGTGCATACAGTCGGGATCCATGGCACCAAAATGCATGGAATCCTCTGCATTCAATGACGCTGCATGGAATCCACTGCATTCAATCAGGATGCTTTGGGCCATGCCTCATAAAATCCACTTCATTCAATGACGCTGCATGGAATCGACTGCATTCAATCATGCTGCATATAATCCACTGCTTACAATAGGGTTCAATTTCTTCACGCTGCATGGAATCCACTGCATTCAATCACGCTGCATGGAATCCACTGCATTCCATCGGGATGCATGTTCCCACGCTGCATGGAGTACACTGCATTCAATCAAAATGCATGGAATCCACTGCATTCAATCGGGATGCTTTGGGCCATGCTGCATACAATCCACTGCATTCAATCGGGATGCATTGGGCCTCACTGCATGGACTCCACTGCATATAATCGGGATCCATTACACCACAATGCATGGAATCATCTGCATTCAATGACGCTGCATGGAAACCACTGCATTCAATCGGGATGCATTTTACCAGGCTGCATGGAATCCATGCATTCATCACGCTGCATGGACTCCACTGCATACAATCGGGATCCATTGCGCGACAATGCATGGAATCCTCTGCATTCAATGATACTCCATGGACTCCACTGCATTCAATCAGGATGCTTTGGGCCATGCTGCATAAAATCCACTGCATTTAATCATGCTGCATGGAATCCCCTGCATTCAATCATGCTGCATAATATCCACTGCATTCAAAATGTTCCATTTCTTCACGCTGCATGGAATCCACTGCATTCAATCGGGATGCATTTTACCTCGCTGCATGGAGTACACTGCATTCAATCTCAATGCATGGAATCCACTGCATTCAATCATGCTCCATTAAATCCACTGCATTCAATCAGGCTGCATAAAATACACTGCATTCAATAGGGTTCCATTACTTCACACTTCATGGAATACAGTGTATTCAATCACGCTTCATGGAATCCACTGCATTCAATCGGGATTCATTTTACCACGCTGCATGGAGTTCACTGCATTCAATCACAATGCATGGAATCCACTGCATTCAATCGGGATGCTTTGGGCCATGCCTTATAAAATCCACTGCATTCAACGACGCTGCATGGAATCCACCGAATTTAACTGGGATACATTATACTAAGCTGTATCGAATCCACTGCATTCAATCAGGATGCATTTTACCATATGGCATGGAGTTCACTGCATTCAATCATGCTACACGTAATCCACTGCATTCAATCAGGATGCTTTGGGCCATGCTGCATAAAATCCACTGCATTCAATCATGCTGCACGTAATCCACTGCATTCAATCGGGATGCATTTTACCAGGCTGCATGGAATCCACTGCATTCAATCACGCTGCATGGAATCCACTGCATTCAATCGGGATGCATTTTACCAGGCTGCATGGAATCCACTGCATTCAATCACGCTGCATGGAATCCACTGCATTCAATCACGCTGCATGGAATCCACTGTATTCAATCAGGATGCATTTTACCAGGCTGCCTGGAATCCATGCATTCATCACACTGCATGGACTCCACTGCATACAATCGGGATCCATTGCGCCACAATGCATGGAATACTCTGCATTCAATGATACTCCATGGACTCCACTGCATTCAATCAGGATGCTTTGGGCCATGCTGCATAAAATCCACTGCATTTAATCATGCTGCATAATATCCACTGCATTCAAAATGTTCCATTTCTTCACGCTGCATGGAATCCACTGCATTCAATCGGGATGCATTTTACCTCGCTGCATGGAGTACACTGCATTCAATCTCAATGCATGGAATCCACTGCATTCACTCGGGATGCTTTGGGCCATGCTGCAAAAAATCCACTGCAATCAATCAGGATGCATTGGGCCTGGCTGCATGAACTCCACTGCATACAATCGCGATCCATTGCGCCACAATGCATGGAATCCTCTGCATTCAATGATGCTGCATGGAATCCACTGCATTCAATCAGGATGCATTTTACCACACTGCATGGAGTACACTGCATTCAATCACAATGGATGGAATCCAATGCATTCAATCGGGATGCTTTGGGCCATGCTGCAAAAAATCCACTGCATTCAATCGGGATGCACTGGGCCTCGCTGAATGGACTCCACTGCATTCAATTGGTATCCATTGCGCTGCAATGCATGGAATCCTCTGCATTCAATGATGCTGCATGGAATCCACTGCATTCAATCGGGATGCATTTTACCACACTGCATGGAGTACACTGCATTCAATCACAATGGATGGAATCCACTGCATTCAATCATGCTGCATGGAATCCACTGCATTCAATCATGCTGCATAATATCCACTGCATTCTAAATGTTCCATTTCTTCACGCTGCATGGAATCCACTGCATTCCATCGGGATGCATGTTCCCACGCTGCATGGAGTACACTGCATTCAATCAAAATGCAAGGAATCCACTGCATTCAATCGGGATGCTTTGGGCCATGCTGCATACAATCCACTGCATTCAATCGGGATGCATTGGGCCTCACTGCATGGACTCCACTGCATATAATCGGGATCCATTACACCACAATGCATGGAATCATCTGCATTCATTGACGCTGCATGGAATCCACTGCATTCAATCGGGATGCATTTTAACAGGCTGCATGGAATCCATGCATTCATCACGCTGCATGGACTCCACTGCATACAATCGGGATCCATTGCGCCACAATGCATGGAATCCTCTGCATTCAATCAGGATGCTTTGGGCCATGCTGCATAAAATCCACTGCATTCAATCATGCTCCATTAAATCCACTGCATTCAATCAGGCTGCATAAAATACACTGCATTCAATAGGGTTCCATTACTTTACACTTCATGGAATACAGTGCATTCAATCATGCTGCGCGTAATACACTGCATTCAATCGGGATGCATTTTACCAGGCTGCATGGAATCCACTGCATTCAATCACGCTGCATGGAATCCACTGCATTCAATCGGGATGCATTTTACCTCGCTGCATGGAATCCACTGCATTCAATCACGCTGCATGGAATCCACTGCATTCAATCACGCTGCATGGAATCCACTGCATTCAATCAGGATGCATTTTAATAAGCTGCATGGAATCCATTCAGTCATCACGCTGCATGGACTCCGCTGCATACAGTCGGGATCCATTACGCCACAATGCATGGAATCATCTGCATTCAATCACGCTGCATGGAATCCACTGCATTCAATCGGGATGCAATTTACCACGCTGAATGGAGTACACTGCCTTCAATCACGCTGCATGGAATCCCCTGCATTCAATCGGGATGCTTTGGGCCATGCTGCAAAAAAATCCACTGCATTCAATCGGGATGCATTGGGCCTCGCTTCATGGACTCCAGTGCATACAGTCGGGATCCATTGCACCAAAATGCATGGAATCCTCTGCATTCAATGACGCTGCATGGAATCCACTGCATTCAATCAGGATGCTTTGGGCCATGCCTCATAAAATCCACTTCATTCAATGACGCTGCATGGAATCGACTGCATTCAATCATGCTGCATATAATCCACTGCTTACAATAGGGTTCAATTTCTTCACGCTGCATGGAATCCACTGCATTCAATCACGCTGCATGGAATCCACTGCATTCCATCGGGATGCATGTTCCCACGCTGCATGGAGTACACTGCATTCAATCAAAATGCATGGAATCCACTGCATTCAATCGGGATGCTTTGGGCCATGCTGCATACAATCCACTGCATTCAATCGGGATGCATTGGGCCTCACTGCATGGACTCCACTGCATATAATCGGGATCCATTACACCACAATGCATGGAATCATCTGTATTCAATGACGCTGCATGGAAACCACTGCATTCAATCGGGATGCATTTTACCAGGCTGCATGGAATCCATGCATTCATCACGCTGCATGGACTCCACTGCATACAATCGGGATCCATTGCGCGACAATGCATGGAATCCTCTGCATTCAATGATACTCCATGGACTCCACTGCATTCAATCAGGATGCTTTGGGCCATGCTGCATAAAATCCACTGCATTTAATCATGCTGCATGGAATCCCCTGCATTCAATCATGCTGCATAATATCCACTGCATTCAAAATGTTCCATTTCTTCACGCTGCATGGAATCCACTGCATTCAATCGGGATGCATTTTACCTCGCTGCATGGAGTACACTGCATTCAATCTCAATGCATGGAATCCACTGCATTCAATCATGCTCCATTAAATCCACTGCATTCAATCAGGCTGCATAAAATACACTGCATTCAATAGGGTTCCATTACTTCACACTTCATGGAATACAGTGTATTCAATCACGCTTCATGGAATCCACTGCATTCAATCGGGATTCATTTTACCACGCTGCATGGAGTTCACTGCATTCAATCACAATGCATGGAATCCACTGCATTCAATCGGGATGCTTTGGGCCATGCCTCATAAAATCCACTGCATTCAACGACGCTGCATGGAATCCACCGAATTTAACTGGGATACATTATACTAAGCTGTATCGAATCCACTGCATTCAATCAGGATGCATTTTACCATATGGCATGGAGTTCACTGCATTCAATCATGCTACACGTAATCCACTGTATTCAATCAGGATGCTTTGGGCCATGCTGCATAAAATCCACTGCATTCAATCATGCTGCACGTAATCCACTGCATTCAATCGGGATGCATTTTACCAGGCTGCATGGAATCCACTGCATTCAATCACGCTGCATGGAATCCACTGCATTCAATCGGGATGCATTTTACCAGGCTGCATGGAATCCACTGCATTCAATCACGCTGCATGGAATCCACTGCATTCAATCACGCTGCATGGAATCCACTGTATTCAATCAGGATGCATTTTACCAGGCTGCCTGGAATCCATGCATTCATCACACTGCATGGACTCCACTGCATACAATCGGGATCCATTGCGCCACAATGCATGGAATACTCTGCATTCAATGATACTCCATGGACTCCACTGCATTCAATCAGGATGCTTTGGGCCATGCTGCATAAAATCCACTGCATTTAATCATGCTGCATGGAATCCACTGCATTCAATCATGCTGCATAATATCCACTGCATTCAAAATGTTCCATTTCTTCACGCTGCATGGAATCCACTGCATTCAATCGGGATGCATTTTACCTCGCTGCATGGAATCCACTGCATTCAATCACGCTGCATGGAATCCACTGCATTCAATCACGCTGCATGGAATCCACTGCATTCAATCAGGATGCATTTTAATAAGCTGCATGGAATCCATTCAGTCATCACGCTGCATGGACTCCGCTGCATACAGTCGGGATCCATTACGCCACAATGCATGGAATCATCTGCATTCAATCACGCTGCATGGAATCCACTGCATTCAATCGGGATGCAATTTACCACGCTGAATGGAGTACACTGCCTTCAATCACGCTGCATGGAATCCCCTGCATTCAATCGGGATGCTTTGGGCCATGCTGCAAAAAAATCCACTGCATTCAATCGGGATGCATTGGGCCTCGCTTCATGGACTCCAGTGCATACAGTCGGGATCCATTGCACCAAAATGCATGGAATCCTCTGCATTCAATGACGCTGCATGGAATCCACTGCATTCAATCAGGATGCTTTGGGCCATGCCTCATAAAATCCACTTCATTCAATGACGCTGCATGGAATCGACTGCATTCAATCATGCTGCATATAATCCACTGCTTACAATAGGGTTCAATTTCTTCACGCTGCATGGAATCCACTGCATTCAATCACGCTGCATGGAATCCACTGCATTCCATCGGGATGCATGTTCCCACGCTGCATGGAGTACACTGCATTCAATCAAAATGCATGGAATCCACTGCATTCAATCGGGATGCTTTGGGCCATGCTGCATACAATCCACTGCATTCAATCGGGATGCATTGGGCCTCACTGCATGGACTCCACTGCATATAATCGGGATCCATTACACCACAATGCATGGAATCATCTGTATTCAATGACGCTGCATGGAAACCACTGCATTCAATCGGGATGCATTTTACCAGGCTGCATGGAATCCATGCATTCATCACGCTGCATGGACTCCACTGCATACAATCGGGATCCATTGCGCGACAATGCATGGAATCCTCTGCATTCAATGATACTCCATGGACTCCACTGCATTCAATCAGGATGCTTTGGGCCATGCTGCATAAAATCCACTGCATTTAATCATGCTGCATGGAATCCCCTGCATTCAATCATGCTGCATAATATCCACTGCATTCAAAATGTTCCATTTCTTCACGCTGCATGGAATCCACTGCATTCAATCGGGATGCATTTTACCTCGCTGCATGGAGTACACTGCATTCAATCTCAATGCATGGAATCCACTGCATTCAATCATGCTCCATTAAATCCACTGCATTCAATCAGGCTGCATAAAATACACTGCATTCAATAGGGTTCCATTACTTCACACTTCATGGAATACAGTGTATTCAATCACGCTTCATGGAATCCACTGCATTCAATCGGGATTCATTTTACCACGCTGCATGGAGTTCACTGCATTCAATCACAATGCATGGAATCCACTGCATTCAATCGGGATGCTTTGGGCCATGCCTCATAAAATCCACTGCATTCAACGACGCTGCATGGAATCCACCGAATTTAACTGGGATACATTATACTAAGCTGTATCGAATCCACTGCATTCAATCAGGATGCATTTTACCATATGGCATGGAGTTCACTGCATTCAATCATGCTACACGTAATCCACTGTATTCAATCAGGATGCTTTGGGCCATGCTGCATAAAATCCACTGCATTCAATCATGCTGCACGTAATCCACTGCATTCAATCGGGATGCATTTTACCAGGCTGCATGGAATCCACTGCATTCAATCACGCTGCATGGAATCCACTGCATTCAATCGGGATGCATTTTACCAGGCTGCATGGAATCCACTGCATTCAATCACGCTGCATGGAATCCACTGCATTCAATCACGCTGCATGGAATCCACTGTATTCAATCAGGATGCATTTTACCAGGCTGCCTGGAATCCATGCATTCATCACACTGCATGGACTCCACTGCATACAATCGGGATCCATTGCGCCACAATGCATGGAATACTCTGCATTCAATGATACTCCATGGACTCCACTGCATTCAATCAGGATGCTTTGGGCCATGCTGCATAAAATCCACTGCATTTAATCATGCTGCATGGAATCCACTGCATTCAATCATGCTGCATAATATCCACTGCATTCAAAATGTTCCATTTCTTCACGCTGCATGGAATCCACTGCATTCAATCGGGATGCATTTTACCTCGCTGCATGGAGTACACTGCATTCAATCTCAATGCATGGAATCCACTGCATTCAATCGGGATGCTTTGGGCCATGCTGCAAAAAATCCACTGCAATCAATCAGGATGCATTGGGCCTGGCTGCATGAACTCCACTGCATACAATCGCGATCCATTGCGCCACAATGCATGGAATCCTCTGCATTCAATGATGCTGCATGGAATCCACTGCATTCAATCAGGATGCATTTTACCACACTGCATGGAGTACACTGCATTCAATCACAATGGATGGAATCCAATGCATTCAATCGGGATGCTGTGGGCCATGCTGCAAAAAATCCACTGCATTCAATCGGGATGCACTGGGCCTCGCTGAATGGACTCCACTGCATTCAATTGGTATCCATTGCGCTGCAATGCATGGAATCCTCTGCATTCAATGATGCTGCATGGAATCCACTGCATTCAATCGGGATGCATTTTACCACACTGAATGGAGTACACTGCATTCAATCACAATGGATGGAATCCACTGCATTCAATCATGCTGCATGGAATCCACTGCATTCAATCATGCTGCATAATATCCACTGCATTCTAAATGTTCCATTTCTTCACGCTGCATGGAATCCACTGCATTCCATCGGGATGCATGTTCCCACGCTGCATGGAGTACACTGCATTCAATCAAAATGCAAGGAATCCACTGCATTCAATCGGGATGCTTTGGGCCATGCTGCATACAATCCACTGCATTCAATCGGGATGCATTGGGCCTCACTGCATGGACTCCACTTCATATAATCGGGATCCATTACACCACAATGCATGGAATCATCTGCATTCATTGACGCTGCATGGAATCCACTGCATTCAATCGGGATGCATTTTAACAGGCTGCATGGAATCCATGCATTCATCACGCTGCATGGACTCCACTGCATACAATCGGGATCCATTGTGCCACAATGCATGGAATCCACTGCATTCAATCAGGATGCATTTTAATAAGCTGCATGGAATCCATTCAGTCATCACGCTGCATGGACTCCGCTGCATACAGTCGGGATCCATTACGCCACAATTCATGGAATCCTCTGCATTCAATCACGCTGCATGGAATCCACTGCATTCAATCGGGATGCAATTTACCACGCTGAATGGAGTACACTGCATTCAATCACGCTGCATGGAATCCCCTGCATTCAATCGGGATGCTTTGGGCCATGCTGCAAAAAAATCCACTGCATTCAATCGGGATGCATTGGGCCTCGCTTCATGGACTCCAGTGCATACAGTCGGGATCCATTGCACCAAAATGCATGGAATCCTCTGCATTCAATGACGCTGCATGGAATCCACTGCATTCAATCAGGATGCTTTGGGCCATGCCTCATAAAATCCACTTCATTCAATGACGCTGCATGGAATCGACTGCATTCAATCATGCTGCATATAATCCACTGCTTACAATAGGGTTCAATTTCTTCACGCTGCATGGAATCCACTGCATTCAATCACGCTGCATGGAATCCACTGCATTCCATCGGGATGCATTTTCCCACGCTGCATGGAGTACACTGCATTCAATCAAAATGCATGGAATCCACTGCATTCAATCGGGATGCTTTGGGCCATGCTGCATACAATCCACTGCATTCAATCGGGATGCATTGGGCCTCACTGCATGGACTCCACTGCATATAATCGGGATCCATTACACCACAATGCATGGAATCATCTGCATTCAATGACGCTGCCTGGAATCCACTGCATTCAATCGGGATGCATTTTACCAGGCTGCATGGAATCCATGCATTCATCACGCTGCATGGACTCCACTGCATACAATCGGGATCCATTGTGCCACAATGCATGGAATCCTCTGCATTCAATCAGGATGCTTTGAGCCATGCTGCATAAAATCCACTGCATTCAATCATGCTCCATTAAATCCACTGCATTCAATCAGGCTGCATAAAATACACTGCATTCAATAGGGTTCCATTACTTCACACTTCATGGAATACAGTGCATTCAATCACGCTTCATGGAATCCACTGCATTCAATCGGGATTCATTTTACCACGCTGCATGGAGTTCACTGCATTCAATCTCAATGCATGGAATCCACTGCATTCAATCGGGATGCTTTGGGCCATGCTGCAAAAAATCCACAGCATTCAATTGGGAGGCACTAGGCCTCGCTGCATGGACTCCACTGCATTCAATTGGTATCCATTGCGCTGCAATGCATGGAATCCTCTGCATTCAATGATGCTGCATGGAATCCACTGCATTCAATCGGGATGCATTTTACCACACTGCATGGAGTACACTGCATTCAATCACAATGGATGGAATCCACTGCATTCAATCGGGATGCTTTGGGGCATGCTTCATGAAATCCACTGCATTCAATCATGCTGCATGCAATCCACTGCACTCCATCATGCTGCATAAAATCCACTGCATTCAATAGGGTTCCATTTCTTCACACTGCAGGGAATACAATGCATTCAATCGGGATGCATTTTAACACTCTGCATGGATTACACTGCTGCATAATGGATTACACTGCTGCAATCATGCTGCATATAATCCACTGCATTCAATCGGGATGCTTTGGGCCATGCTGCATAAAATCCACTGCATTCCATCGGGATGCATTGGGCCTCGCTGCATGGACTCCACTGCATACAATCGGGATCCATTGCGCCACAATGCATGGAATCCACTGCATTCAATCAGGATGCATTTTAATAAGCTGCATGGAATCCATTCAGTCATCACGCTGCATGGACTCCGCTGCATACAGTCGGGATCCATTACGCCACAATGCATGGAATCCTCTGCATTCAATCACGCTGCATGGAATCCACTGCATTCAATCGGGATGCAATTTACCACGCTGAATGGAGTACACTGCATTCAATCACGCTGCATGGAATCCCCTGCATTCAATCACGCTGCATGGAATCCACTGCATTCAATCAGGATGCTTTGGGCCCTGCCTCATAAAATCCACTTCATTCAATGACGCTGCATGGAATCGACTGAATTCAATCATGCTGCATATAATCCACTGCTTACAATAGGGTTCAATTTCTTCACGCTGCATGGAATCCACTGCATTCAATCACGCTGCATGGAATCCACTGCATTCCATCGGGATGCATGTTCCCACGCTGCATGGAGTACACTGCATTCAATCAAAATGCATGGAATCCACTGCATTCAATCGGGATGCTTTGGGCCATGCTGCATACAATCCACTGCATTCAATCGGGATGCATTGGGCCTCACTGCATGGACTCCACTGCATATAATCGGGATCCATTACACCACAATGCCTGGAATCATCTGCATTCAATGACGCTGCATGGAAACCACTGCATTCAATCGGGATGCATTTTACCTGGCTGCATGGAATCCATGCATTCATTACGCTGCATGGACTCCACTGCATACAATCGGGATCCATTGCGCCACAATGCATGGAATCCTCTGCATTCAATCAGGATGCTTTGAGCCATGCTGCATAAAATCCACTGCATTCAATCATGCTCCATTAAATCCACTGCATTCAATCAGGCTGCATAAAATACACTGCATTCAATAGGGTTCCATTACTTCACACTTCATGGAATACAGTGCATTCAATCACGCTTCATGGAATCCACTGCATTCAATCGGGATGCATTTTACCACGCTGCATGGAGTTCACTGTATTCAATCACAATGCATGGAATCCACTGCATTCAATGGGGATGCTTTGGGCCATGCCTCATAAAATCCACTGCATTCAACGACGCTGCATGGAATCCACCGAATTTAACTGGGATACATTATACTAAGCTGTATCGAATCCACTGCATTCAATCAGGATGCATTTTACCATATGGCATGGAGTTCACTGCATTCAATTATGCTACACGTAATCCACTGCATTCAATCAGGATGCTTTGGGCCATGCTGCATAAAATCCACTGCATTCAATCATGCTGCACGTAATCCACTGCATTCAATCGGGATGCATTTTACCAGGCTGCATGGAATCCACTGCATTCAATCACGCTGCATGGAATCCACTGCATTCAATCGGGATGCATTTTACCAGGCTGCATGGAATCCACTGCATTCAATCACGCTGCATGGAATCCACTGCATTCAATCACGCTGCATGGAATCCACTGTATTCAATCAGGATGCATTTTACCAGGCTGCCTGGCATCCATGCATTCATCACACTGCATGGACTCCACTGCATACAATCGGGATCCATTGCGCCACAATGCATGGAATACTCTGCATTCAGTGATACTCCATGGACCCCACTGCATTCAATCAGGATGCTTTGGGCCATGCTGCATAAAATCCACTGCATTTAATCATGCTGCATGGAATCCACTGCATTCAATCATGCTGCATAATATCCACTGCATTCAAAATGTTCCATTTCTTCACGCTGCATGGAATCCACTGCATTCAATCGGGATGCATTTTACCTCGCTGCATGGAGTACACTGCATTCAATCTCAATGCATGGAATCCACTGCATTCAATCGGGATGCTTTGGGCCATGCTGCAAAATATCCACTGCAATCAATCAGGATGCATTGGGCCACGCTGCATGAACTCTACTGCATACAATCGCGATCCATTGCGCCACAATGCATGGAATCCTCTGCATTCAATGATGCTGCATGGAATCCACTGCATTCAATCATGCTGCATAATATCCACTGCATTCAAAATGTTCCATTTCTTCACGCTGCATGGAATCCACTGCATACAATCGGGATCCATTGCGCCACAATGCATGGAATCCTCTGCATTCAATGATGCTCCATGGACTCCACTGCATTCAATCAGGATGCTTTGGGCCATGCTGCATAAAATCCACTGCATTCAATCATGCTGCATTAAATCCACTGCATTCAATCAGGCTGCATAAAATACACTGCATTCAATAGGGTTCCATTACTTCACACTTCATGGAATACAGTGCATTCAATCACGCTTCATGGAATCCACTGCATTCAATCGGGATTCATTTTACCACGCTGCATGGAGTTCACTGCATTCAATCACAATGCATGGAATCCACTGCATTCAATCGGGATGCTTTGGGCCATGCCTCATAAAATCCACTGCATTCAATGACGCTGCATGGAATCCACCGAATTTAACTGGGATACATTATACTAAGCTGTATCGAATCCACTGCATTCAATCAGGATGCATTTTACCATATGGCATGGAGTTCACTGCATTCAATCATGCTACACGTAATCCACTGCATTCAATCAGGATGCTTTGGGCCATGCTGCATAAAATCCACTGCATTCAATCATGCTGCACGTAATCCACTGCATTCAATCGGGATGCATTTTACCAGGCTGCATGGAATCCACTGCATTCAATCACGGTGCATGGAATCCACTGCATTCAATCGGGATGCATTTTACCAGGCTGCATGGAATCCACTGCATTCAATCACGCTGCATGGAATCCACTGCATTCAATCACGCTGTATGGAATCCACTGTATTCAATCAGGATGCATTTTACCAGGCTGCCTGGAATCCATTCATTCATCACACTGCATGGACTCCACTGCATACAATCGGGATCCATTGCGCCACAATGCATGGAATACTCTGCATTCAATGATACTCCATGGACTCCACTGCAGTCAATCAGGATGCTTTGGGCCATGCTGCATAAACTCCACTGCATTTAATCATGCTGCATAGAATCCACTGCATTCAATCATGCTGCATAATATCCACTGCATTCAAAATATTCCATTTCTTTACGCTACATGGAATCCACTGCATTCAATCGGGATGCATTTTACCTCGCTGCATGGAGTACACTGCATTCAATCTCAATGCATGGAATCCACTGCATTCAATCGGGATGCTTTGGGCCATGCTGCAAAAAATCCACTGCAATCAATCAGGATGCATTGGGCCTCGCTGCATGGACTCCACTGCATACAATCTCGATCCATTGCACCACAATGCATGGAATCCTCTGCATTCAATGATGCTGCATGGAATCCACTGCATTCCATCGGGATGCATTTTACCACACTGCATGGAGTACACTGCATTCAATCACAATGGATGGAATCCAATGCATTCAATCGGGATGCTTTGGGCCATGCTGCAGAAAATCCACTGCATTCAATCGGGATGCACTGGGCCTCGCTGCATGGACTCCACTGCATTCAATTGGTATCCATTGCGCTGCAATGCATGGAATTCTCTTCATTCAATGACGCTGCATGGAATCCACTGCATTCAATCGGGATGCATTTTACCAGGCTGCATGGAATCCATGCATTCATCACGCTGTATGGACTCCACTGCATACAATCGGGATCCATTGCGCCACAATGCATGGAATCCTTTGCATTCAATGATGCTCCATGGACTCCACTGCATTCAATCAGGATGCTTTGGGCCATGCTGCATGAACTCCACTGCATTCAATCATGCTGCATTAAATCCACTGCATTCAATCAGGCTGCATAAAATACACTGCATTCAATAGGGTTCCATTACTTCACACTTCATGGAATACAGTGCATTCAATCACGCTTCATGGAATCCACTGCATTCAATCGGGATTCATTTTTCCACGCTGCATGGAGTTCACTGCATTCAATCACAATGCATGGAATCCACTGCATTCAATCGGGATGCTTTGGGCCATGCCTCATAAAATCCACTGCATTCAACGACGCTGCATGGAATCCACCGAATTTAACTGGGATACATTATACAAAGCTGTATCGAATCCACTGCATTCAATCAGGATGCATTTTACCATATGGCATGAAGTTCACTGCATTCAATCATGCTACACGTAATCCACTGCATTCAATCAGGATGCTTTGGGCCATGCTGCATAAAATCCACTGCATTCAATCATGCTGCACGTAATCCATTGCATTCAATCGGGATGCATTTTACCAGGCTGCATGGAATCCACTGCATTCAATCACGCTGCATGGAATCCACTGCATTCAATCGGGATGCATTTTACCAGGCTGCATGGAATCCACTGCATTCAATCACGCTGCATGGAATCCACTGCATTCAATCACGCTGCATGGAATCCACTGTATTCAATCAGGATGCATTTTACCAGGCTGCCTGGAATCCATGCATTCATCACACTGCATGGACTCCACTGCATACAATCGGGATCCATTGCGCCACAATGCATGGAATACTCTGCATTCAATGATACTCCATGGACTCCACTGCATTCAATCAGGATGCTTTGGGCCATGCTGCATAAAATCCACTGCATTTAATCATGCTGCATAGAATCCACTGCATTCAATCATGCTGCATAATATCCACTGCATTCAAAATGTTCCATTTCTTTACGCTGCATGGAATCCACTGCATTCAATCGGGATGCATTTTACCTCGCTGCATGGAGTACACTGCATTCAATCTCAATGCATGGAATCCACTGCATTCAATCGGGATGCTTTGGGCCATGCTGCAAAAAATCCACTGCAATCAATCAGGATGCATTGGGCCTCGCTGCATGGACTCCACTGCATACAATCGCGATCCATTGCGCCACAATGCATGGAATCCTCTGCATTCAATGATGCTGCATGGAATCCACTGCATTCAATCAGGATGCATTTTACCACACTGCATGGAGTACACTGCATTCAATCACAATGGATGGAATCCAATGCATTCAATCGGGATGCTTTGGGTCATGCTGCAGAAAATCCACTGCATTCAATCGGGATGCACTGGGCCTCGCTGCATGGACTCCACTGCATTCAATTGGTATCCATTGCGCTGCAATGCATGGAATCCTCTGCATTCAATGACGCTGCATGGAATCCACTGCATTCAATCGGGATGCTTTGGGGCATGCTTCATGAAATCCACTGCATTCAATCATGCTCCATGGAATCCACTGCATTCCATCATGCTGCATAAAATCCACTGCATTCAATAGGGTTCCATTTCTTCACACTGCAGGGAATACAATGCATTCAATCGGGATGCATTTTAACACTCTGCATGGATTACACTGCTGCATAATGGATTACACTGCTGCAATCATGCTGCATATAATCCACTGCATTCAATCGGGATGATTTGGGCCATGCTGCATAAAATCCACTGCATTCCATCGGGATGGATTGGGCCTCGCTGCATGGACTCCACTGCATACAATCGGGATCCATTGCACCACAATGCATGGAATATTCTGCATTCATTGATGCTGCATGGAATCCACTGCATTCAATTGGGATGCTTTGGGCCATGCTGCATATAATCCAGTGCATTCAATTGGGATGCATTTGGCCTCGCTCCATTGACTCCACTGCATACAATAAGGATCAATTGCAACACAATGCATGGAATCCTCTGCATTCAATGATGCTCCATTGAATCCAGTGCACTCAATCAGGATGCTTTGGGCCATGCTGCATAAAATCCACTGCATTCAATAGGGTTCCAACACTTCACGCTGCATGGAATCCACTGCATTCAATCAGGATGCTTTGGGCCATGCTTAATAAATTCCACTGCATTCAACGACGCTGCATGGAATCCACCGAATTTAATTGGGATACATTATACTAAGCTGTATCGAATCCACTGCATTCAATCAGGATGCATTTTACCACATTGCATGGAGTTCACTGCATTTAATCATGCTGCACGTAATCCACTGCATTCAATCAGGATGCTTTGGGCCATGCTGCATAAAATCCACTGCATTCAATCATGCTGCACGTAATCCACTGCATTCAATCGGGATGTATTTTACCAGGCTGCATGGAATCCACTGCATTCAATCACGCTGCATGGAATCCACTGCATTCAATCACGCTGCATGGAATCCACTGCATTCAATCAGGATGTATTTTAATAAGCTGCATGGAATCCATTCAGTCATCACGCTGCATGGACTCCGCTGCATAAAGTCGGGATCCATTACGCCACAATGCATGGAATCCTCTGCATTCAATCGGGATGCATTTTACCAGGCTGCATGGAATCCACTGCATTCAATCACGCTGCATGGAATCCACTGCATTAAATCACGCTGCATGGAATCCACTGCATTCAATCAGGATGCATTTTACCAGGCTGCCTGGAATCCATGCATTTATCACACTGCATGGACTCCACTGCATACAATCGGGATCCATTACGACACAATGCATTGAATACTCTGCATTCAATAATGCTCCATGGAATCCACTGCATTCAATCAGGATGCTTTGGGCCATGCTGCATAAAATCCACTGCCTTCAATCATGCTGCATGGAATCCACTGCATTCAATCATGCTGCATAATATCCACTGCATTCAAAATGTTCCATTTCTTCACGCTGCATGGAATCCACTGCATTCAATCAGGATGCATGTTCCCACGCTGCATGGAGTACACTGCATTCAATCAAAATGCATGGAATCCACTGCATTCAATCGGGATGCTTTGGGCCATGCTGCATACAATCCACTGCATTCAATCAGGATGCATTGGGCCTCACTGCATGGACTCCACTGCATATAATCGGGATCCATTACACCACAATGCATGGAATCATCTGCATTCAATGACGCTGCATGGAATCCACTGCATTCAATCGGGATGCATTTTACCAGGCTGCCTGGAATCCATGCATTCATCACGCTGCATGGACTCCACTGCATACAATCGGGATCCATTGCGCCACAATGCATGGAATCCTCTGCATTCAATGATGCTGCATGGACTCCACTGCATTCAATCAGGATGCTTTGGGCCATGCTGCATAAAATCCACTGCATTCAATCATGCTGCATTAAATCCACTGCATTCAATCAGGCTGCATAAAATACACTGCATTCAATAGGGTTCCATTACTTCACACTTCATGGAATACAGTGCATTCAATCACGCTTCATGGAATCCACTGCATTCAATCGGGATTCATTTTACCACGCTGCATGGAGTTCACTGCATTCAATCACAATGCATGGAATCCACTGCATTCAATCGGGATGCTTTGGGCCATGCCTCATAAAATCCACTGCATTCAACGACGCTGCATGGAATCCACCGAATTTAACTGGGATACATTATACTAAGCTGTATCGAATCCACTGCATTCAATCAGGATGCATTTTACCATATGGCATGGAGTTCACTGCATTCAATCATGCTACACGTAATCCACTGCATTCAATCAGGATGCTTTGGGCCATGCTGCATAAAATCCACTGCATTCAATCATGCTGCACGTAATCCACTGCATTCAATCGGGATGCATTTTACCAGGCTGCATGGAATCCACTGCATTCAATCACGCTGCATGGAATCCACTGCATTCAATCGGGATGCATTTTACCAGGCTGCATGGAATCCACTGCATTCAATCACGCTGCATGGAATCCACTGCATTCAATCACGCTGCATGGAATCCACTGTATTCAATCAGGATGCATTTTACCAGGCTGCCTGGAATCCATGCATTCATCACACTGCATGGACTCCACTGCATACAATCGGGATCCATTGCGCCACAATGCATGGAATACTCTGCATTCAGTGATACTCCATGGACCCCACTGCATTCAATCAGGATGCTTTGGGCCATGCTGCATAAAATCCACTGCATTTAATCATGCTGCATAGAATCCACTGCATTCAATCATGCTGCATAATATCCACTGCATTCAAAATGTTCCATTTCTTTACGCTGCATGGAATCCACTGCATTCAATCGGGATGCATTTTACCTCGCTGCATGGAGTACACTGCATTCAATCTCAATGCATGGAATCCACTGCATTCAATCGGGATGCTTTGGGCCATGCTGCAAAAAATCCACTGCAATCAATCAGGATGCATTGGGCCTCGCTGCATGGACTCCACTGCATACAATCGCGATCCATTGCGCCACAATGCATGGAATCCTCTGCATTCAATGATGCTGCATGGAATCCACTGCATTCCATCGGGATGCATTTTACCACACTGCATGGAGTACACTGCATTCAATCACAATGGATGGAATCCAATGCATTCAATCGGGATGCTTTGGGCCATGCTGCAGAAAAACCACTGCATTCAATCGGGATGCACTGGGCCTCGCTGCATGGACTCCACTGCATTCAATTGGTATCCATTGCGCTGCAATGCATGGAATCCTCTTCATTCAATGACGCTGCATGGAATCCACTGCATTCAATCGAGATGCTTTGGGCC
This sequence comes from Sus scrofa, assembly GCF_054392235.1. Taxonomy (NCBI): domain Eukaryota; kingdom Metazoa; phylum Chordata; class Mammalia; order Artiodactyla; family Suidae; genus Sus; species Sus scrofa. Next base: position 5,617,775 of record NC_139399.1, read on the forward strand.
ATGCTGCATGTAATCCACTGCATTCAATCATGATGCATGGAATCCACTGCATTCAATCATGCTGCATAAAATCCACTACATTCAATGGGTTCCATTTCTTCACACTGCATAGACTCCACTGCATTCAATCGGGATGCATTTGAACACGCTGCATGGAGCACACTGAATTCAATCACAAGGAATGGAATCCACACATTCAATCGAGATGCTTTGGGCCATGCTGCATAAAATCCACTGCATTCAATCGGGATGCATTGGGCCATGCTGCATAAAATGCACTGCATTCCATCATGCTGCATGGAATCCACTGCATTCAATAGGGTTCCATTTCTTCACGCTGCATGGATTCAACTGAATTCTAACACAATGCATGGAGTTCACTGCATTCACTAGGGATGCATTTTACCACGCTGCATGGAGTAATCTGCATTCAATCACAATGCATGGAATCCACTGCATTCAATCGGGATGCTTTGGGCCTCGCTGCATCGACTCCACTGCATACAATCGGGATCCATTGCGCCACAATGCATGGAATCCTCTGCATTCAATGACGCTGCATGGAATCCACTGCATTCAATCGGGATGCTTTGGGCCATGCTGCATAAAATCCACTGCTTTCAAACATGCTGCATGGAATCCACTGCATTCAATCATGCTGCATAAAATCCACTGCATTCAATATGGTTCCATTTCTTCACGCTGCATGGAATCCACTGCATTCAATCTCGCTTCATGGAATCCTCTGCATTCAATCGGGATGCATTTGACCACGCTGCATGGAGTACACTGCATTAAATCACAATGGATGGAATCCAATGCATTCAATCGGGATGCTTTGGGCCATGCTGCATAAAATCCACTGCATTCAATCGAGATGCATTGGGCCTCGCTGCATGGACTCCACTGCATACAATCGGGATCCATTGCGCCACAATGCATGGAATCCTCTGCATTCAATGACGCTGCATGGAATCCACTTCGTTCAATCGGCATGCTTTGGGCCATGCTGCATAAAATCCACTGCATTCAAGCATGCTGCATGGAATCCACTGCATTTAATCATGCTGCATAAAATACACTGCATTCAATAGGGTTCCATTTTTCACGGTGCATAGAATCCACTGCATTCAATCACGCTGCATGGAGTCCACTGCATTCAATCGGTATGATTTGAGCCATGCTGCATGTAATCCACTGCATTCAATCGGGATGCTTTGGGCCATGCTGCATAAAATCCACTGCTTTAAAAACATGCTGCATGGAATCCACTGCATTCAATCTCGCTTCATGGAATCCTCTGCATTCAATCGGGATGCATTTTACCACGCTGCATGGAATAAACTGCATTCAATCCCAATGCATGGAATCAACTGCATTCAATCGGGATGCTTTTGGCCATGCTTCATAACACGCACTGCATTCAATCTGGATGCATTGGGCCTCGCTGCATGGACTCCACCGTATACAATCTGGATCTGTTGCACCACAATGCATGGAATCCTCTTCATTCAATGAGGCTGCATGGAATCCACTGCATTCAATCGGGATGCTTTGGGCCATGCTGCATAAACTCCACTGCATTCAATAGGGTTCCATTTTTCACGGTGCATGGAATCCACTGCATTCAATCACGCTGCATGGAGTCCACTGCATTCAATCGGTATGATTTGAGCCATGCTGCATGTAATCCACTGCATTCAATCGGGATGCTTTGGGCCATGCTGCATAAAATCCACTGCTTTCAAACATGCTGCATGGAATCCACTGCATTCAATCATGCTGCATAAAATCCACTGCATTCAATATGGTTCCATTTCTTCACGCTGCATGGAATCCACTGCATTCAATCTCGCTGCATTGAATCCTCTGCATTCAACGGGATGCATTTCTCCACGCTGCATGTAGTACACTGCATTCAATAACAATGCATGGAATCCACTGCATTCAATAGGGTTCCATTTTTTCACGCTGCATGGAATCAACTTAATTCTAACACAATGCATGGAGTTCACTGCATTCACTAGGGATGCATTTTACCACGCTGCATGGAGTAATCTGCATTCAATCACAATGCATGGAATCCACTGCATTCAATCGGGATGCTTGGGCCTCGCTGCATCGACTCCACTGCATACAATCGGGATCCATTGCGCCACAATGCATGGAATCCTCTGCATTCAATGACGCTGCATGGAATCCACTGCATTCAATCGGGATGCTTTGGGCCATGCTGCATAAAATCCACTGCTTTCAAACATGCTGCATGGAATCCACTGCATTCAATCATGCTGCATAAAATCCACTGCATTCAATATGGTTCCATTTCTTCACGCTGCATGGAATCCACTGCATTCAATCTCGCTTCATGGAATCCTCTGCATTCAATCGGGATGCATTTGACCACGCTGCATGGAGTACACTGCATTCAATCACAATGCATGGAATCCACTGCATTCCATCGGGATGCTTTGGGCGATGCTGCATTAAATCCACTGCATTCAATCGAGATGCATTGGGCCTCGCTGCATGGACTGCACTGCATACACTCGGGATCCGTTGCACCACAATGCATGGAATCCTCTGCATTCAATGACGCTGCATGGAATCCACTTCGTTCAATCGGGATGCTTTGGGCCATGCTGCATAAAATCAACTGCATTCAAACATGCTGCATGGAATCGACTGCATTAAATCATGCTGCATAAAATCCACTGCATTCAATAGGGTTCCAATTTTCACGGTGCATGGAATCCACTGCATTCAATCACGCTGCATGGAGTCCACTGCATTCAATCGGTATGATTTGAGCCATGCTGCATGTAATCCACTGCATTCAATCGGGATGCTTTGGGCCATGCTGCATAAAATCCACTGCTTTCAAACATGCTGCATGGAATCCACTGCATTCAATCATGCTGCATAAAATCCACTGCATTCAATATGGTTCCATTTCTTCACGCTGCATGGAATCCACTGCATTCAATCTCGCTGCATTGAATCCTCTGCATTCAACGGGATGCATTTCTCCACGCTGCATGTAGTACACTGCATTCAATAACAATGCATGGAATCCACTGCATTCCATCTGGATGCTTTGAGCGATGCTGCATAAAATCCACTGCATTCAATCGAGATGCATTGGGCCTCGCTGCATGGACTCCACTGCATACAATCGGGATCCATTGCGCCACAATGCATGGAATCCTCTGCATTCAATGACGCTGCATGGAATCCTCTTCGTTCAATCGGGATGCTTTGGGCCATGCTGCATAACATCCACTGCATTCAATCACCCTGCATGGAGTCCATTGCATTCAATACGGATGCATTTTACCACGCTGCATGGAGTACACTGCATTCAATCTTGCTGCATGGAATCCACTGCATTCCATCGGGATGCTTTGGGCCATGCTGCATTAAACGCACTGCATTCAATCTGGATGCATTGGGCCTCGCTGCATGGACTCCACTGCATACAATCGGGATCCTTTGCGCCACAATGCATGGAATCCTCTTCATTCAATGACGCTGCATGGAATCCACTGCATTCAATCGGGATGCTTTGGGCCATGCTGCATGTAATCCACTGCATTCAATCATGATGCATGGAATCCACTGCATTCAATCATGCTGCATAAAATCCACTACATTCAATGGGTTCCATTTCTTCACACTGCATAGACTCCACTGCATTCAATCGGGATGCATTTGAACACGCTGCATGGAGCACACTGAATTCAATCACAAGGAATGGAATCCACACATTCAATCGAGATGCTTTGGGCCATGCTGCATAAAATCCACTGCATTCAATCGGGATGCATTGGGCCATGCTGCATAAAATGCACTGCATTCCATCATGCTGCATGGAATCCACTGCATTCAATAGGGTTCCATTTCTTCACGCTGCATGGAATCAACTGAATTCTAACACAATGCATGGAGTTCACTGCATTCACTAGGGATGCATTTTACCACGCTGCATGGAGTAATCTGCATTCAATCACAATGCATGGAATCCACTGCATTCAATCGGGATGCTTTGGGCCTCGCTGCATCGACTCCACTGCATACAATCGGGATCCATTGCGCCACAATGCATGGAATCCTCTGCATTCAATGACGCTGCATGGAATCCACTGCATTCAATCGGGATGCTTTGGGCCATGCTGCATAAAATCCACTGCTTTCAAACATGCTGCATGGAATCCACTGCATTCAATCATGCTGCATAAAATCCACTGCATTCAATATGGTTCCATTTCTTCACGCTGCATGGAATCCACTGCATTCAATCTCGCTTCATGGAATCCTCTGCATTCAATCGGGATGCATTTGACCACGCTGCATGGAGTACACTGCATTCAATCACAATGGATGGAATCCAATGCATTCAATCGGGATGCTTTGGGCCATGCTGCATAAAATCCACTGCATTCATTCGAGATGCATTGGGCCTCGCTGCATGGACTCCACTGCATACAATCGGGATCCATTGCGCCACAATGCATGGAATCCTCTGCATTCAATGACGCTGCATGGAATCCACTTCGTTCAATCGGCATGCTTTGGGCCATGCGGCATAAAATCCACTGCATTCAAACATGCTGCATGGAATCCACTGCATTTAATCATGCTGCATAAAATACACTGCATTCAATAGGGTTCCATTTTTCATGGTGCATGGAATCCACTGCATTCAATCATGCTGCATGGAGTCCACTGCATTCAATCGGTATGATTTGAGCCATGCTGCATGTAATCCACTGCATTCAATTGGGATGCTTTGGGCCATGCTGCATAAAATCCACTGCTTTCAAACATGCTGCATGGAATCCACTGCATTCAATCATGCTTCATAAAATCCACTGCATTCAATATGGTTCCATTACTTCACGCTGCATGGAATCCACTGCATTCAATCTCGCTGCATTGAATCCTCTGCATTCAACGGGATGCATTTCTCCACGCTGCATGTAGTACACTGCATTCAATAACAATGCATGGAATCCACTGCATTCCATCGGGATGCTTTGAGCGATGCTGCATAAAATCCACTGCATTCAATCGAGATGCATTGGGCCTCGCTGCATGGACTCCACTGCATACAATCGGGATCCATTGCGCCACAATGCATGGAATCCTCTGCATTCAATGACGCTGCATGGAATCCTCTTCGTTCAATCGGGATGCTTTGGGCCATGCTGCATAACATCCACTGCATTCAATCACCCTGCATGGAGTCCATTGCATTCAATACGGATGCATTTTACCACGCTGCATGGAGTACACTGCATTCAATCTCGCTGCATGGAATCCACTGCATTCCATCGGGATGCTTTGGGCCATGCTGCATAAAACGCACTGCATTCAATCTGGATGCATTGGGCCTCGCTGCATGGACTCCACTGCATACAATCGGGATCCTTTGCGCCACAATGCATGGAATCCTCTTCATTCAATGACGCTGCATGGAATCCACTGCATTCAATCGGGATGCTTTGGGCCATGCTGCATGTAATCCACTGCATTCAATCATGATGCATGGAATCCACTGCATTCAATCATGCTGCATAAAATCCACTACATTCAATGGGTTCCATTTCTTCACACTGCATAGACTCCACTGCATTCAATCGGGATGCATTTGAACACGCTGCATGGAGCACACTGAATTCAATCACAAGGAATGGAATCCACACATTCAATCGAGATGCTTTGGGCCATGCTGCATAAAATCCACTGCATTCAATCGGGATGCATTGGGCCATGCTGCATAAAATGCACTGCATTCCATCATGCTGCATGGAATCCACTGCATTCAATAGGGTTCCATTTCTTCACGCTGCATGGAATCAACTGAATTCTAACACAATGCATGGAGTTCACTGCATTCACTAGGGATGCATTTTACCACGCTGCATGGAGTAATCTGCATTCAATCACAATGCATGGAATCCACTGCATTCAATCGGGATGCTTTGGGCCTCGCTGCATCGACTCCACTGCATACAATCGGGATCCATTGCGCCACAATGCATGGAATCCTCTGCATTCAATGACGCTGCATGGAATCCACTGCATTCAATCGGGATGCTTTGGGCCATGCTGCATAAAATCCACTGCTTTCAAACATGCTGCATGGAATCCACTGCATTCAATCATGCTGCATAAAATCCACTGCATTCAATATGGTTCCATTTCTTCACGCTGCATGGAATCCACTGCATTCAATCTCGCTTCATGGAATCCTCTGCATTCAATCGGGATGCATTTGACCACGCTGCATGGAGTACACTGCATTCAATCACAATGGATGGAATCCAATGCATTCAATCGGGATGCTTTGGGCCATGCTGCATAAAATCCACTGCATTCAATCGAGATGCATTGGGCCTCGCTGCATGGACTCCACTGCATACAATCGGGATCCATTGCGCCACAATGCATGGAATCCTCTGCATTCAATGACGCTGCATGGAATCCACTTCGTTCAATCGGCATGCTTTGGGCCATGCTGCATATAATCCACTGCATTCAAACATGCTGCATGGAATCCACTGCATTTAATCATGCTGCATAAACTCCACTGCATTCAATAGGGTTCCATTTTTCACGGTGCATGGAATCCACTGCATTCAATCACGCTGCATGGAGTCCACTGCATTCAATCGGTATGATTTGAGCCATGCTGCATGTAATCCACTGCATTCAATCGGGATGCTTTGGGCCATGCTGCATAAAATCCACTGCTTTCAAACATGCTGCATGGAATCCACTGCATTCAATCATGCTGCATAATATCCACTGCATTCAAAATGTTCCATTTCTTCACGCTGCATGGAATCCACTGCATACAATCGGGATCCATTGCGCCACAATGCATGGAATCCTCTGCATTCAATGATGCTCCATGGACTCCACTGCATTCAATCAGGATGCTTTGGGCCATGCTGCATAAAATCCACTGCATTCAATCATGCTGCATTAAATCCACTGCATTCAATCAGGCTGCATAAAATACACTGCATTCAATAGGGTTCCATTACTTCACACTTCATGGAATACAGTGCATTCAATCACGCTTCATGGAATCCACTGCATTCAATCGGGATTCATTTTACCACGCTGCATGGAGTTCACTGCATTCAATCACAATGCATGGAATCCACTGCATTCAATCGGGATGCTTTGGGCCATGCCTCATAAAATCCACTGCATTCAATGACGCTGCATGGAATCCACCGAATTTAACTGGGATACATTATACTAAGCTGTATCGAATCCACTGCATTCAATCAGGATGCATTTTACCATATGGCATGGAGTTCACTGCATTCAATCATGCTACACGTAATCCACTGCATTCAATCAGGATGCTTTGGGCCATGCTGCATAAAATCCACTGCATTCAATCATGCTGCACGTAATCCACTGCATTCAATCGGGATGCATTTTACCAGGCTGCATGGAATCCACTGCATTCAATCACGGTGCATGGAATCCACTGCATTCAATCGGGATGCATTTTACCAGGCTGCATGGAATCCACTGCATTCAATCACGCTGCATGGAATCCACTGCATTCAATCACGCTGTATGGAATCCACTGTATTCAATCAGGATGCATTTTACCAGGCTGCCTGGAATCCATTCATTCATCACACTGCATGGACTCCACTGCATACAATCGGGATCCATTGCGCCACAATGCATGGAATACTCTGCATTCAATGATACTCCATGGACTCCACTGCAGTCAATCAGGATGCTTTGGGCCATGCTGCATAAACTCCACTGCATTTAATCATGCTGCATAGAATCCACTGCATTCAATCATGCTGCATAATATCCACTGCATTCAAAATATTCCATTTCTTTACGCTACATGGAATCCACTGCATTCAATCGGGATGCATTTTACCTCGCTGCATGGAGTACACTGCATTCAATCTCAATGCATGGAATCCACTGCATTCAATCGGGATGCTTTGGGCCATGCTGCAAAAAATCCACTGCAATCAATCAGGATGCATTGGGCCTCGCTGCATGGACTCCACTGCATACAATCTCGATCCATTGCACCACAATGCATGGAATCCTCTGCATTCAATGATGCTGCATGGAATCCACTGCATTCCATCGGGATGCATTTTACCACACTGCATGGAGTACACTGCATTCAATCACAATGGATGGAATCCAATGCATTCAATCGGGATGCTTTGGGCCATGCTGCAGAAAATCCACTGCATTCAATCGGGATGCACTGGGCCTCGCTGCATGGACTCCACTGCATTCAATTGGTATCCATTGCGCTGCAATGCATGGAATTCTCTTCATTCAATGACGCTGCATGGAATCCACTGCATTCAATCGGGATGCATTTTACCAGGCTGCATGGAATCCATGCATTCATCACGCTGTATGGACTCCACTGCATACAATCGGGATCCATTGCGCCACAATGCATGGAATCCTTTGCATTCAATGATGCTCCATGGACTCCACTGCATTCAATCAGGATGCTTTGGGCCATGCTGCATGAACTCCACTGCATTCAATCATGCTGCATTAAATCCACTGCATTCAATCAGGCTGCATAAAATACACTGCATTCAATAGGGTTCCATTACTTCACACTTCATGGAATACAGTGCATTCAATCACGCTTCATGGAATCCACTGCATTCAATCGGGATTCATTTTTCCACGCTGCATGGAGTTCACTGCATTCAATCACAATGCATGGAATCCACTGCATTCAATCGGGATGCTTTGGGCCATGCCTCATAAAATCCACTGCATTCAACGACGCTGCATGGAATCCACCGAATTTAACTGGGATACATTATACAAAGCTGTATCGAATCCACTGCATTCAATCAGGATGCATTTTACCATATGGCATGAAGTTCACTGCATTCAATCATGCTACACGTAATCCACTGCATTCAATCAGGATGCTTTGGGCCATGCTGCATAAAATCCACTGCATTCAATCATGCTGCACGTAATCCATTGCATTCAATCGGGATGCATTTTACCAGGCTGCATGGAATCCACTGCATTCAATCACGCTGCATGGAATCCACTGCATTCAATCGGGATGCATTTTACCAGGCTGCATGGAATCCACTGCATTCAATCACGCTGCATGGAATCCACTGCATTCAATCACGCTGCATGGAATCCACTGTATTCAATCAGGATGCATTTTACCAGGCTGCCTGGAATCCATGCATTCATCACACTGCATGGACTCCACTGCATACAATCGGGATCCATTGCGCCACAATGCATGGAATACTCTGCATTCAATGATACTCCATGGACTCCACTGCATTCAATCAGGATGCTTTGGGCCATGCTGCATAAAATCCACTGCATTTAATCATGCTGCATAGAATCCACTGCATTCAATCATGCTGCATAATATCCACTGCATTCAAAATGTTCCATTTCTTTACGCTGCATGGAATCCACTGCATTCAATCGGGATGCATTTTACCTCGCTGCATGGAGTACACTGCATTCAATCTCAATGCATGGAATCCACTGCATTCAATCGGGATGCTTTGGGCCATGCTGCAAAAAATCCACTGCAATCAATCAGGATGCATTGGGCCTCGCTGCATGGACTCCACTGCATACAATCGCGATCCATTGCGCCACAATGCATGGAATCCTCTGCATTCAATGATGCTGCATGGAATCCACTGCATTCAATCAGGATGCATTTTACCACACTGCATGGAGTACACTGCATTCAATCACAATGGATGGAATCCAATGCATTCAATCGGGATGCTTTGGGTCATGCTGCAGAAAATCCACTGCATTCAATCGGGATGCACTGGGCCTCGCTGCATGGACTCCACTGCATTCAATTGGTATCCATTGCGCTGCAATGCATGGAATCCTCTGCATTCAATGACGCTGCATGGAATCCACTGCATTCAATCGGGATGCTTTGGGGCATGCTTCATGAAATCCACTGCATTCAATCATGCTCCATGGAATCCACTGCATTCCATCATGCTGCATAAAATCCACTGCATTCAATAGGGTTCCATTTCTTCACACTGCAGGGAATACAATGCATTCAATCGGGATGCATTTTAACACTCTGCATGGATTACACTGCTGCATAATGGATTACACTGCTGCAATCATGCTGCATATAATCCACTGCATTCAATCGGGATGATTTGGGCCATGCTGCATAAAATCCACTGCATTCCATCGGGATGGATTGGGCCTCGCTGCATGGACTCCACTGCATACAATCGGGATCCATTGCACCACAATGCATGGAATATTCTGCATTCATTGATGCTGCATGGAATCCACTGCATTCAATTGGGATGCTTTGGGCCATGCTGCATATAATCCAGTGCATTCAATTGGGATGCATTTGGCCTCGCTCCATTGACTCCACTGCATACAATAAGGATCAATTGCAACACAATGCATGGAATCCTCTGCATTCAATGATGCTCCATTGAATCCAGTGCACTCAATCAGGATGCTTTGGGCCATGCTGCATAAAATCCACTGCATTCAATAGGGTTCCAACACTTCACGCTGCATGGAATCCACTGCATTCAATCAGGATGCTTTGGGCCATGCTTAATAAATTCCACTGCATTCAACGACGCTGCATGGAATCCACCGAATTTAATTGGGATACATTATACTAAGCTGTATCGAATCCACTGCATTCAATCAGGATGCATTTTACCACATTGCATGGAGTTCACTGCATTTAATCATGCTGCACGTAATCCACTGCATTCAATCAGGATGCTTTGGGCCATGCTGCATAAAATCCACTGCATTCAATCATGCTGCACGTAATCCACTGCATTCAATCGGGATGTATTTTACCAGGCTGCATGGAATCCACTGCATTCAATCACGCTGCATGGAATCCACTGCATTCAATCACGCTGCATGGAATCCACTGCATTCAATCAGGATGTATTTTAATAAGCTGCATGGAATCCATTCAGTCATCACGCTGCATGGACTCCGCTGCATAAAGTCGGGATCCATTACGCCACAATGCATGGAATCCTCTGCATTCAATCGGGATGCATTTTACCAGGCTGCATGGAATCCACTGCATTCAATCACGCTGCATGGAATCCACTGCATTAAATCACGCTGCATGGAATCCACTGCATTAAATCAGGATGCATTTTACCAGGCTGCCTGGAATCCATGCATTTATCACACTGCATGGACTCCACTGCATACAATCGGGATCCATTACGACACAATGCATTGAATACTCTGCATTCAATAATGCTCCATGGAATCCACTGCATTCAATCAGGATGCTTTGGGCCATGCTGCATAAAATCCACTGCATTCAATCATGCTGCATGGAATCCACTGCATTCAATCATGCTGCATAATATCCACTGCATTCAAAATGTTCCATTTCTTCACGCTGCATGGAATCCACTGCATTCAATCAGGATGCATGTTCCCACGCTGCATGGAGTACACTGCATTCAATCAAAATGCATGGAATCCACTGCATTCAATCGGGATGCTTTGGGCCATGCTGCATACAATCCACTGCATTCAATCAGGATGCATTGGGCCTCACTGCATGGACTCCACTGCATATAATCGGGATCCATTACACCACAATGCATGGAATCATCTGCATTCAATGACGCTGCATGGAATCCACTGCATTCAATCGGGATGCATTTTACCAGGCTGCCTGGAATCCATGCATTCATCACGCTGCATGGACTCCACTGCATACAATCGGGATCCATTGCGCCACAATGCATGGAATCCTCTGCATTCAATGATGCTGCATGGACTCCACTGCATTCAATCAGGATGCTTTGGGCCATGCTGCATAAAATCCACTGCATTCAATCATGCTGCATTAAATCCACTGCATTCAATCAGGCTGCATAAAATACACTGCATTCAATAGGGTTCCATTACTTCACACTTCATGGAATACAGTGCATTCAATCACGCTTCATGGAATCCACTGCATTCAATCGGGATTCATTTTACCACGCTGCATGGAGTTCACTGCATTCAATCACAATGCATGGAATCCACTGCATTCAATCGGGATGCTTTGGGCCATGCCTCATAAAATCCACTGCATTCAACGACGCTGCATGGAATCCACCGAATTTAACTGGGATACATTATACTAAGCTGTATCGAATCCACTGCATTCAATCAGGATGCATTTTACCATATGGCATGGAGTTCACTGCATTCAATCATGCTACACGTAATCCACTGCATTCAATCAGGATGCTTTGGGCCATGCTGCATAAAATCCACTGCATTCAATCATGCTGCACGTAATCCACTGCATTCAATCGGGATGCATTTTACCAGGCTGCATGGAATCCACTGCATTCAATCACGCTGCATGGAATCCACTGCATTCAATCGGGATGCATTTTACCAGGCTGCATGGAATCCACTGCATTCAATCACGCTGCATGGAATCCACTGCATTCAATCACGCTGCATGGAATCCACTGTATTCAATCAGGATGCATTTTACCAGGCTGCCTGGAATCCATGCATTCATCACACTGCATGGACTCCACTGCATACAATCGGGATCCATTGCGCCACAATGCATGGAATACTCTGCATTCAGTGATACTCCATGGACCCCACTGCATTCAATCAGGATGCTTTGGGCCATGCTGCATAAAATCCACTGCATTTAATCATGCTGCATAGAATCCACTGCATTCAATCATGCTGCATAATATCCACTGCATTCAAAATGTTCCATTTCTTTACGCTGCATGGAATCCACTGCATTCAATCGGGATGCATTTTACCTCGCTGCATGGAGTACACTGCATTCAATCTCAATGCATGGAATCCACTGCATTCAATCGGGATGCTTTGGGCCATGCTGCAAAAAATCCACTGCAATCAATCAGGATGCATTGGGCCTCGCTGCATGGACTCCACTGCATACAATCGCGATCCATTGCGCCACAATGCATGGAATCCTCTGCATTCAATGATGCTGCATGGAATCCACTGCATTCCATCGGGATGCATTTTACCACACTGCATGGAGTACACTGCATTCAATCACAATGGATGGAATCCAATGCATTCAATCGGGATGCTTTGGGCCATGCTGCAGAAAAACCACTGCATTCAATCGGGATGCACTGGGCCTCGCTGCATGGACTCCACTGCATTCAATTGGTATCCATTGCGCTGCAATGCATGGAATCCTCTTCATTCAATGACGCTGCATGGAATCCACTGCATTCAATCGAGATGCTTTGGGCCATGCTGCATGTAATCCACTGCATTCAATCATGATGCATGGAATCCACTGCATTCAATCATGCTGCATAAAATCCACTACATTCAATGGGTTCCATTTCTTCACACTGCATAGACTCCACTGCATTCAATCGGGATGCATTTGAACACGCTGCATGGAGCACACTGAATTCAATCACAAGGAATGGAATCCACACATTCAATCGAGATGCTTTGGGCCATGCTGCATAAAATCCACTGCATTCAATCGGGATGCATTGGGCCATGCTGCATAAAATGCACTGCATTCCATCATGCTGCATGGAATCCACTGCATTCAATAGGGTTCCATTTCTTCACGCTGCATGGATTCAACTGAATTCTAACACAATGCATGGAGTTCACTGCATTCACTAGGGATGCATTTTACCACGCTGCATGGAGTAATCTGCATTCAATCACAATGCATGGAATCCACTGCATTCAATCGGGATGCTTTGGGCCTCGCTGCATCGACTCCACTGCATACAATCGGGATCCATTGCGCCACAATGCATGGAATCCTCTGCATTCAATGACGCTGCATGGAATCCACTGCATTCAATCGGGATGCTTTGGGCCATGCTGCATAAAATCCACTGCTTTCAAACATGCTGCATGGAATCCACTGCATTCAATCATGCTGCATAAAATCCACTGCATTCAATATGGTTCCATTTCTTCACGCTGCATGGAATCCACTGCATTCAATCTCGCTTCATGGAATCCTCTGCATTCAATCGGGATGCATTTGACCACGCTGCATGGAGTACACTGCATTAAATCACAATGGATGGAATCCAATGCATTCAATCGGGATGCTTTGGGCCATGCTGCATAAAATCCACTGCATTCAATCGAGATGCATTGGGCCTCGCTGCATGGACTCCACTGCATACAATCGGGATCCATTGCGCCACAATGCATGGAATCCTCTGCATTCAATGACGCTGCATGGAATCCACTTCGTTCAATCGGCATGCTTTGGGCCATGCTGCATAAAATCCACTGCATTCAAGCATGCTGCATGGAATCCACTGCATTTAATCATGCTGCATAAAATACACTGCATTCAATAGGGTTCCATTTTTCACGGTGCATAGAATCCACTGCATTCAATCACGCTGCATGGAGTCCACTGCATTCAATCGGTATGATTTGAGCCATGCTGCATGTAATCCACTGCATTCAATCGGGATGCTTTGGGCCATGCTGCATAAAATCCACTGCTTTAAAAACATGCTGCATGGAATCCACTGCATTCAATCTCGCTTCATGGAATCCTCTGCATTCAATCGGGATGCATTTTACCACGCTGCATGGAATAAACTGCATTCAATCCCAATGCATGGAATCAACTGCATTCAATCGGGATGCTTTTGGCCATGCTTCATAACACGCACTGCATTCAATCTGGATGCATTGGGCCTCGCTGCATGGACTCCACCGTATACAATCTGGATCTGTTGCACCACAATGCATGGAATCCTCTTCATTCAATGAGGCTGCATGGAATCCACTGCATTCAATCGGGATGCTTTGGGCCATGCTGCATAAACTCCACTGCATTCAATAGGGTTCCATTTTTCACGGTGCATGGAATCCACTGCATTCAATCACGCTGCATGGAGTCCACTGCATTCAATCGGTATGATTTGAGCCATGCTGCATGTAATCCACTGCATTCAATCGGGATGCTTTGGGCCATGCTGCATAAAATCCACTGCTTTCAAACATGCTGCATGGAATCCACTGCATTCAATCATGCTGCATAAAATCCACTGCATTCAATATGGTTCCATTTCTTCACGCTGCATGGAATCCACTGCATTCAATCTCGCTGCATTGAATCCTCTGCATTCAACGGGATGCATTTCTCCACGCTGCATGTAGTACACTGCATTCAATAACAATGCATGGAATCCACTGCATTCAATAGGGTTCCATTTTTTCACGCTGCATGGAATCAACTTAATTCTAACACAATGCATGGAGTTCACTGCATTCACTAGGGATGCATTTTACCACGCTGCATGGAGTAATCTGCATTCAATCACAATGCATGGAATCCACTGCATTCAATCGGGATGCTTGGGCCTCGCTGCATCGACTCCACTGCATACAATCGGGATCCATTGCGCCACAATGCATGGAATCCTCTGCATTCAATGACGCTGCATGGAATCCACTGCATTCAATCGGGATGCTTTGGGCCATGCTGCATAAAATCCACTGCTTTCAAACATGCTGCATGGAATCCACTGCATTCAATCATGCTGCATAAAATCCACTGCATTCAATATGGTTCCATTTCTTCACGCTGCATGGAATCCACTGCATTCAATCTCGCTTCATGGAATCCTCTGCATTCAATCGGGATGCATTTGACCACGCTGCATGGAGTACACTGCATTCAATCACAATGCATGGAATCCACTGCATTCCATCGGGATGCTTTGGGCGATGCTGCATTAAATCCACTGCATTCAATCGAGATGCATTGGGCCTCGCTGCATGGACTGCACTGCATACACTCGGGATCCGTTGCACCACAATGCATGGAATCCTCTGCATTCAATGACGCTGCATGGAATCCACTTCGTTCAATCGGGATGCTTTGGGCCATGCTGCATAAAATCAACTGCATTCAAACATGCTGCATGGAATCGACTGCATTAAATCATGCTGCATAAAATCCACTGCATTCAATAGGGTTCCAATTTTCACGGTGCATGGAATCCACTGCATTCAATCACGCTGCATGGAGTCCACTGCATTCAATCGGTATGATTTGAGCCATGCTGCATGTAATCCACTGCATTCAATCGGGATGCTTTGGGCCATGCTGCATAAAATCCACTGCTTTCAAACATGCTGCATGGAATCCACTGCATTCAATCATGCTGCATAAAATCCACTGCATTCAATATGGTTCCATTTCTTCACGCTGCATGGAATCCACTGCATTCAATCTCGCTGCATTGAATCCTCTGCATTCAACGGGATGCATTTCTCCACGCTGCATGTAGTACACTGCATTCAATAACAATGCATGGAATCCACTGCATTCCATCTGGATGCTTTGAGCGATGCTGCATAAAATCCACTGCATTCAATCGAGATGCATTGGGCCTCGCTGCATGGACTCCACTGCATACAATCGGGATCCATTGCGCCACAATGCATGGAATCCTCTGCATTCAATGACGCTGCATGGAATCCTCTTCGTTCAATCGGGATGCTTTGGGCCATGCTGCATAACATCCACTGCATTCAATCACCCTGCATGGAGTCCATTGCATTCAATACGGATGCATTTTACCACGCTGCATGGAGTACACTGCATTCAATCTTGCTGCATGGAATCCACTGCATTCCATCGGGATGCTTTGGGCCATGCTGCATTAAACGCACTGCATTCAATCTGGATGCATTGGGCCTCGCTGCATGGACTCCACTGCATACAATCGGGATCCTTTGCGCCACAATGCATGGAATCCTCTTCATTCAATGACGCTGCATGGAATCCACTGCATTCAATCGGGATGCTTTGGGCCATGCTGCATGTAATCCACTGCATTCAATCATGATGCATGGAATCCACTGCATTCAATCATGCTGCATAAAATCCACTACATTCAATGGGTTCCATTTCTTCACACTGCATAGACTCCACTGCATTCAATCGGGATGCATTTGAACACGCTGCATGGAGCACACTGAATTCAATCACAAGGAATGGAATCCACACATTCAATCGAGATGCTTTGGGCCATGCTGCATAAAATCCACTGCATTCAATCGGGATGCATTGGGCCATGCTGCATAAAATGCACTGCATTCCATCATGCTGCATGGAATCCACTGCATTCAATAGGGTTCCATTTCTTCACGCTGCATGGAATCAACTGAATTCTAACACAATGCATGGAGTTCACTGCATTCACTAGGGATGCATTTTACCACGCTGCATGGAGTAATCTGCATTCAATCACAATGCATGGAATCCACTGCATTCAATCGGGATGCTTTGGGCCTCGCTGCATCGACTCCACTGCATACAATCGGGATCCATTGCGCCACAATGCATGGAATCCTCTGCATTCAATGACGCTGCATGGAATCCACTGCATTCAATCGGGATGCTTTGGGCCATGCTGCATAAAATCCACTGCTTTCAAACATGCTGCATGGAATCCACTGCATTCAATCATGCTGCATAAAATCCACTGCATTCAATATGGTTCCATTTCTTCACGCTGCATGGAATCCACTGCATTCAATCTCGCTTCATGGAATCCTCTGCATTCAATCGGGATGCATTTGACCACGCTGCATGGAGTACACTGCATTCAATCACAATGGATGGAATCCAATGCATTCAATCGGGATGCTTTGGGCCATGCTGCATAAAATCCACTGCATTCATTCGAGATGCATTGGGCCTCGCTGCATGGACTCCACTGCATACAATCGGGATCCATTGCGCCACAATGCATGGAATCCTCTGCATTCAATGACGCTGCATGGAATCCACTTCGTTCAATCGGCATGCTTTGGGCCATGCGGCATAAAATCCACTGCATTCAAACATGCTGCATGGAATCCACTGCATTTAATCATGCTGCATAAAATACACTGCATTCAATAGGGTTCCATTTTTCATGGTGCATGGAATCCACTGCATTCAATCATGCTGCATGGAGTCCACTGCATTCAATCGGTATGATTTGAGCCATGCTGCATGTAATCCACTGCATTCAATTGGGATGCTTTGGGCCATGCTGCATAAAATCCACTGCTTTCAAACATGCTGCATGGAATCCACTGCATTCAATCATGCTTCATAAAATCCACTGCATTCAATATGGTTCCATTACTTCACGCTGCATGGAATCCACTGCATTCAATCTCGCTGCATTGAATCCTCTGCATTCAACGGGATGCATTTCTCCACGCTGCATGTAGTACACTGCATTCAATAACAATGCATGGAATCCACTGCATTCCATCGGGATGCTTTGAGCGATGCTGCATAAAATCCACTGCATTCAATCGAGATGCATTGGGCCTCGCTGCATGGACTCCACTGCATACAATCGGGATCCATTGCGCCACAATGCATGGAATCCTCTGCATTCAATGACGCTGCATGGAATCCTCTTCGTTCAATCGGGATGCTTTGGGCCATGCTGCATAACATCCACTGCATTCAATCACCCTGCATGGAGTCCATTGCATTCAATACGGATGCATTTTACCACGCTGCATGGAGTACACTGCATTCAATCTCGCTGCATGGAATCCACTGCATTCCATCGGGATGCTTTGGGCCATGCTGCATAAAACGCACTGCATTCAATCTGGATGCATTGGGCCTCGCTGCATGGACTCCACTGCATACAATCGGGATCCTTTGCGCCACAATGCATGGAATCCTCTTCATTCAATGACGCTGCATGGAATCCACTGCATTCAATCGGGATGCTTTGGGCCATGCTGCATGTAATCCACTGCATTCAATCATGATGCATGGAATCCACTGCATTCAATCATGCTGCATAAAATCCACTACATTCAATGGGTTCCATTTCTTCACACTGCATAGACTCCACTGCATTCAATCGGGATGCATTTGAACACGCTGCATGGAGCACACTGAATTCAATCACAAGGAATGGAATCCACACATTCAATCGAGATGCTTTGGGCCATGCTGCATAAAATCCACTGCATTCAATCGGGATGCATTGGGCCATGCTGCATAAAATGCACTGCATTCCATCATGCTGCATGGAATCCACTGCATTCAATAGGGTTCCATTTCTTCACGCTGCATGGAATCAACTGAATTCTAACACAATGCATGGAGTTCACTGCATTCACTAGGGATGCATTTTACCACGCTGCATGGAGTAATCTGCATTCAATCACAATGCATGGAATCCACTGCATTCAATCGGGATGCTTTGGGCCTCGCTGCATCGACTCCACTGCATACAATCGGGATCCATTGCGCCACAATGCATGGAATCCTCTGCATTCAATGACGCTGCATGGAATCCACTGCATTCAATCGGGATGCTTTGGGCCATGCTGCATAAAATCCACTGCTTTCAAACATGCTGCATGGAATCCACTGCATTCAATCATGCTGCATAAAATCCACTGCATTCAATATGGTTCCATTTCTTCACGCTGCATGGAATCCACTGCATTCAATCTCGCTTCATGGAATCCTCTGCATTCAATCGGGATGCATTTGACCACGCTGCATGGAGTACACTGCATTCAATCACAATGGATGGAATCCAATGCATTCAATCGGGATGCTTTGGGCCATGCTGCATAAAATCCACTGCATTCAATCGAGATGCATTGGGCCTCGCTGCATGGACTCCACTGCATACAATCGGGATCCATTGCGCCACAATGCATGGAATCCTCTGCATTCAATGACGCTGCATGGAATCCACTTCGTTCAATCGGCATGCTTTGGGCCATGCTGCATATAATCCACTGCATTCAAACATGCTGCATGGAATCCACTGCATTTAATCATGCTGCATAAAATCCACTGCATTCAATAGGGTTCCATTTTTCACGGTGCATGGAATCCACTGCATTCAATCACGCTGCATGGAGTCCACTGCATTCAATCGGTATGATTTGAGCCATGCTGCATGTAATCCACTGCATTCAATCGGGATGCTTTGGGCCATGCTGCATAAAATCCACTGCTTTCAAACATGCTGCATGGAATCCACTGCATTCAATCATGCTGCATAAAATCCACTGCATTCAATATGGTTCCATTTCTTCACGCTGCATGGAATCCACTGCATTCAATCTCGCTGCATTGAATCCTCTGCATTCAACGGGATGCATTTCTCCACGCTGCATGTAGTACACTGCATTCAATAACAATGCATGGAATCCACTGCATTCAATAGGGTTCCATTTCTTCACGCTGCATGGAATCAACTGAATTCTAACACAATGCATGGAGTTCACTGCATTCACTAGGGATGCATTTTACCACGCTGCATGGAGTAATCTGCATTCAATCACAATGCATGGAATCCACTGCATTCAATCGGGATGCTTGGGCCTCGCTGCATCGACTCCACTGCATACAATCGGGATCCATTGCGCCACAATGCATGGAATCCTCTGCATTCAATGACGCTGCATGGAATCCACTGCATTCAATCGGGATGCTTTGGGCCATGCTGCATAAACTCCACTGCTTTCAAACATGCTGCATGGAATCCACTGCATTCAATCACGCTGCATAAAATCCACTGCATTCAATATGGTTCCATTTCTTCACGCTGCATGGAATCCACTGCATTCAATCTCGCTTCATGGAATCCTCTGCATTCAATCGGGATGCATTTGACCACGCTGCATGGAGTACACTGCATTCAATCACAATGCATGGAATCCACTGCATTCCATCGGGATGCTTTGGGCGATTCTGCATAAAATCCACTGCATTCAATCGAGATGCATTGGGCCTCGCTGCATGGACTGCACTGCATACACTCGGGATCCGTTGCACCACATTGCATGGAATCCTCTGCATTCAATGACGCTGCATGGAATCCACTGCATTCTATCGGGATGCTTTGGGCCATGCTGCATAAAATCCACTGCATTCAAACATGCTGCATGGAATCCACTGCATTCAATCATGCTGCATAAAATCCACTGCATTCAATATGGTTCCATTTCTTCAAGCTGCATGGAATACACTGCATTCATTCTCGCTGCATGGAATCCTCTGCATTCAATCGGGATGCATTTGTCCATGCTGCATGGAGTACACTGCATTCAATAACAATGCATGGAATCCACTGCATTCCATCGGGATGCTTTGAGCGATGCTGCATAAAATCCACTGCATTCAATCGAGATGCATTGGGCCTCGCTGCATGGACTCCACTGCATACAATCGGGATCCATTGCGCCACAATGCATGGAATCCTCTGCATTCAATGACGCTGCATGGAATCCTCTTCGTTCAATCGGGATGCTTTGGGCCATGCTGCATAACATCCACTGCATTCAATCACCCTGCATGGAGTCCATTGCATTCAATACGGATGCATTTTACCACGCTGCACGGAGTACACTGCATTCAATCTCGCTGCATGGAATCCACTGCATTCCATCGGGATGCTTTGGGCCATGCTGCATTAAACGCACTGCATTCAATCTGGATGCATTGGGCCTCGCTGCATGGACTCCACTGCATACAATCGGGATCCTTGCGCCACAATGCATGGAATCCTCTTCATTCAATGACGCTGCATGGAATCCACTGCATTCAATCGGGATGCTTTGGGCCATGCTGCATGTAATCCACTGCATTCAATCATGATGCATGGAATCCACTGCATTCAATCATGCTGCATAAAATCCACTACATTCAATGGGTTCCATTTCTTCACACTGCATAGACTCCACTGCATTCAATCGGGATGCATTTGAACACGCTGCATCGAGCACACTGAATTCAATCACAAGGAATGGAATCCACACATTCAATCGAGATGCTTTGGGCCATGCTGCATAAAATCCACTGCATTCAATCGGGATGCATTGGGCCATGCTGCATAAAATGCACTGCATTCCATCATGCTGCATGGAATCCACTGCATTCAATAGGGTTCCATTTCTTCACGCTGCATGGAATCAACTGAATTCTAACACAATGCATGGAGTTCACTGCATTCACTAGGGATGCATTTTACCACGCTGCATGGAGTAATCTGCATTCAATCACAATGCATGGAATCCACTGCATTCAATCGGGATGCTTTGGGCCTCGCTGCATCGACTCCACTGCATACAATCGGGATCCATTGCGCCACAATGCATGGAATCCTCTGCATTCAATGACGCTGCATGGAATCCACTGCATTCAATCATGCTGCATAAAATCCACTGCATTCAATATGGTTCCATTTCTTCACGCTGCATGGAATCCACTGCATTCAATCTCGCTTCATGGAATCCTCTGCATTCAATCGGGATGCATTTGACCACGCTGCATGGAGTACACTGCATTCAATCAAAATGGATGGAATCCAATGCATTCAATCGGGATGCTTTGGGCCATGCTGCATAAAATCCACTGCATTCAATCGAGATGCATTGGGCCTCGCTTTATGGACTCCACTGCATACAATCGGGATCCATTGCGCCACAATGCATGGAATCCTCTGCATTCAATGACGCTGCATGGAATCCACTTCGTTCAATCGGCATGCTTTGGGCCATGCTGCATAAAATCCACTGCATTCAAACATGCTGCATGGAATCCACTGCATTTAATCATGCTGCATGGAGTCCACTGCATTCAATCGGTATGATTTGAGCCATGCTGCATGTAATCCACTGCATTCAATCGGGATGCTTTGGGCCATGCTGCATAAAATCCACTGCTTTAAAAACATGCTGCATGGAATCCACTGCATTCAATCTCGCTTCATGGAATCCTCTGCATTCAATCGGGATGCATTTTACCACGCTGCATGGAATAAACTGCATTCAATCCCAATGCATGGAATCAACTGCATTCAATCGGGATGCCTTTGGCCATGCTGCATAACACGCACTGCATTCAATCTGGATGCATTGGGCCTCGCTGCATGGACTCCACCGTATACAATCTGGATCTGTTGCACCACAATGCATGGAATCCTCTTCATTCAATGAGGCTGCATGGAATCCACTGCATTCAATCGGGATGCTTTGGGCCATGCTGCATAAACTCCACTGCATTCAATAGGGTTCCATTTTTCACGGTGCATGGAATCCACTGCATTCAATCACGCTGCATGGAGTCCACTGCATTCAATCGGTATGATTTGAGCCATGCTGCATGTAATCCACTGCATTCAATCGGGATGCTTTGGGCCATGCTGCATAAAATCCACTGCTTTCAAACATGCTGCATGGAATCCACTGCATTCAATCATGCTGCATAAAATCCACTGCATTCAATATGGTTCCATTTCTTCACGCTGCATGGAATCCACTGCATTCAATCTCGCTGCATTGAATCCTCTGCATTCAACGGGATGCATTTCTCCACGCTGCATGTAGTACACTGCATTCAATAACAATGCATGGAATCCACTGCATTCAATAGGGTTCCATTTTTTCACGCTGCATGGAATCAACTTAATTCTAACACAATGCATGGAGTTCACTGCATTCACTAGGGATGCATTTTACCACGCTGCATGGAGTAATCTGCATTCAATCACAATGCATGGAATCCACTGCATTCAATCGGGATGCTTGGGCCTCGCTGCATCGACTCCACTGCATACAATCGGGATCCATTGCGCCACAATGCATGGAATCCTCTGCATTCAATGACGCTGCATGGAATCCACTGCATTCAATCGGGATGCTTTGGGCCATGCTGCATAAAATCCACTGCTTTCAAACATGCTGCATGGAATCCACTGCATTCAATCATGCGGCATAAAATCCACTGCATTCAAACATGCTGCATGGAATCCACTGCATTTAATCATGCTGCATAAATTACACTGCATTCAATAGGGTTCCATTTTTCATGGTGCATGGAATCCACTGCATTCAATCACGCTGCATGGAGTCCACTGCATTCAATCGGTATGATTTGAGCCATGCTGCATGTAATCCACTGCATTCAATCGGGATGCTTTGGGCCATGCTGCATAACATCCACTGCATTCAATCACCCTGCATGGAGTCCATTGCATTCAATACAGATGCATTTTACCACGCTGCATGGAGTACACTGCATTCAATCTCGCTGCATGGAATCCACTGCATTCCATCGGGATGCTTTGGGCCATGCTGCATTAAACGCACTGCATTCAATCTGGATGCATTGGGCCTCGCTGCATGGACTCCACTGCATACAATCGGGATCCTTTGCGCCACAATGCATGGAATCCTCTTCATTCAATGACGCTGCATGGAATCCACTGCATTCAATCGGGATGCTTTGGGCCATGCTGCATGTAATCCACTGCATTCAATCATGATGCATGGAATCCACTGCATTCAATCATGCTGCATAAAATCCACTACATTCAATGGGTTCCATTTCTTCACACTGCATAGACTCCACTGCATTCAATCGGGATGCATTTGAACACGCTGCATGGAGCACACTGAATTCAATCACAAGGAATGGAATCCACACATTCAATCGAGATGCTTTGGGCCATGCTGCATAAAATCCACTGCATTCAATCGGGATGCATTGGGCCATGCTGCATAAAATGCACTGCATTCCATCATGCTGCATGGAATCCACTGCATTCAATAGGGTTCCATTTCTTCACGCTGCATGGAATCAACTGAATTCTAACACAATGCATGGAGTTCACTGCATTCACTAGGGATGCATTTTACCACGCTGCATGGAGTAATCTGCATTCAATCACAATGCATGGAATCCACTGCATTCAATCGGGATGCTTTGGGCCTCGCTGCATCGACTCCACTGCATACAATCGGGATCCATTGCGCCACAATGCATGGAATCCTCTGCATTCAATGACGCTGCATGGAATCCACTGCATTCAATCGGGATGCTTTGGGCCATGCTGCATAAAATCCACTGCTTTCAAACATGCTGCATGGAATCCACTGCATTCAATCATGCTGCATAAAATCCACTGCATTCAATATGGTTCCATTTCTTCACGCTGCATGGAATCCACTGCATTTAATCTCGCTTCATGGAATCCTCTGCATTCAATCGGGATGCATTTGACCACGCTGCATGGAGTACACTGCATTCAATCACAATGGATGGAATCCACTGCATTCAATCGGGATGCTTTGGGCCATGCTGCATAAAATCCACTGCATTCAATCGAGATGCATTGGGCCTCGCTGCATGGACTCCACTGCATACAATCGGGATCCATTGCGCCACAATGCATGGAATCCTCTGCATTCAATGACGCTGCATGGAATCCACTTCGTTCAATCTGCATGCTTTGGGCCATGCTGCATATAATCCACTGCATTCAAACATGCTGCATGGAATCCACTGCATTTAATCATGCTGCATAAACTCCACTGCATTCAATAGGGTTCCATTTTTCACGGTGCATGGAATCCACTGCATTCAATCACGCTGCATGGAGTCCACTGCATTCAATCGGTATGATTTGAGCCATGCTGCATGTAATCCACTGCATTCAATCGGGATGCTTTGGGCCATGCTGCATAAAATCCACTGCTTTCAAACATGCTGCATGGAATCCACTGCATTCAATCATGCTTCATAAAATCCACTGCATTCAATATGGTTCCATTTCTTCACGCTGCATGGAATCCACTGCATTCAATCTCGCTGCATTGAATCCTCTGCATTCAACGGGATGCATTTCTCCACGCTGCATGTAGTACACTGCATTCAATAACAATGCATGGAATCCACTGCATTCCATCGGGATGCTTTGAGCGATGCTGCATAAAATCCACTGCATTCAATCGAGATGCATTGGGCCTCGCTGCATGGACTCCACTGCATACAATCGGGATCCATTGCGCCACAATGCATGGAATCCTCTGCATTCAATGACGCTGCATGGAATCCTCTTCGTTCAATCGGGATGCTTTGGGCCATGCTGCATAACATCCACTGCATTCAATCACCCTGCATGGAGTCCATTGCATTCAATACGGATGCATTTTACCACGCTGCATGGAGTACACTGCATTCAATCTCGCTGCATGGAATCCACTGCATTCCATCGGGATGCTTTGGGCCATGCTGCATAAAACGCACTGCATTCAATCTGGATGCATTGGGCCTCGCTGCATGGACTCCACTGCATACAATCGGGATCCTTTGCGCCACAATGCATGGAATCCTCTTCATTCAATGACGCTGCATGGAATCCACTGCATTCAATCGGGATGCTTTGGGCCATGCTGCATGTAATCCACTGCATTCAATCATGATGCATGGAATCCACTGCATTCAATCATGCTGCATAAAATCCACTACATTCAATGGGTTCCATTTCTTCACACTGCATAGACTCCACTGCATTCAATCGGGATGCATTTGAACACGCTGCATGGAGCACACTGAATTCAATCACAAGGAATGGAATCCACATATTCAATCGAGATGCTTTGGGCCATGCTGCATAAAATCCACTGCATTCAATCGGGATGCATTGGGCCATGCTGCATAAAATGCACTGCATTCCATCATGCTGCATGGAATCCACTGCATTCAATAGGGTTCCATTTCTTCACGCTGCATGGAATCAACTGAATTCTAACACAATGCATGGAGTTCACTGCATTCACTAGGGATGCATTTTACCACGCTGCATGGAGTAAACTGAATTCAATCACAATGCATGGAATCCACTGCATTCAATCGGGATGCTTTGGGCCTCGCTGCATCGACTCCACTGCATACAATCGGGATCCATTGCGCCTCAATGAATGGAATCCTCTGCATTCAATGACGCTGCATGGAGTCCACTGCATTCAATCGGTATGATTTGAGCCATGCTGCATGTAATCCACTGCATTCAATCGGGATGCTTTGGGCCATGCTGCATAAAATCCACTGCTTTCAAACATGCTGCATGGAATCCACTGCATTCAATCATGCTTCATAAAATCCACTGCATTCAATATGGTTCCATTTCTTCATGCTGCATGGAATCCACTGCATTCAATCTCGTTGCATTGAATCCTCTGCATTCAACGGGATGCATTTCTCCACGCTGCATGTAGTACACTGCATTCAATAACAATGCCTGGAATCCACTGCATTCCATCGGGATGCTTTGAGCGATGCTGCATAAAATCCACTGCATTCAATCGAGATGCATTGGGCCTCGCTGCATGGACTCCACTGCATACAATCGGGATCCATTGCGCCACAATGCATGGAATCCTCTGCATTCAATGACGCTGCATGGAATCCTCTTCGTTCAATCGGGATGCTTTGGGCCATGCTGCATAACATCCACTGCATTCAATCACCCTGCATGGAGTCCATTGCATTCAATACGGATGCATTTTACCACGCTGCATGGAGTACACTGCATTCAATCTCGCTGCATGGAATCCACTGCATTCCATCGGGATGCTTTGGGCCATGCTGCATAAAACGCACTGCATTCAATCTGGATGCATTCGGCCTCGCTGCATGGACTCCACTGCATACAATCGGGATCCTTTGCGCCACAATGCATGGAATCCTCTTCATTCAATGACGCTGCATGGAATCCACTGCATTCAATCGGGATGCTTTGGGCCATGCTGCATGTAATCCACTGCATTCAATCATGATGCATGGAATCCACTGCATTCAATCATGCTGCATAAAATCCACTACATTCAATGGGTTCCATTTCTTCACACTGCATAGACTCCACTGCATTCAATCGGGATGCATTTGAACACGCTGCATGGAGCACACTGAATTCAATCACAAGGAATGGAATCCACACATTCAATCGAGATGCTTTGGGCCATGCTGCATAAAATCCACTGCATTCAATCGGGATGCATTGGGCCATGCTGCATAAAATGCACTGCATTCCATCATGCTGCATGGAATCCACTGCATTCAATAGGGTTCCATTTCTTCACGCTGCATGGAATCAACTGAATTCTAACACAATGCATGGAGTTCACTGCATTCACTAGGGATGCATTTTACCACGCTGCATGGAGTAATCTGCATTCAATCACAATGCATGGAATCCACTGCATTCAATCGGGATGCTTTGGGCCTCGCTGCATCGACTCCACTGCATACAATCGGGATCCATTGCGCCACAATGCATGGAATCCTCTGCATTCAATGACGCTGCATGGAATCCACTGCATTCAATCGGGATGCTTTGGGCCATGCTGCATAAAATCCACTGCTTTCAAACATGCTGCATGGAATCCACTGCATTCAATCATGCTGCATAAAATCTACTGCATTCAATATGGTTCCATTTCTTCACGCTGCATGGAATCCACTGCATTCAATCTCGCTTCATGGAATCCTCTGCATTCAATCGGGATGCATTTGACCACGCTGCATGGAGTACACTGCATTCAATCACAATGGATGGAATCCAATGCATTCAATCGGGATGCTTTGGGCCATGCTGCATAAAATCCACTGCATTCAATCGAGATGCATTGGGCCTCGCTGCATGGACTCCACTGCATACAATCGGGATCCATTGCGCCACAATGCATGGAATCCTCTGCATTCAATGACGCTGCATGTAATCCACTTCGTTCAATCGGCATGCTTTGGGCCATGCTGCATAAAATCCACTGCATTCAAACATGCTGCATGGAATCCACTGCATTTGATCATGCTGCATAAAATACACTGCATTCAATAGGGTTCCATTTTTCACGGTGCATGGAATCCACTGCATTCAATCACGCTGCATGGAGTCCACTGCATTCAATCGGTATGATTTGAGCCATGCTGCATGTAATCCACTGCATTCAATCGGGATGCTTTGGGCCATGCTGCATAAAATCCACTGCTTTCAAACATGCTGCATGGAATCCACTGCATTCAATCATGCTTCATAAAATCCACTGCATTCAATATGGTTCCATTTCTTCACGCTGCATGGAATCCACTGCATTCAATCTCGCTGCATTGAATCCTCTGCATTCAACGGGATGCATTTCTCCACGCTGCATGTAGTACACTGCATTCAATAACAATGCCTGGAATCCACTGCATTCCATCGGGATGCTTTGAGCGATGCTGCATAAAATCCACTGCATTCAATCGAGATGCATTGGGCCTCGCTGCATGGACTCCACTGCATACAATCGGGATCCATTGCGCCACAATGCATGGAATCCTCTGCATTCAATGACGCTGCATGGAATCCTCTTCGTTCAATCGGGATGCTTTGGGCCATGCTGCATAACATCCACTGCATTCAATCACCCTGCATGGAGTCCATTGCATTCAATACGGATGCATTTTACCACGCTGCATGGAGTACACTGCATTCAATCTCGCTGCATGGAATCCACTGCATTCCATCGGGATGCTTTGGGCCATGCTGCATAAAACGCACTGCATTCAATCTGGATGCATTGGGCCTCGCTGCATGGACTCCACTGCATACAATCGGGATCCTTTGCGCCACAATGCATGGAATCCTCTTCATTCAATGACGCTGCATGGAATCCACTGCATTCAATCGGGATGCTTTGGGCCATGCTGCATGTAATCCACTGCATTCAATCATGATGCATGGAATCCACTGCATTCAATCATGCTGCATAAAATCCACTACATTCAATGGGTTCCATTTCTTCACACTGCATAGACTCCACTGCATTCAATCGGGATGCATTTGAACACGCTGCATGGAGCACACTGAATTCAATCACAAGGAATGGAATCCACACATTCAATCGAGATGCTTTGGGCCATGCTGCATAAAATCCACTGCATTCAATCGGGATGCATTGGGCCATGCTGCATAAAATGCACTGCATTCCATCATGCTGCATGGAATCCACTGCATTCAATAGGGTTCCATTTCTTCACGCTGCATGGAATCCACTGCATTCAATCTCGCTGCATTGAATCCTCTGCATTCAACGGGATGCATTTCTCCACGCTGCATGTAGTACACTGCATTCAATAACAATGCATGGAATCCACTGCATTCAATAGGGTTCCATTTCTTCACGCTGCATGGAATCAACTGAATTCTAACACAATGCATGGAGTTCACTGCATTCACTAGGGATGCATTTTACCACGCTGCATGGAGTAATCTGCATTCAATCACAATGCATGGAATCCACTGCATTCAATCGGGATGCTTTGGGCCTCGCTGCATCGACTCCACTGCATACAATCGGGATCCATTGCGCCACAATGCATGGAATCCTCTGCATTCAATGACGCTGCATGGAGTCCACTGCATTCAATCGGTATGATTTGAGCCATGCTGCATGTAATCCACTGCATTCAATCGGGATGCTTTGGGCCATGCTGCATAAAATCCACTGCTTTCAAACATGCTGCATGGAATCCACTGCATTCAATCATGCTTCATAAAATCCACTGCATTCAATATGGTTCCATTTCTTCACGCTGCATGGAATCCACTGCATTCAATCTCGTTGCATTGAATCCTCTGCATTCAACGGGATGCATTTCTCCACGCTGCATGTAGTACACTGCATTCAATAACAATGCATGGAATCCACTGCATTCCATCGGGATGCTTTGAGCGATGCTGCATAAAATCCACTGCATTCAATCGAGATGCATTGGGCCTCGCTGCATGGACTCCACTGCATACAATCGGGATCCATTGCGCCACAATGCGTGGAATCCTCTGCATTCAATGACGCTGCATGGAATCCTCTTCGTTCAATCGGGATGCTTTGGGCCATGCTGCATAACATCCACTGCATTCAATCACCCTGCATGGAGTCCATTGCATTCAATACGGATGCATTTTACCACGCTGCATGGAGTACACTGCATTCAATCTCGCTGCATGGAATCCACTGCATTCCATCGGGATGCTTTGGGCCATGCTGCATTAAACGCACTGCATTCAATCTGGATGCATTGGGCCTCGCTGCATGGACTCCACTGCATACAATCGGGATCCTTTGCGCCACAATGCATGGAATCCTCTTCATTCAATGACGCTGCATGGAATCCACTGCATTCAATCGGGATGCTTTGGGCCATGCTGCATGTAATCCACTGCATTCAATCATGATGCATGGAATCCACTGCATTCAATCATGCTGCATAAAATCCACTACATTCAATGGGTTCCATTTCTTCACACTGCATAGACTCCACTGCATTCAATCGGGATGCATTTGAACACGCTGCATCGAGCACACTGAATTCAATCACAAGGAATGGAATCCACACATTCAATCGAGATGCTTTGGGCCATGCTGCATAAAATCCACTGCATTCAATCGGGATGCATTGGGCCATGCTGCATAAAATGCACTGCATTCCATCATGCTGCATGGAATCCACTGCATTCAATAGGGTTCCATTTCTTCACGCTGCATGGAATCAACTGAATTCTAACACAATGCATGGAGTTCACTGCATTCACTAGGGATGCATTTTACCACGCTGCATGGAGTAATCTGCATTCAATCACAATGCATGGAATCCACTGCATTCAATCGGGATGCTTGGGCCTCGCTGCATCGACTCCACTTCATACAATCGGGATCCATTGCGCCACAATGCATGGAATCCTCTGCATTCAATGACGCTGCATGGAATCCACTGCATTCAATCGGGATGCTTTGGGCCATG
Source organism: Sus scrofa (assembly GCF_054392235.1). Classification (NCBI taxonomy): domain Eukaryota; kingdom Metazoa; phylum Chordata; class Mammalia; order Artiodactyla; family Suidae; genus Sus; species Sus scrofa. The sequence continues at coordinate 5,649,468 of NC_139399.1, forward strand.
CTGCATAAAATCCACTGCTTTCAAACATGCTGCATGGAATCCACTGCATTCAATCATGCTGCATAAAATCCACTGCATTCAATATGGTTCCATTTCTTCACGCTGCATGGAATCCACTGCATTCAATCTCGCTTCATGGAATCCTCTGCATTCAATCGGGATGCATTTGACCACGCTGCATGGAGTACACTGCATTCAATCACAATGGATGGAATCCAATGCATTCAATCGGGATGCTTTGGGCCATGCTGCATAAAATCCACTGCATTCAATCGAGATGCATTGGGCCTCGCTGCATGGACTCCACTGCATACAATCGGGATCCATTGCGCCACAATGCATGGAATCCTCTGCATTCAATGACGCTGCATGGAATCCACTTCGTTCAATCGGCATGCTTTGGGCCATGCTGCATAAAATCCACTGCATTCAAACATGCTGCATGGAATCCACTGCATTTGATCATGCTGCATAAAATCCACTGCATTCGATAGGGTTCCATTTTTCACGGTGCATGGAATCCACTGCATTCAATCAGGCTGCATGGAGTCCACTGCATTCAATCGGTATGATTTGAGCCATGCTGCATGTAATCCACTGCATTCAATCGGGATGCTTTGGGCCATGCTGCATAAAATCCACTGCTTTCAAACATGCTGCATGGAATCCACTGCATTCAATCATGCTTCATAAAATCCACTGCATTCAATATGGTTCCATTTCTTCACGCTGCATGGAATCCACTGCATTCAATCTCGCTGCATTGAATCCTCTGCATTCAACGGGATGCATTTCTCCACGCTGCATGTAGTACACTGCATTCAATAACAATGCCTGGAATCCACTGCATTCCATCGGGATGCTTTGAGCGATGCTGCATAAAATCCACTGCATTCAATCGAGATGCATTGGGCCTCGCTGCATGGACTCCACTGCATACAATCGGGATCCATTGCGCCACAATGCATGGAATCCTCTGCATTCAATGACGCTGCATGGAATCCTCTTCGTTCAATCGGGATGCTTTGGGCCATGCTGCATAACATCCACTGCATTCAATCACCCTGCATGGAGTCCATTGCATTCAATACGGATGCATTTTACCACGCTGCATGGAGTACACTGCATTCAATCTCGCTGCATGGAATCCACTGCATTCCATCGGGATGCTTTGGGCCATGCTGCATTAAACGCACTGCATTCAATCTGGATGCATTGGGCCTCGCTGCATGGACTCCACTGCATACAATCGGGATCCTTTGCGCCACAATGCATGGAATCCTCTTCATTCAATGACGCTGCATGGAATCCACTGCATTCAATCGAGATGCTTTGGGCCATGCTGCATGTAATCCACTGCATTCAATCATGATGCATGGAATCCACTGCATTCAATCATGCTGCATAAAATCCACTACATTCAATGGGTTCCATTTCTTCACACTGCATAGACTCCACTGCATTCAATCGGGATGCATTTGAACACGCTGCATGGAGCACACTGAATTCAATCACAAGGAATGGAATCCACACATTCAATCGAGATGCTTTGGGCCATGCTGCATAAAATCCACTGCATTCAATCGGGATGCATTGGGCCATGCTGCATAAAATGCACTGCATTCCATCATGCTGCATGGAATCCACTGCATTCAATAGGGTTCCATTTCTTCACGCTGCATGGAATCCACTGCATTCAATCTCGCTGCATTGAATCCTCTGCATTCAACGGGATGCATTTCTCCACGCTGCATGTAGTACACTGCATTCAATAACAATGCATGGAATCCACTGCATTCAATAGGGTTCCATTTCTTCACGCTGCATGGAATCAACTGAATTCTAACACAATGCATGGAGTTCACTGCATTCACTAGGGATGCATTTTACCACGCTGCATGGAGTAATCTGCATTCAATCACAATGCATGGAATCCACTGCATTCAATCGGGATGCTTGGGCCTCGCTGCATCGACTCCACTTCATACAATCGGGATCCATTGCGCCACAATGCATGGAATCCTCTGCATTCAATGACGCTGCATGGAATCCACTGCATTCAATCGGGATGCTTTGGGCCATGCTGCATAAAATCCACTGCTTTCAAACATGCTGCATGGAATCCACTGCATTCAATCATGCTGCATAAAATCCACTGCATTCAATATGGTTCCATTTCTTCACGCTGCATGGAATCCACTGCATTCAATCTCGCTTCATGGAATCCTCTGCATTCAATCGGGATGCATTTGACCACGCTGCATGGAGTACACTGCATTCAATCACAATGCATGGAATCCACTGCATTCCATCGGGATGCTTTGGGCGATGCTGCATAAAATCCACTGCATTCAATCGAGATGCATTGGGCCTCGCTGCATGGACTGCACTGCATACACTCGGGATCCGTTGCACCACAATGCATGGAATCCTCTGCATTCAATGACACTGCATGGAATCCACTTCGTTCAATCGGGATGCTTTGGGCCATGCTGCATAAAATCAACTGCATTCAAACATGCTGCATGGAATCCACTGCATTAAATCATGCTGCATAAAATCCACTGCATTCAATAGGGTTCCATTTTTCACGGTGCATGGAATCCACTGCATTCATTCACGCTGCATGGAGTCCACTGCATTCAATCGGTATGATTTGAGCCATGCTGCATGTAATCCACTGCATTCAATCGGGATGCTTTGGGCCATGCTGCATAAAATCCACTGCATTCAAACATGCTGCATGGAATCCACTGCATTCAATCATGCTGCATAAAATCCACTGCATTCAATATGGTTCCATTTCTTCACGCTGCATGGAATCCACTGCATTCATTCTCGCTGCATGGAATCCTCTGCATTCAATCGGGATGCATTTGTCCACGCTGCATGGAGTACACTGCATTCAATAACAATGCATGGAATCCACTGCATTCCATCGGGATGCTTTGAGCGATGCTGCATAAAATCCACTGCATTCAATCGAGATGCATTGGGCCTCGCTGCATGGACTCCACTGCATACAATCGGGATCCATTGCGCCACAATGCATGGAATCCTCTGCATTCAATGACGCTGCATGGAATCCTCTTCGTTCAATCGGGATGCTTTGGGCCATGCTGCATAACATCCACTGCATTCAATCACCCTGCATGGAGTCCATTGCATTCAATACGGATGCATTTTACCACGCTGCATGGAGTACACTGCATTCAATCTCGCTGCATGGAATCCACTGCATTCCATCGGGATGCTTTGGGCCATGCTGCATAAAACGCACTGCATTCAATCTGGATGCATTGGGCCTCGCTGCATGGACTCCACTGCATACAATCGGGATCCTTTGCGCCACAATGCATGGAATCCTCTTCATTCAATGACGCTGCATGGAATCCACTGCATTCAATCGGGATGCTTTGGGCCATGCTGCATGTAATCCACTGCATTCAATCATGATGCATGGAATCCACTGCATTCAATCATGCTGCATAAAATCCACTACATTCAATGGGTTCCATTTCTTCACACTGCATAGACTCCACTGCATTCAATCGGGATGCATTTGAACACGCTGCATGGAGCACACTGAATTCAATCACAAGGAATGGAATCCACACATTCAATCGAGATGCTTTGGGCCATGCTGCATAAAATCCACTGCATTCAATCGGGATGCATTGGGCCATGCTGCATAAAATGCACTGCATTCCATCATGCTGCATGGAATCCACTGCATTCAATAGGGTTCCATTTCTTCACGCTGCATGGAATCCACTGCATTCAATCTCGCTGCATTGAATCCTCTGCATTCAACGGGATGCATTTCTCCACGCTGCATGTAGTACACTGCATTCAATAACAATGCATGGAATCCACTGCATTCAATAGGGTTCCATTTCTTCACGCTGCATGGAATCAACTGAATTCTAACACAATGCATGGAGTTCACTGCATTCACTAGGGATGCATTTTACCACGCTGCATGGAGTAATCTGCATTCAATCACAATGCATGGAATCCACTGCATTCAATCGGGATGCTTTGGGCCTCGCTGCATCGACTCCACTGCATACAATCGGGATCCATTGCGCCACAATGCATGGAATCCTCTGCATTCAATGACGCTGCATGGAGTCCACTGCATTCAATCGGTATGATTTGAGCCATGCTGCATGTAATCCACTGCATTCAATCGGGATGCTTTGGGCCATGCTGCATAAAATCCACTGCTTTCAAACATGCTGCATGGAATCCACTGCATTCAATCATGCTTCATAAAATCCACTGCATTCAATATGGTTCCATTTCTTCACGCTGCATGGAATCCACTGCATTCAATCTCGTTGCATTGAATCCTCTGCATTCAACGGGATGCATTTCTCCACGCTGCATGTAGTACACTGCATTCAATAACAATGCATGGAATCCACTGCATTCCATCGGGATGCTTTGAGCGATGCTGCATAAAATCCACTGCATTCAATCGAGATGCATTGGGCCTCGCTGCATGGACTCCACTGCATACAATCGGGATCCATTGCGCCACAATGCATGGAATCCTCTGCATTCAATGACGCTGCATGGAATCCTCTTCGTTCAATCGGGATGCTTTGGGCCATGCTGCATAACATCCACTGCATTCAATCACCCTGCATGGAGTCCATTGCATTCAATACGGATGCATTTTACCACGCTGCATGGAGTACACTGCATTCAATCTCGCTGCATGGAATCCACTGCATTCCATCGGGATGCTTTGGGCCATGCTGCATTAAACGCACTGCATTCAATCTGGATGCATTGGGCCTCGCTGCATGGACTCCACTGCATACAATCGGGATCCTTTGCGCCACAATGCATGGAATCCTCTTCATTCAATGACGCTGCATGGAATCCACTGCATTCAATCGGGATGCTTTGGGCCATGCTGCATGTAATCCACTGCATTCAATCATGATGCATGGAATCCACTGCATTCAATCATGCTGCATAAAATCCACTACATTCAATGGGTTCCATTTCTTCACACTGCATAGACTCCACTGCATTCAATCGGGATGCATTTGAACACGCTGCATGGAGCACACTGAATTCAATCACAAGGAATGGAATCCACACATTCAATCGAGATGCTTTGGGCCATGCTGCATAAAATCCACTGCATTCAATCGGGATGCATTGGGCCATGCTGCATAAAATGCACTGCATTCCATCATGCTGCATGGAATCCACTGCATTCAATAGGGTTCCATTTCTTCACGCTGCATGGAATCAACTGAATTCTAACACAATGCATGGAGTTCACTGCATTCACTAGGGATGCATTTTACCACGCTGCATGGAGTAATCTGCATTCAATCACAATGCATGGAATCCACTGCATTCAATCGGGATGCTTGGGCCTCGCTGCATCGACTCCACTGCATACAATCGGGATCCATTGCGCCACAATGCATGGAATCCTCTGCATTCAATGACGCTGCATGGAATCCACTGCATTCAATCGGGATGCTTTGGGCCATGCTGCATAAAATCCACTGCTTTCAAACATGCTGCATGGAATCCACTGCATTCAATCATGCTGCATAAAATCCACTGCATTCAATATGGTTCCATTTCTTCACGCTGCATGGAATCCACTGCATTCAATCTCGCTTCATGGAATCCTCTGCATTCAATCGGGATGCATTTGACCACGCTGCATGGAGTACACTGCATTCAATCACAATGGATGGAATCCAATGCATTCAATCGGGATGCTTTGGGCCATGCTGCATAAAATCCACTGCATTCAATCGAGATGCATTGGGCCTCGCTGCATGGACTCCACTGCATACAATCGGGATCCATTGCGCCACAATGCATGGAATCCTCTGCATTCAATGACGCTGCATGGAATCCACTTCGTTCAATCGGCATGCTTTGGGCCATGCTGCATAAAATCCACTGCATTCAAACATGCTGCATGGAATCCACTGCATTTGATCATGCTGCATAAAATCCACTGCATTCGATAGGGTTCCATTTTTCACGGTGCATGGAATCCACTGCATTCAATCAGGCTGCATGGAGTCCACTGCATTCAATCGGTATGATTTGAGCCATGCTGCATGTAATCCACTGCATTCAATCGGGATGCTTTGGGCCATGCTGCATAAAATCCACTGCTTTCAAACATGCTGCATGGAATCCACTGCATTCAATCATGCTTCATAAAATCCACTGCATTCAATATGGTTCCATTTCTTCACGCTGCATGGAATCCACTGCATTCAATCTCGCTGCATTGAATCCTCTGCATTCAACGGGATGCATTTCTCCACGCTGCATGTAGTACACTGCATTCAATAACAATGCATGGAATCCACTGCATTCCATCGGGATGCTTTGAGCGATGCTGCATAAAATCCACTGCATTCAATCGAGATGCATTGGGCCTCGCTGCATGGACTCCACTGCATACAATCGGGATCCATTGCGCCACAATGCATGGAATCCTCTGCATTCAATGACGCTGCATGGAATCCTCTTCGTTCAATCGGGATGCTTTGGGCCATGCTGCATAACATCCACTGCATTCAATCACCCTGCATGGAGTCCATTGCATTCAATACGGATGCATTTTACCACGCTGCATGGAGTACACTGCATTCAATCTCGCTGCATGGAATCCACTGCATTCCATCGGGATGCTTTGGGCCATGCTGCATAAAACGCACTGCATTCAATCTGGATGCATTGGGCCTCGCTGCATGGACTCCACTGCATACAATCGGGATCCTTTGCGCCACAATGCATGGAATCCTCTTCATTCAATGACGCTGCATGGAATCCACTGCATTCAATCGAGATGCTTTGGGCCATGCTGCATGTAATCCACTGCATTCAATCATGATGCATGGAATCCACTGCATTCAATCATGCTGCATAAAATCCACTACATTCAATGGGTTCCATTTCTTCACACTGCATAGACTCCACTGCATTCAATCGGGATGCATTTGAACACGCTGCATGGAGCACACTGAATTCAATCACAAGGAATGGAATCCACACATTCAATCGAGATGCTTTGGGCCATGCTGCATAAAATCCACTGCATTCAATCGGGATGCATTGGGCCATGCTGCATAAAATGCACTGCATTCCATCATGCTGCATGGAATCCACTGCATTCAATAGGGTTCCATTTCTTCACGCTGCATGGAATCCACTGCATTCAATCTCGCTGCATTGAATCCTCTGCATTCAACGGGATGCATTTCTCCACGCTGCATGTAGTACACTGCATTCAATAACAATGCATGGAATCCACTGCATTCAATAGGGTTCCATTTCTTCACGCTGCATGGAATCAACTGAATTCTAACACAATGCATGGAGTTCACTGCATTCACTAGGGATGCATTTTACCACGCTGCATGGAGTAATCTGCATTCAATCACAATGCATGGAATCCACTGCATTCAATCGGGATGCTTGGGCCTCGCTGCATCGACTCCACTGCATACAATCGGGATCCATTGTGCCACAATGCATGGAATCCTCTGCATTCAATGACGCTGCATGGAATCCACTGCATTCAATCGGGATGCTTTGGGCCATGCTGCATAAAATCCACTGCTTTCAAACATGCTGCATGGAATCCACTGCATTCAATCATGCTGCATAAAATCCACTGCATTCAATATGGTTCCATTTCTTCACGCTGCATGGAATCCACTGCATTCAATCTCGCTTCATGGAATCCTCTGCATTCAATCGGGATGCATTTGACCACGCTGCATGGAGTACACTGCATTCAATCACAATGCATGGAATCCACTGCATTCCATCGGGATGCTTTGGGCGATGCTGCATAAAATCCACTGCATTCAATCGAGATGCATTGGGCCTCGCTGCATGGACTGCACTGCATACACTCGGGATCCGTTGCACCACAATGCATGGAATCCTCTGCATTCAATGACACTGCATGGAATCCACTTCGTTCAATCGGGATGCTTTGGGCCATGCTGCATAAAATCAACTGCATTCAAACATGCTGCATGGAATCCACTGCATTAAATCATGCTGCATAAAATCCACTGCATTCAATAGGGTTCCATTTTTCACGGTGCATGGAATCCACTGCATTCAATCATGCTGCATGGAGTCCACTGCATTCAATCGGTATGATTTGAGCCATGCTGCATGTAATCCACTGCATTCAATCGGGATGCTTTGGGCCATGCTGCATAAAATCCACTGCATTCAAACATGCTGCATGGAATCCACTGCATTCAATCATGCTGCATAAAATCCACTGCATTCAATATGGTTCCATTTCTTCACGCTGCATGGAATCCACTGCATTCATTCTCGCTGCATGGAATCCTCTGCATTCAATCGGGATGCATTTGTCCACGCTGCATGGAGTACACTGCATTCAATAACAATGCATGGAATCCACTGCATTCCATCGGGATGCTTTGAGCGATGCTGCATAAAATCCACTGCATTCAATCGAGATGCATTGGGCCTCGCTGCATGGACTCCACTGCATACAATCGGGATCCATTGCGCCACAATGCATGGAATCCTCTGCATTCAATGACGCTGCATGGAATCCTCTTCGTTCAATCGGGATGCTTTGGGCCATGCTGCATAACATCCACTGCATTCAATCACCCTGCATGGAGTCCATTGCATTCAATACGGATGCATTTTACCACGCTGCATGGAGTACACTGCATTCAATCTCGCTGCATGGAATCCACTGCATTCCATCGGGATGCTTTGGGCCATGCTGCATAAAACGCACTGCATTCAATCTGGATGCATTGGGCCTCGCTGCATGGACTCCACTGCATACAATCGGGATCCTTTGCGCCACAATGCATGGAATCCTCTTCATTCAATGACGCTGCATGGAATCCACTGCATTCAATCGGGATGCTTTGGGCCATGCTGCATGTAATCCACTGCATTCAATCATGATGCATGGAATCCACTGCATTCAATCATGCTGCATAAAATCCACTACATTCAATGGGTTCCATTTCTTCACACTGCATAGACTCCACTGCATTCAATCGGGATGCATTTGAACACGCTGCATGGAGCACACTGAATTCAATCACAAGGAATGGAATCCACACATTCAATCGAGATGCTTTGGGCCATGCTGCATAAAATCCACTGCATTCAATCGGGATGCATTGGGCCATGCTGCATAAAATGCACTGCATTCCATCATGCTGCATGGAATCCATTGCATTCAATAGGGTTCCATTTCTTCACGCTGCATGGAATCAACTGAATTCTAACACAATGCATGGAGTTCACTGCATTCACTAGGGATGCATTTTACCACGCTGCATGGAGTAAACTGAATTCAATCACAATGCATGGAATCCACTGCATTCAATCGGGATGCTTTGGGCCTCGCTGCATCGACTCCACTGCATACAATCGGGATCCATTGCGCCAAAATGCATGGAATCCTCTGCATTCAATGACGCTGCATGGAATCCACTGCATTCAATCGGGATGCTTTGGGCCATGCTGCATAAAATCCACTGCTTTCAAACATGCTGCATGGAATCCACTGCATTCAATCATGCTGCATAAAATCCACTGCATTCAATATGGTTCCATTTCTTCACGCTGCATGGAATCCACTGCATTCAATCTCGCTTCATGGAATCCTCTGCATTCAATCGGGATGCATTTGACCACGCTGCATGGAGTACACTGCATTCAATCACAATGGATGGAATCCAATGCATTCAATCGGGATGCTTTGGGCCATGCTGCATAAAATCCACTGCATTCAATCGAGATGCATTGGGCCTCGCTGCATGGACTCCACTGCATACAATCGGGATCCATTGCGCCACAATGCATGGAATCCTCTGCATTCAATGACGCTGCATGAAATCCACTTCGTTCAATCGGCATGCTTTGGGCCATGCTGCATAAAATCCACTGCATTCAAACATGCTGCATGGAATCCACTGCATTTAATCATGCTGCATAAAATACACTGCATTCAATAGGGTTCCATTTTTCACGGTGCATGGAATCCACTGCATTCAATCACGCTGCATGGAGTCCACTGCATTCAATCGGTATGATTTGAGCCATGCTGCATGTAATCCACTGCATTCAATCGGGATGCTTTGGGCCATGCTGCATAAAATCCACTGCTTTAAAAACATGCTGCATGGAATCCACTGCATTCAATCTCGCTTCATGGAATCCTCTGCATTCAATCGGGATGCATTTTACCACGCTGCATGGAATTAACTGCATTCAATCCCAATGCATGGAATCAACTGCATTCAATCGGGATGCTTTTGGCCATGCTGCATAACACGCACTGCATTCAATCTGGATGCATTGGGCCTCGCTGCATGGACTCCACCGTATACAATCTGGATCTGTTGCACCACAATGCATGGAATACTCTTCATTCAATGAGGCTGCATGGAATCCACTGCATTCAATCGGGATGTTTTGGGCCATGCTGCATAAACTCCACTGCATTCAATAGGGTTCCATTTTTCACGGTGCATGGAATCCACTGCATTCAATCACGCTGCATGGAGTCCACTGCATTCAATCTGTATGATTTGAGCCATGCTGCATGTAATTCACTGCATTCAATCGGGATGCTTTGGGCCATGCTGCATAAAATCCACTGCTTTCAAACATGCTGCATGGAATCCACTGCATTCAATCATGCTGCATAAAATCCACTGCATTCAATATGGTTCCATTTCTTCACGCTGCATGGAATCCACTGCATTCAATCTCGCTGCATTGAATCCTCTGCATTCAACGGGATGCATTTCTCCACGCTGCATGTAGTACACTGCATTCAATAACAATGCATGGAATCCACTGCATTCAATAGGGTTCCATTTTTTCACGCTGCATGGAATCAACTGAATTCTAACACAATGCATGGAGTTCACTGCATTCACTAGGGATGCATTTTACCACGCTGCATGGAGTAATCTGCATTCAATCACAATGCATGGAATCCACTGCATTCAATCGGGATGCTTGGGCCTCGCTGCATCGACTCCACTGCATACAATCGGGATCCATTGCGCCACAATGCATGGAATCCTCTGCATTCAATGACGCTGCATGGAATCCACTGCATTCAATCGGGATGCTTTGGGCCATGCTGCATAAAATCCACTGCTTTCAAACATGCTGCATGGAATCCACTGCATTCAATCATGCTGCATAAAATCCACCTCATTCAATATGGTTCCATTTCTTCACGCTGCATGGAATCCACTGCATTCAATCTCGCTGCATTGAATCCTCTGCATTCAACGGGATGCATTTCTCCACGCTGCATGTAGTACACTGCATTCAATAACAATGCATGGAATCCACTTCATTCAATAGGGTTCCATTTTTTCACGCTGCATGGAATCAACTGAATTCTAACACAATGCATGGAGTTCACTGCATTCACTAGGGATGCATTTTACCACGCTGCATGGAGTAATCTGCATTCAATCACAATGCATGGAATCCACTGCATTCAATCGGGATGCTTGGGCCTCGCTGCATCGACTCCACTGCATACAATCGGGATCCATTGCGCCACAATGCATGGAATCCTCTGCATTCAATGACGCTGCATGGAATCCACTGCATTCAATCGGGATGCTTTGGGCCATGCTGCATAAAATCCACTGCTTTCAAACATGCTGCATGGAATCCACTGCATTCAATCATGCTGCATAAAATCCACTGCATTCAATATGGTTCCATTTCTTCACGCTGCATGGAATCCACTGCATTCATTCTCGCTGCATGGAATCCTCTGCATTCAATCGGGATGCATTTGACCACGCTGCATGGAGTACACTGCATTCAATCACAATGCATGGAATCCACTGCATTCCATCGGGATGCTTTGGGCGATGCTGCATAAAATCCACTGCATTCAATCGAGATGCATTGGGCCTCGCTGCATGGACTGCACTGCATACACTCGGGATCCGTTGCACCACAATGCATGGAATCCTCTGCATTCAATGACGCTGCATGGAATCCACTTCGTTCAATCGGGATGCTTTGGGCCATGCTGCATAAAATCAACTGCATTCAAACATGCTGCATGGAATCCACTGCATTAAATCATGCTGCATAAAATCCACTGCATTCAATAGGGTTCCAATTTTCACGGTGCATGGAATCCACTGCATTCAATCACGCTGCATGGAGTCCACTGCATTCAATCGGTATGATTTGAGCCATGCTGCATGTAATCCACTGCATTCAATCGGGATGCTTTGGGCCATGCTGCATAAAATCCACTGCATTCAAACATGCTGCATGGAATCCACTGCATTCAATCATGCTGCATAAAATCCACTGCATTCAATATGGTTCCATTTCTTCACGCTGCATGGAATCCACTGCATTCATTCTCGCTGCATGGAATCCTCTGCATTCAATCGGGATGCATTTGTCCACGCTGCATGGAGTACTCTGCATTCAATAACAATGCATGGAATCCACTGCATTCCATCGGGATGCTTTGAGCGATGCTGCATAAAATCCACTGCATTCAATCGAGATGCATTGGGCCTCGCTGCATGGACTCCACTGCATACAATCGGGATCCATTGCGCCACAATGCATGGAATCCTCTGCATTCAATGACGCTGCATGGAATCCTCTTCGTTCAATCGGGATGCTTTGGGCCATGCTGCATAACATCCACTGCATTCAATCACCCTGCATGGAGTCCATTGCATTCAATACGGATGCATTTTACCACGCTGCATGGAGTACACTGCATTCAATAACAATGCATGGAATCCACTGCATTCCATCGGGATGCTTTGAGCGATGCTGCATAAAATCCACTGCATTCAATCGAGATGCATTGGGCCTCGCTGCATGGACTCCACTGCATACAATCGGGATCCATTGCGCCACAATGCATGGAATCCTCTGCATTCAATGACGCTGCATGAAATCCACTTCGTTCAATCGGCATGCTTTGGGCCATGCTGCATAAAATCCACTGCATTCAAACATGCTGCATGGAATCCACTGCATTTAATCATGCTGCATAAAATACACTGCATTCAATAGTGTTCCATTTTTCACGGTGCATGGAATCCACTGCATTCAATCACGCTGCATGGAGTCCACTGCATTCAATCGGTATGATTTGAGCCATGCTGCATGTAATCCACTGCATTCAATCGGGATGCTTTGGGCCATGCTGCATAAAATCCACTGCTTTAAAAACATGCTGCATGGAATCCACTGCATTCAATCTCGCTTCATGGAATCCTCTGCATTCAATCGGGATGCATTTTACCACGCTGCATGGAATTAACTGCATTCAATCCCAATGCATGGAATCAACTGCATTCAATCGGGATGCTTTTGGCCATGCTGCATAACACGCACTGCATTCAATCTGGATGCATTGGGCCTCGCTGCATGGACTCCACCGTATACAATCTGGATCTGTTGCACCACAATGCATGGAATACTCTTCATTCAATGAGGCTGCATGGAATCCACTGCATTCAATCGGGATGTTTTGGGCCATGCTGCATAAACTCCACTGCATTCAATAGGGTTCCATTTTTCACGGTGCATGGAATCCACTGCATTCAATCACGCTGCATGGAGTCCACTGCATTCAATCTGTATGATTTGAGCCATGCTGCATGTAATTCACTGCATTCAATCGGGATGCTTTGGGCCATGCTGCATAAAATCCACTGCTTTCAAACATGCTGCATGGAATCCACTGCATTCAATCATGCTGCATAAAATCCACTGCATTCAATATGGTTCCATTTCTTCACGCTGCATGGAATCCACTGCATTCAATCTCGCTGCATTGAATCCTCTGCATTCAACGGGATGCATTTCTCCACGCTGCATGTAGTACACTGCATTCAATAACAATGCATGGAATCCACTGCATTCAATAGGGTTCCATTTTTTCACGCTGCATGGAATCAACTGAATTCTAACACAATGCATGGAGTTCACTGCATTCACTAGGGATGCATTTTACCACGCTGCATGGAGTAATCTGCATTCAATCACAATGCATGGAATCCACTGCATTCAATCGGGATGCTTGGGCCTCGCTGCATCGACTCCACTGCATACAATCGGGATCCATTGCGCCACAATGCATGGAATCCTCTGCATTCAATGACGCTGCATGGAATCCACTGCATTCAATCGGGATGCTTTGGGCCATGCTGCATAAAATCCACTGCTTTCAAACATGCTGCATGGAATCCACTGCATTCAATCATGCTGCATAAAATCCACCTCATTCAATATGGTTCCATTTCTTCACGCTGCATGGAATCCACTGCATTCAATCTCGCTGCATTGAATCCTCTGCATTCAACGGGATGCATTTCTCCACGCTGCATGTAGTACACTGCATTCAATAACAATGCATGGAATCCACTTCATTCAATAGGGTTCCATTTTTTCACGCTGCATGGAATCAACTGAATTCTAACACAATGCATGGAGTTCACTGCATTCACTAGGGATGCATTTTACCACGCTGCATGGAGTAATCTGCATTCAATCACAATGCATGGAATCCACTGCATTCAATCGGGATGCTTGGGCCTCGCTGCATCGACTCCACTGCATACAATCGGGATCCATTGCGCCACAATGCATGGAATCCTCTGCATTCAATGACGCTGCATGGAATCCACTGCATTCAATCGGGATGCTTTGGGCCATGCTGCATAAAATCCACTGCTTTCAAACATGCTGCATGGAATCCACTGCATTCAATCATGCTGCATAAAATCCACTGCATTCAATATGGTTCCATTTCTTCACGCTGCATGGAATCCACTGCATTCATTCTCGCTGCATGGAATCCTCTGCATTCAATCGGGATGCATTTGACCACGCTGCATGGAGTACACTGCATTCAATCACAATGCATGGAATCCACTGCATTCCATCGGGATGCTTTGGGCGATGCTGCATAAAATCCACTGCATTCAATCGAGATGCATTGGGCCTCGCTGCATGGACTGCACTGCATACACTCGGGATCCGTTGCACCACAATGCATGGAATCCTCTGCATTCAATGACGCTGCATGGAATCCACTTCGTTCAATCGGGATGCTTTGGGCCATGCTGCATAAAATCAACTGCATTCAAACATGCTGCATGGAATCCACTGCATTAAATCATACTGCATAAAATCCACTGCATTCAATAGGGTTCCAATTTTCACGGTGCATGGAATCCACTGCATTCAATCACGCTGCATGGAGTCCACTGCATTCAATCGGTATGATTTGAGCCATGCTGCATGTAATCCACTGCATTCAATCGGGATGCTTTGGGCCATGCTGCATAAAATCCACTGCATTCAAACATGCTGCATGGAATCCACTGCATTCAATCATGCTGCATAAAATCCACTGCATTCAATATGGTTCCATTTCTTCACGCTGCATGGAATCCACTGCATTCATTCTCGCTGCATGGAATCCTCTGCATTCAATCGGGATGCATTTGTCCACGCTGCATGGAGTACTCTGCATTCAATAACAATGCATGGAATCCACTGCATTCCATCGGGATGCTTTGAGCGATGCTGCATAAAATCCACTGCATTCAATCGAGATGCATTGGGCCTCGCTGCATGGACTCCACTGCATACAATCGGGATCCATTGCGCCACAATGCATGGAATCCTCTGCATTCAATGACGCTGCATGGAATCCTCTTCGTTCAATCGGGATGCTTTGGGCCATGCTGCATAACATCCACTGCATTCAATCACCCTGCATGGAGTCCATTGCATTCAATACGGATGCATTTTACCACGCTGCATGGAGTACACTGCATTCAATCTCGCTGCATGGAATCCACTGCATTCCATCGGGATGCTTTGGGCCATGCTGCATAAAACGCACTGCATTCAATCTGGATGCATTGGGCCTCGCTGCATGGACTCCACTGCATACAATCGGGATCCTTTGCGCCACAATGCATGGAATCCTCTTCATTCAATGACGCTGCATGGAATCCACTGCATTCAATCGGGATGCTTTGGGCCATGCTGCATGTAATCCACTGCATTCAATCATGATGCATGGAATCCACTGCATTCAATCATGCTGCATAAAATCCACTACATTCAATGGGTTCCATTTCTTCACACTGCATAGACTCCACTGCATTCAATCGGGATGCATTTGAACACGCTGCATCGAGCACACTGAATTCAATCACAAGGAATGGAATCCACACATTCAATCGAGATGCTTTGGGCCATGCTGCATAAAATCCACTGCATTCAATCGGGATGCATTGGGCCATGCTGCATAAAATGCACTGCATTCCATCATGCTGCATGGAATCCACTGCATTCAATAGGGTTCCATTTCTTCACGCTGCATGGAATCAACTGAATTCTAACACAATGCATGGAGTTCACTGCATTCACTAGGGATGCATTTTACCACGCTGCATGGAGTAATCTGCATTCAATCACAATGCATGGAATCCACTGCATTCAATCGGGATGCTTTGGGCCTCGCTGCATCGACTCCACTGCATACAATCGGGATCCATTGCGCCACAATGCATGGAATCCTCTGCATTCAATGACGCTGCATGGAATCCACTGCATTCAATCGGGATGCTTTGGGCCATGCTGCATAAAATCCACTGCTTTCAAACATGCTGCATGGAATCCACTGCATTCAATCATGCTGCATAAAATCCACTGCATTCAATATGGTTCCATTTCTTCACGCTGCATGGAATCCACTGCATTCAATCTCGCTTCATGGAATCCTCTGCATTCAATCGGGATGCATTTGACCACGCTGCATGGAGTACACTGCATTCAATCACAATGGATGGAATCCAATGCATTCAATCGGGATGCTTTGGGCCATGCTGCATAAAATCCACTGCATTCAATCGAGATGCATTGGGCCTCGCTGCATGGACTCCACTGCATACAATCGGGATCCATTGCGCCACAATGCATGGAATCCTCTGCATTCAATGACGCTGCATGGAATCCACTTCGTTCAATCGGCATGCTTTGGGCCATGCTGCATAAAATCCACTGCATTCAAACATGCTGCATGGAATCCACTGCATTTAATCATGCTGCATAAAATACACTGCATTCAATAGGGTTCCATTTTTCACGGTGCATGGAATCCACTGCATTCAATCACGCTGCATGGAGTCCACTGCATTCAATCGGTATGATTTGAGCCATGCTGCATGTAATCCACTGCATTCAATCGGGATGCTTTGGGCCATGCTGCATAAAATCCACTGCTTTCAAACATGCTGCATGGAATCCACTGCATTCAATCATGCTTCATAAAATCCACTGCATTCAATATGGTTCCATTACTTCACGCTGCATGGAATCCACTGCATTCAATCTCGCTGCATTGAATCATCTGCATTCAACGGGATGCATTTCTCCACGCTGCATGTAGTACACTGCATTCAATAACAATGCATGGAATCCACTGCATTCCATCGGGATGCTTTGAGCGATGCTGCATAAAATCCACTGCATTCAATCGAGATGCATTGGGCCTCGCTGCATGGACTCCACTGCATACAATCGGGATCCATTGCGCCACAATGCATGGAATCCTCTGCATTCAATGACGCTGCATGGAATCCTCTTCGTTCAATCGGGATGCTTTGGGCCATGCTGCATAACATCCACTGCATTCAATCACCCTGCATGGAGTCCATTGCATTCAATACGGATGCATTTTACCACGCTGCATGGAGTACACTGCATTCAATCTCGCTGCATGGAATCCACTGCATTCCATCGGGATGCTTTGGGCCATGCTGCATAAAACGCACTGCATTCAATCTGGATGCATTGGGCCTCGCTGCATGGACTCCACTGCATACAATCGGGATCCTTTGCGCCACAATGCATGGAATCCTCTTCATTCAATGACGCTGCATGGAATCCACTGCATTCAATCGGGATGCTTTGGGCCATGCTGCATGTAATCCACTGCATTCAATCATGATGCATGGAATCCACTGCATTCAATCATGCTGCATAAAATCCACTACATTCAATGGGTTCCATTTCTTCACACTGCATAGACTCCTCTGCATTCAATCGGGATGCATTTGAACACGCTGCATGGAGCACACTGAATTCAATCACAAGGAATGGAATCCACACATTCAATCGAGATGCTTTGGGCCATGCTGCATAAAATCCACTGCATTCAATCGGGATGCATTGGGCCATGCTGCATAAAATGCACTGCATTCCATCATGCTGCATGGAATCCACTGCATTCAATAGGGTTCCATTTCTTCACGCTGCATGGAATCCACTGCATTCAATATCGCTGCATTGAATCCTCTGCATTCAACGGGATGCATTTCTCCACGCTGCATGTAGTACACTGCATTCAATAACAATGCATGGAATCCACTGCATTCAATAGGGTTCCATTTCTTCACGCTGCATGGAATCAACTGAATTCTAACACAATGCATGGAGTTCACTGCATTCACTAGGGATGCATTTTACCACGCTGCATGGAGTAATCTGCATTCAATCACAATGCATGGAATCCACTGCATTCAATCGGGATGCTTGGGCCTCGCTGCATCGACTCCACTGCATACAATCGGGATCCATTGTGCCACAATGCATGGAATCCTCTGCATTCAATGACGCTGCATGGAATCCACTGCATTCAATCGGGATGCTTTGGGCCATGCTGCATAAAATCCACTGCTTTCAAACATGCTGCATGGAATCCACTGCATTCAATCATGCTGCATAAAATCCACTGCATTCAATATGGTTCCATTTCTTCACGCTGCATGGAATCCACTGCATTCAATCTCGCTTCATGGAATCCTCTGCATTCAATCGGGATGCATTTGACCACGCTGCATGGAGTACACTGCATTCAATCACAATGCATGGACTCCACTGCATTCCATCGGGATGCTTTGGGCGATGCTGCATAAAATCCACTGCATTCAATCGAGATGCATTGGGCCTCGCTGCATGGACTGCACTGCATACACTCGGGATCCGTTGCACCACAATGCATGGAATCCTCTGCATTCAATGACGCTGCATGGAATCCACTTCGTTCAATCGGGATGCTTTGGGCCATGCTGCATAAAATCAACTGCATTCAAACATGCTGCATGGAATCCACTGCATTAAATCATGCTGCATAAAATCCACTGCATTCAATAGGGTTCCATTTTTCACGGTGCATGGAATCCACTGCATTCAATCACGCTGCATGGAGTCCACTGCATTCAATCTGTATGATTTGAGCCATGCTGCATGTAATCCACTGCATTCAATCGGGATGCTTTGGGCCATGCTGCATAAAATCCACTGCATTCAAACATGCTGCATGGAATCCACTGCATTCAATCATGCTGCATAAAATCCACTGCATTCAATATGGTTCCATTTCTTCACGCTGCATGGAATCCACTGCATTCATTCTCGCTGCATGGAATCCTCTGCATTCAATCGGGATGCATTTGTCCACGCTGCATGGAGTACACTGCATTCAATAACAATGCATGGAATCCACTGCATTCCATCGGGATGCTTTGAGCGATGCTGCATAAAATCCACTGCATTCAATCGAGATGCATTGGGCCTCGCTGCATGGACTCCACTGCATACAATCGGGATCCATTGCGCCACAATGCATGGAATCCTCTGCATTCAATGACGCTGCATGGAATCCTCTTCGTTCAATCGGGATGCTTTGGGCCATGCTGCATAACATCCACTGCATTCAATCACCCTGCATGGAGTCCATTGCATTCAATACAGATGCATTTTACCACGCTGCATGGAGTACACTGCATTCAATCTCGCTGCATGGAATCCACTGCATTCCATCGGGATGCTTTGGGCCATGCTGCATTAAACGCACTGCATTCAATCTGGATGCATTGGGCCTCGCTGCATGGACTCCACTGCATACAATCGGGATCCTTTGCGCCACAATGCATGGAATCCTCTTCATTCAATGACGCTGCATGGAATCCACTGCATTCAATCGGGATGCTTTGGGCCATGCTGCATGTAATCCACTGCATTCAATCATGATGCATGGAATCCACTGCATTCAATCATGCTGCATAAAATCCACTACATTCAATGGGTTCCATTTCTTCACACTGCATAGACTCCACTGCATTCAATCGGGATGCATTTGAACACGCTGCATGGAGCACACTGAATTCAATCACAAGGAATGGAATCCACACATTCAATCGAGATGCTTTGGGACATGCTGCATAAACTCCACTGCATTCAATCGGGATGCATTGGGCCATGCTGCATAAAATGCACTGCATTCCATCATGCTGCATGGAATCCACTGCATTCAATAGGGTTCCATTTCTTCACGCTGCATGGAATCAACTGAATTCTAACACAATGCATGGAGTCCACTGCATTCAATAGGGATGCATTTTACCACGCTGCATGGAGTAATCTGCATTCAATCACAATGCATGGAATCCACTGCATTCAATCGGGATGCTTTGGGCCTCGCTGCATCGACTCCACTGCATACAATCGGGATCCATTGCGCCAAAATGCATGGAATCCTCTGCATTCAATGACGCTGCATGGAATCCACTGCATTCAATCGGGATGCTTTGGGCCATGCTGCATAAAATCCACTGCTTTCAAACATGCTGCATGGAATCCACTGCATTCAATCATGCTGCATAAAATCCACTGCATTCAATATGGTTCCATTTCTTCACGCTGCATGGAATCCACTGCATTCAATCTCGCTTCATGGAATCCTCTGCATTCAATCGGGATGCATTTGACCACGCTGCATGGAGTACACTGCATTCAATCACAATGGATGGAATCCAATGCATTCAATCGGGATGGTTTGGGCCATGCTGCATAAAATCCACTGCATTCAATCGAGATGCATTGGGCCTCGCTGCATGGACTCCACTGCATACAATCGGGATCCATTGCGCCACAATGCATGGAATCCTCTGCATTCAATGACGCTGCATGGAATCCACTTCATTCAATCGGCATGCTTTGGGCCATGCTGCATAAAATCCACTGCATTCAAACATGCTGCATGGAATCCACTGCATTTAATCATGCTGCATAAAATACACTGCATTCAATAGGGTTCCATTTTTCACGGTGCATGGAATCCACTGCATTCAATCACGCTGCATGGAGTCCACTGCATTCAATCGGTATGATTTGAGCCATGCTGCATGTAATCCACTGCATTCAATCGGGATGCTTTGGGCCATGCTGCATAAAATCCACTGCTTTAAAAACATGCTGCATGGAATCCACTGCATTCAATCTCGCTTCATGGAATCCTCTGCATTCAATCGGGATGCATTTTACCACGCTGCATGGAATAAACTGCATTCAATCCCAATGCATGGAATCAACTGCATTCAATCGGGATGCTTTTGGCCATGCTGCATAACACGCACTGCATTCAATCTGGATGCATTGGGCCTCGCTGCATGGACTCCACCGTATACAATCTGGATCTGTTGCACCACAATGCATGGAATCCTCTTCATTCAATGAGGCTGCATGGAATCCACTGCATTCAATCGGGATGCTTTGGGCCATGCTGCATAAACTCCACTGCATTCAATAGGGTTCCATTTTTCTGGTGCATGGAATCCACTGCAGTCAATCACGCTGCATGGAGTCCACTGCATTCAATCGGTATGATTTGAGCCATGCTGCATGTAATCCACTGCATTCAATCGGGATGCTTTGGGCCATGCTGCATAAAATCCACTGCTTTCAAAAATGCTGCATGGAATCCACTGCATTCAATCATGCTGCATAAAATCCACTGCATTCAATATGGTTCCATTTCTTCACGCTGCATGGAATCCACTGCATTCAATCTCGCTGCATTGAATCCTCTGCATTCAACGGGATGCATTTCTCCACGCTGCATGTAGTACACTGCATTCAATAACAATGCATGGAATCCACTGCATTCAATAGGGTTCCATTTTTTCACGCTGCATGGAATCAACTGAATTCTAACACAATGCATGGAGTTCACTGCATTCACTAGGGATGCATTTTACCACGCTGCATGGAGTAATCTGCATTCAATCACAATGCATGGAATCCACTGCATTCAATCGGGATGCTTGGGCCTCACTGCATCGACTCCACTGCATACAATCGGGATCAATTGCGCCACAATGCATGGAATCCTCTGCATTCAATGACGCTGCATGGAATCCACTGCATTCCATCGGGATGCTTTGGGCGATGCTGCATAAAATCCACTGCATTCAATCGAGATGCATTGGGCCTCGCTGCATGGACTGCACTGCATACACTCGGGATCCGTTGCACCACAATGCATGGAAACCTCTGCATTCAATGACGCTGCATGGAATCCACTTCGTTCAATCGGGATGCTTTGGGCCATGCTGCATAAAATCAACTGCATTCAAACATGCTGCATGGAATCCACTGCATTAAATCATGCTGCATAAAATCCACTGCATTCAATAGGGTTCCATTTTTCACGGTGCATGGAATCCACTGCATTCAATCACGCTGCATGGAGTCCACTGCATTCAATCGGTATGATTTGAGCCATGCTGCATGTAATCCACTGCATTCAATCGGGATGCTTTGGGCCATGCTGCATAAAATCCACTGCATTCAAAAATGCTGCATGGAATCCACTGCATTCAATCATGCTGCATAAAATCCACTGCATTCAATATGGTTCCATTTTTTCACGCTGCATGGAATCCACTGCATTCATTCTCGCTGCATGGAATCCTCTGCATTCAATCGGGATGCATTTGTCCACGCTGCATGGAGTACACTGCATTCAATAACAATGCATGGAATCCACTGCATTCCATCGGGATGCTTTGAGCGATGCTGCATAAAATCCACTGCATTCAATCGAGATGCATTGGGCCTCGCTGCATGGACTCCACTGCATACAATCGGGATCCATTGCGCCACAATGCATGGAATCCTCTGCATTCAATGACGCTGCATGGAATCCTCTTCGTTCAATCGGGATGCTTTGGGCCATGCTGCATAACATCCACTGCATTCAATCACCCTGCATGGAGTCCATTGCATTCAATACGGATGCATTTTACCACGCTGCATGGAGTACACTGCATTCAATCTCTCTGCATGGAATCCACTGCATTCCATCGGGATGCTTTGGGCCATGCTGCATAAAACGCACTGCATTCAATCTGGATGCATTGGGCCTCGCTGCATGGACTCCACTGCATACAATCGGGATCCTTTGCGCCACAATGCATGGAATCCTCTGCATTCAATGACGCTGCATGGAATCCACTGCATTCAATCGGGATGCTTTGGGCCATGCTGCAGAAAATCCACTGCATTCAAACATGCTGCATGGAATCCACTGCATTCAATCATGCTGCATAAAATCCACTGCATTCAATATGGTTCCATTTCTTCACGCTGCATGGAATCCACTGCATTCATTCTCGCTGCATGGAATCCTCTGCATTCAATCGGGATGCATTTCTCCACGCTGCATGGAGTACACTGCATTCAATCACAATGCATGGAATCCACTGCATTCAATCGGGATGCTTTGGGCGATGCTGCATAAAGTCCACTGCATTCAATCGAGGTGTATTGGGCCTCGCTGCATCGACCCCACTGCATACAATCGGGATCCATTGCGCCACAATGCATGGAATCCTCTGCATTCAATGACACTGCAGGGAATCCACTGAATTCAATCACCCGGTATGGAGTCCATTGCATTCAATACGGATGCATTTTACCACGCTGCATGGAGTACACTGCATTCAATCACAATGCATGGAATCAACTGCATTCGATCTGGATGCTTTTGGCCATGCTGCATAACACGCACTGCATTCAATCTGGATGCATTGGGCCTCGCTGCATGGACTCCACCGTATACAATCTGGATCCGTTGCACCACAATGCATGGAATCCTCTTCATTCAATGACGCTGCATGGAATCCACTGCATTCAATCGGGATGCTTTGGGCCATGCTGCATAAAATCCACTGCATTCAAACATGCTGCATGGAATCCACTGCATTCAATCACGCTGCATGTAGTCCACTGCATTCAATCGGTATGATTTGAGCCATGCTGCATGTAATCCACTGCATTCAATCGGGATGCTTTGGGCCATGCTGCATAAAATCCACTGCTTTCAAACACGCTGCATGGAATCCACTGCATTCAATCATGCTGCATAAAATCCACTGCATTCAATATGGTTCCGTTTCTTCACGCTGCATGGAATACTCTGCATTCAATCGGGATGCATTTGACCACGCTGCATGGAGTACACTGCATTCAATCACAATGCATGGAATCCACTGCATTCAATCGTGATGCTTTGGGTGATGCTGCATAAAATCCACTGCATTCAATCGAGATGCATTGGGCCTCGCTGCATGGACTCCACTGCATACAATCGGAATCCATTGCGCCACAATGCATGGAATCCTCTGCATTCAATGACGCTGCATGGAATCCACTTCGTTCAATCGGGATGCTTTGGGCCATGCTGCATAAAATCCACTGCATTCAATCTGGATGCATTGGGCCTCGCTGCATGGACTCCACTGCATACAATCGGGATCCTTTGCGCAACAATGCATGGAATCCTCTGCATTCAATGACGCTGCATGGAATCCACTGCATTCAATCGGGTTGCTTTGGGCCATGCTGCAGAAAATCCACTGCATTCAAACATGCTGCATGGAATCCACTGCATTCAATCATGCTGCATAAAATACACTGCATTCAATATGGTTCCATTTCTTCACGCTGCATGGAATCCACTGCATTCATTCTCGCTGCATGGAATCCTCTGCATTCAATCGGGATGCATTTCTCCACGCTGCATGGAGTACACTGCATTCAATCACAATGCATGGAATCCACTGCATTCAATCGGGATGCTTTGGGCGATGCTGCATAAAGTCCACTGCATTCAATCGAGATGTATTGGGCCTCGCTGCATCGACCCCACTGCTTACAATCGGGATCCATTGCGCCACAATGCATTGACTCCTCTGCATTCAATGACACTGCAGGGAATCCACTGAATTCAATCACCCGGCATGGAGTCCATTGCATTCAATACGGATGCATTTTACCACGCTGCATGGAGTACACTGCATTCAATCACAATGCATGGAATCAACTGCATTCGATCTGGATGCTTTTGGCCATGCTGCATAACACGCACTGCATTCACTCTGGATGCATTGGGCCTCGCTGCATGGACTCCACCGTATACAATCTGGATCCGTTGCACCACAATGCATGGAATCCTCTTCATTCAATGACGCTGCATGGAATCCACTGCCTTCAATCGGGATGCTTTGGGCCATGCTGCATAAAATCCACTGCATTCAAAAATGCTGCATGGAATCCACTGCATTCAATCACGCTTCATGGAGTCCACTGCATTCAATCGGTATGATTTGAGCCATGCTGCATGTAATCCACTGCATTCAATCGGGATGCTTTGGGCCATGCTGCATAAAATCCACTGCTTTCAAACACGCTGCATGGAATCCACTGCATTCAATCATGCTGCATAAAATCCACTGCATTCAATATGGTTCCATTTCTTCACGCTGCATGGAATACTCTGCATTCAATCGGGATGCATTTGACCACGCTGCATGGAGTACACTGCATTCAATCACAATGCATGGAATCCACTGCATTCCATCGGGATGCTTTCGGCGATGCTGCATAAAATCCACTGCATTCAATCGGGATGCATTGGGCCTCGCTGCATGGACTCCACTGCATACAATCGGGATCCATTGCGCCACAATGCATGGAATCCTCTGCATTCAATGACGCTGCATGGAATCCACTTCATTCAATCGGGATGCTTTGGGCCATGCTGCATAACATCCACTGCATTCAATCACCCTGCATGGAGTCCATTGCATTCAATACGGATGCATTTTACCACGCTGCATGGAGTACACTGCATTCAATCTCGCTGCATAGAATCCACTGCATTCCATCGGGATGCTTTGGGCCATGCTGCATAAAACGCACTGCATTCAATCTGGATGCATTGGGCCTCGCTGCATGGACTCCACTGCATACAATCGGGATCCTTTGCGCCACAATGCATGGAATCCTCTTCATTCAATGACGCTGCATGGAATCCACTGCATTCAATCGGGATGCTTTGGGCCATGCTGCATAAAATCAACTGCATTCAATCATGATGCATGGAATCCACTGCATTCAATCATGCTGCATAATATCCACTACATTCAATGGGTTCCATTTCTTCACGCTGCATAGACTCCACTGCATTCAATCGGGATGCATTTGAACACGCTGCATGGAGTACACTGAATTCAATCACAATGAATGGAATCCACACATTCAATCGAGATGATTTGGGCCATGCTGCATAAAATCCACTGCATTCAATCGGGATGCATTGGGTGATGCTGCATAAAATGCACTGCATTCCATCATGCTGCATGGAATCCTCTGCATTCAATGACACTGCAGGGAATCCACTGAATTCAATCACCCGGCATGGAGTCCATTGCATTCAATACGGATGCATTTTACCACGCTGCATGGAGTACACTGCATTCAATCACAATGCATGGAATCAACTGCATTCGATCTGGATGCTTTTGGCCATGCTGCATAACACGCACTGCATTCAATCTGGATGCATTGGGCCTCGCTGCATGGACTCCACCGTATACAATCTGGATCCGTTGCACCACAATGCATGGAATACTCTTCATTCAATGACGCTGCATGGAATCCACTGCATTCAATCGGGATGCTTTGGGCCATGCTGCATAAAATCCACTGCATTCAAACATGCTGCATGGAATCCACTGCATTCAATCACGCTGCATGGAGTCCACTGCATTCAATCGGTATGATTTGAGCCATGCTGCATGTAATCCACTGCATTCAATCGGGATGCTTTGGGCCATGCTGCATAAAATCCACTGCTTTCAAACACGCTGCATGGAATCTACTGCATTCAATCATGCTGCATAAAATCCACTGCATTCAATATGGTTCCATTTCTTCACGCTGCATGGAGTACTCTGCATTCAATCGGGATGCATTTGACCACGCTGCATGGAGTACACTGCATTCAATCACAATGCATGGAATCCACTGCATTCAATCGTGATGCTTTGGGTGATGCTGCATAAAATCCACTGCATTCAATCGAGATGCATTGGGCCTCGCTGCATGGACTCCACTGCATACAATCGGGATCCATTGCGCCACAATGCATGGAATCCTCTGCATTCAATGACGCTGCATGGAATCCACTTCGTTCAATCGGGATGCTTTGGGCCATGCTGCATAAAATCCACTGCATTCAATCTGGATGCATTGGGCCTCGCTGCATGGACTCCACTGCATACAATCGGGATCCTTTGCGCAACAATGCATGGAATCCTCTGCATTCAATGACGCTGCATGGAATCCACTGCATTCAATCGGGTTGCTTTGGGCCATGCTGCAGAAAATCCACTGCATTCAAACATGCTGCATGGAATCCACTGCATTCAATCATGCTGCATAAAATACACTGCATTCAATATGGTTCCATTTCTTCACGCTGCATGGAATCCACTGCATTCATTCTCGCTGCATGGAATCCTCTGCATTCAATCGGGATGCATTTCTCCACGCTGCATGGAGTACACTGCATTCAATCACAATGCATGGAATCCACTGCATTCAATCGGGATGCTTTGGGCGATGCTGCATAAAGTCCACTGCATTCAATCGAGATGTATTGGGCCTCGCTGCATCGACCCCACTGCTTACAATCGGGATCCATTGCGCTAAAATGCATGGAATCCTCTTCATTCAATGACGCTGCATGGAATCCACTGCATTCAATCGGGATGCTTTGGGCCATGCTGCATAACATCCACTGCATTCAATCATTCTGCATGGAATCCACTGCATTCAATCATGCTGCATAAAATCCACTGCATTCAATAGGGTTCCATTTCTTCACGCTGCATGGAGTAAACTGAATTCAATCACAATGCATGGAATCCACTGCATTCAATCGGGATGCTTTGGGTGATGCTGCATAAAATCCATTGCATTCAATCGGGATGCATTGGGCCTCGCTGCATGGACTCCACTGCATACAATCGGGATCCATTGCGCCACAATGCATGGAATCCTCGGCATTCAATGACGCTGCATGGAATCCACTGCATTCAATCGGGATGCTTTGGGCCATGCTGCATAACATCCACTGCATTCCATCTTGCTGCATAAATCCACTGCATTCAATAGAGTTCCATTTCTTCACGCTGCATGGAATCAACTGAATTCTACCACAATTCAAGGAGTCCACTGCATTCAATAGGGATGCATTTTACCACGCTGCATGGAGTACACTGCATTCAATCTCGCTGCATGGAATCCACTGCATTCAAACGTGATGCTTTGGGCCATGCTGCATAAAACGCTCTGCATTCAATCTGGATGCATTGGGCCTCGCTGCATGGACTCCACTGCATACAATCGGGATCCTTTGTACCACAATGCATGGAATCCTCTTCATTCAATGACGCTGCATGGAATCCACTGCATTCAATCGGGATGCTTTGGGCCATGCTGCATAAAATCAACTGCATTCAATCATGATGCATGGAATCCACTGCATTCAATCATGCTGCATAAAATCCACTACATTCAATGGGTTCCATTTCTTCACGCTGCATAGTCTCCACTGCATTCAATCGGGATGCATTTGAACACTCTGCATGGAGCACACTGAATTCAATCACAATGAATGGAGTCCACACATTCAATCGAGATGATTTGGGCCATGCTGCATAAAATCCACTGATTTCAATCGGGATGCATTGGGTGACGCTGCATAAAATCCACCGCATTCAATAGAGTTCCATTTCTTCACGCTGAATGGAATCAACTGAATTCTAACACAATGAATGGAGTCAACTGCATTCAATAGGGATGCATTTTACCAGGCTGCATGGAGTAAACTGAATTCAATCACAATGCATGGAATCCACTGCATTCAATCAGGATGCTTTGGGCCTCGCTGCATCGACTCCACTGCATACAATCGGGATCCATTGCGCCACAATGCATGGAATCCTCTGCATTCAATGACGCTGCATGGAATCCACTGCATTCAATCGGGATGCTTTGGGCCATGCTGCATAAAATCCACTGCTTTCAATCACGCTGCATGGAATCCACTGCATTCAATCATGCTGCATAAAATCCACTGCATTCAATAGGGTTCCATTTCTTCACGCTGCATGGAATCCACTGCATTCAATCAAGCTACATGGAATCCACTGCATTCAATCGGGATGCATTTGACCACGCTGCATGGAATCCACTGCATTCAATGACGCTGCATGGAATCCACTGCATTCAATCGGGATGCATTTGACCAAGCTGCATGGGGTACACTGCATTCAATCACAATGCATGGAATCCACTGCATTCAATCGGGATGCTTTGGGCCATGCTGCATAAAATCCACTGCATTAAATCATGCTGCATAAAATCCACTGCATTCAATAGGGTTCCATTTCTTCACGCTGCATGGAATCCCCTGCATTTAATCATGCTGCATGGAGACCACTGCATTCAATCGGGATGCATTTGACCACGCTGCATGGAGTACACTGCATTCAATCACAATGCATGGAATATACTGCATTCAATCGGGATGTATTGGGCCATGCTGCATAAAACGCACTTCATTCAATCTGGATGCATGGCGCCTCGCTGCATGGACTCCACTGCATACAATCGTGATCCATTGCGCTAAAATGCATTGAATAATCTGCATTCAATGACGCTGCATGGAATCCACTGCATTCAATCGGTATGCTTTGGGCCATGCTGCATAAAATCCACTGCATTCCATCATGCTGCATGGAATCCACTGCATTCAATCATGCTGCATAAAATCCACTGCATTTAATAGGGTTCCATTTTTTCACCCTGCATGGAATCAACTGAATTCTAACACAATGCATGGAGTCCACTTCATTCAATAGGGATGCATTTTACCAGGCTGCATGGAGTACACTGCATTCACTCACAATGCATGGAATTCACTTCATTCAATCGGGATTCTTTGGGCAATGCTGCATATAATCCACTTCATTCAATCGGGATGCATTGGGCCTCACTGCATGGACTCCACTGCATGCAATCGGGATCCATTGCGCAACAATGCATGGAATCCTCTGCATTCAATGATAATGCATGGAATCCACTGCATTCAATCGGGATGCTTTGGGCCAGGCTGCATAACATCCACTGCATTCAATCACCCTGAATGGAGTCCAATGCATTCAATCGGGATGCATTTTACCACGCTGAATGGAGTACACAGCATTCAATCTCGCTGCATGGAATCCACTGCATTCAATCGGGATGCTTTGGGCCATGCTGCAAAAAATGCACTGCATTCTATCGGGATGCATTGGACCTCGCTGCATCAATTCAACGGCATACAATCGGGATCCATTGCGCCACAATGCAAGGATTCCTCTGCATTCAATGACGCTGCATGTAATCCACTGCATTCAATCGGGATGCTTTGGGCCATGCTGCATAAAATGCACTGCATTCCATCATGCTGCATAAAATCCACTGCATTCAATAGGGTTCCATTTCTTCACGCTGCATGGAATCAACTGAATTCTGACACAATGCATGGAGTCCACTGCATTCAATAGGGATGCATTTTACCACGGTGCATGGAGTAAACTGAATTCAATCACAATGCATGGAATCCACTGCATTCAATCGGGATGCTTTGGGCCTCGCTGCATCGACTCCACTGCATACAATCGGGATCCATTGCGCCACAATGCATGGAATCCTCTGCATTCAATCGGGATGCTTTGGGCCATGCTGCAAAAAATCCACTGCTTTCAAATATGCTGCATGGAATCCACTGCATTCAATCATGCTGCATAAAATCCACTACATTCAATAGTGTTCCATTTCTTCACGCTGCATGGAATCCACTGCATTCACTCTCGCTGCATGGGATCCACAGCATTCAACCGGGATGCATTTGACCACGCTGCATGGAGTACACTGCATTCAATCACAATGCATGGAATATACTGCATTCAATCGGGGTGCATTGGGCCATGCTGCATAAAACGCACTTCATTCAATCTGGATGCATTGCGCCTCGCTGCATGGACTCCACTGCATACAATCGGGATCCATTGCGCTAAAATGCATTGAATAATCTGCATTCAATGACGCTGCATGGAATCCACACATTCAATCGGGATGCTTTGGGCCATGCTGCATAACATCCACTGCATTCAATCATGCTGCATGGAATCCACTGCATTCAATCATGCTGCATAATATCCACTGAATTCAATAGGGTTCCATGTCTTCATGCTGCATAGAATCCACTGCATTCAACCACGCTGCATGGAATCCAGTGCATTCAATCGGGATGCATTTTACCACGCTGCATGGATTACACTGCATTCAATCACAATGCATGTAATCCACTGCATTCGATCGGGATGCTTTTGGCCATGCTGCATAAAACCCATTGCATTCAATCATGCTGCATAAAATCCACTGCATTCAATAGGGTTCTATTTCTTCATGCTGCATGGAATCCACTGCATTTATTCATGCTGCATAGAATCCACTGCTTTCAATCGGGATGCATTTTACAACGCTGCATGGAGTAAACTGCATTCAATGACGCTGCATGGAATCCACTGCATTCAATCGGGATGCTTTGTGCCAGGCTGCATAAAATCCACTGCATTATATCGGGATGCATTGGACCTCGCTGCATCGACCCCAACGCATACAATCGGGATCCATTGCGCCACAATGCATGGAATCCTCTGCATTCAATGACGCTGCATGGAATCCACTGCATTCAATCGGGATGCTTTTGGCCATGCTGCATAAAATCCACTGCATTCAATCACGGTGCATGGAATCCACTGCATTCAATCATGCTGCATATAATCCACTGCATTCAATAGAGATCCATTTCTTCACGCTGCATGGAATACACTGCATTCAATCTCGCTGCATGGAATTCACTGCATTCAAACGGGATGCATTTGACCACGCTGAATGGAGTACACTGCATTCAATCACAATGCATGGAATATACTGCATTCAATCGGGATGCATTTGGCCATGCTGCATAAAACCCACTTCATTCAATCGGGATGCATTGGGCCTCAGTGTATGGACTCCACTGCATACAATCGGGATCCATTGCGCTAAAATGCATTGAATAATCTGCATTCAATGACGCTGCATGGAATCCACTGCATTCAATCAGGATGCTTTGGGCCATGCTGCATAGCATCCACTGCATTCAATCATGCTGCATAAAATCCACTGCATTCAATATGGTTCCATTTCTTCACGCTGCATGGAATCAACTGCATTCAATCTCGCTGCATGGAATCCTCTGCATTCAATCGGGATGAATTTTACCACGCTGCATGGAGTACACTGCATTCACTCACAATGCATGGAGTTCACTACATTCAATCGGGATGCTTTGGGCGATGCTGCATATAATCCACTTCATTCAATAGGGATGCATTGGGCCTCACTGCATCGACTCCACTGCATACAATCGGGATCCATTGCGCAACAATGCATGGAATCCTCTGCATTCAATGATAATGCATGGAATCCACTGCATTCAAACGGGATGCTTTGGGCCAGGCTGCATAACATCCACTGCATTCAATCACCCTGAATGGAGTCCAATGCATTCAATCGGGATGCATTTTACCACGCTGCATGGAGTACACTGCATTCAATCTCGCTGCATGGAATCCACTGCATTCAATCGGGATGCTTTGGGCCATGCTGCATAAAATCCACTGCATTCCATCATGCTGCATAAAATCCACTGCATTCAATAGGGTTCCATTTCTTCACGCTGCATGGAATCAACTGAATTATAACACAATGCATGGAGTCCACTGCATTCAATAGGGATGCATTTTACCAGGCTGCATGGAGTAAACTGAATTCAATCACAATGCATGGAATCCACTGCATTCAATCGGGATGCTTTGGGCCTCGCTGCATCAACTCCACTGCATACAATCGGGATCCATTGCGCCACAATGCATGGAATCCTCTGAATTCAATGACGCTGCATGGAATCCACTGCACTCAATCGGGATGCTTTGGGCCATGCTGCATAAAACACACTGCATTCAATCACGCTGCATGGAATCCACTGCATTCAATCATGCTGCATAAAATCCAATACATTCAATAGGGTTCCATTTCTTCACGCTGCATGGAATCCACTGCATTCAATAACGCTACATGGAATCCACACCATTCAATCGGGATGCTTTGAGCGATGCTGCATAAAATCCACTTCATTCAATCGAGATGCATTTAGCCTCGCTGCATGGACTCCACTGCATACATTTTGGATCCATTGCACCACAATGCATGGAATACTCTGCATTCAATGACGCTGCATGGAATCCACTGCATTCAATTGGGATGCTTTGGGCCATGCTGCATAAAACACACTGCATTCAATCACGCTGCATGGAATCCACTGCATTCAATCATGCTGCATAAAATCCACTGCATTCAATAGGGTTCCATTTCTTCACGCTGAATGGAATCCACTGCATTCAATCACGCTAAATGGAATCCACTGCATTCATTCGGGATGCTTTGGGCCATGCTGCATAACATCCACTGCATTCAATCACCCTGCATGGAGTCCATTGCATTCAATACGGATGCATTTTACCACGCTGCATGGAGTACACTGCATTCAATCACAATGCATGGAATCCACTGAATTCAATCGGGATGCTTTTGGCCATGCTGCATAAAAGGCACTACATTCAATCTGGATGCACTGGGCCTCGCTGCATGGACTCCACTGCATACAATCGGGATCCATTGCGCCACAATGCATGGAATCCTCTGCATTCATTGACCCTGCATGGAAACCACTGCATTCAATCGGGATGCTTTGGGCCATGCTGCATGTAATCCACTGCATTCAATTGGGATGCTTTGGGCCATGCTGCATAAAATCCACTGCTTTCAATCACGCTGCATGTAATCCACTGCATTCAATCATGCTGCATAAAATCCACTGCATTCAATATGGTTTCATTTCTTCACGCTGCATGGAATCAACTGCATTCAATCTCGCTGCATGGAATCCTCTGCATTCAATCGGGATGAATTTTACCACGCTGCATGGAGTACACTGCATTCACTCACAATGCATGGAATTCACTTCATTCAATCGGGATGCTTTGGGCGATGCTGCATATAATCCACTTCATTCAATCGGGATGCTTTGGGCCAGGCTGCATAACATCCACTGCATTCAATCAGCCTGAATGGAGTCCAATGCATTCAATCGGGATGCATGTTACCACGCTGCATGGAGTACACTGCATTCAATCTCGCTGCATGGAATCCACTGTATTCAATCGGGATGCTTTGGGCCATGCTGCATAAAATCCACTGCATTCTATCGGGATGCATTGGACCTCGCTGCATCGATTCAACGGCATACAATCGAGATCCACTGCGCCACAATGCAAAGATTCCTCTGCATTCAATGACGCTGCATGTAATCCACTGCATTCAATCGGGATGCTTTGGGCCATGCTGCATAAAATCCACAGCATTCCATCATGCTGCATAAAATCCACTGCATTCAATAGGGTTCCATTTCTTCACGCTGCATGGAATCAACTGAATTCTGACACAATGCATGGAGTCCACTGCATTCAATAGGGATGCATTTTACCACGGTGCATGGAGTAAACTGAATTCAATCACAATGCATGGAATCCACTGCATTCAATCTGGATGCTTTGGGCCTCGCTGCATCGACTCCACTGCATACAATCGGGATCCATTGCGCCACAATGCATGGAATCCTCTGCATTCAATGATGCTGCATGGAATCCACTGCATTCAATCGGGATGCTTTGGGCCATGCTGCATAAAATCCACTGCTTTCAAATATGCTGCATGGAATCCACTGCATTCAATCATGCGGCATAAAATCCACTACATTCAATAGGGTTCCATTTCTTCACGCTGCATGGAATACACTGCATTCACTCTCGCTGAATGGGATCCACTGCATTCAACCGGGATGCATTTGACCACGCTGCATGGAGTACACTGCATTCAATCACAATGCATGGAATATACTGCATTCAATCGGGGTGCATTGGGCCATGCTGCATAAAACGCACTTCATTCAATCTGGATGCATTGCGCCTCGCTGCATGGACTCCACTGCATACAATCGGGATCCATTGCGCTAAAATGCATTGAATAATCTGCATTCAATGACGCTGCATGGAATGCACTGCATTCAATCGGGATGCTTTGGGCCATGCTGCATAACATCCACTGCATTCAATCATGCTGCATGGAATCCACTGCATTCAATCATGCTGCATAAAATCCACTGCATTCAATAGGGTTCCATTACTTCACGCTGCATGGAATCAACTGAATTCTAACACAATGCATGGAGTCCACTGCATTCAATACGGATGCATTTTACCACGCTGCATGGAGTAAACTGAATTCAATCACAATGCATGGAAACCACTGCATTCAATCGGGATGCTTTGGGTGATGCTGCATAAAATCCATTGCATTCAATCGGGATGCATTGGGCCTCGCTGCATGGACTCCACTGCATACAATCGGGATCCATTGCGCCACAATGCATGGAATACTCGGCATTCAATGACGCTGCATGGAATCCACTGCATTCAATCGGGATGCTTTGGGCCATGCTGCATAACATCCACTGCATTCCATCTTGCTGCATAAATCCACTGCATTCAATAGAGTTCCATTTCTTCACGCTGCATGGAATCAACTGAATTCTACCACAATTCAAGGAGTCCACTGCATTCAATAGGGATGCATTTTACCATGCTGCATGGAGTACACTGCATTCAATCTCGCTGCATGGAATCC
The DNA here is from genome assembly GCF_054392235.1 of Sus scrofa. Lineage (NCBI taxonomy): Eukaryota > Metazoa > Chordata > Mammalia > Artiodactyla > Suidae > Sus > Sus scrofa. The sequence goes on from NC_139399.1 coordinate 5,685,624, forward strand.
ACTGCATTCAAACGTGATGCTTTGGGCCATGCTGCATAAAACGCTCTGCATTCAATCTGGATGCATTGGGCCTCGCTGCATGGACTCCACTGCATACAATCGGGATCCTTTGTACCACAATGCATGGAATCCTCTTCATTCAATGACGCTGCATGGAATCCACTGCATTCAATCGGGATGCTTTGGGCCATGCTGCATAAAATCAACTGCATTCAATCATGATGCATGGAATCCACTGCATTCAATCATGCTGCATAAAATCCACTACATTCAATGGGTTCCATTTCTTCACGCTGCATAGACTCCACTGCATTCAATCGGGATGCATTTGAACACTCTGCATGGAGCACACTGAATTCAATCACAATGAATGGAGTCCACACATTCAATCGAGATGATTTGGGCCATGCTGCATAAAATCCACTGATTTCAATCGGGATGCATTGGGTGATGCTGCATAAAATCCACTGCATTCAAACATGCTGCATAGAATCCACTGCATTCAATCATGCTGCATAGAATCCACTGCATTCAATCATGCTGCATATAATCCACTGCATTCAATATGGTTCCATTTTTCACGGTGCATGGTATCCACTGCATTCAATCACGCTGCATGGAGTCCACTGCATTCAATCGGTATGATTTGGGCCATGCTGCATGTAATCCACTGCATTCAATTGGGATGCTTTGGGCCATGCTGCATAAAATCCACAGCTTTCAATCACGCTGCATGAAATCCACTGCATTCAATCATGCTGCATAAAATCCACTGCATTCAATATGGTTCCATTTCTTCACGCTGCATGGAATCAACTGCATTCAATCTCGCTGCATGGAATCCTCTGCATTCAATCGGGATGAATTTTACCACGCTGCATGGAGTACACTGCATTCACTCACAATGCATGGAATTAACTACATTCAATCGGGATGCTTTGGGCGATGCTGCATATAATCCACTTCATTCAATAGGGATGCATTGGGCCTCACTGCATGGACTCCACTGCATGCAATCGGGATACATTGCGCAACAATGCATGGAATCCTCTGCATTCAATGATAATGCATGGAATCCACTGCTTTCAATCGGGATGCTTTGGGGCATGCTGCATAAAATCCACTGCATTCCATCATGCTGCATAAAATCCACTGCATTCAATAGAGTTCCATTTCTTCACGCTGAATGGAATCAACTGAATTCTAACACAATGCATGGAGTCCACTGCATTCAATAGGGATGCATTTTACCAGGCTGAATGAGGTAAACTGCATTCAATCACAATGCATGGAATACACTGCATTCAATCAGGATGCTTTGGGCCATGCTGCATAAAACACACTGCTTTCAATCACGCTGCATGGAATCCACTGCATTCAATCATGCTGCATATAATCCACTACATTCAATAGGGTTCCATTTCTTCACGCTGCATGGAATCCTCTGCATTCAATCGGGATGCATTTGACCACGCTGCATGTACACTGCATTCAATCACAATGCATGGAATCCACTGCATTCAATCGGGATGTTTTGGGCAATGCTGCATAACATCCACTGCATTCAATCACCCTGCATGGAGTCCATTGCATTCAATACGGATGCATTTTACCACGCTGCATGGAGTACACTGCATTCAATGACGCTGCATGGAATCCACTGCATTCCATCGGGATGCTTTGGGCCATGCTGCATAAAACGCACTGCATTCAATCTGGATGCATTGGGCCTCGCTGCATGGACTCCACTGCATACAATCGGGATCCTTTGCGCCACAATGCATGGAATCCTCTTCATTCAATGACGCTGCATGGAATCCACTGCATTCAATCGGGATGCTTTGGGCCATGCTGCATAAAATCAACTGCATTCAATCATGATGCATGGAATCCACTGCATTCAATCATGCTGCATAAAATCCACTACATACAATGGGTTCCATTTCTTCACATTGCATAGACTCCACTGCATTCAATCGGGATGCATTTGACCACGCTGCATGGAGTACACTGAATTCAATCACAATGAATGGAATCCACACATTCAATCGAGATCCTTTGGGCCATGCTGCATAAAATCCAATGCATTCAATCGGGATGCATTGGGTGATGCTGCATAAAATGCACTGCATTCCATCATGCTGCATGGAATCCACTGCATTCAATAGGGTTCCATTTCTTCACGCTGCATGGAATCAACTGAATTCTAACACAATGCATGGAGTTCACTGCATTCACTAGGGATGCATTTTACCACGCTGCATGGAGTAATCTGAATTCAATCACAATGCATGGAATCCACTGCATTCAATCGGGATGCTTTGGGCCTCGCTGCATCGACTCCACTGCATACAATCGGGATCCATTGCACCACAATGCATGGAATCCTCTGCATTCAATGACGCTGCATGGAATCCACTGCATTCAATCGGGATGCTTTGGGCCATGCTGCATAAAGTCCACTGCTTTCAAATATGCTGCATGGAATCGACTGCATTCAATCATACTGCGTTGAATCCACTGCATTCAATAGGGTTCCATTCCTTCACGCTGCATGGAATCCACTGCATTCAATCTCGCTTCATGGAATCCTCTGCATTCAATCGGGATGCATTTGACCACGCTGCATGGAGTACACTGCATTCAATCACAATGCATGCAATCCACTGCATTCAATCGGGATGCTTTGGGCCATGCTGCATAACATCCACTGCATTCAATCACCCTGCGTGGAGTCCATTGCATTCAATACGGATGCATTTTACCACGCTGCATGGAGTACACTGCATTCAATGACGCTGCATGGAATCCACTGCATTCCATCGGGATGCTTTGGGCCATGCTGCATAAAACGCACTGCATTCAATCTGGATGCATTGGGCCTCGCTGCATGGACTCCACTGCATACAATCGGGATCCTTTGCGCCACAATGCATGGAATCCTCTTCATTCAATGACGCTGCATGGAATCCACTGCATTCAATCGGGATGCTTTGGGCCATGCTGCATAAAATCAACTGCATTCAATCATGATGCATGGAATCCACTGCATTCAATCATGCTGCATAATATCCACTACATTCAATGTGTTCCATTTATTCACGCTGCATAGACTCCACTGCATTCAATCGGGATGCATTTGAACACGCTGCATGGAGTACACTGAATTAAATCACAATGAATGGAATCCACACATTCAATCGAGATGCTTTTGCCATGCTGCATAAAATCCACTGCATTCAATCGGGATGCATTGGGTGATGCTGCATAAAATCCACTGCATTCCATCATGCTGCATGGAATCCACTGCATTCAATAGGGTTCCATTTCTTCACGCTGCATGGAATCAACTGAATTCTAACACAATGCATGGAGTTCACTGCATTCAATAGGGATGCATTTTACCACGCTGCATGGAGTAATCTGCATTCACTCACAATGCATGGAATCCACTGCATTCAATCGGGATGCTTTGGGCCTCGCTGCATCGACTCCACTGCATACAATCAGGATCCATTGCGCCACAATGCATGGAATCCTCTGCATTCAATGACGCTGCATGGAATCCACTGCATTCAATCAGGATGCTTTGTGCCATGCTGCATGTAATCCACTGCATTCAATCATGCTGCATGGAATCCACTGCATTCAATCATGCTGCATAAAATCCACTGCATTCAATACGGTTCCATTTCTTCACACTGCATAGAATCCACTGCATTCAACCACGCTGCATGCAATCCACTGCATGCAATCGGGATGCATTTTACCACGCTGCATGGATTACACTGCATTCAATCACAATGCATTTAATCCACTGCATTCAATCAGGATGCTTTGGGCCATGCTGCATAAATACCACTGCATTCAATCGGGATGCACTGGGCCTCGTAGCATCGACTACACTGCATACAATCGGAATCCATTGTGCCACAATGCACTGAATCCTCTGCATTCAATGACGCGGCAAGGAATCCACTGCATTCAGTCTGGATGCTTTGGGCCAAGCTGCATAAAATCCACTGCATTCAATCATGCTGCATAAAATCCACTGCATTCAATAGGGTTCCATTTCTTCATGCTGCATGGAATCCACTGCATTTAATCATGTTGCATGGAGTCCACTGCATTCAATCGGGATGCATTTTACCACGCTGCATGGAGTACACTGCATTAAATCACAATGCATGGAATCCACTGCATTCAATCGGGATGCTTTGGGACATGCTGCATAAAATCCACTGCATTCTATCGGGATGCATTGGACCTCGCTGTAACGACATCACTGAATACAATCGAGATTCATTGCGCCACAATGCATGGAATCCTCTGCATTCAATGACGCTGCATCGAATCCACTGCATGCAATCGGGATGCTTTGGGCCATGCTGCATAAAACACACTGCATTCAATCACGCTGCATGGAATCCACTGCATTCAATCATGCTGCATATAATCCACTGCATTCAATAGGGTTCCATTTCTTCACGCTGCATGGAATCCACTGCATTCACTCTCGCTGCATGGGATCCACTGCATTCAACCGGGATGCATTTGACCACGCTGCATGGAGTACACGGCATTCAATCACAATTCATGGAATCCACTGCATTCAATCGGGATGCATTGGGCCATGCTGCATAAAACGCACTTCATTCAATCTGGATGAATTGCACCTCGCTGCATGGACTCCACTGCATACAATCGGGATCCATTGCGCCACAATGCATGGAATCCTCTGAATTCAATGACGCTGCATGGAATCCACTGCATTCAATCGGGATGCTTTGGGCCATGCTGCATAACATCCACTGCATTCAATCATGCTGGATGAATCCACTGCATTCAATCATGCTGCATAAAATCCACTGCATTCAATAGGGTTCCATTACTTCACGCTGCATAGAATCAACTGCATTCAACCACGCTGCATGCAATCCACTGCATGCAATCGAGATGCATTTTACCACGCTGCATTGATTACACTGCATTCTATCACAATGCATGTAATCCACTGCATTCAAACGGGATGCTTTGGGCCATGCTGCATAAATACCACTGCATTCAATCGGGATGCACTGGGCCTCATTGCATCGACTCCACTGCATACAATCGGGATCCGTTGCACCACAATGCATGGAATACTCTTCATTGAATGACGCTGCATGGAAACCACTGCATTCAATTGGGATGCTTTGGGCCATGCTGCATAAAATCCACTGCATTCAAACATGCTGCATGGAATCCACTGCATTCAATCATGCTCATAAAATCCACTGCATTCAATAGGGTTGCATTTTTCACGGTGCATGGAATCCACTGCATTCAATCACGCTGCATGGAGTACACTGCATTCAACGGTATGATTTGAGCCATGCTGCATGTAATCCACTGCATTCAATCGGGATGCTTTGGGCCATGCTGCATAAAATCCACTGCTTCAAACATGCTGCATGAAAAACACTGCATTCAATCTCGCTTCATGGAATCCTCTGCATTGAATCGGGACGCATTTTACCACGCTGCATGGAGTACACTGCATTCAATCTCGCTGCATGGAATCCACTGCATTCCATCGGGATGCTTTGGGCCATGCTGCATAAAATCCACTGCATTCTATCGGGATGCATTGGACCTCGCTGCATCGATTCCACTGCATACAATCGTGATCCATTGCACCACAATGCATGGATTCTTCTGCATTTAATGACGCTGCATGGAAACCACTGCATTCAATCATGCTGCATAAAATCCACTACATTCAATAGGGTTCCATTTCTTCACGCTGCATGGAATCAACTGAATTCTAACACGCTGCATGGAGTCCACTGTATTAATAGGGATGCATTTTACCACGCTGCATGGAATTCACTGCAGTCAATCACAATGCATGGAATCCACTGCATTCAATCATGATGATTTGGGCCTCGCTGCATCGACTCCACTGAAAACAATCGGGATCCATTGCAGCAGAATGCATGAAATCCTCTGCATTCAATGATGCTGCATGTAATCCACTGCATTCAATCGGGATGCTTTGGGCCATGCTGCATTAAATCCACTGCATTCCATCATGCTGCATAAAATCCACTGCATTCAATAGGGTTCCATTTCCTCACGCTGCATGGAATCAACTGAATTATAACACAATGCATGGAGTCCACTGCATTCAACAGGGATGCATTTTACCAGGCTGTATGGAGTAAATTGAATTCACTCACAATGCATGGAATCCACTGCATTCAATCGGGATGCTTTGGGCCTCGCTGCATCGACTCCACTGCATACAATCGGGATCCATTGCGCCACAATGCATGGAATCCTCTGCATTCAATGACGCTGCATGGAATCCACTGCATTCAATCGGGATGCTTTGGGCCATGCTGCATAACATCCACTGCGTTCAATCACGCTGCATGGATTCCACTGCATACAATCATGCTGCATAAAATCCACTGCATTCAATAGGGTTCCATTTCTTCACGCTGCATGGAATCCACTGCATTCAATCTCGCTACATAGAATCCACTGCATTCAATCGGGATGCATTTGACCACGCTGCATGGAGTACTCTGCATTCAATCACAATGCATGGAATCCACTGCATTCCATCGGGATGCTTTGGGCGATGCTGCATAAAATCCACTGCATTCAATCGGGATGCATTGGGCCTCGCTGCATGGACTCCACTGCATACAATCGGGATCCATTGCGCCACAATGCATGGAATCCTCTGCATTCAATGACGCTGCATGGAATCCACTGCATTCAATCACGCTGCATGGAGTCCACTGCATTAATAGGGATGCATTTTACCACGCTGCATGGAATACACTGCAGTCAATCACAATGCATGGAATCCACTGCATTCAATCATGATGGTTTGGGCCTCGCTGCATCGACTCCACTGAAAACAATCGGGATCCATTGCGCCACAATGCATGGAATCCTCTGCATTCAATGACGCTGCATGGAATCCACTGCATTCAATCACGCTGCATGGAGTCCACTGCATTAATAGGGATGCATTTTACCACGCTGCATGGAATACACTGCAGTCAATCACAATGCATGGAGTCCACTGCATTCAATCATGATGGTTTGGGCCTCGCTGCATCGACTCCACTGAAAACAATCGGGATCCATTGCACCAGAATGCATGGAATCCTCTGCATTCAATGATGCTGCATGTAATCCACTGCATTCAATCGGGATGCTTTGGGCCATGCTGCATTAAATCCACTGCATTCCATCATGCTGCATAAAATCCACTGCATTCAATAGGGTTCCATTTCCTCACGCTGCATGGAATCAACTGAATTATAACACAATGCATGGAGTCCACTTCATTCAACAGGGATGCATTTTACCAGGCTGTATGGAGTAAATTGAATTCACTCACAATGCATGGAATCCACTGCATTCAATCGGGATGCTTTGGGCCTCGCTGCATCGACTCCACTGCATACAATCGGGATCCATTGCGCCACAATGCATGGAATCCTCTGCATTCAATGACGCTGCATGGAATCCACTGCATTCAATCGGGATGCTTTGGGCCATGCTGCATAACATTCACTGCGTTCAATCACGCTGCATGGAATCCACTGCATACAATCATGCTGCATATAATCCACTGCATTCAATAAGGTTCCATTTCTTCACGCTGCATGGAATCCACTGCATTCAATCTCGCTACATAGAATCCACTGCATTCAATCGGGATGCATTGGACCACGCTGCATGGAGTACACTGCATTCAATCACAATGCATGGAATCCACTGCATTCAATTGGGATGATTTGGGCGATGCTGCATAAAATCCACTGCATTCAATCGGGATGCATTGGGCCTCGCTGCATGGACTCCACTGCATACAATCGGGATCCATTGCGCCACAATGCATGGAATACTCTGCATTCAATGACGCTGCATGGAATCCACTGAATTCAATCACCCGGCATGGAGTCCATTGCATTCAATACGGATGCATTTTACCACGCTGCATGGAGTACACTGCATTCAATCACAATGCATGGAATCCACTGCATTCCATCGGGATGCTTTTGGCCATGCTGCATAACACGCACTGCATTCAATCTGGATGCATTGAGCCTCACTGCATGGACTCAACCGTATACAATCGGGATCCGTTGCACCAAAATGCATGGAATCCTCTTCATTCAATGACGCTGCATGGAAACCACTGCATTCAATCGGGATGCTTTGGGCCATGCTGCATAAAATCCACTGCATTCAAACATGCTGCATGGAATCCACTGCATTAAATCATGCTGCATAAAATCCACTGCATTCAATAGGGTTCCATTTTTCACGGTGCATGGAATCCACTGCATTCAATCACGCTGCATGGAGTCCACTGCATTCAATCGGTATGATTTGAGCCATGCTGCATGTAATCCACTGCATTCAATCGGGATGCTTTGGGCCATGCCTCATAAAATCCACTGCATTCAAACATGCTGCATGGAATCCACTGCATTCAATCATGCTGCATAAAATCAACTGCATTCAATATGGTTCCATTTCTTCACACTGCATGGAATCCACTGCATTCATTCTCGCTGCATGGAATCCTCTGCATTCAATCGGGATGCATTTGTCCACGCTGCAAGGAGTACACTGCATTCAATAACAATGCATGGAATCCACTGCATTCAATCAGGATGCTTTGAGCGATGCTGCATAAAATCCACTGCATTCAATCGAGATGCATTGGGCCTCGCTGCATGGACTCCACTGCATACAATCGGGATCCATTGCGCCACAATGCATGGAATCCTCTGCATTCAATGACGCTGCATGGAATCCACTTCATTCAATCAGGATGCTTTGGGCCATGCTGCATAACATCCACTGCATTCAATCACCCTGCATGGAGTCCATTGCATTCAATCGGGATGCATTTAACCACGCTGCATGGAGTACACTGCATTCAATCTCGCTGCATGGAATCCACTGCATTCCATCGGGATGCTTTGGGCCATGCTGCATAAAACGCACTGCATTCAATCTGGATGCATTGGGCCTCGCTGCATGGACTCCACTGCATACAATCGGGATCCTTTGCGCCACAATGCATGGAATCCTCTTCATTCAATGACGCTGCATGGAATCCACTGCATTCAATCGGGATGCTTTGGGCCATGCTGCATAAAATCAACTGCATTCAATCATGATGCATGGAATCCACTGCATTCAATCATGCTGCATAAAATCCACTACATTCAATGGGTTCCATTTCTTCACACTGCATAGACTCCACTGCATTCTATCGGGATGCATTTGAACACGCTGAATGGAGCACACTGAATTCAATCACAATGAATGGAATCCACACATTCAATCGAGATGCTTTGGGCCATGCTGCATAAAATCCACTGCATTCATTCGGGATACATTGGGCCATGCTGCATAAAATGCACTGCATTCCATCATGCTGCATGGAATCCACTGCATTCACTAGGGTTCCATTTCTTCACGCTGCATGGAATCAACTGAATTCTAACACAATGCATGGAGTTCACTGCATTCACTAGGGATGCATATTACCACACTGCATGGAGTAATCTGAATTCAATCACAATGCATGGAATCCACTGCATTCAATCGGGATGCTTTGGGCCTCGCAGCATCGACTCCACTGCATACAATCGGGATCCATTGCGCCACAATGAATGGAATGCTCTGCCTTCAATGACGCTGCATGGAATCCACTGCATTCAATCGGGATGCTTTGGGCCATGCTGCATAAAATCCACTGCATTCAAATATGCTGCATGGAATCCACTGCATTCAATCATGCTGCATAAAATCCACTGCATTCAATAGGGTTCCATTTTTCACAGTGCATGGAATCCACTGCATTCAATCACGCTGCATGGAGTCCACTGCATTCAATCGGTATGATTTGAGCCATGCTGCATGTAATCCACTGCATTCAATCGGGATGCTTTGGGCCATGCTGCATAAAATCCACTGCTTTCAAACATGCTGCATGGAATCCACTGCATTCAATCATGCTGCATAAAATCCACTGCATTCAATATGGTTCCATTTCTTCACGCTGCATGGAATCCACTGCATTCATTCTCGCTGCATGGAATCCTCTGCATTCAATCGGGATGCATTTGTCCACGCTGCATGGAGTACACTGCATTCAATAACAATGCATGGAATCCACTGCATTCCATCGGGATGCTTTGAGCGATGCTGCATAAAATCCACTGCATTCAATCGAGATGCATTGGGCCTCGCTGCATGGACTCCACTGCATACAATCGGGATCCATTGCGCCACAATGCATGGAATCCTCTGCATTCAATGACGCTGCATGGAATCCACTTCGTTCAATCGGGATGCTTTGGGCCATGCTGCATAACATCCACTGCATTCAATCACCCTGCATGGAGTCCATTGCATTCAATACGGATGCATTTTACCACGCTGCATGGAGTACACTGCATTCAATCTCGCTGCATGGAATCCACTGCATTCCATCGGGATGCTTTGGGCCATGCTGCATAAAACGCACTGCATTCAATCTGGATGCATTGGGCCTCGCTGCATGGACTCCACTGCATACAATCGGGATCCTTTGCGCCACAATGCATGGAATCCTCTTCATTCAATGACGCTGCATGGAATCCACTGCATTCAATCGGGATGCTTTGGGCCATGCTGCATAAAATCAACTGCATTCAATCATGATGCATGGAATCCACTTCATTCAATCATGCTGCATAAAATCCACTACATTCAATGGGTTCCATTTCTTCACACTGCATAGACTCCACTGCATTCAATCAGGATGCATTTGAACACGCTGCATGGAGCACACTGAATTCAATCACAAGGAATGGAATCCACACATTCAATCGAGATGCTTTGGGCCATGCTGCATAAAATCCACTGCATTCAATCGGGATGCATTGGGCCATGCTGCATAAAATGCACTGCATTCCATCATGCTGCATGGAATCCACTGCATTCAATCGGGTTCCATTTCTTCACGCTGCATGGAATCAACTGAATTCTAACACAATGCATGGAGTTCACTGCATTCACTAGGGATGCATTTTACCACGCTGCATGGAGTAATCTGAATTCAATCACAATGCATGGAATCCACTGCATTCAATCGGGATGCTTTGGGCCTCGCTGCATCGACTCCACTGCATACAATCGGGATCCATTGCGCCAAAATGCATGGAATCCTCTGCATTCAATGACGCTGCATGGAATCCACTGCATTCAATCGGGATGCTTTGGGCCATGCTGCATAAAATCCACTGCTTTCAAACATGCTGCATGGAATCCACTGCACTCCATCATGCTGCATAAAATCCACTGCATTCAATATGGTTCCATTTCTTCACGCTGCATGGAATCCACTGCATTCAATTTCGCTTCATGGAATCCTCTGCATTCAATCGGGATGCATTTGACCAGGCTGCATGGAGTACACTGCATTCAATCAAAATGCATGTAATCCACTGCATTCCATCGGGATGCTTTGGGCGATGCTGCATAAAATCCACTGCATTCAATCGGGATGCATTGGGCCTCGCTGCATGGAGTCCACTGCATACAATCTTGGTCCATTGCGCCACAATGCATGGAATCCTCTGCATTCAATGAGGCTGCATGGAATCCACTTCTTTCAATCGGGATGCTTTGGGCCATGCTGCATAAAATCCACTGCATTCAAACATGCTGCATGGAATCCACTGCATTAAATCATGCTGCATAAAATCCACTGCATTCAATAGGATTCCATTTTTCACGGTGCATGGAATCCACTGCATTCAATCACGCTGCATGGAGTCCACTGCATTCAATCGGTATGATTTGAGCCATGCTGCATGTAATCCACTGCATTCAATCGGGATGCTTTGGGCCATGCTGCATAAAATCCACTGCTTTCAAACATGCTGCATGGAATCAACTGCATTCAATCATGCTGCATAAAATCCACTGCATTCAATATGGTTCCATTTCTTCACGCTGCATGGAATCCACTGCATTCAATCGGGATGCATTTGACCACGCTGCATGGAGTACACTGCATTCAATCACAATGCATCTAATCCACTGCATTCAATCATGATGCTTTGGGCGATGCTGCATAAAATCCACTGCATTCAATCGAGATGCATTGGGCCTCGCTGCATGGACTCCACTGCATACAATCGGGATCCATTGCGCCACAATGAATGGAATCCTCTGCATTCAATGACGCTGCATGCAATCCACTGCATTCAATCGGGATGCTTTTGGCCATGCTGCATAACATCCACTGCATTCAATCACCCTGCATGGAGTCCATTGCATTCAATACGGATGCATTTTACCACGCTGCATGGAGTACACTGCATTCAATCTCGCTGCATGGAGTCCACTGCATTCCATCGGGATGCTTTGGGCCATGCTGCATAAAACGCACTGCATTCAATCTGGATGCATTGGGCCTCGCTGCATGGACTCCACTGCATACAATCGGGATCCTTTGCGCCACAATGCATGGAATCCTCTTCATTCAATGACGCTGCATGGAATCCACTGCATTCAATCGGGATGCTTTGGGCCATGCTGCATAAAATCAACTGCATTCAATCATGATGCATGGAATCCACTGCATTCAATCATGCTGCATAAAATCCACTACATACAATGGGTTCCATTTCTTCACACTGCATAGACTCCACCTCTTTCAATCGGGATGCATTTGAACACGCTGCATGGAGCAAACTGAATTCAATCACAATGAATGGAATCCACACATTCAATCGAGATGCTTTGGGCCATGCTGCATAAAATCCACTGCATTCAATCGGGATGCATTGGGCCATGCTGCATAAAATCCACTGCATTCCATCATGCTGCATGGAATCCACTGCATTCAATAGGGTTCCATTTCTTCACGCTGCATGGAATCATCTGAATTCTAACACAATGCATGGAGTTCACTGCATTCACTAGGGATGCATTTTACCACGCTGCATGGAGTAATCAGAATTCAATCACAATGCATGGAATCCACTGCATTCAATCGCGATGCTTTGGGCCTCGCTGCATCGACTCCACTGCATACAATCGGGATCCATTGCGCCACAATGCATGGAATCCTCTGCATTCAATGACGCTGCATGGAATCCACTGCATTCAATCGGGATGCTTTGGGCCATGCTGAATAAAATCCACTGCTTTCAAATATGCTGCATGGAATCCACTGCATTCAATCATGCTGCATAAAATCCACTGCATTCAATATGGTTCCATTTCTTCACGCTGCATGGAATCCACTGCATTCAATCTCGCTTCATGGAATCCTCTGCATTCAATCGGGATGCATTTAACCACGCTGCATGGAGTACTCTGCATTCAATCACAATGCATGCAATCCACTGCATTCAATCGGAATTCTTTGGGCCATGCTGCATATTATCCACTGCATTCAATCACCCTGCCTGGAGTCCATTGCATTCAATACGGATGCATTTTACCACGCTGCATGGAGTACACTGCATTCAATCTCGCTGCATGGAATCCACTGCATTCCATCGGGATGCTTTGGGCCATGCTGCATAAAACGCACTGCATTCAATCTGGATGCATTGGGCCTCGCTGCATGGACTCCACTGCATACAATCGGGATCCTTTGCGCCACAATGCATGGAATCCTCTTCATTCAATGACGCTGCATGGAATCCACTGCATTCAATCGGGATGCTTTGGGCCATGCTGCATAAAATCAACTGCATTCAATCATGATGCATGGAATCCACTGCATTCAATCATGCTGCATAAAATCCACTACATTCAATGGGTTCCATTTCTTCACACTGCATAGACTCCACTGCATTCAATCGGGATGCATTTGAACACGCTGCATGGAGCACACTGAATTCAATCTCAAGGAATGGAATCCACACATTCAATCGAGATGCTTTGGGCCATGCTGCATAAAATCCACTGCATTCAATCGGGATGCATTGGGCCATGCTGCATAAACTCCACTGCATTCCATCATGCTGCATGGAATCCACTGCATTCAATAGGGTTCCATTTCTTCACGCTGCATGGAATCAACTGAATTCTAACACAATGCATGGAGTTCACTGCATTCAATAGGGATGCATTTTACCACGCTGCATGGAGTAATCAGAATTCAATCACAATGCATGGAATCCACTGCATTCAATCGGGATGCTTTGGGCCTCGCTGCATCGACTCCACTGCATACAATCGGGATCCATTGCGCCACAATGCATGGAATCCTCTGCATTCAATGACGCTGCATGGAATCCACTGCATTCAATCGGGATGCTTTGGGCCATGCTGCATAAAATCAACTGCATTCAATCATGATGCTTGGAATCCACTGCATTCAATCATGCTGCATAAAATCCACTACATTCAATGGGTTCCATTTCTTCACACTGCATAGACTCCACTGCATTCAATCGGGATGCATTTGAACACGCTGCATGGAGCACACTGAATTCAATCACAATGAATGGAATCCACACATTCAATCGAGATGATTTGGGCCATGCTGCATAAAATCCACTGCATTCAATCGGGATGCATTGGGTGATGCTGCATAAAATGCACTGCATTCCATCATGCTGCATGGAATCCACTGCATTCAATAGGGTTCCATTTCTTCACGCTGCATGGAATCAACTGAATTCTAACACAATGCATGGAGTTCACTGCATTCAATAGGGATGCATTTTACCACGCTGCATGGAGTAATCTGAATTCAATCACAATGCATGGAATCCACTGCATTCAATCGGGATGCTTTGGGCCTCGCTGCATCGACTCCACTGCATACAATCGGGATCCATTGCGCCACAATGCATGGAATCCTCTGCATTCAATGACGCTGCATGGAATCCACTGCATTCAATCGGGATGCTTTGGGCCATGCTGCATAAAATCCACTGCATTCTATCGGGATGCATTGGACCTCGCTGCATCGATTCCACTGCATACAATCGTGATTCATTGCACCACATTGCATGGATTCTTCTGCATTTAATGACGCTGCATGGAATCCACTGCATTCAATCATGCTGCATAAAATCCACTACATTCAATAGGGTTCCATTTCTTCACGCTGCATGGAATCAACTGAATTCTAACACGCTGCATGGAGTCCACTGCATTAATAGGGATGCATTTTACCACGCTGCATGGAATACACTGCAGTCAATCACAATGCATGGAATCCACTGCATTCAATCATGATGGTTTGGGCCTCGCTGCATCGACTCCACTGCATACAATCGGGATCCATTGCACCAGAATGCATGGAATCCTCTAACTTCAATGATGCTGCATGTAATCCACTGCATTCAATCGGGATGATTTGGGCCATGCTGCATAAAATCCACTGCATTCCATCATGCTGCATAAAATCCACTGCATTCAATAGGGTTCCATTTCCTCACGCTGCATGCAATCAACTGAATTCTAACACAATGCATGGAGTCCACTGCATTCAATATGGATGGATTTTACCAGGCTGTATGGAGTAAACTGAATTCACTCACAATGCATGCAATCCACTGCATTCAATCGGGATGCTTTGGGCCTCGCTGCATCGACTCCACTGCATACAATCGGGATCCATTGCGCCACAATGCATGGAATCCTCTGAATTCAATGACGCTGCATGGAATCCACTGCATTCAATTGGGATGCTTTGGGCCATGCTGCATTACATCCACTGCGTTCAATCACGCTGCATGGAATCCACTGCATTCAATCATGCTGCATAAAATCCACTGCATTCAATAGGGTTCCATTTCTTCACGCTGCATGGAATCCACTGCATTCAATCTCGCTACATAGAATCCACTGCATTCAATCGGGATGCATTTGACCACGCTGCATGGAGTACACTGCATTCAATCACAATGCATGGAATCCACTGCATTCAATCGGGATGTTTTGGGCGATGCTGCATAAAATCCACTGCATTCAATCGGGATGCATTGGGCCTCGCTGCATGGACTCCACTGCATACAATCGGGATCCATTGCGCCACAATGCATGGAATCCTCTGCATTCAATGACGCTGCATGGAATCCACTGAATTCAATCACCCGCCATGGAGTCCATTGCATTCAATACGGATGCATTTTACCACGCTGCATGGAGTACACTGCATTCAATCACAATGCATGGAATCCACTGCATTCCATCGGGATGCTTTTGGCCATGCTGAATAACACGCACTGCATTCAATCTGGATGCATTGGGCCTCACTGCATGGAATCCACCGTATACAATCGGGATCCGTTGCACCACAATGCATGGAATCCTCTTCATTCAATGACGCTGCATGGAAACCACTGCATTCAATCGGGATGCTTTGGGCCATGCTGCATAAAATCCACTGCATTCAAACATGCTGCATGGAATCCACTGCATTCAATCGGGATGCTTTGGGCCATGCTGCATAAAATCCACTGCTTTCAAACATGCTGCATGGAATCCACTGCATTCAATCATGCTGCATAAAATCCACTGCATTCAATATGGTTCCATTTCTTCACGCTGCATGGAATCCACTGCATTCATTCTCGCTGCATGGAATCATCTGCATTCAATCGGGATGCATTTGTCCACTCTGCATGGAGTACACTGCATTCAATAACAATGCATGGAATCCACTGCATTCAATCGGGATGCTTTGAGCGATGCTGCATAAAATCCACTGCATTCAATCGAGATGCATTGGGCCTCGCTGCATGGACTCCACTGCATACAATCGGGATGCTTTGGGCCATGCTGCATAACATCCACTGCATTCAATCACCCTGCATGGAGTCCATTGCATTCAATACGGATGCATTTTACCACGCTGCATGGAGTACACTGCATTCAATCTCGCTGCATGGAATCCACTGCATTCCATCGGGATGCTTTGGGCCATGCTGCATAAAACGCACTGCATTCAATCTGGATGTATTGGGCCTCGCTGCATGGACTCCACTGCATACAATCGGGATCCTTTGCGCCACAATGCATGGAATCCTCTTCATTCAATGACGCTGCATGGAATCCACTGCATTCAATCGGGATGCTTTGGGCCATGCTGCATGTAATCCACTGCATTCAATCATGATGCATGGAATCCACTGCATTCAATCATGCTGCATAAAATCCACTACATTCAATGGGTTCCATTTCTTCACACTGCATAGACTCCACTGCATTCAATCAGGATGCATTTGAACACGCTGCATGGAGCACACTGAATTCAATCACAAGGAATGGAATCCACACATTCAATCGAGATGCTTTGGGCCATGCTGCATAAAATCCACTGCATTCAATCGGGATGCATTGGGCCATGCTGCATAAAATGCACTGCATTCCATCATGCTGCATGGAATCCACTGCATTCAATAGGGTTCCATTTCTTCACGCTGCATGGAATCAACTGAATTCTAACACAATGCATGGAGTTCACTGCATTCACTAGGGATGCATTTTACCACGCTGCATGGAGTAATCTGCATTCAATCACAATGCATGGAATCCACTGCATTCAATCGGGATGCTTTGGGCCTCGCTGCATCGACTCCACTGCATACAATCGGGATCCATTGCGCCAAAATGCATGGAATCCTCTGCATTCAATGACGCTGCATGGAATCCACTGCATTCAATCGGGATGCTTTGGGCCATGCTGCATAAAATCCACTGCTTTCAAACATGCTGCATGGAATCCACTGCACTCCATCATGCTGCATAAAATCCACTGCATTCAATATGGTTCCATTTCTTCACGCTGCATGGAATCCACTGCATTCAATTTCGCTTCATGGAATCCTCTGCATTCAATCGGGATGCATTTGACCAGGCTGCATGGAGTACACTGCATTCAATCAAAATGCATGTAATCCACTGCATTCCATCGGGATTATTTGGGCGATGCTGCATAAAATCCACTGCATTCAATCGAGATGCATTGGGCCTCGCTGCATGGAGTCCACTGCATACAATCGGGGTCCATTGCACCACAATGCATGGAATCCTCTGCATTCAATGACGCTGCATGGAATCCACTTCGTTCAATCGGGATGCTTTGGGCCATGCTGCATAAAATCCACTGCATTCAAACATGCTGCATGGAATCCACTGCATTAAATCATGCTGCATAAAATCCACTGCATTCAATAGGATTCCATTTTTCACGGTGCATGGAATCCACTGCATTCAATCACGCTGCATGGAGTCCACTGCATTCAATCGGTATGATTTGAGCCATGCTGCATGTAATCCACTGCATTCAGTCGGGATGCTTTGGGCCATGCTGCATAAAATCCACTGCTTTCAAACATGCTGCATGGAATCAACTGCATTCAATCATGCTGCATAAAATCCACTGCATTCAATATGGTTCCATTTCTTCACGCTGCATGGAATCCACTGCATTCAATCGGGATGCATTTGACCACGCTGCATGGAGTACACTGCATTCAATCACAATGCATCTAATCCACTGCATTCAATCATGATGCTTTGGGCGATGCTGCATAAAATCCACTGCATTCAATCGAGATGCATTGGGCCTCGCTGCATGGACTCCACTGCATACAATCGGGATCCATTGCGCCACAATGAATGGAATCCTCTGCATTCAATGACGCTGCATGAAATCCACTGCATTCAATCGGGATGCTTTGGGCCATGCTGCATAACATCCACTGCATTCAATCACCCTGCATGGAGTCCATTGCATTCAATACGGATGCATTTTACCACGCTGCATGGAGTAAACTGCATTCAATCTCGCTGCATGTAATCCACTGCATTCCATCGGGATGCTTTGGGCCATGCTGCATAAAACGCACTGCATTCAATCTGGATGCATTGGGCCTCGCTGCATGGACTCCACTGCATACAATCGGGATCCTTTGCGCCACAATGCATGGAATCCTCTTCATTCAATGACGCTGCATGGAATCCACTGCATTCAATCGGGATGCTTTGGGCCATGCTGCATAAAATCAACTGCATTCAATCATGATGCATGGAATCCACTGCATTCAATCATGCTGCATAAAATCCACTACATACAATGGGTTCCATTTCTTCACACTGCATAGACTCCACCTCTTTCAATCGGGATGCATTTGAACACGCTGCATGGAGCAAACTGAATTCAATCACAGTGAATGGAATCCACACATTCAATCGAGATGCTTTGGGCCATGCTGCATAAACTCCACTGCATTCAATCGGGATGCATTGGGCCATGCTGCATAAAATCCACTGCATTCCATCATGCTGCATGGAATCCACTGCATTCAATAGGGTTCCATTTCTTCACGCTGCATGGAATCATCTGAATTCTAACACAATGCATGGAGTTCACTGCATTCACTAGGGATGCATTTTACCACGCTGCATGGAGTAATCAGAATTCAATCACAATGCATGGAATCCACTGCATTCAATCGGGATGCTTTGGGCCTCGCTGCATCGACTCCACTGCATACAATCGGGATCCATTGCGCCACAATGCATGGAATCCTCTGCATTCAATGACGCTGCATGGAATCCACTGCATTCAATCGGGATGCTTTGGGCCATGCTGCATAACATCCACTGCGTTCAATCACGCTGCATGGATTCCACTGCATACAATCATGCTGCATAAAATCCACTGCATTCAATATGGTTCCATTTCTTCACGCTGCATGGAATCCACTGCATTCAATCTCGCTTCATGGAATCCTCTGCATTCAATCGGGATGCATTTAACCACGCTGCATGGAGTACACTGCATTCAATCACAATGCATGCAATCCACTGCATTCAATCGGAATGCTTTGGGCCATGCTGCATAATATCCACTGCATTCAATCACCCTGCCTGGAGTCCATTGCATTCAATACGGATGCATTTTACCACGCTGCATGGAGTACACTGCATTCAATCTCGCTGCATGGAATCCACTGCATTCCATCGGGATGCTTTGGGCCATGCTGCATAAAACGCACTGCATTCAATCTGGATGCATTGGGCCTCGCTGCATGGACTCCACTGCATAAAATCGGGATCCTTTGCGCCACAATGCATGGAATCCTCTTCATTCAATGACGCTGCATGGAATCCACTGCATTCAATCGGGATGCTTTGGGCCATGCTGCATAAAATCAACTGCATTCAATCATGATGCTTGGAATCCACTGCATTCAATCATGCTGCATAAAATCCACTACATTCAATGGGTTCCATTTCTTCACACTGCATAGACTCCACTGCATTCAATCGGGATGCATTTGAACACGCTGCATGGAGCACACTGAATTCAATCACAATGAATGGAATCCACACATTCAATCGAGATGATTTGGGCCATGCTGCATAAAATCCACTGCATTCAATCGGGATGCATTGGGTGATGCTGCATAAAATCCACTGCATTCCATCATGCTGCATGGAATCCACTGCATTCAATAGGGTTCCATTTCTTCACGCTGCATGGAATCAACTGAATTCTAACACAATGCATGGAGTTCACTGCATTCAATAGGGATGCATTTTACCACGCTGCATGGAGTAATCTGAATTCAATCACAATGCATGGAATCCACTGCATTCAATCGGGATGCTTTGGGCCTCGCTGCATCGACTCCACTGCATACAATCGGGATCCATTGCGCCACAATGCATGGAATCCTCTGCATTCAATGACGCTGCATGGAATCCACTGCATTCAATCGGGATGCTTTGGGCCATGCTGCATAAAATCCACTGCATTCTATCGGGATGCATTGGACCTCGCTGCATCGATTCCACTGCATACAATCGTGATTCATTGCACCACATTGCATGGATTCTTCTGCATTTAATGACGCTGCATGGAATCCACTGCATTCAATCATGCTGCATAAAATCCACTACATTGAATAGGGTTCCATTTCTTCACGCTGCATGGAATCAACTGAATTCTAACACGCTGCATGGAGTCCACTGCATTAATAGGGATGCATTTTACCACGCTGCATGGAATACACTGCAGTCAATCACAATGCATGGAATCCACTGCATTCAATCATGATGGTTTGGGCCTCGCTGCATCGACTCCACTGCATACAATCGGGATCCATTGCACCAGAATGCATGGAATCCTCTAACTTCAATGATGCTGCATGTAATCCACTGCATTCAATCGGGATGATTTGGGCCATGCTGCATAAAATCCACTGCATTCCATCATGCTGCATAAAATCCACTGCATTCAATAGGGTTCCATTTCCTCACGCTGCATGCAATCAACTGAATTCTAACACAATGCATGGAGTCCACTGCATTCAATATGGATGGATTTTACCAGGCTGTATGGAGTAAACTGAATTCACTCACAATGCATGCAATCCACTGCATTCAATCGGGATGCTTTGGGCCTCGCTGCATCGACTCCACTGCATACAATCGGGATCCATTGCGCCACAATGCATGGAATCCTCTGCATTCAATGACGCTGCATGGAATCCACTGCATTCAATCGGGATGCTTTGGGCCATGCTGCATTACATCCACTGCGTTCAATCACGCTGCATGGAATCCACTGCATTCAATCATGCTGCATAAAATCCACTGCATTCAATAGGGTTCCATTTCTTCACGCTGCATGGAATCCACTGCATTCAATCTCGCTACATAGAATCCACTGCATTCAATCGGGATGCATTTGACCACGCTGCATGGAGTACACTGCATTCAATCACAATGCATGGAATCCACTGCATTCAATCGGGATGTTTTGGGCGATGCTGCATAAAATCCACTGCATTCAATCGGGATGCATTGGGCCTCGCTGCATGGACTCCACTGCATACAATCGGGATCCATTGCGCCACAATGCATGGAATCCTCTGCATTCAATGACGCTGCATGGAATCCACTGAATTCAATCACCCGGCATGGAGTCCATTGCATTCAATACGGATGCATTTTACCACGCTGCATGGAGTACACTGCATTCAATCACAATGCATGGAATCCACTGCATTCCATCGGGATGCTTTTGGCCATGCTGCATAACACGCACTGCATTCAATCTGGATGCATTGGGCCTCACCGCATGGAATCCACCGTATACAATCGGGATCCGTTGCACCACAATGCATGGAATCCTCTTCATTCAATGACGCTGCATGGAAACCACTGCATTCAATCGGGATGCTTTGGGCCATGCTGCATAAAATCCACTGCATTCAAACATGCTGCATGGAATCCACTGCATTCAATCGGGATGCTTTGGGCCATGCTGCATAAAATCCACTGCTTTCAAACCTGCTGCATGGAATCCACTGCATTCAATCATGCTGCATAAAATCCACTGCATTCAATATGGTTCCATTTCTTCACGCTGCATGGAATCCACTGCATTCATTCTCGCTGCATGGAATCATCTGCATTCAATCGGGATGCATTTGTCCACGCTGCATGGAGTACACTGCATTCAATAACAATGCATGGAATCCACTGCATTCAATCGGGATGCTTTGAGCGATGCTGCATAAAATCCACTGCATTCAATCGAGATGCATTGGGCCTCGCTGCATGGACTCCACTGCATACAATCGGGATCCATTGCACCACAATGCATGGAATCCTCTGCATTCAATGATGCTGCATGGAATCCACTTCGTTCAATCGGGATGCTTTGGGCCATGCTGCATAACATCCACTGCATTCAATCACCCTGCATGGAGTCCATTGCATTCAATACGGATGCATTTTACCACGCTGCATGGAGTACACTGCATTCAATCTCGCTGCATGGAATCCACTGCATTCCATCGGGATGCTTTGGGCCATGCTGCATAAAACGCACTTCATTCAATCTGGATGCATTGGGCCTCGCTGCATGGACTCCACTGCATACAATCGGGATCCTTTGCGCCACAATGCATGGAATCCTCTTCATTCAATGACGCTGCATGGAATCCACTGCATTCAATCGGGATGCTTTGGGCCATGCTGCATAAAATCAACTGCATTCAATCATGATGCATGGAATCCACTGCATTCAATCATGCTGCATAAAATCCACTACATTCAATGGGTTCCATTTCTTCACACTGCATAGACTCCACTGCATTCAATCGGGATGCATTTGAACACGCTGCATGGAGCACACTGAATTCAATCACAAGGAATGGAATCCACACATTCAATCGAGATGCTTTGGGCCATGCTGCATAAAATCCACTGCATTCAATCGGGATACATTGGGCCATGCTGCATAAAATGCACTGCATTCCATCATGCTGCATGGAATCCACTGCATTCAATAGGGTTCCATTTCTTCACACTGCATGGAATCAACTGAATTCTAACACAATGCATGGAGTTCACTGCATTCAATAGGGATGCATTTACCACGCTGCATGGAGTAATCTAAATTCAATCACAATGCATGGAATCCACTGCATTCAATCGGGATGCTTTGGGCCTCGCTGCATCGACTCCACTGCATACAATCGGGATCCATTGCGCCACAATGCATGGAATCCTCTGCATTCAATGACGCTGCATGGAATCCACTGCATTCAATCGGGATGCTTTGGGCCATGCTGCATAAAACACACTGCATTAAATCACGCTGCATGGAATCCACTGCATTCAATCATGCTGCATAAAATCCACTGCATTCAATATGGTTCCATTTCTTCACGCTGCATGGAATCCACTGCATTCAATCTCGCTTCATGGAATCATCTGCATTCAATCGGGATGCATTTGTCCACGCT
The DNA here is from genome assembly GCF_054392235.1 of Sus scrofa. Lineage (NCBI taxonomy): Eukaryota > Metazoa > Chordata > Mammalia > Artiodactyla > Suidae > Sus > Sus scrofa. Next base: position 5,709,440 of record NC_139399.1, read on the forward strand.
GCATGGCGTAAACTGCATTCAATCACAATGCATGGAATCCACTGCATTCAATCATGCTGCATAAAATCCACTACATTCAATGGGTTCCATTTCTTCACACTGCATAGACTCCACTGCATTCAATCGGGATGCATTTGAATACGCTGCATGGAGCACACTGAATTCAATCACAATGAATGGAATCCACACATTCAATCGAGATGCTTTGTGCGATGCTGCATAAAATCCACTGCATTCAATCGAGATGCATTGGGCCTCGCTGCATGGACTCCACTGCATACAATCGGGATCCATTGCGCCACAATGCATGGAATCCTCTACATTCAATGACGCTGCATGGAATCCACTTCGTTCAATCGGGATGCTTTTGGCCATGCTGCATAAAATCCACTGCATTCAAACATGCTGCATGGAATCCACTGCATTCAATCATGCTGCATAAAATCCACTGCATTCAATAGGGTTCCATTTTTCACGGTGCATCGACTCCACTGCATACAATAGGGATCCATTGCGCCACAATGCATGGAATCCTCTGCATTCAATGACGCTGCATGGAATCCACTGCATTCAATTGGGATGCTTTGGGCCATGCTGCATTACATCCACTGCGTTCAATCACGCTGCATGGAATCCACTGCATTCAATCATGCTGCATAAAATCCACTGCATTCAATAGGGTTCCATTTCTTCACGCTGCATGGAATCCAGTGCATTCAATCTCGCTACATAGAATCCACTGCATTCAATCGGGATGCATTTGACCACGCTGCATGGAGTACACTGCATTCAATCACAATGCATGGAATCCACTGCATTCAATCGGGATGTTTTGGGCGATGCTGCATAAAATCCACTGCATTCAATCGGGATGCATTGGGCCTCGCTGCATGGACTCCACTGCATACAATCGGGATCCATTGCGCCACAATGCATGGAATCCTCTGCATTCAATGACGCTGCATGGAATCCACTGAATTCAATCACCCGGCATGGAGTCCATTGCATTCAATACGGATGCATTTTACCACGCTGCATGGAGTACACTGCATTCAATCACAATGCATGGAATCCACTGCATTCCATCGGGATGCTTTTGGCCATGCTGCATAACACGCACTGCATTCAATCTGGATGCATTGGGCCTCACTGCATGGAATCCACCGTATACAATCGGGATTCGTTGCACCACAATGCATGGAATCCTCTTCATTCAATGACGCTGCATGGAAACCACTGCATTCAATCGGGATGCTTAGGGCCATGCTGCATAAAATCCACTGCATTCAAACATGCTGCATGGAATCCACTGCATTCAATCGGGATGCTTTGGGCCATGCTGCATAAAATCCACTGCTTTCAAACCTGCTGCATGGAATCCACTGCATTCAATCATGCTGCATAAAATCCACTGCATTCAATATGGTTCCATTTCTTCACACTGCATGGAATCCACTGCATTCATTCTCGCTGCATGGAATCATCTGCATTCAATCGGGATGCATTTGTCCACGCTGCATGGAGTACACTGCATTCAATAACAATGCATGGAATCCACTGCATTCAATCGGGATGCTTTGAGCGATGCTGCATAAAATCCACTGCATTCAATCGAGATGCATTGGGCCTCGCTGCATGGACTCCACTGCATACAATCGGGATCCATTGCACCACAATGCATGGAATCCTCTTCATTCAATGACGCTGCATGGAATCCACTGCATTCAATCGGGATGCTTTGGGCCATGCTGCATAAAATCAACTGCATTCAATCATGATGCATGGAATCCTCTGCATTCAATCATGCTGCATAATATCCACTACATTCAATGGGTTCCATTTCTTCACACTGCATAGACTCCACTGCATTCAATCGGGATGCATTTGAACACGCTGCATGGAGCACACTGAATTCAATCACAATGAATTGAATCCACACATTCAATCGAGATGCTTTGGGCCATGCTGCATAAAATCCACTGCATTCAATCGGGATGCATTGGGTGATGCTGCATAAAATGCACTGCATTCCATCATGCTGCATGGAATCCACTGCATTCAATAGGGTTCCATTTCTTCACGCTGCATGGAATCAACTGAATTCTAACACAATGCATGGAGTTCACTGCATTCAATAGGGATGCATTTTACCACGCTGCATGGAGTAATCTGAATTCAATCACAATGCATGGAATCCACTGCATTCAATCGGGATGCTTTGGGCCTCGCTGCATCGACTCCACTGCATACAATCGGGATCCATTGCGCCACAATGCATGGAATCCTCTGCATTCAATGACGCTGCATGGAATCCACTGCATTCAATCGGGATGCTTTGGGCCATGCTGCATAAAATCCACTGCATTCTATCGGGATGCATTGGACCTCGCTGCATCGATTCCACTGCATACAATCATGATTCATTGCACCACATTGCATGGATTCTTCTGCATTTAATGAGGCTGCATGGAATCCACTGCATTCAATCATGCTGCATAAAATCCACTACATTGAATAGGGTTCCATTTCTTCACGCTGCATGGAATCAACTGAATTCTAACACGCTGCATGGAGTCCACTGCATTAATAGGGATGCATTTTACCACGCTGCATGGAATACACTGCAGTCAATCACAATGCATGGAATCCACTGCATTCAATCATGATGGTTTGGGCCTCGCTGCATCGACTCCACTGCATACAATCGGGATCCATTGCACCAGAATGCATGGAATCCTCTAACTTCAATGATGCTGCATGTAATCCACTGCATTCAATCGGGATGATTTGGGCCATGCTGCATAAAATCCACTGCATTCCATCATGCTGCATAAAATCCACTGCATTCAATAGGGTTCCATTTCCTCACGCTGCATGCAATCAACTGAATCCTAACACAATGCATGGAGTCCACTGCATTCAATATGGATGGATTTTACCAGGCTATATGGAGTAAACTGAATTCACTCACAATGCATGCAATCCACTGCATTCAATCGGGATGCTTTGGGCCTCGCTGCATCGACTCCACTGCATACAATCGTGATCCATTGCGCCACAATGCATGGAATCCTCTGCATTCAATGACGCTGCATGGAATCCACTGCATTCAATTGGGATGCTTTGGGCCATGCTGCATTACATCCACTGCGTTCAATCACGCTGCATGGAATCCACTGAATTCAATCACCCGGCATGGAGTCCATTGCATTCAATACGGATGCATTTTACCACGCTGCATGGAGTACACTGCATTCAATCACAATGCATGGAATCCACTGCATTCCATCGGGATGCTTTTGGCCATGCTGCATAACACGCACTGCATTCAATCTGGATGCATTGGGCCTCACTGCATGGAATCCACCGTATACAATCGGGATCCGTTGCACCACAATGCATGGAATCCTCTTCATTCAATGACGCTGCATGGAAACCACTGCATTCAATCGGGATGCTTTGGGCCATGCTGCATAAACTCCACTGCATTCAAACATGCTGCATGGAATCCACTGCATTCAATCGGGATGCTTTGGGCCATGCTGCATAAAATCCACTGCATTCAAACATGCTGCATGGAATCCACTGCATTCAATCATGCTGCATAAAATCCACTGCATTCAATATGGTTCCATTTCTTCACGCTGCATGGAATCCACTGCATTCATTCTCGCTGCATGGAATCATCTGCATTCAATCGGGATGCATTTGTCCACGCTGCATGGAGTACACTGCATTCAATAACAATGCATGGAATCCACTGCATTCCATCGGGATGCTTTGAGCGATGCTGCATAAAATCCACTGCATTCAATCGAGATGCATTGGGCCTCGCTGCATGGACTCCACTGCATACAATCGGGATGCTTTGGGCCATGCTGCATAAAATCCACTGCTTTCAAACATGCTGCATGGAATCCTCTGCATTCAATCGGGATGCATTTTACCATGCTGCATGGAATAAATTGCATTTAATCCCAATGCATGGAATCAACTGCATTCAATCGGGATGCTTTTGCCATGCTGCATAACACGCAATGCATTCAATCTGGATGCATTGGGCCTCGCTGCATGGACTCCACCGTATACAATCTGGATCTGTTGCACCACAATGCATGGAATCCTCTTCATTCAATGACGCTGCATGGAATCCACTGCATTCAATCGGGATGCTTTGGGCCATGCTGCATAAAATCCACTGCATTCAAACATGCTGCATAGAATCCACTGCATTCAATCATGCTGCATAAAATCCACTGCATTCAATAGGGTTCCATTTTTCACGGTGCATGGAGTCCACTGCATTCAATCACGCTGCATGGAGCCCACTGCATTCAATCGGTATGATTTGAGCCATGCTGCATGTAATCCACTGCATTCAATCGGGATGCCTTGGGCCATGCTGCATAAAATCCACTGCTTTCAAACATGCTGCATGGAATCCACTGCATTCAATCATGCTGCATAAAATCCACTGCATTCAATATGGTTCCATGTCTTCACGCTGCATGGAATCCACTGCATTCATTCTCGCTGCATGGAATCCTCTGCATTCAATCGGGATGCATTTGTCCACGCTGCATGGAGTACACTGCATTCAATAACAATGCATGGAATCCACTGCATTCAATCAGGATGCTTTGAGCGATGCTGCATAAAATCCACTGCATTCAATCGAGATGCATTGGGCCTCGCTGCATGGACTCAACTGCATACAATCGGGATCCATTGCGCCACAATGCATGGAATCCTCTGCATTCAATGACGCTGCATGGAATCCTCTTCGTTCAATCGGGATGCTTTGGGCCATGCTGCAAAACATCCACTGCATTCGATCACCCTGCATGGAGTCCATTGCATTCAATACGGATGCATTTTACCACGCTGCATGGAGTACACTGCATTCAATCTCGCTGCATGGAATCCACTGCATTCCATCGGGATGCTTTGGGCCATGCTGCATAAAACGCACTGCATTCAATCGGGATGCATTGGGCCTCGCTGCATGGAATCCACTGCATTCAATCGGGATGCTTTGGGCCATGCTGCATAAAATCCACTGCATTCAATCATGATGCATGGAATCCACTGCATTCAATCATGCTGCATAAAATCCACTACATTCAATGGGTTCCATTTCTTCACACTGCATAGACTCCACTGCATTCAATCGGGATGCATTTGAACACGCTGCATGGAGCACACTGAATTCAATCACAATGAATGGAATCCACACATTCAATCGAGATGCTTTGGGCCATGCTGCATAAAATCCACTGCATTCAATCGGGATGCATTGGGCCATGCTGCATAAAATGCACTGCATTCCATCATGCTGCATGGAATCCACTGCATTCAATAGGGTTCCATTTCTTCACGCTGCATGGAATCAACTGAATTCTAACACAATGCATGGAGTTCACTGCATTCACTAAGGATGCATTTTACCACGCTGCATGGAGTAATCTGAATTCAATCACAATGCATGGAATCCACTGCATTCAATCGGGATGCTTTGGGCCTCGCTGCATCGACTCCACTGCATACAATCGGGATCCATTGCGCCACAATGCATGGAATCCTCTGCATTCAATGACGCTGCATGGAATCCACTGCATTCAATCGGGATGCTTTGGGCCATGCTGCATAAAATCCACTGCTTTCAAACATGCTGCATGGAATCCACTGCATTCAATCATGCTGCATAAAATCCACTGCATTCAATATGGTTCCATTTCTTCACGCTGCATGGAATCTACTGCATTCAATCTCGCTTCATGGAATCCTCTGCATTCAATCGGGATGCATTTGACCACGCTGCATGGAGTACACTGCATTCAATCACAATTCATGGAATCCACTGCATTCCATCGGGATGCCTTGGGCGATGCTGCATAAAATCCACTGCATTCAATAAGATGCATTGGGCCTCGCTGCATGGACTCCACTGCATACAATCGGGATCAATTGCGCCACAATGCATGGAATCCTCTGCATTCAATGACGCTGCATAAAATCCACTTCGTTCAATCGGGATGCTTTGGGCCATGCTGCATAAAATCCACTGCATTCAAACATGCTGCATGGAATCCACTGCATTAAATCATGCTGCAAAAAATCCACTGCATTCAATAGGGTTCCATTTTTCACGGTGCATGGAATCCAATGCATTCAATCACGCTGCATGGAGTCCACTGCATTCAATCTGTATGATTTGAGCCAAGCTACATGTAATCCACTGCATTCAATCGGGATGCTTTGGGCCATGCTGCATAAAATCCACTGCATTCAAACATGCTGCATGGAATCCACTGCATTCAATCATGCTGCATAAAATCCACTGCATTCAATATGGTTCCATTTCTTCACGCTGCATGGAATCCACTGCATTCAATCAGGATGCATTTGAACACGCTGCATGGAGCACACTGAATTCAATCACAATGAATGGAATCAACACATTAAATCGAGATGCTTTGTGCGATACTGCATAAAATCCACTGCATTCAATCGAGATGCATTGGGCCTCGCTGCATGGACTCCACTGCATACAATCGGGATCCATTGCGCCACAATGCATGGAATCCTCTGCATTCAATGACGCTGCATGGAATCCACTTCGTTCAATCGGGATGCTTTTGGCCATGCTGCATAAAATCCACTGCATTCAAACATGCTGCATGGAATCCACTGCATTAAATCATGCTGCATAAAATCCACTGCATTCAATAGGGTTCCAATTTTCACAGTGCATAGAATCCACTGCATTCAATCACGCTGCATGGAGTCCACTGCATTCAATCGGTATGATTTGAGCCATGCTGCATGTAATCCACTGCATTCAATCGGGATGCTTTGGGCCATGCTGCATAAAATCCACTGCTTTCAAACATGCTGCATGGAATCCACTGCATTCAATCTCGCTTCATGGAATCCTCTGCATTCAATCGGGATGCATTTTACCACGCTGCATGGAATAAATTGCATTTAATCCCAATGCATGGAATCAACTGCATTCAATCGGGATGCTTTTGCCATGCTGCATAACACGCAATGCATTCAATCTGGATGCATTGGGCCTCGCTGCATGGACTCCACCGTATACAATCTGGATCTGTTGCACCACAATGCATGGAATCCTCTTCATTCAATGACGCTGCATGGAATACACTGCATTCAATCGGGATGCTTTGGGCCATGCTGCATAAAATCCACTGCATTCAAACATGCTGCATGGAATCCACTGCATTAAATCATGCTGCATAAAATCCACTGCATTCAATAGGGTTCCATTTTTCACGGTGCATGGAATCCACTGCATTCAATCACGCTGCATGGAGCCCACTGCATTCAATCGGTATGATTTGAGCCATGCTGCATGTAATCCACTGCATTCAATCGGGATGCTTTGGGCCATGCTGCATAAAATCCACTGCTTTCAAACATGCTGCATGGAATCCACTGCATTCAATCATGCTGCATAACATCCACTGCATTCAATATGGTTCCATGTCTTCACGCTGCATGGAATCCTCTGCATTCAATCGGGATGCATTTGTCCACGCTGCATGGAGTACACTGCATTCAATAACAATGCATGGAATCCACTGCATTCAATCATGCTGCATAAAATCCACTGCATTCAATATGGTTCCATTCATTCTCGCTGCATGGAATCCTCTGCATTCAATCGGGATGCATTTGTCCACGCTGCATGGAGTACACTGCATTCAATAACAATGCATGGAATCCACTGCATTCAATCGGGATGCTTTGAGCGATGCTGCATAAAATCCACTGCATTCAATCGAGATGCATTGGGCCTCGCTGCATGGACTCCACTGCATACAATCGGGATCCATTGCGCCACAATGCATGGAATCCTCTGCATTCAATGACGCTGCATGGAATCCTCTTCGTTCAATCGGGATGCTTTGGGCCATGCTGCATAACATCCACTGCATTCGATCACCCTGCATGGAGTCCATTGCATTCAATACGGATGCATTTTACCACGCTGCATGGAGTACACTGCATTCAATCTCGCTGCATGGAATCCACTGCATTCCATCGGGATGCTTTGGGCCATGCTGCATAAAACGCACTGCATTCAATCGGGATGCATTGGGCCTCGCTGCATGGAATCCACTGCATTCAATCGGGATGCTTTGGGCCATGCTGCATAAAATCCACTGCATTCAATCATGATGCATGGAATCCACTGCATTCAATCATGCTGCATAAAATCCACTACATTCAATGGGTTCCATTTCTTCACACTGCATAGACTCCACTGCATTCAATCGGGATGCATTTGAACACGCTGCATGGAGCACACTGAATTCAATCACAATGAATGGAATCCACACATTCAATCGAGATGCTTTGGGCCATGCTGCATAAAATCCACTGCATTCAATCGGGATGCATTGGGCCATGCTGCATAAAATGCACTGCATTCCATCATGCTGCATGGAATCCACTGCATTCAATAGGGTTCCATTTCTTCACGCTGCATGGAATCAACTGAATTCTAACACAATGCATGGAGTTCACTGCATTCACTAGGGATGCATTTTACCACGCTGCATGGAGTAATCTGCATTCAATCACAATGCATGGAATCCACTGCATTCAATCGGGATGCTTTGGGCCTCGCTGCATCGACTCCACTGCATACAATCGGGATCCATTGCGCCACAATGCATGGAATCCTCTGCATTCAATGACGCTGCATGGAATCCACTGCATTCAATCGGGATGCTTTGGGCCATGCTGCATAAAATCCACTGCTTTCAAACATGCTGCATGGAATCCACTGCATTCAATCATGCTGCATAAAATCCACTGCATTCAATATGGTTCCATTACTTCACGCTGCATGGAATCCACTGCATTCAATCTCGCTTCATGGAATCCTCTGCATTCAATCGGGATGCATTTGACCACGCTGCATGGAGTACACTGCATTCAATCACAATGCATGGAATCCACTGCATTCCATCTGGATGCCTTGGGCGATGCTGCATAAAATCCACTGCATTCAATAAGATGCATTGGGCCTCGCTGCATGGACTCCACTGCATACAATCGGGATCCATTGCGCTAAAATGCACTGAATAATCTGCATTCAATGACGCTGCATGGAATCCACTGCATTCAATCGGGATGCTTTGGGCCATGCTGCATAAAATCCACTGCATTCAAACATGCTGCATGGAATCCACTGCATTAAATCATGCTGCAAAAAATCCACTGCATTCAATAGGGTTCCATTTTTCACGGTGCATGGAATCCACTGCATTCAATCACGCTGCATGGAGTCCACTGCATTCAATCTGTATGATTTGAGCCAAGCTGAATGTAATCCACTGCATTCAATCGGGATGCTTTGGGCCATGCTGCATAAAATCCACTGCATTCAAACATGCTGCATGGAATCCACTGCATTCAATCATGCTGCATAAAATCCACTGCATTCAATATGGTTCCATTTCTTCACGCTGCATGGAATCCACTGCATTCATTCTCGCTGCATGGAATCTTCTGCATTCAATCGGGATGCATTTGTCCACGCTGCATGGAGTACACTGCATTCAATGACGCTGCATGGAATCCACTGCATTCAATCGGGAGGCTTTGGGACATGCTGCATAAAATTCACTGCATTCTATCGGGATGCATTGGACCTCGCTGCATCGACCCCACTGCATACAATCGGGATCCTTGGCGCCACAATGCATGGAATCCTCTTCATTCAATGACGCTGCATGGAATCCACTGCATTCAATCGGGATGCTTTGGGCCATGCTGCATAAAATCAACTGCATTCAATCATGATGCATGGAATCCACTTCATTCAATCATGCTGCATAAAATCCACTACATTCAATGGGTTCCATTTCTTCACACTGCATAGACTCCACTGCATTCTATCGGGATGCATTTGAACACGCTGAATGGAGCACACTGAATTCAATCACAATGAATGGAATCCACACATTCAATCGAGATCCTTTGGGCCATGCTGCATAAAATCCACTGCATTCAATCGGGATGCATTGGGCCATGCTGCATAAACTGCACTGCATTCCATCATGCTGCATGGAATCCACTGCATTCAATAGGGTTCCATTTCTTCACGCTGCATGGAATCAACTGAATTCTAACACAATGCATGGAGTTCACTTCATTCAATACGGATGCATTTTACCACGCTGCATGGAGTAATCTGAATTCAATCACAATGCATCGACTCCACTGCATACAATCGGGATCCATTGCGCCACAATGCATGGAATCCTCTGCATTCAATGACGCGGCAAGGAATCCACTGCATTCAGTCTGGATGCTTTGGGCCAAGCTGCATAAAATCCACTGCATTCAATCATGCTGCATAAAATCCACTGCATTCAATAGGGTTCCATTTCTTCACGCTGCATGGAATCCACTGCATTTAATCATGTTGCATGGAGTCCACTGCATTCAATCGGGATGCATTTTACCACACTGCATGGAGTACACTGCATTCAATCTCGCTGCATGGAATCCACTGCATTCAATCGGGAGTCTTTGGGACATGCTGCATAAAATCCACTGCATTCTATCGGGATGCATTGGACCTCGCTGCATCGACCCAACTGCATACAATCGGGATCATTTGCGCCACAATGCATGGAATCCTCTGCATTCTTTGGCGCTGCATGGAATCCACTGCATTCAATCGGGATGCTTTGGGCCATGCTGCATAAAATCAACTGCATTCAATCATGATGCATGGAATCCACTGCATTCAATCATGCTGCATAAAATCCACTACATTCAATGGGTTCCATTTCTTCACACTGCATAGACTCCACTGCATTCAATCGGGATGCATTTGAACACGGTGCATGGAGCACACTGAATTAAATCACAATGAATGGAATCCACACATTCAATCGAGATGCTTTGGGCCATGCTGCATAAAATCCACTGCATTCAATCGGGATGCATTGGGCCATGCTGCATAAAATGCACTGCATTCCATCATGCTGCATGGAATCCACTGCATTCAATAGGGTTCCATTTCTTCACGCTGCATGGAATCAACTGAATTCTAACACAATGCATGGAGTTCACTTCATTCAATACGGATGCATTATACCACGCTGCATGGAGTAATCTGAATTCAATCACAATGCATGGAATCCACTGCATTCAATCGGGATGCTTTGGGCCTCACAGCATCGACTCCAATGCATACAATTGGGATCCATTGCGCCACAATGCATGGAATCCTCTGCATTCAATGACGCTGCAAAGACTCCACTGCATTCAATCGGGATGTATTTGACCACGCTGCCTGGAGTACACTGAATTCAATCACAATGAATGGAATCCACACATTCAATCGAGATTATTTGGGCCATGCTGCATAAAATCCACTGCATTCAATAGGGTTCCATTGCTCCACGCTTTATAGAATACACTGCATTCAATCTCGCTGCATGGAATCCACTGCATTCAATAGGGATGCATTTGACCACGCTGCATGGAGTACACTGCATTCAATCACAATGCATGGAATCCACTGCATTCAATCGTGATGATTTGGGCGATGCTGCATAAAATCCACTGCATTCAATCGAGATGCATTGGGCCTCGCTGCATGGACTCCACTGCATACAATCGGGATCCATTGCGCCACAATGCATGGAATCCTCTGCATTCAATGATGCTGCATGGAATCAACTGCATTCAATCGGGATGCTTTGGGCCATGCTGCATAAAACATACTGCATTCAATCACGCTGCATGGAATCCACTGCATTCAATCATGCTGCATAAAATCCACTGCATTCAATAGGGTTCCATTTCTTCACACTTTATAGAATACACTGCATTCAATCTCGCTGCATGGAATCCACTGCATTCAATCGGGATGCATTTGACCACGCTGCATGGTGTACACTGCATTCAATCACAATTCATGGAATCCGCTGCATTCAATCGGGATGCATTGGGCCATGCTGCATAAAACGCACTTCATTCAATCTGGATGAATTGCGCCTCGCTGCATGGACTCCACTGCATACAATCGGGATCCATTGCGCCACAATGCATGGAATCCTCTGCATTCAATGACGCTGCATGGAATCCACTGCATTCAATCGGGATGCTTTGGGCCATGCTGCATGTAATCCACTGCATTCCACCATGCTGCATGGAATCCACTGCATTCAATCATGCTGCATAAAATCCACTGCATTCAATAGGGTTCCATTTCTTCACGCTGCATAGAATCCACTGCATTCAACCACGCTGCATGCAATCCACTGCATGCAATCGGGATGCATTTTACCACGCTGCATGGATTACACTGCATTCAATCACAATGCATTTAATCCACTGCATTCAATAGGGATGCTTTGGGCCATGCTGCATAAATACCACTGCATTCAATCGGGATGCACTGGGCCTCGTTGCATCGACTCCACTGCATACAATCGGTATCCATTGTGCCACAATGCATGGAATCCTCTCCATTCAATGACGCGGCAAGGAATCCACTGCATTGAGTCTGGATGCTTTGGGCCAAGCTGCATAAAATCCACTGCATTCAATCATGCTGCATAAAATCCACTGCATTCAATAGGGTTCCATTTCTTCATGCTGCATGGAATCCACTGCATTTAATTATGTTGCATGGAGTCCACTGCATTCAATCGGGATGCATTTTACCACACTGAATGGAGAACACTGCATTCAATGACGCTGCATGGAATCCACTGCATTCAATCGGGAGGCCTTGGGACATGCTGCATATAATTCACTGCATTCTATCGGGATGCATTGGACCTCGCTGCATCGACCCCACTGCATACAATCGGGATCCATTGCGCCACAATGCATGGAATCCTCTGCATTCAATGACGCTGCAGGGAATCCACTGAATTCAATCACCCGGCATGGAGTCCATTGCATTCAATACGGATGCATTTTACCATGCTGCATGGAGTACACTGCATTCAATCACAATGCATGGAATCAACTGCATTCAATCGGGATGCTTTTGGCCATGCTGCATAACACGCACTGCATTCAATCTGGATGCATTGGGCCTCGCTGCATGGACTCCACCGTATACAATCTGGATCCGTGCACCAAAATGCATGGAATCCTCTGCATTCAATGACGCTGCATGGAATCCACTGCATTCAATCGGGATGCTTTGGGACATGCTGCATAAAATCCACTGCATTCAAACATGCTGCATGGAATCCACTGCATTAAATCATGCTGCATAAAATCCACTGCATTCAATAGGGTTGCATTTTTCACGGTGCATGGAATCCAATGCATTCAATCACGCTGCATGGAGTCCACTGCATTCAATCGGTATGATTTGAGCCATGCTGCATGTAATCCACTGCATTCAATCGGGATGCTTTGAGCCATGCTGCATAAAATCCACTGCTTTCAAACATGCTGAATGGAATCCACTGCATTCAATCATGCTGCATAAAATCCACTGCATTCAATATGGTTCCATTTCTTCACGCTGCATGGAATCCTCTGCATTCAATCGGGATGCATTTGACCACGCTGCATGTAGTACACTGCATTCAATCACAATGCATGGAATCCACTGCATTCAATCGTGATGCTTTGGGCGATGCTGCATAAAATCCACTGCATTCAATCGAGATGCATTGGGCCTCGCTGCATGGACTCCACTGCATACAATCGGGATTCATTGCGCCACAATGCATGGAATCCTCTGCATTCAATGACGCTGCATGGAATCCACTGCATTCAATCGGGATGCTTTGGGCCATGCTGCATAACATCTACTGCATTCAATCACCCTGCATGGAGTCCATTGCATTCAATACGGATGCATTTTACCACGCTGCATGGAGTACACTGCATTCAATCTCGCTGCATGGAATCCACTGCATTCCATCGGGATGCTTTGGGCCATGCTGCATAAAACGCACTGCATTCAATCTGGATGCATTGGGCCTCGCTGCATGGACTCCACTGCATACAATCGGGATCCTTTGCGCCACAATGCATGGAATCCTCTTCATTCAATGACGCTACATGGAATCCACTGCATTCAATCGGGATGCTTTGGGCCATGCTGCATAAAATCAACTGCATTCAATCATGATGCATGGAATTCACTGCATTCAATCATGCTGCATATAATCCACTACATACAATGGGTTCCATTTCTTCACACTGCCTAGACTCCACTGCATTCAATCGGGATGCATTTGAACACGCTGCATGGAGCACACTGAATTCAATCACAATGAATGGAATCCACATATTCAATAGAGATGCTTTGGGCCATGCTGCATAACATCCACTGCATTCAATCGGGATGCATTGGGTGATGCTGCATAAAATGCACTGCATTCCATCATGCTGCATGGAATCCACTGCATTCAATAGGGTTCCATTTCTTCACGCTGCATGGAATCAACTGAATTCTAACACAATGCATGGAGTTCACTTCATTCAATACGGATGCATTTTACCACGCTGCATGGAGTAATCTGAATTCAATCACAATGCATGGAATCCACTGCATTCAATCGGGATGCTTTGGGCCTCGCTGCATCGACTCCACTGCATACAATCGGGATCCATTGCGCCACAATGCATGGAATCCTCTGCATTCAATGACGCTGCATGGAATCCACTGCATTCAATCGGGATGCTTTGGGCCATGCTGCATAAAATCCACTGCTTTCAAATATGCTGCATGGAATCCACTGCATTCAATCATGCTGCATAAAATCCACTGCATTCAATATGGTTCCATTTCTTCACGCTGCATGGAATCCACTGCATTCAATCTCGCTTCATGGAATCATCTGATTTCAATAGGGATGCATTTGACCACGCTGCATGGAGTACACTGCATTCAATCACAATGCATGCAATCCACTGCATTCAATCGGGATGATTTGGGCCATGCTGCGTAACATCCACTGCATTCAATCACCCTGCATGGAGTCCATTGCATTCAATACGGATGCATTTTACCACGCTGCATGGAGTACACTGCATTCAATCTCGCTGCATGGAATCCACTGCATTCCATCGGGATGCTTTGGGCCATGCTGCATAAAACGCACTGCATTCAATCTGGATGCATTGGGCCTCGCTGCATGGACTCCACTGCATACAATCGGGATCCTTTGCGCCACAATGCATGGAATCCTCTTCATTCAATGACGCTGCATGGAATCCACTGCATTCAATCGGGATGCTTTGGGCCATGCTGCATAAAATCAACTGCATTCAATCATGATGCATGGAATCCACTGCATTCAATCATGCTGCATAATATCCACTACATTCAATGGGTTCCATTTCTTCACACTGCATAGACTCCACTGCATTCAATCGGGATGCATTTGAACACGCTGCATGGAGTACACTGAATTAAATCACAATGAATGGAATCCACACATTCAATCGAGATGCTTTGGGCCATGCTGCATAAAATCCACTGCATTCAATCGGGATGCATTGGGTGATGCTGCATAAAATCCACTGCATTCCATCATGCTGCATAAAATCCACTTCATTCAATAGGGTTCCATTTCTTCACGCTGCATGGAATCAACTGAATTCTAACACAATGCAAGGAGTTCACTGCATTCAATAGGGATGCATTTTACCACGCTGCATGGAGTAATCTGCATTCAATCACAATGCATGGAATCCACTGCATTTAATCGGGATGCTTTGGGCCATGCTGCATAAAATCCACTGCATTCAATCACGCTGCATGGAATCCACTGCATTCAATCATGCTGCATAAAATCCACTGCATTCAATAGGGATCCATTACTTCAGGCTTCATAGAATCCACTGCATTCAATCTCGCTGCATGGAATCCACTGCATTCAATCGGGATGCATTTGACCACGCTGCATGGTGTACACTGCATTCAATCACAATTCATGGAATCCACTGCATTCAATCGGGATGCTTTGGGCCATGCTGCATAAAGCGCACTTCATTCAATCTGGTTGAATTGCGCCTCGCTGCATGGACTCCACTGCATAAAATCGGGATCCATTGCGCCACAATGCATGGAATCCTCTGCATTCAATGACGCTGCATGGAATCCACTGCATTCAATCGGGATGCTTTGGGCCATGCTGCATGTAATCCACTGCATTCAATCACGCTGCATGGAATCCACTGCATTCAATCATGTTGCATAAAATCCACTGCATTCAATAGGGTTCCATTACTTCACGCTTCATAGAATCCACTGCATTCAATCTCGCTGCATGGAATCCACTGCATTCAATCGGGATGCATTTGACCACGCTGCATGGTGTACACTGCATTCAATCACAATTCATGGAATCCACTGCATTCAATCGGGATGCTTTGGGCCATGCTGCATAAAACGCACTTCATTCAATCTGGTTGAATTGCGCCTCGCTGCATGGACTCCACTGCATAAAATCGGGATCCATTGCGCCACAATGCATGGAATCCTCTGCATTCAATGACGCTGCATGGAATCCACTGCATTCAATCGGGATGCTTTGGGCCATGCTGCATGTAATCCACTGCATTCAATCATGCTGCATGGAATCCACTGCATTCAATCATGCTGCATAAAATCCACTGCATTCAAGCACGCTGCATGCAATCCACTGCATGCAATCGGGATGCATTTTACCACGCTGCATGGATTACACTGCATTCAATCACAATGCATTTAATCCACTGCATTCAATAGGGATGCTTTGGGCCAGGCTGCATAAATACCACTGCATTCAATCGGGATGCACTGGGCCTTGTTGCATCGACTCCACTGCATACAATCGGTATCCATTGTGCCACAATGCATGGAATCCTCTGCATTCAAGGACGCGGCAAGGAATCCACTGCATTCAGTCTGGATGCTTTGGGCCAAGCTGCATGAAATCCACTGCATTCAATCATGCTGCATAAAATCCACTGCATTCAATAGGGTTTCATTTCTTCACGCTGCATGGAATCCACTACATTTAATCATGTTGCATGGAGTCCACTGCATTCAATCGGGATGCATTTTACCACACTGCATGGATTACACTGCTTTCAATGACGCTGCATGGAATCCACTGCATTCAATCGGGATGCTTTGGGCCATGCTGCATAGCATCCACTGCATTCAATCATGCTGCATAAAATCCACTGCATTCAATAGGGTTCCATTTCTTCACAATGCATGGAATCAACTGAATTCTAACACAATGCATGGAGTCCACTGCATTCAATAGGGATGCATTATACCACGCTGCATGGAGTAAACTGAATTCAATCACAATGCATGGAATTCACTGCATTCAATCGGGATGCTTTGGGCCATGCTGCAAAAATCCACTGCATTCCATCATGCTGCATAAAATCCACTGCATTCAATATGGTTCCATTTCTTCACGCTGCATGGAATCCACTGCATTCAATCACGCTACATGGAATCCACTGCATTCAATCGGGATGCTTTGAGCGATGCTGCATAAAATCCACTGCATTCAATCGAGATGCATTGCGCCTCGCTGCATGGACTCCACTGCATACAATTGGGATCCATTGCACCACAATGCATGGAATCCTCTGCATTCAATGACGCTGCATGGAATCCACTGCATTCATTCGGGATGCTTTGGGCCATGCTGCATAACATCCACTGCATTCAATCACCCTGCATGGAGTCCATTGCATTCAATACGGATGCATTTTACCACGCTGCATGGAGTACACTGCATTCAATCACAATGCTTGGAATCCACTGAATTCAATCGGGATGCTTTTGGCCATGCTG
This sequence comes from Sus scrofa, assembly GCF_054392235.1. NCBI lineage: Eukaryota > Metazoa > Chordata > Mammalia > Artiodactyla > Suidae > Sus > Sus scrofa. Next base: position 5,727,276 of record NC_139399.1, read on the forward strand.
CATAAAAGGCACTGCATTCAATCTGGATGCACTGGGCCTCGCTGCATGGACTCCACTGCATACAATCGGGATCCGTTGCACCACAATGTATGGAATCCTCTTCATTCATTGACGCTGCATGGAAACCACTGCATTCAATCGGGATGCTTTGGGCCATGCTGCATAAAATCCACTGCATTCAAACATGCTGCATAGAATCCACTGCATTCAATCATGCTGCATAGAATCCACTGCATTCAATATGGTTCCATTTTTCACAGTGCATGGAATCCACTGCATTCAATCACGCTGCATGGAGTCCACTGCATTCAATCGGTATGATTTGGGCCATGCTGCATGTAATCCACTGCATTCAATTGGGATGCTTTGGGCCATGCTGCATAAAATCCACAGCTTTCAATCACGCTGCATGTAATCCACTGCATTCAATCATGCTGCATAAAATCCACTGCATTCAATATGGTTCCATTTCTTCACGCTGCATGGAATCAACTGCATTCAATCTCGCTGCATGGAATCCTCTGCATTCAATCGGGATGAATTTTACCACGCTGCATGGAGTACACTGCATTCACTCACAATGCATGGAATTCACTACATTCAATCGGGATGCTTTGGGCCATGCTGCATAAATACCACTGCATTCAATCGGGATGCTTTGGGCCAGGCTGCATAACATCCACTGCATTCAATCACCCTGAATGGAGTCCAATGCATTCAATCGGGATGCATGTTACCACGCTGCATGGAGTACACTGCATTCAATCTCGCTGCAAGGAATCCACTGCATTCAATCGGGATGCTTTGGGACATGCTGCATAAAATCCACTGCATTCTATCGGGATGCATTGGACCTCGCTGCATCGATTCAACGGCATACAATCGGGATCCATTGCGCCACAATGCAAGGATTCCTCTGCATTCAATGACGCTGCATGTAATCCACTGCATTCAATCGGGATGCTTTGGGCCATGCTGCATAAAATCCACAGCATTCCATCATGCTGCATAAAATCCACTGCATTCAATAGGGTTCCATTTCTTCACGCTGCATGGAATCAACTGAATTCTGACACAATGCATGGAGTCCACTGCATTCAATAGGGATGCATTTTACCACGGTGCATGGAGTAAACTGAATTCAATCACAATGCATGGAATCCACTGCATTCAATCGGGATGCTTTGGGCCTCGCTGCATCGACTCCACTGCATACAATCGGGATCCATTGCGCCACAATGCATGGAATCCTCTGCATTCAATGATGCTGCATGGAATCCACTGCATTCAATCGGGATGCTTTGGGCCATGCTGCATAAAATCCACTGCCTTCAATCACGCTGCATGGAATCCACTGCATTCAATCATGCTGCATAAAATCCACTACATTCAATAGGGTTCCATTTCTTCACGCTGCATGGAATCCACTGCATTCACCCTCGCTGCATGGGATCCACTGCATTCAACCGGGGTGCATTTGACCACGCTGCATGGAGTACACTGCATTCAATCACAATGCATGGAATACACTGCATTCAATCGGGATGCTTTGGGCCATGCTGCATAAAACGCACTTCATTCAATCTGGATGCATTGCGCCTCGCTGCATGGACTCCACTGCATACAATCGGGATCCATTGCGCTAAAATGCATTGAATAATCTGCATTCAATGACGCTGCATGGAATCCACTGCATTCAATCGGGATGCTTTGGGCCATGCTGCATAAAATCCACTGCATTCAATCATGCTGCATGGAATCCACTGCATTCAATCATGCTGCATAAAATCCACTGCATTCAATAGGGTTCCATTTCTTCACGCTGCATGGAATCAACTGAATTCTAACACAATGCATGGAATCCACTGCATTCAATACGGATGCATTTTACCACGCTGCATGGAGTAAACTGAATTCAATCACAATGCATGGAATCCACTGCATTCAATCGGGATGCTTTGGGTGATGCTGCATAAAATCCATTGCATTCAATCGGGATGCATTGGGCCTCGCTGCATGGACTCCACTGCATACAATCGGGATCCATTGCGCCACAATGCATGGAATCCTCGGCATTCAATGACGCTGCATGGAATCCACTTCGTTCAATCGGGATGCTTTGGGCCATGATGCATAACATCCACTGCATTCCATCTTGCTGCATAAATCCACTGCATTCAATAGAGTTCCATTTCTTCACGCTGCATGGAATCAACTGAATTCTACCACAATTCATGGAGTCCACTGCATTCAATAGGGATGCATTTTACCACGCTGCATGGAGTACACTGCATTCAATCTCGCTGCATGGAATCCACTGCATTCAAACGTGATGCTTTGGGACATGCTGCATAAAACGCACTGCATTCGATCTGGATGCATTGGGCCTCGCTGCATGGACTCCACTGCATACAATCGGGATCCTTTGCGCCACAATGCATGGAATCCTCTTCATTCAATGACGCTGCATGGAATCCACTGCATTCAATCGGGATGCTTTGGGCCATGCTGCATAAAATCAACTGCATTCAATCATGATGCATGGAATCCACTGCATTCAATCATGCTGCATAAAATCCACTACATTCAATGGGTTCCATTTCTTCACGCTGCATAGACTCCACTGCATTCAATCGGGATGCATTTGAACACGCTGCATGGAGCACACTGAATTCAATCACAATGAATGGAATCCACACATTCAATCGAGATGATTTGGGCCATGCTGCATAAAATCCACTGATTTCAATCGGGATGCATTGGGTGATGCTGCATGAAATCCACTATGTTCAAACATGCTGCATAGACTCCACTGCATTCAATCATGCTGCATATAATCCACTGCATTCAATATGGTTCCATTTTTCACGGTGCATGGTATCCACTGCATTCAATCACGCTGCATGGAGTCCTCTGCATTCAATCGGTATGATTTGGGCCATGCTGCATGTAATCCACTGCATTCAATTGGGATGCTTTGGGCCATGCGGCATAAAATCCACTGCTTTCAATCACGCTGCATGTAATCCACTGCATTCAATCATGCTGCATAAAATCCACTGCATTCAATATGGTTCCATTTCTTCACGATGCATGGAATCAACTGCATTCAATCTTGCTGCATGGAATCCTCTGCATTCAATCGGGATGAATTTTACCACGCTGCATGGAGTACACTGCATTCACTCACAATGCATGGAATTCACTACATTCAATCGGGATGCTTTGGGCCTCGCTGCATATAATCCACTTCATTCAATAGGGATGCATTGGGCCTCACTGCATGGACTCCACTGCATGCAATCGGGATCCATTGCGCCACAATGCAAGGATTCCTCTGCATTCAATGACGCTGCATGTAATCCACTGCATTCAATCGGGATGCTTTGGGCCATGCTGCATAAAATCCACAGCATTCCATCATGCTGCATAAAATCCACTGCATTAAATAGGGATGCATTTTACCACGGTGCATGGAGTAAACTGAATTCAATCACAATGCATGGAATCCACTGCATTCAATCGGGATGCTTTGGGCCTCGCTGCATCGACTCCACTGCATACAATCGGGATCCATTGCGCCAAAATGCATGGAATCTTCTGCATTCAATGATGCTGCATGGAATCCACTGCATTCAATCGGGATGCTTTGGGCCTCGCTGCATTGACTCCACTGCATTCAATCACGCTTCATGGAATCCACTGCATTCAATCATGCTGCATAAAATCCACTGCATTCAATAGGGTTCCATTTCTTCACGCTGCATGGAATCCACTGCATTCACTCTCGCTGCATGGGATCCACTGCATTCAACCGGGATGCATTTGACCACGCTGCATGGAGTACACTGCATTCAATCACAATGCATGGAATATACTGCATTCAATCGGGGTGCATTGGGCCATGCTGCATAAAACGCACTTCATTCAATCTGGATGCATTGCGCCACGCTGCATGGACTCCACTGCATACAATCGGGATCCATTGCGCTAAAATGCATTGAATAATCTGCATTCAATGACGCTGCATGGAATCCACTGCATTCAATCGGGATGCTTTGGGCCATGCTGCATAACATCCACTGCATTCAATCATGCTGCATGGAATCCACTGCATTCAATCATGCTGCATAAACTCCACTGCATTCAATAGGGTTCCATTTCTTCACGCTGCATGGAATCAACTGAATTCTAACACAATGCATGGAGTCCACTGCATTCAATACGGATGCATTTTACCACGCTGCATGGAGTACACTGCATTCAATCACAATGCATGGAATCCACTTCATTCAATCGGGATGCTTTGGGTGATGCTGCATAAAATCCATTGCACTCAATCGAGATGCATTGGGCCTCGCTGCATGGACTCCACTGCATACAATTGGGATCCATTGCGCCACAATGCATGGAATCCTCGGCATTCAATGACGCTGCATGGAATCCACTGCATTCAATCGGGATGCTCTGGGCCATGCTGCATAACATCCACTGCATTCCATCTTGCTGCATAAATCCACTGCATTCAATAGAGTTCCATTTCTTCACGCTGCATGGAATCAACTGAATTCTACCACAATTCATGGAGTCCACTGCATTCAATAGGTATGCATTTTAACACGCTGCATGGAGTACACTGCATTCAATCTCGCTGCATGGAATCCACTGCATTCAAACGTGATGCTTTGGGCCATGCTGCATAAAACGCACTGCATTCAATCTGGATGCATTGGGCCTCGCTGCATGGACTCCACTGCATACAATCAGGATCCTTTGTACCACAATGCATGGAATCCTCTGCATTCAATGACGCTGCATGGAATCCACTGCATTCAATCGGTATGCTTTGGGCCATGCTGCATAGCATCCACTGCATTCAATCATGCTGCATAAAATCCACTGCATTCTATAGGGTTCCTTTTCTTCACACTGCATGGAATCAACTGAATTCTAACACAATGCATGGAGTCCACTGCATTCAATAGGGATGCATTATACCACGCTGCATGGAGTAAACTGAATTCAATCACAATACATGTAATTCACTGCATTCAATCGGGATGCTTTGGGCTATGCTGCATAAATTCCACTGCATTCCATCATGCTGCATAAAATCCACTGCATTCAATAGGGTTCCATTTCTTCACGCTGAATGGAATCAACTGAATTCTAGCACAATGCATGGAGCCCACTGCATTCAATAGGGATGCATTTTACCAGGCTGCATGGAGTAAACTGAATTCAATCACAATGCATGGAATCCACTGCATTCAATCGGGATGCTTTGGGCCTCGCTGCATCGACTCCACTGCATACAATCGGGATCCATTGCGCCACAATGCATGGAATCCTCTGCATTCAATGACGCTGCATGGAGTCCACTGCATTCAATCGGGATGCATTTGGCCATGCTGCATAAAACCCACTTCATTCAATCGGGATGCATTGGGCCTCACTGTATGGACTCCACTGCATACAATCGGGATCCATTGCGCTAAAATGCATTGAATAATCTGCATTCAATGACGCTGCATGGAATCCACTGCATTCAATCGGTATGCTTTGGGCCATGCTGCATAAAATCCACTGCATTCAATCATGCTGCATAAAATCCACTGCATTCAATAGGGTTCCATTTCTTCACAATGCATGGAATCAACTGAATTCTAACACAATGCATGGAGTCCACTGCATTCAATAGGGATGCATTATACCACGCTGCATGGAGTAAACTGAATTCAATCACAATGCATGGAATTCACTGCATTCAATCGGGATGCTTTGGGCCATGCTGCAAAAATCCACTGCATTCCATCATGCTGCATAAAATCCACTGCATTCAATATGGTTCCATTTCTTCACGCTGCATGGAATCCACTGCATTCAATCACGCTACATGGAATCCACTGCATTCAATCGGGATGCTTTGAGCGATGCTGCATAAAATCCACTGCATTCAATCGAGATGCATTGCGCCTCGCTGCATGGACTCCACTGCATACAATTGGGATCCATTGCACCACAATGCATGGAATCCTCTGCATTCAATGACGCTGCATGGAATCCACTGCATTCATTCGGGATGCTTTGGGCCATGCTGCATAACATCCACTGCATTCAATCACCCTGCATGGAGTCCATTGCATTCAATACGGATGCATTTTACCACGCTGCATGGAGTACACTGCATTCAATCACAATGCTTGGAATCCACTGAATTCAATCGGGATGCTTTTGGCCATGCTGCATAAAAGGCACTGCATTCAATCTGGATGCACTGGGCCTCGCTGCATGGACTCCACTGCATACAATCGGGATCCGTTGCACCACAATGTATGGAATCCTCTTCATTCATTGACGCTGCATGGAAACCACTGCATTCAATCGGGATGCTTTGGGCCATGCTGCATAAAATCCACTGCATTCAAACATGCTGCATAGAATCCACTGCATTCAATCATGCTGCATAGAATCCACTGCATTCAATATGGTTCCATTTTTCACAGTGCATGGAATCCACTGCATTCAATCACGCTGCATGGAGTCCACTGCATTCAATCGGTATGATTTGGGCCATGCTGCATGTAATCCACTGCATTCAATTGGGATGCTTTGGGCCATGCTGCATAAAATCCACAGCTTTCAATCACGCTGCATGTAATCCACTGCATTCAATCATGCTGCATAAAATCCACTGCATTCAATATGGTTCCATTTCTTCACGCTGCATGGAATCAACTGCATTCAATCTCGCTGCATGGAATCCTCTGCATTCAATCGGGATGAATTTTACCACGCTGCATGGAGTACACTGCATTCACTCACAATGCATGGAATTCACTACATTCAATCGGGATGCTTTGGGCCATGCTGCATAAATACCACTGCATTCAATCGGGATGCTTTGGGCCAGGCTGCATAACATCCACTGCATTCAATCACCCTGAATGGAGTCCAATGCATTCAATCGGGATGCATGTTACCACGCTGCATGGAGTACACTGCATTCAATCTCGCTGCAAGGAATCCACTGCATTCAATCGGGATGCTTTGGGACATGCTGCATAAAATCCACTGCATTCTATCGGGATGCATTGGACCTCGCTGCATCGATTCAACGGCATACAATCGGGATCCATTGCGCCACAATGCAAGGATTCCTCTGCATTCAATGACGCTGCATGTAATCCACTGCATTCAATCGGGATGCTTTGGGCCATGCTGCATAAAATCCACAGCATTCCATCATGCTGCATAAAATCCACTGCATTCAATAGGGTTCCATTTCTTCACGCTGCATGGAATCAACTGAATTCTGACACAATGCATGGAGTCCACTGCATTCAATAGGGATGCATTTTACCACGGTGCATGGAGTAAACTGAATTCAATCACAATGAATGGAATCCACACATTCAATCGAGATGATTTGGGCCATGCTGCATAAAATCCACTGATTTCAATCGGGATGCATTGGGTGATGCTGCATGAAATCCACTGCATTCAAACATGCTGCATAGACTCCACTGCATTCAATCATGCTGCATATAATCCACTGCATTCAATATGGTTCCATTTTTCACGGTGCATGGTATCCACTGCATTCAATCACGCTGCATGGAGTCCTCTGCATTCAATCGGTATGATTTGGGCCATGCTGCATGTAATCCACTGCATTCAATTGGGATGCTTTGGGCCATGCGGCATAAAATCCACTGCTTTCAATCACGCTGCATGTAATCCACTGCATTCAATCATGCTGCATAAAATCCACTGCATTCAATATGGTTCCATTTCTTCACGATGCATGGAATCAACTGCATTCAATCTTGCTGCATGGAATCCTCTGCATTCAATCGGGATGAATTTTACCACGCTGCATGGAGTACACTGCATTCACTCACAATGCATGGAATTCACTACATTCAATCGGGATGCTTTGGGCCTCGCTGCATATAATCCACTTCATTCAATAGGGATGCATTGGGCCTCACTGCATGGACTCCACTGCATGCAATCGGGATCCATTGCGCCACAATGCAAGGATTCCTCTGCATTCAATGACGCTGCATGTAATCCACTGCATTCAATCGGGATGCTTTGGGCCATGCTGCATAAAATCCACAGCATTCCATCATGCTGCATAAAATCCACTGCATTAAATAGGGATGCATTTTACCACGGTGCATGGAGTAAACTGAATTCAATCACAATGCATGGAATCCACTGCATTCAATCGGGATGCTTTGGGCCTCGCTGCATCGACTCCACTGCATACAATCGGGATCCATTGCGCCAAAATGCATGGAATCTTCTGCATTCAATGATGCTGCATGGAATCCACTGCATTCAATCGGGATGCTTTGGGCCTCGCTGCATTGACTCCACTGCATTCAATCACGCTTCATGGAATCCACTGCATTCAATCATGCTGCATAAAATCCACTGCATTCAATAGGGTTCCATTTCTTCACGCTGCATGGAATCCACTGCATTCACTCTCGCTGCATGGGATCCACTGCATTCAACCGGGATGCATTTGACCACGCTGCATGGAGTACACTGCATTCAATCACAATGCATGGAATATACTGCATTCAATCGGGGTGCATTGGGCCATGCTGCATAAAACGCACTTCATTCAATCTGGATGCATTGCGCCACGCTGCATGGACTCCACTGCATACAATCGGGATCCATTGCGCTAAAATGCATTGAATAATCTGCATTCAATGACGCTGCATGGAATCCACTGCATTCAATCGGGATGCTTTGGGCCATGCTGCATAACATCCACTGCATTCAATCATGCTGCATGGAATCCACTGCATTCAATCATGCTGCATAAACTCCACTGCATTCAATAGGGTTCCATTTCTTCACGCTGCATGGAATTAACTGAATTCTAACACAATGCATGGAGTCCACTGCATTCAATACGGATGCATTTTACCACGCTGCATGGAGTACACTGCATTCAATCACAATGCATGGAATCCACTTCATTCAATCGGGATGCTTTGGGTGATGCTGCATAAAATCCATTGCACTCAATCGAGATGCATTGGGCCTCGCTGCATGGACTCCACTGCATACAATTGGGATCCATTGCGCCACAATGCATGGAATCCTCGGCATTCAATGACGCTGCATGGAATCCACTGCATTCAATCGGGATGCTCTGGGCCATGCTGCATAACATCCACTGCATTCCATCTTGCTGCATAAATCCACTGCATTCAATAGAGTTCCATTTCTTCACGCTGCATGGAATCAACTGAATTCTACCACAATTCATGGAGTCCACTGCATTCAATAGGTATGCATTTTAACACGCTGCATGGAGTACACTGCATTCAATCTCGCTGCATGGAATCCACTGCATTCAAACGTGATGCTTTGGGCCATGCTGCATAAAACGCACTGCATTCAATCTGGATGCATTGGGCCTCGCTGCATGGACTCCACTGCATACAATCAGGATCCTTTGTACCACAATGCATGGAATCCTCTGCATTCAATGACGCTGCATGGAATCCACTGCATTCAATCGGTATGCTTTGGGCCATGCTGCATAGCATCCACTGCATTCAATCATGCTGCATAAAATCCACTGCATTCTATAGGGTTCCTTTTCTTCACACTGCATGGAATCAACTGAATTCTAACACAATGCATGGAGTCCACTGCATTCAATAGGGATGCATTATACCACGCTGCATGGAGTAAACTGAATTCAATCACAATACTTGTAATTCACTGCATTCAATCGGGATGCTTTGGGCTATGCTGCATAAATTCCACTGCATTCCATCATGCTGCATAAAATCCACTGCATTCAATAGGGTTCCATTTCTTCACGCTGAATGGAATCAACTGAATTCTAGCACAATGCATGGAGCCCACTGCATTCAATAGGGATGCATTTTACCAGGCTGCATGGAGTAAACTGAATTCAATCACAATGCATGGAATCCACTGCATTCAATCGGGATGCTTTGGGCCTCGCTGCATCGACTCCACTGCATACAATCGGGATCCATTGCGCCACAATGCATGGAATCCTCTGCATTCAATGACGCTGCATGGAGTCCACTGCATTCAATCGGGATGCATTTGGCCATGCTGCATAAAACCCACTTCATTCAATCGGGATGCATTGGGCCTCACTGTATGGACTCCACTGCATACAATCGGGATCCATTGCGCTAAAATGCATTGAATAATCTGCATTCAATGACGCTGCATGGAATCCACTGCATTCAATCGGTATGCTTTGGGCCATGCTGCATAAAATCCACTGCATTCAATCATGCTGCATAAAATCCACTGCATTCAATAGGGTTCCATTTCTTCACAATGCATGGAATCAACTGAATTCTAACACAATGCATGGAGTCCACTGCATTCAATAGGGATGCATTATACCACGCTGCATGGAGTAAACTGAATTCAATCACAATGCATGGAATTCACTGCATTCAATCGGGATGCTTTGGGCCATGCTGCAAAAATCCACTGCATTCCATCATGCTGCATAAAATCCACTGCATTCAATATGGTTCCATTTCTTCACGCTGCATGGAATCCACTGCATTCAATCACGCTACATGGAATCCACTGCATTCAATCGGGATGCTTTGAGCGATGCTGCATAAAATCCACTGCATTCAATCGAGATGCATTGCGCCTCGCTGCATGGACTCCACTGCATACAATTGGGATCCATTGCACCACAATGCATGGAATCCTCTGCATTCAATGACGCTGCATGGAATCCACTGCATTCATTCGGGATGCTTTGGGCCATGCTGCATAACATCCACTGCATTCAATCACCCTGCATGGAGTCCATTGCATTCAATACGGATGCATTTTACCACGCTGCATGGAGTACACTGCATTCAATCACAATGCTTGGAATCCACTGAATTCAATCGGGATGCTTTTGGCCATGCTGCATAAAAGGCACTGCATTCAATCTGGATGCACTGGGCCTCGCTGCATGGACTCCACTGCATACAATCGGGATCCGTTTCACCACAATGTATGGAATCCTCTTCATTCATTGACGCTGCATGGAAACCACTGCATTCAATCGGGATGCTTTGGGCCATGCTGCATAAAATCCACTGCATTCAAACATGCTGCATAGAATCCACTGCATTCAATCATGCTGCATAGAATCCACTGCATTCAATATGGTTCCATTTTTCACAGTTCATGGAATCCACTGCATTCAATCACGCTGCATGGAGTCCACTGCATTCAATCGGTATGATTTGGGCCATGCTGCATGTAATCCACTGCATTCAATTGGGATGCTTTGGGCCATGCTGCATAAAATCCACAGCTTTCAATCACGCTGCATGTAATCCACTGCATTCAATCATGCTGCATAAAATCCACTGCATTCAATATGGTTCCATTTCTTCACGCTGCATGGAATCAACTGCATTCAATCTCGCTGCATGGAATCCTCTGCATTCAATCGGGATGAATTTTACCACGCTGCATGGAGTACACTGCATTCACTCACAATGCATGGAATTCACTACATTCAATCGGGATGCTTTGGGCCATGCTGCATAAATACCACTGCATTCAATCGGGATGCTTTGGGCCAGGCTGCATAACATCCACTGCATTCAATCACCCTGAATGGAGTCCAATGCATTCAATCGGGATGCATGTTACCACGCTGCATGGAGTACACTGCATTCAATCTCGCTGCAAGGAATCCACTGCATTCAATCGGGATGCTTTGGGACATGCTGCATAAAATCCACTGCATTCTATCGGGATGCATTGGACCTCGCTGCATCGATTCAACGGCATACAATCGGGATCCATTGCGACACAATGCAAGGATTCCTCTGCATTCAATGACGCTGCATGTAATCCACTGCATTCAATCGGGATGCTTTGGGCCATGCTGCATAAAATCCACAGCATTCCATCATGCTGCATAAAATCCACTGCATTCAATAGGGTTCCATTTCTTCACGCTGCATGGAATCAACTGAATTCTGACACAATGCATGGAGTCCACTGCATTCAATAGGGATGCATTTTACCACGGTGCATGGAGTAAACTGAATTCAATCACAATGCATGGAATCCACTGCATTCAATCGGGATGCTTTGGGCCTCGCTGCATCGACTCCACTGCATACAATCGGGATCCATTGCGCCACAATGCATGGAATCCTCTGCATTCAATGATGCTGCATGGAATCCACTGCATTCAATCGGGATGCTTTGGGCCATGCTGCATAAAATCCACTGCCTTCAATCACGCTGCATGGAATCCACTGCATTCAATCATGCTGCATAAAATCCACTGCATTCAATATGGTTCCATTTCTTCACGCTGCATGGAATCAACTGCATTCAATCTCGCAGCATGGAATCCTCTGCATTCAATCGGGATGAATTTTACCACGCTGCATGGAGTACACTGCATTCACTCACAATGCATGGAATTCACTACATTCAATCGGGATGCTTTGGGCCATGCTGCATAAATACCACTGCATTCAATCGGGATGCTTTGGGCCAGGCTGCATAACATCCACTGCATTCAATCACCCTGAATGGAGTCCAATGCATTCAATCGGGATGCATGTTACCACGCTGCATGGAGTACACTGCATTCAATCTCGCTGCAAGGAATCCACTGCATTCAATCGGGATGCTTTGGGACATGCTGCATAAAATCCACTGCATTCTATCGGGATGCATTGGACCTCGCTGCATCGATTCAACGGCATACAATCGGGATCCATTGCGCCACAATGCAAGGATTCCTCTGCATTCAATGACGCTGCATGTAATCCACTGCATTCAATCGGGATGCTTTGGGCCATGCTGCATAAAATCCACAGCATTCCATCATGCTGCATAAAATCCACTGCATTCAATAGGGTTCCATTTCTTCACGCTGCATGGAATCAACTGAATTCTGACACAATGCATGGAGTCCACTGCATTCAATAGGGATGCATTTTACCACGGTGCATGGAGTAAACTGAATTCAATCACAATGCATGGAATCCACTGCATTCAATCGGGATGCTTTGGGCCTCGCTGCATCGACTCCACTGCATACAATCGGGATCCATTGCGCCACAATGCATGGAATCCTCTGCATTCAATGATGCTGCATGGAATCCACTGCATTCAATCGGGATGCTTTGGGCCATGCTGCATAAAATCCACTGCCTTCAATCACGCTGCATGGAATCCACTGCATTCAATCATGCTGCATAAAATCCACTACATTCAATAGGGTTCCATTTCTTCACGCTGCATGGAATCCACTGCATTCACCCTCGCTGCATGGGATCCACTGCATTCAACCGGGATGCATTTGACCACGCTGCATGGAGTACACTGCATTCAATCTCAATGCATGGAATACACTGCATTCAATCGGGATGCTTTGGGCCATGCTGCATAAAACGCACTTCATTCAATCTGGATGCATTGCGCCTCGCTGCATGGACTCCACTGCATACAATCGGGATCCATTGCGCTAAAATGCATTGAATAATCTGCATTCAATGACGCTGCATGGAATCCACTGCATTCAATCGGGATGCTTTGGGCCATGCTGCATAAACTCCACTGCATTCAATCGGGATGCATGGAATCCACTGCATTCAATCATGCTGCATAAAATCCACTGCATTCAATAGGGTTCCATTTCTTCACGCTGCATGGAATCAACTGAATTCTAACACAATGCATGGAATCCACTGCATTCAATACGGATGCATTTTACCACGCTGCATGGAGTAAACTGAATTCAATCACAATGCATGGAATCCACTGCATTCAATCGGGATGCTTTGGGTGATGCTGCATAAAATCCATTGCATTCAATCGGGATGCATTGGGCCTCGCTGCATGGACTCCACTGCATACAATCGGGATCCATTGCGCCACAATGCATGGAATCCTCGGCATTCAATGACGCTGCATGGAATCCACTTCGTTCAATCGGGATGCTTTGGGCCATGATGCATAACATCCACTGCATTCCATCTTGCTGCATAAATCCACTGCATTCAATAGAGTTCCATTTCTTCACGCTGCATGGAATCAACTGAATTCTACCACAATTCATGGAGTCCACTGCATTCAATAGGGATGCATTTTACCACGCTGCATGGAGTACACTGCATTCAATCTCGCTGCATGGAATCCACTGCATTCAAACGTGATGCTTTGGGACATGCTGCATAAAACGCACTGCATTCGATCTGGATGCATTGGGCCTCGCTGCATGGACTCCACTGCATACAATCGGGATCCTTTGCGCCACAATGCATGGAATCCTCTTCATTCAATGACGCTGCATGGAATCCACTGCATTCAATCGGGATGCTTTGGGCCATGCTGCATAAAATCAACTGCATTCAATCATGATGCATGGAATCCACTGCATTCAATCATGCTGCATAAAATCCACTACATTCAATGGGTTCCATTTCTTCACGCTGCATAGACTCCACTGCATTCAATCGGGATGCATTTGAACACGCTGCATGGAGCACACTGAATTCAATCACAATGAATGGAATCCACACATTCAATCGAGATGATTTGGGCCATGCTGCATAAAATCCACTGATTTCAATCGGGATGCATTGGGTGATGCTGCATGAAATCCACTGCATTCAAACATGCTGCATAGACTCCACTGCATTCAATCATGCTGCATATAATCCACTGCATTCAATATGGTTCCATTTTTCACGGTGCATGGTATCCACTGCATTCAATCACGCTGCATGGAGTCCTCTGCATTCAATCGGTATGATTTGGGCCATGCTGCATGTAATCCACTGCATTCAATTGGGATGCTTTGGGCCATGCGGCATAAAATCCACTGCTTTCAATCACGCTGCATGTAATCCACTGCATTCAATCATGCTGCATAAAATCCACTGCATTCAATATGGTTCCATTTCTTCACGATGCATGGAATCAACTGCATTCAATCTTGCTGCATGGAATCCTCTGCATTCAATCGGGATGAATTTTACCACGCTGCATGGAGTACACTGCATTCACTCACAATGCATGGAATTCACTACATTCAATCGGGATGCTTTGGGCCTCGCTGCATATAATCCACTTCATTCAATAGGGATGCATTGGGCCTCACTGCATGGACTCCACTGCATGCAATCGGGATCCATTGCGCCACAATGCAAGGATTCCTCTGCATTCAATGACGCTGCATGTAATCCACTGCATTCAATCGGGATGCTTTGGGCCATGCTGCATAAAATCCACAGCATTCCATCATGCTGCATAAAATCCACTGCATTAAATAGGGATGCATTTTACCACGGTGCATGGAGTAAACTGAATTCAATCACAATGCATGGAATCCACTGCATTCAATCGGGATGCTTTGGGCCTCGCTGCATCGACTCCACTGCATACAATCGGGATCCATTGCGCCAAAATGCATGGAATCTTCTGCATTCAATGATGCTGCATGGAATCCACTGCATTCAATCGGGATGCTTTGGGCCTCGCTGCATTGACTCCACTGCATTCAATCACGCTTCATGGAATCCACTGCATTCAATCATGCTGCATAAAATCCACTGCATTCAATAGGGTTCCATTTCTTCACGCTGCATGGAATCCACTGCATTCACTCTCGCTGCATGGGATCCACTGCATTCAACCGGGATGCATTTGACCACGCTGCATGGAGTACACTGCATTCAATCACAATGCATGGAATATACTGCATTCAATCGGGGTGCATTGGGCCATGCTGCATAAAACGCACTTCATTCAATCTGGATGCATTGCGCCACGCTGCATGGACTCCACTGCATACAATCGGGATCCATTGCGCTAAAATGCATTGAATAATCTGCATTCAATGACGCTGCATGGAATCCACTGCATTCAATCGGGATGCTTTGGGCCATGCTGCATAACATCCACTGCATTCAATCATGCTGCATGGAATCCACTGCATTCAATCATGCTGCATAAACTCCACTGCATTCAATAGGGTTCCATTTCTTCACGCTGCATGGAATCAACTGAATTCTAACACAATGCATGGAGTCCACTGCATTCAATACGGATGCATTTTACCACGCTGCATGGAGTACACTGCATTCAATCACAATGCATGGAATCCACTTCATTCAATCGGGATGCTTTGGGTGATGCTGCATAAAATCCATTGCACTCAATCGAGATGCATTGGGCCTCGCTGCATGGACTCCACTGCATACAATTGGGATCCATTGCGCCACAATGCATGGAATCCTCGGCATTCAATGACGCTGCATGGAATCCACTGCATTCAATCGGGATGCTCTGGGCCATGCTGCATAACATCCACTGCATTCCATCTTGCTGCATAAATCCACTGCATTCAATAGAGTTCCATTTCTTCACGCTGCATGGAATCAACTGAATTCTACCACAATTCATGGAGTCCACTGCATTCAATAGGTATGCATTTTAACACGCTGCATGGAGTACACTGCATTCAATCTCGCTGCATGGAATCCACTGCATTCAAACGTGATGCTTTGGGCCATGCTGCATAAAACGCACTGCATTCAATCTGGATGCATTGGGCCTCGCTGCATGGACTCCACTGCATACAATCAGGATCCTTTGTACCACAATGCATGGAATCCTCTGCATTCAATGACGCTGCATGGAATCCACTGCATTCAATCGGGATGTTTGGGCCATGCTGCATAACATCCAGTGCTTTCAATCACCCTCCATATAATCCACTGCATTCAATAGGGTTCCATTTCTTCACGCTGCATGGAATCCACTGCATTCACTCTCGCTGCATGGAATCCACTGCATTCAACCGGGATGCATTTGACCACGCTGCATGGAGTACACTGCATTCAATCACAATGCATGGAATATACTGCATTCAATCGGGGTGCATTGGGCCATGCTGCATAAAACGCACTTCATTCAATCTGGATGCATTGCGATTCGCTGCATGGAATCCACTGCATACAATCGGGATCCATTGCGCTAAATTGCATTGAAAAATCTGCATTCAATGACGCTGCATGGAATCCACTGCATTCAATCGGGATGCTTTGGGCCATGCTGCATAACATTCACTGCATTCAATCATGCTGCATGGAATCCACTGCATTCAATCATGCTGCATAAAATCCACTGCATTCAATAGGGTTCCATGTCTTCATGCTGCATAGAATCCACTGCATTCAACCACGCTGCATGGAATCCAGTGCATTCAATCGGGATGCATTTTACCACGCTGCATGGATTATACTGCATTCAATCACAATGCATGTAATCCACTGCATTCAATCAGGATGCTTTTGGCCATGCTGCATAAAACCCACTGCATTCAATCATGCTGCATAAAATCCACTGCATTCAATATGGTTCTATTTCTTCATGCTGCATGGAATCCACTGCATTTATTCATGCTGCATAGAATCCACTGCTTTCAATCGGGATGCATTTTACAACGTTGCATGGAGTACACTGCATTCAATGACGCTGCATGGAATCCACTGCATTCAATCGGGATGCTTTGTGCCAGGCTGCATAAAATCCACTGCATTATATCGGGATGCATTGGACCTCGCTGCATCGACCCCAATGCATACAATCGGGATCCATTGCGCCACAATGCATGGAATCCTCTGCATTCAATGACGCTGCATGGAATCCACTGCATTCAATCGGGATGCTTTCGGCCATGCTGCATAAAATCCACTGCATTCAATCACGCTGCATTGAATCCACTGCATTCAATCATGCTGCATATAATCCACTGCATTCAATAGAGATCCATTTCTTCAAGCTGCATGGAATCCACTGCATTCAATCTCGCTGCATGGACTCCACTGCATACAATCGGGATCCATTGCGCCACAATGCATGGAATCCTCTGCATTCAATGATGCTGCATGGAATCCACTGCATTCAATCGGGATGCATTTTACCTCGCTGCATGGAGTACACCGCATTCAATCACAATGCATGGAATATACTGCATTCAATCGGGATGCATTTGGCCATGCTGCATAAAACCCACTTCATTCTATCGGGATGCATTGGGCCTCACTGCATGGACTCCACTGCATGCAATCGGGATCCATTGCGCTAAAATGCATTGAATAATCTGCATTCAATGACGCTGCATGGAATCCACTGCATTCAATCGGTATGCTTTGGGCCATGCTGCATAGCATCCACTGCATTCAATCATGCTGCATAAAATCCACTGCATTCTATAGGGTTCCTTTTCTTCACACTGCATGGAATCAACTGAATTCTAACACAATGCATGGAGTCCACTGCATTCAATAGGGATGCATTATACCACGCTGCATGGAGTAAACTGAATTCAATCACAATACATGTAATTCACTGCATTCAATCGGGATGCTTTGGGCTATGCTGCATAAAATCCACTGCATTCCATCATGCTGCATAAAATCCACTGCATTCAATAGGGTTCCATTTCTTCACGCTGAATGGAATCAATTGAATTCTAGCACAATGCATGGAGCACACTGCATTCAATAGGGATGCATTTTACCAGGCTGCATGGAGTAAACTGCATTCAATCACAATGCATGGAATCCACTGCATTCAATCGGGATGCTTTGGGCCTCGCTGCATCGACTCCACTGCATACAATCGGGATCCATTGCGCCACAATGGATGGAATCCTCTGCATTCAATGACGCTACATGGAATCCACTGCATTCAATCGGGATGCTTTGGGCCATGCTGCATAAACTCCACTGCTTTCAAACATGCTGCATGGAATCCACTGCATTCAATCATGCTGCATAAAATCCACTGCATTCAATATGGTTCCATTACTTCACGCTGCTTGGAATCCACTGCATTCAATCACGATACATGGAATCCACTGCATTCAATCGGGATGCTTTGAGCGATGCTGCATGAAATCCACTGCATTCAATCGAGATGCATTGGGCCTCGCTGCATGGACTCCACTGCATACAATTGGGATCCATTGCACCACAATGCATGGAATCTTCTGCATTCAATGACGCTGCATGGAATCCACTGCATTCATTCGGGATGCTTTGAGCCATGCTGCATAACATCCACTGCATTCTATCACCCTGCATGGAGTCCATTGCATTCAATACGGATGCATTTTACCACGCTGCATGGAGTACACTGCATTCAATCACAATGCATGGAATCCACTGAATTCAATCGGGATGCTTTTGGCCATGCTGCCTAAAAGGCACTGCATTCAATCTGGATGCATTGGGCCTCGCTGCATGGACTCCACTGCATACAATCGGGATCCGTTGCACCACAATGCATGGAATCCTCTTCATTCATTGACGCTGCATGGAATCCACTGCATTCAATCGGGATGCTTTGGGCCATGCTGCATAAAATCCACTGCATTCAAACATGCTGCATAGAATCCACTGCATTCAATCATGCTGCATAAAATCCACTGCATTCAATACGGTACCATTTTTCACGGTGCATGGAATCCACTGCATTCAATCACGCTGCATGGAGTCCACTGCATTCAATCGGTATGATTTGGGCCATGCTGCATGTAATCCACTGCATTCAATTGGGATGCTTTGGGCCATGCTGCATAAAATCCACTGCTTTCAATCACGCTGCATGTAATACACTGCATTCAATCATGCTGCATAAAATCCACTGCATTCAATATGGTTCCATTTCTTCACGCTGCATGGAATCAACTGCATTCAATCTCGCTGCATGGAATCCTCTGCATTCAATCGGGATGAATTTTACCACGCTGCATGGAGTACACTGCATTCACTCACAATGCATGGAATTCACTACATTCAATCGGGATGCTTTGGGCGATGCTGCATATAATCCACTTCATTCAATCGGGATGCATTGGGCCTCCCTGCATGGACTCCACTGCATGCAAACGGGATCCATTGCGCAACAATGCATGGAATCCTCTGCATTCAGTGATAATGCATGGAATCCACTGCATTCAATCGGGATGCTTTGGGCCAGGCTGCATTACCTCCACTGCATTCAATCACCCTGAATGGAGTCCAATGCATTCAATCGGGATGCATGTTACCACGCTGCATGGAGTACACTGCATTCAATCTCGCTGCATGGAATCCACTGCATTCAATACGGATGCTTTGGGCCATGCTGCATAAAATCCACTGCATTCTATCGGGATGCATTGGACCTCGCTGCATCAATTCAACGGCATACAATCGGGATCCATTGCGCCACAATGCATGGAATCCTCTTCATTCAATGACGCTGCATGGAATCCACTGCATTCAATCGGGATGCTTTGGGCCATGCTGCATAAAATCAACTGCATTCAATCATGATGCATGGAATCCACTGCATTCAATCATGCTGCATAAAATCCACTACATTCAATGGGTTCCATTTCTTCACGCTGCATAGACTCCACTGCATTCAATCGGGATGCATTTGAACACGCTGCATGGAGCACACTGAATTCAATCACAATGAATGGAATCCACACATTCAATCGAGATGATTTGGGCCATGCTGCATAAAATCCACTGATTTCAATCGGGATGCATTGGGTGATGCTGCATGAAATCCACTGCATTCAAACATGCTGCATAGACTCCACTGCATTCAATCATGCTGCATATAATCCACTGCATTCAATATGGTTCCATTTTTCACGGTGCATGGTATCCACTGCATTCAATCACGCTGCATGGAGTCCTCTGCATTCAATCGGTATGATTTGGGCCATGCTGCATGTAATCCACTGCATTCAATTGGGATGCTTTGGGCCATGCGGCATAAAATCCACTGCTTTCAATCACGCTGCATGTAATCCACTGCATTCAATCATGCTGCATAAAATCCACTGCATTCAATATGGTTCCATTTCTTCACGATGCATGGAATCAACTGCATTCAATCTTGCTGCATGGAATCCTCTGCATTCAATCGGGATGAATTTTACCACGCTGCATGGAGTACACTGCATTCACTCACAATGCATGGAATTCACTACATTCAATCGGGATGCTTTGGGCCTCGCTGCATATAATCCACTTCATTCAATAGGGATGCATTGGGCCTCACTGCATGGACTCCACTGCATGCAATCGGGATCCATTGCGCCACAATGCAAGGATTCCTCTGCATTCAATGACGCTGCATGTAATCCACTGCATTCAATCGGGATGCTCTGGGCCATGCTGCATAAAATCCACAGCATTCCATCATGCTGCATAAAATCCACTGCATTAAATAGGGATGCATTTTACCACGGTGCATGGAGTAAACTGAGTTCAATCACAATGCATGGAATCCACTGCATTCAATCGGGATGCTTTGGGCCTCGCTGCATCGACTCCACTGCATACAATCGGGATCCATTGCGCCAAAATGCATGGAATCTTCTGCATTCAATGATGCTGCATGGAATCCACTGCATTCAATCGGGATGCTTTGGGCCTCGCTGCATTGACTCCACTGCATTCAATCACGCTTCATGGAATCCACTGCATTCAATCATGCTGCATAAAATCCACTGCATTCAATAGGGTTCCATTTCTTCACGCTGCATGGAATCCACTGCATTCACTCTCGCTGCATGGGATCCACTGCATTCAACCGGGATGCATTTGACCACGCTGCATGGAGTACACTGCATTCAATCACAATGCATGGAATATACTGCATTCAATCGGGGTGCATTGGGCCATGCTGCATAAAACGCACTTCATTCAATCTGGATGCATTGCGCCACGCTGCATGGACTCCACTGCATACAATCGGGATCCATTGCGCTAAAATGCATTGAATAATCTGCATTCAATGACGCTGCATGGAATCCACTGCATTCAATCGGGATGCTTTGGGCCATGCTGCATAACATCCACTGCATTCAATCATGCTGCATGGAATCCACTGCATTCAATCATGCTGCATAAACTCCACTGCATTCAATAGGGTTCCATTTCTTCACGCTGCATGGAATCAACTGAATTCTAACACAATGCATGGAGTCCACTGCATTCAATACGGATGCATTTTACCACGCTGCATGGAGTACACTGCATTCAATCACAAT
This sequence comes from Sus scrofa, assembly GCF_054392235.1. NCBI lineage: Eukaryota > Metazoa > Chordata > Mammalia > Artiodactyla > Suidae > Sus > Sus scrofa. The sequence goes on from NC_139399.1 coordinate 5,749,414, forward strand.
GCATGGAATCCACTTCATTCAATCGGGATGCTTTGGGTGATGCTGCATAAAATCCATTGCACTCAATCGAGATGCATTGGGCCTCGCTGCATGGACTCCACTGCATACAATTGGGATCCATTGCGCCACAATGCATGGAATCCTTGGCATTCAATGACGCTGCATGGAATCCACTGCATTCAATCGGGATGCTCTGGGCCATGCTGCATAACATCCACTGCATTCCATCTTGCTGCATAAATCCACTGCATTCAATAGAGTTCCATTTCTTCACGCTGCATGGAATCAACTGAATTCTACCACAATTCATGGAGTCCACTGCATTCAATAGGTATGCATTTTAACACGCTGCATGGAGTACACTGCATTCAATCTCGCTGCATGGAATCCACTGCATTCAAACGTGATGCTTTGGGCCATGCTGCATAAAACGCACTGCATTCAATCTGGATGCATTGGGCCTCGCTGCATGGACTCCACTGCATACAATCAGGATCCTTTGTACCACAATGCATGGAATCCTCTGCATTCAATGACGCTGCATGGAATCCACTGCATTCAATCGGGATGTTTGGGCCATGCTGCATAACATCCAGTGCTTTCAATCACCCTCCATATAATCCACTGCATTCAATAGGGTTCCATTTCTTCACGCTGCATGGAATCCACTGCATTCACTCTCGCTGCATGGAATCCACTGCATTCAACCGGGATGCATTTGACCACGCTGCATGGAGTACACTGCATTCAATCACAATGCATGGAATATACTGCATTCAATCGGGGTGCATTGGGCCATGCTGCATAAAACGCACTTCATTCAATCTGGATGCATTGCGATTCGCTGCATGGAATCCACTGCATACAATCGGGATCCATTGCGCTAAATTGCATTGAAAAATCTGCATTCAATGACGCTGCATGGAATCCACTGCATTCAATCGGGATGCTTTGGGCCATGCTGCATAACATTCACTGCATTCAATCATGCTGCATGGAATCCACTGCATTCAGTCATGCTGCATAAAATCCACTGCATTCAATAGGGTTCCATGTCTTCATGCTGCATAGAATCCACTGCATTCAACCACGCTGCATGGAATCCAGTGCATTCAATCGGGATGCATTTTACCACGCTGCATGGATTATACTGCATTCAATCACAATGCATGTAATCCACTGCATTCAATCAGGATGCTTTTGGCCATGCTGCATAAAACCCACTGCATTCAATCATGCTGCATAAAATCCACTGCATTCAATAGGGTTCTATTTCTTTATGCTGCATGGAATCCACTGCATTTATTCATGCTGCATAGAATCCACTGCTTTCAATCGGGATGCATTTTACAACGTTGCATGGAGTACACTGCATTCAATGACGCTGCATGGAATCCACTGCATTCAATCGGGATGCTTTGTGCCAGGCTGCATAAAATCCACTGCATTATATCGGGATGCATTGGACCTCGCTGCATCGACCCCAATGCATACAATCGGGATCCATTGCGCCACAATGCATGGAATCCTCTGCATTCAATGACGCTGCATGGAATCCACTGCATTCAATCGGGATGCTTTCGGCCATGCTGCATAAAATCCACTGCATTCAATCACGCTGCATTGAATCCACTGCATTCAATCATGCTGCATATAATCCACTGCATTCAATAGAGATCCATTTCTTCAAGCTGCATGGAATCCACTGCATTCAATCTCGCTGCATGGACTCCACTGCATACAATCGGGATCCATTGTGCCACAATGCATGGAATCCTCTGCATTCAATGATGCTGCATGGAATCCACTGCATTCAATCGGGATGCATTTTACCTCGCTGCATGGAGTACACCGCATTCAATCACAATGCATGGAATATACTGCATTCAATCGGGATGCATTTGGCCATGCTGCATAAAACCCACTTCATTCTATCGGGATGCATTGGGCCTCACTGCATGGACTCCACTGCATGCAATCGGGATCCATTGCGCTAAAATGCATTGAATAATCTGCATTCAATGACGCTGCATGGAATCCACTGCATTCAATCGGTATGCTTTGGGCCATGCTGCATAGCATCCACTGCATTCAATCATGCTGCATAAAATCCACTGCATTCTATAGGGTTCCTTTTCTTCACACTGCATGGAATCAACTGAATTCTAACACAATGCATGGAGTCCACTGCATTCAATAGGGATGCATTATACCACGCTGCATGGAGTAAACTGAATTCAATCACAATACATGTAATTCACTGCATTCAATCGGGATGCTTTGGGCTATGCTGCATAAAATCCACTGCATTCCATCATGCTGCATAAAATCCACTGCATTCAATAGGGTTCCATTTCTTCACGCTGAATGGAATCAATTGAATTCTAGCACAATGCATGGAGCACACTGCATTCAATAGGGATGCATTTTACCAGGCTGCATGGAGTAAACTGCATTCAATCACAATGCATGGAATCCACTGCATTCAATCGGGATGCTTTGGGCCTCGCTGCATCGACTCCACTGCATACAATCGGGATCCATTGCGCCACAATGGATGGAATACTCTGCATTCAATGACGCTGCATGGAATCCACTGCATTCAATCGGGATGCTTTGGGCCATGCTGCATAAAATCCACTGCTTTCAAACATGCTGCATGGAATCCACTGCATTCAATCATGCTGCATAAAATCCACTGCATTCAATATGGTTCCATTACTTCACGCTGCTTGGAATCCACTGCATTCAATCACGATACATGGAATCCACTGCATTCAATCGGGATGCTTTGAGCGATGCTGCATGAAATCCACTGCATTCAATCGAGATGCATTGGGCCTCGCTGCATGGACTCCACTGCATACAATTGGGATCCATTGCACCACAATGCATGGAATCTTCTGCATTCAATGACGCTGCATGGAATCCACTGCATTCATTCGGGATGCTTTGGGCCATGCTGCATAACATCCACTGCATTCTATCACCCTGCATGGAGTCCATTGCATTCAATACGGATGCATTTTACCACGCTGCATGGAGTACACTGCATTCAATCACAATGCATGGAATCCACTGAATTCAATCGGGATGCTTTTGGCCATGCTGCCTAAAAGGCACTGCATTCAATCTGGATGCATTGGGCCTCGCTGCATGGACTCCACTGCATACAATCGGGATCCGTTGCACCACAATGCATGGAATCCTCTTCATTCATTGACGCTGCATGGAATCCACTGCATTCAATCGGGATGCTTTGGGCCATGCTGCATAAAATCCACTGCATTCAAACATGCTGCATAGAATCCACTGCATTCAATCATGCTGCATAAAATCCACTGCATTCAATACGGTACCATTTTTCACGGTGCATGGAATCCACTGCATTCAATCACGCTGCATGGAGTCCACTGCATTCAATCGGTATGATTTGGGCCATGCTGCATGTAATCCACTGCATTCAATTGGGATGCTTTGGGCCATGCTGCATAAAATCCACTGCTTTCAATCACGCTGCATGTAATACACTGCATTCAATCATGCTGCATAAAATCCACTGCATTCAATATGGTTCCATTTCTTCACGCTGCATGGAATCAACTGCATTCAATCTCGCTGCATGGAATCCTCTGCATTCAATCGGGATGAATTTTACCACGCTGCATGGAGTACACTGCATTCACTCACAATGCATGGAATTCACTACATTCAATCGGGATGCTTTGGGCGATGCTGCATATAATCCACTTCATTCAATCGGGATGCATTGGGCCTCACTGCATGGACTCCACTGCATGCAAACGGGATCCATTGCGCAACAATGCATGGAATCCTCTGCATTCAGTGATAATGCATGGAATCCACTGCATTCAATCGGGATGCTTTGGGCCAGGCTGCATTACCTCCACTGCATTCAATCACCCTGAATGGAGTCCAATGCATTCAATCGGGATGCATGTTACCACGCTGCATGGAGTACACTGCATTCAATCTCGCTGCATGGAATCCACTGCATTCAATACGGATGCTTTGGGCCATGCTGCATAAAATCCACAGCATTCCATCATGCTGCATAAAATCCACTGCATTAAATAGGGATGCATTTTACCACGGTGCATGGAGTAAACTGAGTTCAATCACAATGCATGGAATCCACTGCATTCAATCGGGATGCTTTGGGCCTCGCTGCATCGACTCCACTGCATACAATCGGGATCCATTGCGCCAAAATGCATGGAATCTTCTGCATTCAATGATGCTGCATGGAATCCACTGCATTCAATCGGGATGCTTTGGGCTTCGCTGCATTGACTCCACTGCATTCAATCACGCTTCATGGAATCCACTGCATTCAATCATGCTGCATAAAATCCACTGCATTCAATAGGGTTCCATTTCTTCACGCTGCATGGAATCCACTGCATTCACTCTCGCTGCATGGGATCCACTGCATTCAACCGGGATGCATTTGACCACGCTGCATGGAGTACACTGCATTCAATCACAATGCATGGAATATACTGCATTCAATCGGGGTGCATTGGGCCATGCTGCATAAAACGCACTTCATTCAATCTGGATGCATTGCGCCACGCTGCATGGACTCCACTGCATACAATCGGGATCCATTGCGCTAAAATGCATTGAATAATCTGCATTCAATGACGCTGCATGGAATCCACTGCATTCAATCGGGATGCTTTGGGCCATGCTGCATAACATCCACTGCATTCAATCATGCTGCATGGAATCCACTGCATTCAATCATGCTGCATAAACTCCACTGCATTCAATAGGGTTCCATTTCTTCACGCTGCATGGAATCAACTGAATTCTAACACAATGCATGGAGTCCACTGCATTCAATACGGATGCATTTTACCACGCTGCATGGAGTACACTGCATTCAATCACAATGCATGGAATCCACTTCATTCAATCGGGATGCTTTGGGTGATGCTGCATAAAATCCATTGCACTCAATCGAGATGCATTGGGCCTCGCTGCATGGACTCCACTGCATACAATTGGGATCCATTGCGCCACAATGCATGGAATCCTCGGCATTCAATGACGCTGCATGGAATCCACTGCATTCAATCGGGATGCTCTGGGCCATGCTGCATAACATCCACTGCATTCCATCTTGCTGCATAAATCCACTGCATTCAATAGAGTTCCATTTCTTCACGCTGCATGGAATCAACTGAATTCTACCACAATTCATGGAGTCCACTGCATTCAATAGGTATGCATTTTAACACGCTGCATGGAGTACACTGCATTCAATCTCGCTGCATGGAATCCACTGCATTCAAACGTGATGCTTTGGGCCATGCTGCATAAAACGCACTGCATTCAATCTGGATGCATTGGGCCTCGCTGCATGGACTCCACTGCATACAATCAGGATCCTTTGTACCACAATGCATGGAATCCTCTGCATTCAATGACGCTGCATGGAATCCACTGCATTCAATCGGGATGTTTGGGCCATGCTGCATAACATCCAGTGCTTTCAATCACCCTCCATATAATCCACTGCATTCAATAGGGTTCCATTTCTTCACGCTGCATGGAATCCACTGCATTCACTCTCGCTGCATGGAATCCACTGCATTCAACCGGGATGCATTTGACCACGCTGCATGGAGTACACTGCATTCAATCACAATGCATGGAATATACTGCATTCAATCGGGGTGCATTGGGCCATGCTGCATAAAACGCACTTCATTCAATCTGGATGCATTGCGATTCGCTGCATGGAATCCACTGCATACAATCGGGATCCATTGCGCTAAATTGCATTGAAAAATCTGCATTCAATGACGCTGCATGGAATCCACTGCATTCAATCGGGATGCTTTGGGCCATGCTGCATAACATTCACTGCATTCAATCATGCTGCATGGAATCCACTGCATTCAGTCATGCTGCATAAAATCCACTGCATTCAATAGGGTTCCATGTCTTCATGCTGCATAGAATCCACTGCATTCAACCACGCTGCATGGAATCCAGTGCATTCAATCGGGATGCATTTTACCACGCTGCATGGATTATACTGCATTCAATCACAATGCATGTAATCCACTGCATTCAATCAGGATGCTTTTGGCCATGCTGCATAAAACCCACTGCATTCAATCATGCTGCATAAAATCCACTGCATTCAATAGGGTTCTATTTCTTTATGCTGCATGGAATCCACTGCATTTATTCATGCTGCATAGAATCCACTGCTTTCAATCGGGATGCATTTTACAACGTTGCATGGAGTACACTGCATTCAATGACGCTGCATGGAATCCACTGCATTCAATCGGGATGCTTTGTGCCAGGCTGCATAAAATCCACTGCATTATATCGGGATGCATTGGACCTCGCTGCATCGACCCCAATGCATACAATCGGGATCCATTGCGCCACAATGCATGGAATCCTCTGCATTCAATGACGCTGCATGGAATCCACTGCATTCAATCGGGATGCTTTCGGCCATGCTGCATAAAATCCACTGCATTCAATCACGCTGCATTGAATCCACTGCATTCAATCATGCTGCATATAATCCACTGCATTCAATAGAGATCCATTTCTTCAAGCTGCATGGAATCCACTGCATTCAATCTCGCTGCATGGACTCCACTGCATACAATCGGGATCCATTGCGCCACAATGCATGGAATCCTCTGCATTCAATGATGCTGCATGGAATCCACTGCATTCAATCGGGATGCATTTTACCTCGCTGCATGGAGTACACCGCATTCAATCACAATGCATGGAATATACTGCATTCAATCGGGATGCATTTGGCCATGCTGCATAAAACCCACTTCATTCTATCGGGATGCATTGGGCCTCACTGCATGGACTCCACTGCATGCAATCGGGATCCATTGCGCTAAAATGCATTGAATAATCTGCATTCAATGACGCTGCATGGAATCCACTGCATTCAATCGGTATGCTTTGGGCCATGCTGCATAGCATCCACTGCATTCAATCATGCTGCATAAAATCCACTGCATTCTATAGGGTTCCTTTTCTTCACACTGCATGGAATCAACTGAATTCTAACACAATGCATGGAGTCCACTGCATTCAATAGGGATGCATTATACCACGCTGCATGGAGTAAACTGAATTCAATCACAATACATGTAATTCACTGCATTCAATCGGGATGCTTTGGGCTATGCTGCATAAAATCCACTGCATTCCATCATGCTGCATAAAATCCACTGCATTCAATAGGGTTCCATTTCTTCACGCTGAATGGAATCAATTGAATTCTAGCACAATGCATGGAGCACACTGCATTCAATAGGGATGCATTTTACCAGGCTGCATGGAGTAAACTGCATTCAATCACAATGCATGGAATCCACTGCATTCAATCGGGATGCTTTGGGCCTCGCTGCATCGACTCCACTGCATACAATCGGGATCCATTGCGCCACAATGGATGGAATCCTCTGCATTCAATGACGCTGCATGGAATCCACTGCATTCAATCGGGATGCTTTGGGCCATGCTGCATAAAATCCACTGCTTTCAAACATGCTGCATGGAATCCACTGCATTCAATCATGCTGCATAAAATCCACTGCATTCAATATGGTTCCATTACTTCACGCTGCTTGGAATCCACTGCATTCAATCACGATACATGGAATCCACTGCATTCAATCGGGATGCTTTGAGCGATGCTGCATGAAATCCACTGCATTCAATCGAGATGAATTGGGCCTCGCTGCATGGACTCCACTGCATACAATTGGGATCCATTGCACCACAATGCATGGAATCTTCTGCATTCAATGACGCTGCATGGAATCCACTGCATTCATTCGGGATGCTTTGGGCCATGCTGCATAACATCCACTGCATTCTATCACCCTGCATGGAGTCCATTGCATTCAATACGGATGCATTTTACCACGCTGCATGGAGTACACTGCATTCAATCACAATGCATGGAATCCACTGAATTCAATCGGGATGCTTTTGGCCATGCTGCCTAAAAGGCACTGCATTCAATCTGGATGCATTGGGCCTCGCTGCATGGACTCCACTGCATACAATCGGGATCCGTTGCACCACAATGCATGGAATCCTCTTCATTCATTGACGCTGCATGGAATCCACTGCATTCAATCGGGATGCTTTGGGCCATGCTGCATAAAATCCACTGCATTCAAACATGCTGCATAGAATCCACTGCATTCAATCATGCTGCATAAAATCCACTGCATTCAATACGGTACCATTTTTCACGGTGCATGGAATCCACTGCATTCAATCACGCTGCATGGAGTCCACTGCATTCAATCGGTATGATTTGGGCCATGCTGCATGTAATCCACTGCATTCAATTGGGATGCTTTGGGCCATGCTGCATAAAATCCACTGCTTTCAATCACGCTGCATGTAATACACTGCATTCAATCATGCTGCATAAAATCCACTGCATTCAATATGGTTCCATTTCTTCACGCTGCATGGAATCAACTGCATTCAATCTCGCTGCATGGAATCCTCTGCATTCAATCGGGATGAATTTTACCACGCTGCATGGAGTACACTGCATTCACTCACAATGCATGGAATTCACTACATTCAATCGGGATGCTTTGGGCGATGCTGCATATAATCCACTTCATTCAATCGGGATGCATTGGGCCTCACTGCATGGACTCCACTGCATGCAAACGGGATCCATTGCGCAACAATGCATGGAATCCTCTGCATTCAGTGATAATGCATGGAATCCACTGCATTCAATCGGGATGCTTTGGGCCAGGCTGCATTACCTCCACTGCATTCAATCACCCTGAATGGAGTCCAATGCATTCAATCGGGATGCATGTTACCACGCTGCATGGAGTACACTGCATTCAATCTCGCTGCATGGAATCCACTGCATTCAATACGGATGCTTTGGGCCATGCTGCATAAAATCCACTGCATTCTATCGGGATGCATTGGACCTCGCTGCATCAATTCAACGGCATACAATCGGGATCCATTGCGCCACAATGCAAGGATTCCTCTGCATTCAATGACGCTGCATGGAATCCACTGCATTCAATCGGGATGCTTTGGGCCATGCTGCATAAAATCCACAGCATTCAATCATGATGCATAAAATCCACTGCATTCAATAGGGTTCCATTTCTTCACGCTGCATGGAATCAACTGAATTCTGACACAATGCATGGAGTCCACTGCATTCAATACGGATGCATTTTACCACGGTGCATGGAGTAAACTGAATTCAATCACAATGCATGGAATCCACTGCATTCAATCGGGATGCTTTGGGCCTCGCTGCATCGACTCCACTGCATACAATCGGGATCCATTGCGCCACAATGCATGGAATCCTCTGCATTCCATGATGCTGCATGGAATCCACTGCATTCAATCGGGATGCTTTGGGCCATGCTGCATAAAATCCACTGCATTCAATCACGCTGCATGGAATCCACTGCATTCAATCATGCTGCATAAAATCCACTACATTCAATAGGGTTCCATTTCTTCACGCTGCATGGAATCCACTGCATTCACTCTCGCTGCATGGGATCCACTGCATTCAACCGGGATGCATTTGACCACGCTCCATGGAGTACACTGCATTCAATCACAATGCATGGAATATACTTCATTCAATCGGGGTGCATTGGGCCATGCTGCATAAAACGCACTTCATTCAATCTGGATGCATTGCGCCTCGCTGCATGGACTCCACTGCATACAATCGGGATCCATTGCGCTAAAATGCACTGAATAATCTGCATTCAATGACGCTGCATGGAATCCACTGCATTCAATCGGGATGCTTTTGGCCATGCTGCATAACATCCACTGAATTCAATCATGCTGCATGGAATCCACTGCATTCAATCATGCTGCATAAAATCCACTGCATTCAATAGGGTTCCATTTCTTCATGCTGCATGGAATCAACTGAATTCTAACACAATGCATGGAGTCCACTGCATTCAATACGGATGCATTTTACCACGCTGCATGGTGTAAACTGAATTCAATCACAATGCATGGAATCCACTGCATTCAATCGGGATGCTTTGGGTGATGCTGCATAAAATCCATTGCATTCAATCGGGATGCATTGGGCCTCGCTGCATGGACTCCACTGCATACAATCGGGATCCATTGCGCCACAATGCATGGAATCCTGTGAATTCAATGACGCTGCATGGAATCCACTGCATTCCATCGGGATGCTTTGGGCCATGCTGCATAAAACGCACTGCATTCAATCTGGATGCATTGGGCCTCGCTGCATGGACTCCACTGCATAAAATCGGGATCCTTTGCGCCACAATGCATGGAATCTTCTTCATTCAATGACGCTGCATGGAATCCACTGCATTCAATCGGGATGCTTTGGGCCATACTGCATAAAATCAACTGCATTCAATCATGATGCATGGAATCCACTGCATTCAATCATGCTGCATAAAATTCACTACATTCAATGGGTTCAATTTCTTCACGCTGCATAGACTCCGCTACATTCAATCGGGATGCATTTGAACACGCTGCATGGTGTACACTGAATTCAATCACAATGAATGGAATCCACACATTCAATCGAGATGCTTTGGGCCATGCTGCATAAAATCCACTGCATTCAATCGGGATGCATTGGGCCATGCTGCATAAAATCCACTGCATTTCATCATGCTGCATAAAATCCACTGCATTCAATAGGGTTCCATTTCTTCACGCTGCATGGAATCAACTGAATTCTAACACAATGCATGGAGTTCACTGCATTCAATAGGGATGCATTTTACCACGCTGCATGGAGTAAACTGAATTCAATCACGCTGCATGGAATGCACTGCATTCAATCTCGCTGCATGAAATCCACTGCATTCAATCGTGATGCATTTTACCACGCTGCATGGAGTAAACTGCATTCAATCACAATGCATGGAATATACTGCATTCAATCAGGATGCATTGGGCAATGCTGCATAAAACGCACTTCATTCAATCTGGATTAATTGCACCTCGCTGCATGGACTCCACTGCATACAATCGGGATCCATTGCGCTAAATTGCATTGAATAATCTGCATTCAATGACGCTGCATGGAATCCACTGCATTCAATCGGGATGCTTTGGGCCATGCTGCATAACATCCACTGCATTCCATCATGCTGCATAGAATCCACTGCATTCAATAGAGTTCCATTTCTTCACGCTGCATGGAATCAACTGATTTCTAACACAATGCATGGAGTCCACTGCATTCAATAGGGATGAATTTTACCAGGCTGCATGGAGTAAACTGAATTCAATCACAATGCATGGAATCCACTGCATTCAATCGGGATGCTTTGGGCCTCGCTGCATCGATTCCACTGCATACAATCAGGATCCATTGCGCCACAATGGATGGAATCCTCTGCATTCAATGACGCTGCATGGAATCCACTGCATTCAATCGGGATGCTTTGGGGCATGCTGCATAAAATCCACTGCTTTCAATCACGCTGCATGGAATCCACTGCATTCAATCATGCTGCATAAAATCCACTGCATTCAATAGGGTTCCATTTCTTCACGCTGCATGGAATCTACTGCATTCAATAACGCTACATGGAATCCACTGCATTCAATCTGGATGCATTTGACCACGCTGCTTGGAATCCACTGCATTTGGCCATGCTGCATAATACCCACTGCATTCAATCGGGATGCATTTGACCACGCTGCATGGAGTACACTGAATTCAATCACAATGCATGGAATCCACTGCATTCAATTGGGATGCTTTGGGCCATGCTGCATAAAATCCACTGCATTCAATCATGCTGCATAAAATCCACTGCATTCAATAGGGTTCCATTTCTTCACGCTGCATGAAATCCACTGCATTCAATCATGCTGCATAAAATCCACTGCATTCAATAGGGTTCCATTTCTTCACGCTGCTTGGTATCCACTGCATTCAATAACGCTACATGGAATCCACTGCATTCAATCGGGATGCATTTGACCACGCTCCATGGAATCCACTGCATTCAATGTCGCTGCATGGAATCCACTGCATTCAATCGGGATGCATTGGGCCTCGCTGCATGGACTCCACTGCATACAATCGGGATACATTGCGCCACAATGCATGGAATCCTCTTCATTCAATGACGCTGCATGGAATCCACTGCATTCAATCGGGATGCTTTGGGCCATACTGCATAAAATCCACTGCATGCAATCATGCTGCATAGAATCCACTGCATTCAATCATGCTGCATAAAATCCACTGCATTCAATATGGTTCCATTTTTCACGGTGCATGGAATCCACTGCATTCAATCACGCTGCATGGAGTCCACTGCATTCAATCGGTATGATTTGGGCCATGCTGCATGTAATCCACTGCATTCAATCGGGATGCATTGGGTGATGCTGCATAAAATGCACTGCATTCCATCATGCTGCATGGAATCCACTGCATTCAATAGGGTTCCATTTCTTCACGCTGCATGGAATCAACTGAATTCTAACACAATGCATGGAGTTCACTTCATTCAATACGGATGCATTTTACCACGCTGCATGGAGTAATCTGAATTCAATCACAATGCATGGAATCCACTGCATTCAATCGGGATGATTTGGGCCATGCTGCATAAAATCCACAGCATTCCATCATGCTGCATAAAATCCACTGCATTCAATAGGGTTCCATTTCTTTACGCTGCATGGAATCAACTGAATTCTGACAAAATGCATTGAGTCCACTGCATTCAATAGGGATGCATTAGACCAGGCTGCATGGAGTAAACTGAATTCAATCACAATGCATGGAATCCACTGCATTCAATCGGGATGCTTTGGGCCTCGCTGCATCGACTCCACTGCATACAATCGGGATCCATTGCGCCACAATGCATGGAATCCTCTGCATTCAATGATGCTGCATGGAATCCTCTGCATTCAATCGGGATGCTTTGGGCCATGCTGCATAAAATCCACTGCATTCAATCACGCTGCATGGAATCCACTGCATTCAATCATGCTGCATAAAATCCACTGCATTCAATAGGGTTCCATTACTTCACGCTGCATGGTATCCACTGCATTCACTCTCGCTGCATGGAATCCACTGCATTCAACTGGGATGCATTTGACCACGCTGCATGGAGTACACTGCATTCAATCACAATGCATGGAATATACTGCATTCAATCGGGGTGCATTGGGCCATGCTGCATAAAACGCACTTCATTCAATCTGGATGCATTGCGCCTCGCTGCATGGACTCCACTGCATACAATCGGGATCCATTGCGCTAAAATGCATTGAATAATCTGCATTCAATGACGCTGCATGGAATCCACTGCATTCAATCGGGATGCTTTTGGCCATGCTGCATAACATCCACTGCATTCAATCATGCTGCATGGAATCCACTGCATTCAATCATGCTGCATAAAATCCACTGCATTCAATAGGGTTCCATGTCTTCATGCTGCATAGAATCCACTGCATTCAACCACGCTGCATGGAATCCAGTGCATTCAATCGGGATGCATTTTACCACGCTGCATGGATTACACTGCATTCAATCACAATGCATGTAATCCACTGCATTCAATCGGGATGCTTTCGGCCATGCTGCATAAAACCCACTGCATTCAATCATGCTGCATAAAATCCACTGCATTCAATAGGGTTCTATTTCTTCATGCTGCATGTAATCCACTGCATTTATTCATGCTGCATAGAATCCACTGCTTTCAATCGGGATGCATTTTACAACGTTGCATGGAGTACACTGCATTCAATGACGCTGCATGGAATCCACTGCATTCAATCGGGATGCTTTGTGCCAGGCTGCATAAAATCCACTGCATTATATCGGGATGCATTGGACCTCGCTGCATCGACCCCAATGCATACAATCGGGATCCATTGCGCCACAATGCATGGAATCCTCTGCATTCAATGACGCTGCATGGAATCCACTGCATTCAATCGGGATGCTTTCGGCCATGCTGCATAAAATCCACTGCATTCAATCACGCTGCATGGAATCCACTGCATTCAATCATGCTGCATATAATCCACTGCATTCAATAGAGATCCATTTCTTCACGCTGCATGGAATCCACTGCATTCAATCTCGCTGCATGGAATTCACTGCATTCAAACGGGATGCATTTGACCACGCTGAATGGAGTACACTGCATTCAATCACAATGCATGGAATATACTGCATTCAATCGGGATGCATTTGGCCATGCTGCATAAAACCCACTTCATTCAATCGGGATGCATTGGGCCTCACTGCATGGACTCCACTGCATACAATCGGGATCCATTGCGCTAAAATGCATTGAATAATCTGCATTCAATGACGCTGCATGGAATCCACTGCATTTAATCGGTATGCTTTGGGCCATGCTGCATAGCATCCACTGCATTCAATCATGCTGCATAAAATCCACTGCATTCTATAGGGTTCCTTTTCTTCACACTGCATGGAATCAACTGAATTCTAACACAATGCATGGAGTCCACTGCATTCAATAGGGATGCATTATACCACGCTGCATGGAGTAAACTGAATTCAATCACAATACATGTAATTCACTGCATTCAATCGGGATGCTTTGGGCTATGCTGCATAAAATCCACTGCATTCCATCATGCTGCATAAAATCCACTGCATTCAATAGGGTTCCATTTCTTCACGCTGAATGGAATCAACTGAATTCTAGCACAATGCATGGAGCCCACTTCATTCAATAGGGATGCATTTTACCAGGCTGCATGGAGTAAACTGAATTCAATCACAATGCATGGAATCCACTGCATTCAATCGGGATGCTTTGGGCCTCGCTGCATCGACTCCACTGCATACAATCGGGATCCATTGCGCCACAATGGATGGAATCCTCTGCATTCAATGACGCTGCATGGAATCCACTGCATTCAATCGGGATGCTTTGGGCCATGCTGCATGTAATCCACTGCTTTCAAACATGCTGCATGGAATCCACTGCATTCAATCATGCTGCATAAAATCCACTGCATTCAATATGGTTCCATTTCTTCACGCTGCTTGGAATCCACTGCATTCAATCACGATACATGGAATCCACTGCATTCAATCGGGATGCTTTGAGCGATGCTGCATGAAATCCACTGCATTCAATCGAGATGCATTGGGCCTCGCTGCATGGACTCCACTGCATACAATTGGGATCCATTGCACCACAATGCATGGAATCTTCTGCATTCAATGACGCTGCATGGAATCCACTGCATTCATTCGGGATGCTTTGGGCCATGCTGCATAACATCCACTGCATTCAATCACCCTGCATGGAGTCCATTGCATTCAATACGGATGCATTTTACCACGCTGAATGGAGTACACTGCATTCACTCACAATGCATGGAATCCACTGAATTCAATCGGGATGCTTTTGGCCATGCTGCCTAAAAGGCACTGCATTCAATCTGGATGCATTGGGCCTCGCTGCATGGACTCCACTGCATACAATCAGGATCCGTTGCACCACAATGCATGGAATCCTCTTCATTCATTGACGCTGCATGGAATCCACTGCATTCAATCGGGATGCTTTGGGCCATGCTGCATAAAATCCACTGCATTCAAACATGCTGCATAGAATCCACTGCATTCAATCATGCTGCATAAAATCCACTGCATTCAATACAGTTCCATTTTTCATGGTGCATGGAATCCACTGCATTCAATCACGCTGCATGGAGTCCACTGCATTCAATCGGTATGATTTGGGCCATGCTGCATGTAATTCACTGCATTCAATTGGGATGCTTTGGGCCATGCTGCATAAAATCCACTGCTTTCAATCACGCTGCATGTAATCCACTGCATTCAATCATGCTGCATAAAATCCACTGCATTCAATATGGTTCCATTTCTTCACGCTGCATGGAATCAACTGCATTCAATCTCGCTGCATGGAATCCTCTGCATTCAATCGGGATGAATTTTACCACGCTGCATGGAGTACACTGCATTCAATCAAAATGCAAGGAATCCACTGCATTCAATCGGGATGCTTTGGGCGATGCTGCATATAATCCACTTCATTCAATCGGGATGCATTGGGCCTCACTGCATGGACTCCACTGCATGCAATCGGGATCCATTGCGCAACAATGCATGGAATCCTCTGCATTCAGTGATAATGCATGGAATACACTGCATTCAATCGGGATGCTTTGGGCCAGGCTGCATTACCTCCACTGCATTCAATCACCCTGAATGGAGTCCAATGCATTCAATCGGGATGCATGTTACCACGCTGCATGGAGTACACTGCATTCAATCTCGCTGCATGGAATCCACTGCATTCAATACGGATGCTTTGGGCCATGCTGCATAAAATCCACTGCATTCTATTGGGATGCATTGGACCTCGCTGCATCAATTCAACGGCATACAATCGGGATCCATTGCGCCACATGCAAGGATTCCTCTGCATTCAATGACGCTGCATGGAATCCACTGCATTCAATCGGGATGCTTTGGGCCATGCTGCATAAAATCCACAGCATTCCATCATGATGCATAAAATCCACTGCATTCAATAGGGTTCCATTTCTTCACGCTGCATGGAATCAACTGAATTCTGACACAATGCATGGAGTCCACTGCATTCAATAGGGATGCATTTTACCACGGTGCATGGAGTAAACTGAATTCAATCACAATGCATGGAATCCACTGCATTCAATCGGGATGCTTTGGGCCTCGCTGCATCGACTCCACTGCATACAATCGGGATCCATTGCGCCACAATGCATGGAATACTCTGCATTCAATCATGCTGCATGGAATCCACTGCATTCAATCATGCTGCATAAAATCCACTGCATTCAATAGGGTTCCATTTCTTCACGCTGCATGGAATCAACTGAATTCTAACACAATGCATGGAGTCCACTGCATTCAATACGGATGCATTTTACCACGCTGCATGGAGTAAACTGAATTCAATCACAATGCATGGAATCCACTGCATTCAATCGGGATGCTTTGGGTGATGCTGCATAAAATCCATTGCATTCAATCGGGATGCATTGGGCCTCGCTGCATGGACTCCACTGCATACAATCGGGATCCATTGCGCCACAATGCATGGAATCCTGTGAATTCAATGACGCTGCATGGAATCCACTGCATTCAATCGGGATGCTTTGGGCCATGCTGCATAACATCCACTTCATTCAATCACCCTGCATGGAGTCCATTGCATTCAATACGGATGCATTTTACCACGCTGCATGGAGTACACTGCATTCAATCTCGCTGCATGGAATCCACTGCATTCAAACGTGATGCTTTGGGCCATGCTGCATAAAACGCTCTGCATTCAATCTGGATGCATTGGGCCTCGCTGCATGGACTCCACTGCATAGAATCGGGATCCTTTGCGCCACAATGCATGGAATCCTCTTCATTCAATGACGCTGCATGGAATCCACTGCATTCAATCGGGATGCTTTGGGCCATGCTGCATAAAATCAACTGCATTCAATCATGATGCATGGAATCCACTGCATTCAATCATGCTGCATAAAATCCACTACCTTCAATGGGTTCCATTTCTTCACGCTGCATAGACTCCACTGCATTCAATCGGGATGCATTTGAACACGCTGCATGGAGTACACTGAATTCAATCACAATGAATGGAATCCACACATTCAATCGGGATGTTTTGGGCCATGCTGCATAAAATCTACTGCATTCAATCGGGATGCATTGGGCCATGCTGTATGAAATCCACTGCATTCCATCATGCTGCATAAAATCCACTGCATTCAATAGGGTTCCATTTCTTCACGCTGCATGGAATCAACTGAATTCTAACACAATGCATGGAGTTCACTGCATTCACTAGGGATGCATTTTACCACGCTGCATGGAGTAATCTGAATTCAATCACAATGCATGGAATCCACTGCATTCAATCGGGATGCTTTGGGCCACGCTGCATCGACTCCACTGCATACAATCGGGATCCATTGCGCCACAATGCATGGAATCCTCTGCATTCAATGACGCTGCATGGAATCCACTGCATTCAATCGGGATGCTTTGGGCCATGCTGCATATAATCCACTGCTTTCAATCACGCTGCATGGAATCCACTGCATTCAATCATGCTGCATAAAATCCACTGCATTCAATAGGGTTCCATTTCTTCACGCTCCATGGAATCCACTGCATTCAATCTCGCTGTATGGAATCCACTGCATTCAATCGGGATGCATTTGACCACGCTGCATGGAGTACACTGCATTCAATCACAATGCATGGAATCCACTGCATTCAATCGGGATGCATTGGGCGATGCTGCATAAAATGCACTTCATTCAATCTGGATGAATTGCGCCTCGCATAATGGACTCCACTGCATACAATCGGGATCCATTGCACCAGAATGCATGGAATACTCTGCATTCAATGACGCTGCATGGAATCCACTGCATTCCATCGGGATGCATTTGACCACGCTGCCTGGAGTACACTGCATTCAATTACAATGCATGGAATACACTGCATTCAATCGGGATGCATTGGGCCATGCTGCATAAAACGCACTTCATTCAATCTGGATGCATTGCGCCTCACTGCATGGACTCCACTGCATACAATCGGGATCCATTGCGCCAAAATGCATGGAATCCTCTGCATTCAATGACGCTGCATGGAATCCACTGCATTCAATCGGGATGCTTTGGGCCATGCTGCATAAAACGCACTTCATTCAATCTGGTTGAATTGAGCCTCGCTGCATGGACTCCACTGCATAAAATCGGGATCCATTGCGCCACAATGCATGGAATCCTCTGCATTCAATGACGCTGCATGGAATCCACTGCATTCAATCGGGATGCTTTGGGCCATGCTGCATGTAATCCACTGCATTCAATCATGCTGCATGGAATACACTGCATTCAATCATGCTGCATAAAATCCACTGCATTCAATAGGGTTCAATTTCTTCACGCTGCATAGAATCCACTGCATTCAACAACGCTGCATGCAATCCACTGCATGCAATCGGGATGCATTTTACCACGCTGCATGGATTACACTGCATTCAATCACAATGCATTTAATCCACTGCATTCAATAGGTATGCTTTGGGCCATGCTGCATAAATACCACTGCATTCAATCGGGATGCACTGGGCCTTGTTGCATCGACTCCACTGCATACAATCGGTATCCATTGTGCCACAATGCATGGAATCCTCTGCATTCAATGACGCAGCAAGGAATCCACTGCATTCAGTCTGGATGCTTTGGGCCAAGCTGCATAAAATCCACTGCACTCAATCATGCTGCATAAAATCCACTGCATTCAATAGGGTTTCATTTCTTCACGCTGCATGGAATCCACTATATTTAATCATGTTGCATGGAGTCCACTGCATTCAATCGGGATGCATTTTACCACACTGCATGGATTACACTGCATTCAATGACGCTGCATGGAATCCACTGCATTCAATCGGGATGCTTTGGGCCATGCTGCATAAAACGCACTTCATTCAATCTGGTTGAATTGAGCCTCGCTGCATGGACTACACTGCATAAAATCGGGATCCATTGCGCCACAATGCATGGAATCCTCTGCATTCAATGACGCTGCATGGAATCCACTGCATTCAATCGGGATGCTTTGGGCCATGCTGCATAAAACGCACTTCATTCAATCTGGTTGAATTGAGCCTCGCTGCATGGACTCCACTGCATAAAATCGGGATCCATTGCGCCACAATGCATGGAATCCTCTGCATTCAATGACGCTGCATGGAATCCACTGCATTCAATCGGGATGCTTTGGGCCATGCTGCATGTAATCCACTGCATTCAATCATGCTGCATGGAATACACTGCATTCAATCATGCTGCATAAAATCCACTGCATTCAATAGGGTTCAATTTCTTCACGCTGCATAGAATCCACTGCATTCAACAACGCTGCATGCAATCCACTGCATGCAATCGGGATGCATTTTACCACGCTGCATGGATTACACTGCATTCAATCACAATGCATTTAATCCACTGCATTCAATAGGTATGCTTTGGGCCATGCTGCATAAATACCACTGCATTCAATCGGGATGCACTGGGCCTTGTTGCATCGACTCCACTGCATACAATCGGTATCCATTGTGCCACAATGCATGGAATCCTCTGCATTCAATGACGCAGCAAGGAATCCACTGCATTCAGTCTGGATGCTTTGGGCCAAGCTGCATAAAATCCACTGCACTCAATCATGCTGCATAAAATCCACTGCATTCAATAGGGTTTCATTTCTTCACGCTGCATGGAATCCACTATATTTAATCATGTTGCATGGAGTCCACTGCATTCAATCGGGATGCATTTTACCACACTGCATGGATTACACTGCATTCAATGACGCTGCATGGAATCCACTGCATTCAATCGGGATGCTTTGGGCCATGCTGCATAAAACGCACTTCATTCAATCTGGTTGAATTGAGCCTCGCTGCATGGACTACACTGCATAAAATCGGGATCCATTGCGCCACAATGCATGTAATCAACTGCATTCAATCATGCTGCATGGAATCCACTGCATTCAATCATGCTGCATAAAATCCACTGCATTCAATAGGGTTCAATGTCTTCACGCTGCATAGAATCCACTGCATTCATTCTCGCTCCATGGAATCCTCTGCATTCAATCGGGATGAATTTTACCACGCTGCATGGAGTACACTGCATTCACTCACAATGCATGGAATTCACTACATTCAATCGGGATGCTTTGGGCGATGCTGCATATAATCCACTTCATTCAATCGGGATGCATTGGGCCTCACTGCATGGACTCCACTGCATGCAATCGGGATCCATTGCGCAACAATGCATGGAATCCTCTGCATTCAGTGATAATGCATGGAATCCACTGCATTCAATCGGGATGCTTTGGGCCAGGCTGCATTACCTCCACTGCATTCAATCACCCTGAATGGAGTCCAATGCATTCAATCGGGATGCATGTTACCACGCTGCATGGAGTACACTGCATTCAATCTCGCTGCATGGAATCCACTGCATTCAATACGGATGCTTTGGGCCATGCTGCATAAAATCCACTGCATTCTATTGGGATGCATTGGACCTCGCTGCATCAATTCAACGGCATACAATCGGGATCCATTGCGCCACAATGCAAGGATTCCTCTGCATTCAATGACGCTGCATGGAATCCACTGCATTCAATCGGGATGCTTTGGGCCATGCTGCATAAAATCCACAGCATTCCATCATGATGCATAAAATCCACTGCATTCAATAGGGTTCCATTTCTTCACGCTGCATGGAATCAACTGAATTCTGACACAATGCATGGAGTCCACTGCATTCAATAGGGATGCATTTTACCACGGTGCATGGAGTACACTGCATTCAATGACGCTGCATGGAATCCACTGCATTCAATCGGGATGCTTTGTGCCAGGCTGCATAAAATCCACTGCATTATATCGGGATGCATTGGACCTCGCTGCATCGACCCCAATGCATACAATCGGGATCCATTGCGCCACAATGCATGGAATACTCTGCATTCAATGACGCTGCATGGAATCCACTGCATTCAATCGGGATGCTTTCGGCCATGCTGCATAAAATCCACTGCATTCAATCACGCTGCATGGAATCCACTGCATTCAATCATGCTGCATATAATCCACTGCATTCAATAGAGATCCATTTCTTCAAGCTGCATGGAATCCACTGCATTCAATCTCGCTGCATGGAATTCACTGCATTCAAACGGGATGCATTTGACCACGCTGAATGGAGTACACTGCATTCAATCACAATGCATGGAATATACTGCATTCAATCGGGATGCATTTGGCCATGCTGCATAAAACCCACTTCATTCAATCGGGATGCATTGGGCCTCACTGCATGGACTCCACTGCATACAATCGGGATCCATTGCGCTAAAATGCATTGAATAATCTGCATTCAATGACGCTGCATGGAATCCACTGCATTCAATCGGTATGCTTTGGGCCATGCTGCATAGCATCCACTGCATTCAATCATGCTGCATAAAATCCACTGCATTCTATAGGGTTCCTTTTCTTCACACTGCATGGAATCAACTGAATTCTAACACAATGCATGGAGTCCACTGCATTCAATAGGGATGCATTATACCACGCTGCATGGAGTAAACTGAATTCAATCACAATACATGTAATTCACTGCATTCAATCGGGATGCTTTGGGCTATGCTGCATAAAATCCACTGCATTCCATCATGCTGCATAAAATCCACTGCATTCAATAGGGTTCCATTTCTTCACGCTGAATGGAATCAACTGAATTCTAGCACAATGCATGGAGCCCACTGCATTCAATAGGGATGCATTTTACCAGGCTGCATGGAGTAAACTGCATTCAATCACAATGCATGGAATCCACTGCATTCAATCGGGATGCTTTGGGCCTCGCTGCATCGACTCCACTGCATATAATCGGGATCCATTGCGCCACAATGGATGGAATCCTCTGCATTCAATGACGCTGCATGGAATCCACTGCATTCAATCGGGATGCTTTGGGCCATGCTGCATAAAATCCACTGCTTTCAAACATGCTGCATGGAATCCACTGCATTCAATCATGCTGCATAAAATCCACTGCATTCAATATGGTTCCATTTCTTCACGCTGCTTGGAATCCACTGCATTCAATCACGATACATGGAATCCACTGCATTCAATCGGGATGCTTTGAGCGATGCTGCATGAAATCCACTGCATTCAATCGAGATGCATTGGGCCTCGCTGCATGGACTCCACTGCATACAATTGGGATCCATTGCACCACAATGCATGGAATCTTCTGCATTCAATGACGCTGCATGGAATCCACTGCATTCATTCGGGATGCTTTGGGCCATGCTGCATAACATCCACTGCATTCAATCACCCTGCATGGAGTCCATTGCATTCAATACGGATGCATTTTACCACGCTGAATGGAGTACACTGCATTCACTCACAATGCATGGAATCCACTGAATTCAATCGGGATGCTTTTGGCCATGCTGCCTAAAAGGCACTGCATTCAATCTGGATGCATTGGGCCTCGCTGCATGGACTCCACTGCATACAATCGGGATCCGTTGCACCACAATGCATGGAATCCTCTTCATTCATTGACGCTGCATGGAATCCACTGCATTCAATCGGGATGCTTTGGGCCATGCTGCATAAAATCCACTGCATTCAAACATGCTGCATAGAATCCACTGCATTCAATCATGCTGCATAAAATCCACTGCATTCAATACAGTTCCATTTTTCATGGTGCATGGAATCCACTGCATTCAATCACGCTGCCTGGAGTCCACTGCATTCAATCGGTATGATTTGGGCCATGCTGCATGTAATTCACTGCATTCAATTGGGATGCTTTGGGCCATGCTGCATAAAATCCACTGCTTTCAATCACGCTGCATGTAATCCACTGCATTCAATCATGCTGCATAAAATCCACTGCATTCAATATGGTTCCATTTCTTCACGCTGCATGGAATCAACTGCATTCAATCTCGCTGCATGGAATCCTCTGCATTCAATCGGGATGAATTTTACCACGCTGCATGGAGTACACTGCATTCAATCAAAATGCAAGGAATCCACTGCATTCAATCGGGATGCTTTGGGCGATGCTGCATATAATCCACTTCATTCAATCGGGATGCATTGGGCCTCACTGCATGGACTCCACTGCATGCAATCGGGATCCATTGCGCAACAATGCATGGAATTCTCTGCATTCAGTGATAATGCATGGAATCCACTGCATTCAATCGGGATGCTTTGGGCCAGGCTGCATTACCTCCACTGCATTCAATCACCCTGAATGGAGTCCAATGCATTCAATCGGGATGCATGTTACCACGCTGCATGGAGTACACTGCATTCAATCTCGCTGCATGGAATCCACTGCATTCAATACGGATGCTTTGGGCCATGCTGCATAAAATCCACTGCATTCTATTGGGATGCATTGGACCTCGCTGCATCAATTCAACGGCATACAATCGGGATCCATTGCGCCACATGCAAGGATTCCTCTGCATTCAATGACGCTGCATGGAATCCACTGCATTCAATCGGGATGCTTTGGGCCATGCTGCATAAAATCCACAGCATTCCATCATGATGCATAAAATCCACTGCATTCAATAGGGTTCCATTTCTTCACGCTGCATGGAATCAACTGAATTCTGACACAATGCATGGAGTCCACTGCATTCAATAGGGATGCATTTTACCACGGTGCATGGAGTAAACTGAATTCAATCACAATGCATGGAATCCACTGCATTCAATCGGGATGCTTTGGGCCTCGCTGCATCGACTCCACTGCATACAATCGGGATCCATTGCGCCACAATGCATGGAATACTCTGCATTCAATCATGCTGCATGGAATCCACTGCATTCAATCATGCTGCATAAAATCCACTGCATTCAATAGGGTTCCATTTCTTCACGCTGCATGGAATCAACTGAATTCTAACACAATGCATGGAGTCCACTGCATTCAATACGGATGCATTTTACCACGCTGCATGGAGTAAACTGAATTCAATCACAATGCATGGAATCCACTGCATTCAATCGGGATGCTTTGGGTGATGCTGCATAAAATCCATTGCATTCAATCGGGATGCATTGGGCCTCGCTGCATGGACTCCACTGCATACAATCGGGATCCATTGCGCCACAATGCATGGAATCCTGTGAATTCAATGACGCTGCATGGAATCCACTGCATTCAATCGGGATGCTTTGGGCCATGCTGAATAACATCCACTTCATTCAATCACCCTGCATGGAGTCCATTGCATTCAATACGGATGCATTTTACCACGCTGCATGGAGTACACTGCATTCAATCTCGCTGCATGGAATCCACTACATTCAAACGTGATGCTTTGGGCCATGCTGCATAAAACGCTCTGCATTCAATCTGGATGCATTGGGCCTCGCTGCATGGACTCCACTGCATAGAATCGGGATCCTTTGCGCCACAATGCATGGAATCCTCTTCATTCAATGACGCTGCATGGAATCCACTGCATTCAATCGGGATGCTTTGGGCCATGCTGCATAAAATCAACTGCATTCAATCATGATGCATGGAATCCACTGCATTCAATCATGCTGCATAAAATCCACTACCTTCAATGGGTTCCATTTCTTCACGCTGCATAGACTCCACTGCATTCAATCGGGATGCATTTGAACACGCTGCATGGAGTACACTGAATTCAATCACAATGAATGGAATCCACACATTCAATCGGGATGTTTTGGGCCATGCTGCATAAAATCTACTGCATTCAATCGGGATGCATTGGGCCATGCTGTATGAAATCCACTGCATTCCATCATGCTGCATAAAATCCACTGCATTCAATAGGGTTCCATTTCTTCACGCTGCATGGAATCAACTGAATTCTAACACAATGCATGGAGTTCACTGCATTCACTAGGGATGCATTTTACCACGCTGCATGGAGTAATCTGAATTCAATCACAATGCATGGAATCCATTGCATTCAATCGGGATGCTTTGGGCCACGCTGCATCGACTCCACTGCATACAATCGGGATCCATTGCGCCACAATGCATGGAATCCTCTGCATTCAATGACGCTGCATGGAATCCACTGCATTCAATCGGGATGCTTTGGGCCATGCTGCATATAATCCACTGCTTTCAATCACGCTGCATGGAATCCACTGCATTCAATCATGCTGCATAAAATCCACTGCATTCAATAGGGTTCCATTTCTTCACGCTGCATGGAATCGACTGCATTCAATCTCGCTGCATGGAATCCACTGCATTCAATCGGGATGCATTTGACCACGCTGCATGGAGTACACTGCATTCAATCACAATGCATGGAATCCACTGCATTCAATCGGGATGCATTGGGCGATGCTGCATAAAATGCACTTCATTCAATCTGGATGAATTGCGCCTCGCATAATGGACTCCACTGCATACAATCGGGATCCATTGCACCAGAATGCATGGAATACTCTGCATTCAATGACGCTGCATGGAATCCACTGCATTCCATCGGGATGCATTTGACCACGCTGCCTGGAGTACACTGCATTCAATTACAATGCATGGAATACACTGCATTCAATCGGGATGCATTGGGCCATGCTGCATAAAACGCACTTCATTCAATCTGGATGCATTGCGCCTCACTGCATGGACTCCACTGCATACAATCGGGATCCATTGCGCCAAAATGCATGGAATCCTCTGCATTCAATGACGCTGCATGGAATCCACTGCATTCAATCGGGATGCTTTGGGCCATGCTGCATAAAACGCACTTCATTCAATCTGGGTGAATTGAGCCTCGCTGCATGGACTCCACTGCATAAAATCGGGATCCATTGCGCCACAATGCATGGAATCCTCTGCATTCAATGACGCTGCATGGAATCCACTGCATTCAATCGGGATGCTTTGGGCCATGCTGCATGTAATCCACTGCATTCAATCATGCTGCATGGAATACACTGCATTCAATCATGCTGCATAAAATCCACTGCATTCAATAGGGTTCAATTTCTTCACGCTGCATAGAATCCACTGCATTCAACAACGCTGCATGCAATCCACTGCATGCAATCGGGATGCATTTTACCACGCTGCATGGATTACACTGCATTCAATCACAATGCATTTAATCCACTGCATTCAATAGGTATGCTTTGGGCCATGCTGCATAAATACCACTGCATTCAATCGGGATGCACTGGGCCTTGTTGCATCGACTCCACTGCATACAATCGGTATCCATTGTGCCACAATGCATGGAATCCTCTGCATTCAATGACGCAGCAAGGAATCCACTGCATTCAGTCTGGATGCTTTGGGCCAAGCTGCATAAAATCCACTGCATTCAATCATGCTGCATAAAATCCACTGCATTCAATAGGGTTTCATTTCTTCACGCTGCATGGAATCCACTACATTTAATCATGTTGCATGGAGTCCACTGCATTCAATCAGGATGCATTTTACCACACTGCATGGATTACACTGCATTCAATGACGCTGCATGGAATCCACTGCATTCAATCGGGATGCTTTGGGACATGCTGCATAAAATCCACTGCATTCTATCGGGATGCATTGGACCATGCTGTAACGACCCCACTGCATACAATCGGGATCCATTGCGCCACAATGCATGGAATCCTCTGCATTCAATGACGCTGCATCGAATCCACTGCATTCAATCGGGATGCTTTGGGCCATGCTGCATAAAACACACTGCATTCAATCACGCTGCATGGAATCCACTGCATTCAATCACGCTGCATGGAATCCACTGCATTCAATCGGGATGTATTGGGCCATGCTGCATAAAACGCACTTCATTCAATCTGGGTGAATTGCGCCTCGCTGCATGGACTCCACTACATACAATCGGGATGCTCTTGGCCATGCTGCATAACATCCACTGCATTCAATCATGCTGCATGGAATCCACTGCATTCAATCATGCTGCATAAAATCCACTGCATTCAATAGGGTTCCATTTCTTCACGCTGAATCGAATCAACTGAATTCTAACACAATGCATGGAGTCCACTGCATTCAATGGGATGCATTTTACCACGCTGCATGGAGTAAACTGAATTCAATCACAATGCATGGAATCCACTGCATTCAATCGGGATGCTTTGGGCCATGCTGCATAAAATCCACTGCATTCAATGACGCTGCATAAAATCCACTGCATTCAATAGAGTTCCATTTCTTCACGCTGAATGGAATCAACTGAATTCTAACACAATGCATGGAGTCAACTGCATTCAATAGGGATGCATTTTACCAGGCTGCATGGAGTAAACTGAATTCAGTCACAATGAATGGAATCCACTGCATTCAATAGGTATGCATTTTACCAGGCTGCATGGAATCCACTGCATTCAATCTCGCTGCATGGAGTCCACTGCATTCAATAGGGATGCATTAGACCAGGCTGCATGGAGTAAACTGAATTCAATCACAATGCATGGAATCCACTGCATTCAATCGGGATGCTTTGGGCCTCGCTGCATCGACTCCACTGCATAGAATCGGGATCCATTGCGCCACAATGCATGGAATCCTCTGCATTCAATGACGCTGCATGGAATCCACTGCATTCAATCGGGATGCTTTGGGCCATGCTGCATAAAATCCACTGTTTCAATAACGCTGCATGGAATCCACTGCATTCAATCATGCTGCATAAAATCAACTGCATTCAATAGGGTTCCATTTCTTCACGCTGCATGGAATCCACTGCATTCAATCAAGCTACATGGAATCCACTGCATTCAATCGGGATGCATTTGACCACGCTGCATGGAATCCACTGAATTCAATGAAGCTGCATGGACTCCACTGCATTCAATCGGGATTCATTTGACCACGCTGCATGGAGTACACTGCATTCAATCACAATGCATGGAATCCACTGCATTCAATCGGGATGCTTTGGGCCATGCTGCATAAAATCCACTGCATTAAATCATGCTGCATAAAATCCACTGCATTCAATAGGGTTCCATTTCTTCACGGTGCATGGAATCCCCTGCATTTAATCATGCTGCATGGAGACCACTGCATTCAATCGGGATGCATTTGACCACGCTGCATGGAGTACACTGCATTCAATCACAATGCATGGAATATACTGCATTCAATCTGGATATATTGGGCCATGCTGCATAAAACGCACTTCATTCAATCTGGATGCATGGCGCCTCGCTGCATGGACTCCACCGCATACAATCGTGATCCATTGCGCTAAAATGCATTGAATAATCTGCATTCAATGACGCTGCATGGAATCCACTGCATTCAATCGGTATGCTTTGGGCCATGCTGCATGAAATCCACTGCATTCAATCATGCTGCATGGAATCCACTGCATTCAATCATGCTGCATAAAATCCACTGCATTCAATAGGGTTCCATTTTCTCACCCTGCATGGAATCAACTGAATTCTAACACAATGCATGGAGTCCACTTCATTCAACACGGATGCATTTTACCATGCTGCATGGAGTAAACTGCATTCAATCACAATGCATGGAATTCACTGCATTCAATCGGGATGAATTTTACCACGCTGCATGGAGTACACTGCATTCACTCACAATGCATGGAATTCACTTCATTCAATCGGGATGCTTTGGGCGATGCTGCATATAATCCACTTCATTCAATCGGGATGCATTGGGCCTCACTGCATGGACTCCACTGCATGCAATCGGGATCCATTGCGCAACAATGCATGGAATCCTCTGCATTCAATGATAATGCATGGAATCCACTGCATTCAATCGGGATGCTTTGGGCCAGGCTGCATAACATCCACTGCATTCAATCACCCTGAATGGAGTCCAATGCATTCAATCGGGATGCATTTTACCACGCTGCATGGAGTACACAGCATTAATCTCGCTGCATGGAATCCACTGCATTCAATCGGGATGCTTTGGGCCATGCTGCATAAAATGCACTGCATTCTATCGGGATGCATTGGACCTCGCTGCATCAATTCAACGGCATACAATCGGGATCCATTGCGCCACAATGCAAGGATTCCTCTGCATTCAATGACGCTGCATGTAATCCACTGCATTCAATCGGGATGCTTTGGGCCATGCTGCATAAAATCCACTGCTTTCAAATATGCTGCATGGAATCCACTGCATTCAATCATGCGGCATAAAATCCACTACATTCAATAGGGTTCCATTTCTTCACGCTGCATGGAATCCACTGCATTCACTCTCGCTGCATGGGATCCACAGCATTCAACCGGGATGCATTTTACCACGCTGCATGGAGTACACTGCATTCAATCACAATGCATGGAATATACTGCATTCAATCGGGGTGCATTGGGCCATGCTGCATAAAACGCACTTCATTCAATCTGGATGCATTGCGCCACGCTGCATGGACTCCACTGCATACAATCGGGATCCATTGCGCTAAAATGCATTGAATAATCTGCATTCAATGACGCTGCATGGAATCCACTGCATTCAATCGGGATGCTTTGGGCCATGCTGCATAACATCCACTGCATTCAATCATGCTGCATGGAATCCACTGCATTCAATCATGCTGCATAAAATCCACTGCATTCAATAGGGTTCCATTTCTTCATGCTGCATAGAATCCACTGCATTCAACCACGCTGCATGGAATCCAGTGCATTCAATCGGGATGCATTTTACCACACTGCATGGATTACACTGCATTCAATCACAATGCATGTAATCCACTGCATTCGATCTGGATGCTTTTGGCATGCTGCATAAAACCCACTGCATTCAATCATGCTGCATAAAATCCACTGCATTCAATAGGGTTCTATTTCTTCATGCTGCATGGAATCCACTGCATTTATTCATGCTGCATAGAATCCACTGCTTTCAATCGGGATGCATTTTACAACGCTGCATGGAGTAAACTGCATTCAATGACGCTGCATGGAATCCACTGCATTCAATCGGGATGCTTTGTGCCAGGCTGCATAAAATCCACTGCATTATATCGGGATGCATTGGACCTCGCTGCATCGACCACAATGCATACAATCGGGATCCATTGCGCCACAATGCATGGAATCCTCTGCATTCAATGACGCTGCATGGAATCCACTGCATTCAATCGGGATGCTTTCGGCCATGCTGCATAAAATCCACTGCATTCAATCACGCTGCATGGAATCCACTGCATTCAATCATGCTGCATATAATCCACTGCATTCAATAGAGATCCATTTCTTCACGCTGCATGCAATACACTGCATTCAATCTCGCTGCATGGAATTCACTGCATTCAAACGGGATGCATTTGACCACGCTGAATGGAGTACACTGCATTCAATCACAATGCATGGAATATACTGCATTCAATCGGGATGCATTTGGCCATGCTGCATAAAACCCACTTCATTCAATCGGGATGCATTGGGCCTCACTGTATGGACTCCACTGCATACAATCGGGATCCATTGCGCTAAAATGCATTGAATAATCTGCATTCAATGACGCTGCATGGAATCCACTGCATTCAATCGGTATGCTTTGGGCCATGCTGCATTGCATCCACTGCATTCAATCATGCTGAATAAAATCCACTGCATTCTATAGGGTTCCATTTCATCACCTGCATGGAATCAACTGAATTCTAACACAATGCATGGAGTCCACTGCATTCAATAGGGATGCATTATACCACGCTGCATGGAGTAAACTGAATTCAATCACAATGCATGGAATTCACTGCATTCAATCGGGATGCTTTGGGCCATGCTGCAAAAATCCACTGCATTCCATCATGCTGCATAAAATCCACTGCATTCAATATGGTTCCATTTCTTCACGCTGCATGGAATCCACTGCATTCAATCACGCTACATGGAATCCACTGCATTCAATCGGGATGCTTTGAGCGATGCTGCATAAAATCCACTGCATTCAATCGAGATATTGCGCCTCGCTGCATGGACTCCACTGCATACAATTGGGATCCATTGCACCACAATGCATGGAATCCTCTGCATTCAATGACGCTGCATGTAATCCACTGCATTCATTCGGGATGCTTTGGGCCATGCTGCATAACATAAACTGCATTCAATCACCCTGCATGGAGTCCATTGCATTCAATACGGATGCATTTTACCACGCTGCATGGAGTACACTGCATTCAATCACGCTGCATGGAATCCCCTGCATTCAATCGGGATGCTTTTGGCCATGCTGCATAAAAGGCACTGCATTCAATCTGGATGCACTGGGCCTCGCTGCATGGACTCCACTGCATACAATCGGGATCCGTTGCACCACAATGCATGGAATCCTCTTCATTCATTGACGCTGCATGGAATCCACTGCATTCAATCGGGATGCTTTGGGCCATGCTGCATAAACTCCACTGCATTCAAACATGCTGCATAGAATCCACTGCATTCAATCATGCTGCATATAATCCACTGCATTCAATATGGTTCCATTTTTCACGGTGCATGGAATCCACTGCATTCAATCACGCTGCATGGAGTCCACTGCATTCAATCGGTATGATTTGGGCCATGCTGCATGTAATCCACTGCATTCAATTGGGATGCTTTGGGCCATGCTGCATAAAATCCACAGCTTTCAATCACGCTGCATGTAATCCACTGCATTCAATCATGCTGCATAAAATCCACTGCATTCAATATGGTTCCATTTCTTCACGCTGCATGGAATCAACTGCATTCACTCTCGCTGCATGGAATCCTCTGCATTCAATCGGGATGAATTTTACCACGCTGCATGGAGTACACTGCATTCACTCACAATGCATGGAATTCACTACATTCAATCGGGATGCTTTGGGCGATGCTGCATAAAATCCACTGCATTCCATCACGCTGCATAAAATCCACTGCATTCAATAGGGTTCCATTTCTTCACGCTGCATGGAATCAACTGAATTCTGACACAATGCATGGAGTCCACTGCATTCAATAGGGATGCATTTTACCAAGGTGCATGGAGTAAACTGAATTCAATCACAATGCATGGAATCCACTGCATTCAATCGGGATGCTTTGGGCCTCGCTGCATCGACTCCACTGCATACAATCGGGATCCATTGCGCCACAATGCATGGAATCTTCTGCATTCAATGATGCTGCATGGAATCCACTGCATTCAACCGGGATGCATTTGACCACGCTGCATTGAGTACACTGCATTCAATCACAATGCATGGAATATACTGCATTCAATCGTGGTGCATTGGGCCATGCTGCATAAAACGCACTTCATTCAATCTGGATGCATTGCGCCTCGCTGCATGGACTCCACTGCATACAATCGGGATCCATTGCGCTAAAATGCATTGAATGCATATAATCCACTGCATTCAATATGGTTCCATTTTTCACGGTGCATGGAATCCACTGCATTCAATCACGCTGCATGGAGTCCACTGCATTCATTCGGTATGATTTGGGCCATGCTGCATGTAATCCACTGCATTCAATCGGGATGCTTTGGGCCATGCTGCATAACATCCACTGCATTCAATCATGCTGCATGGAATCCACTGCATTCAATCATGCTGCATAAAATCCACTGCATTCAATATGGTTCCATTTCTTCACGCTGCATGGAATCAACTGAATTCTAACACAATGCATGGAGTCCACTGCATTCAATACGGATGCATTTTACCACGCTGCATGGAGTAAACTGAATTCAATCACAATGCATGGAATCCACTGCATTCAATCGGGATGCTTTGGGTGATGCTGCATAAAATCCATTGCATTCAATCGGGATGCATTGGGCCTCGCGCATTGGACTCCACTGCATACAATCGGGATCCATTGCGCCACAATGCATGGAATCCTCGGCATTCAATGACGCTGCATGGAATCCACTGCATTCAATCGGGATGCTTTGGGCCATGCTGCATAACATCCACTGCATTCCATCTTGCTGCATAAATCCACTGCATTCAATAGAGTTCCATTTCTTCACGCTGCATGGAATCAACTGAATTCTACCACAATTCAAGGAGTCCACTGCATTCAATAGGGATGCATTTTACCACGCTGCATGGAGTACGCTGCATTCAATCTCGCTGCATGGAATCCACTGCATTCCATCGGGATGCTTTGGGCCATGCTGCATAAAACGCACTGCATTCAATCTGGATGCATTGGGCCTCGCTGCATAGACTCCACTGCATACAATCGGGATCCTTTGTACCACAATGCATGGAATCCTCTTCATTCAATGACGCTGCATGGAATCCACTGCATTCAATCGGGATGCTTTGGGCCATGCTGCATAAAATCCACTGCATTCCATCATGCTGCATAAAATCCACTGCATTCAATAGGGTTCCATTTCTTCACGCTGAATGGAATCAACTGAATTCTAACACAATGCATGGAGTCCACTGCATTCAATAGGGATGCATTTTACGAGGCTGCATGGAGTAAACTGCATTCAATCACAATGCATGGAATACACTGCATTCAATCAGGATGCTTTGGGCCATGCTGCATAAAACACACTGCATTCAATCACGCTGCATGGAATTCACTGCATTCAATCATGCTGCATAAAATCCACTGCATTCAATAGGGTTCCATTTCTTCACGCTGCATGGAATCCACTGCATTCAATCACGCTACATGGAATCCACTGCATTCAATCGGGATGCTTTGAGCGATGCTGCGTAAAATCCACTGCATTCAATCGAGATGCATTGGGCCTCTCTGCATGGACTCCACTGCATACATTTGGGATCCATTGCACCACAATGCATGGAATCCTCTGCATTCAATGACGCTGCATGGAATCCACTGCATTCAATCGGGATGCTTTGGGCCATGCTGCATAAAACACACTGCATTCAATCACGCTGCATGGAATCCACTGCATTCAATCATGCTGCATAAAATCCACTGCATTCAATAGGGTTCCATTTCTTCACGCTGCATGGAATCCACTGCATTCAATCACGCTACATGGAATCCACTGCATTCATTCGGGATGCTTTGGGCCATGCTGCATAACATCCACTGCATTCAATCACCCTGCATGGAGTCCATTGCATTCAATACGGATGCATTTTACCACACTGCATGGAGTACACTACAATCAATCACAATGCATGGAATCCACACAATTCAATCGGGATGCTTTTGGCCATGCTGCATAAAAGGCACTACATTCAATCTGGATGCACTGGGCCTCGCTGCATGGACTCCACTGCATACAATCGGGATCCGTTGCACCACAATGCATGGAATCCTCTTCATTCATTGACGCTGCATGGAAACCACTGCATTCAAACGGGATGCTTTGGGCCTTGCTGCATAAATTCCACTGCATTCAAACATGCTGCATAGAATCCACTGCATTCAATCATGCTGCATAAAATCCACTGCATTCAATATGGTTCCATTTTTCACGGTGCATGGAATCCACTGCATTCAATCACGCTGCATGGAGTCCACTGCATTCAATCGGTATGATTTGGGCCATGCTGCATGTAATCCACTGCATTCAATTGGGATGCTTTGGGCCATGCTGCATAAAATCCACTGCTTTCAATCACGCTGCATGTAATCCACTGCATTCAATCATGCTGCATAAAATCCACTGCATTCAATATGGTTCCATTTCTTCACACTGCATGGAATCAACTGCATTCAATCTCGCTGCATGGAATCCTCTGCATTCAATCGGGATGAATTTTACCACGCTGCATGGAGTACACTGCATTCACTCACAATGCATGGAATTCACTACATTCAATCGGGATGCTTTGGGCGATGCTGCATATAATCCACTTCATTCAATAGGGATGCATTGGGCCTCACTGCATGGACTCCACTGCATGCAATCGGGATCCATTGCGCAACAATGCATGGAATCCTCTGCATTCAATGATAATGCATGGAATCCACTGCATTCAATCGGGATGCTTTGGGCCATGCTGCATAAACTCCACTGCATTCCATCATGCTGCATAAAATCCACTGCATTCAATAGGGTTCCATTTCTTCACGCTGAATGGAATCAACTGAATTCTAACACAATGCATGGAGTCCACTGCATTCAATAGGGATGCATTTTACCAGGCTGCATGGAGTAAACTGCATTCAGTCACAATGCATGGAATACACTGCATTCAATCAGGATGCTTTGGGCCATGCTGCATAAAACACACTGCATTCAATCACGCTGCATGTAATTCACTGCATTCAATCATGCTGCATAAAATCCACTGCATTCAATAGGGTTCCATTTCTTCACGCTGCATGGAATCCACTGCATTCAATCACGCTACATGGAATCCACTGCATTCAATCGGGATGCTTTGAGCGATGCTGCGTAAAATCCACTGCATTCAATCGAGATGCATTGGGCCTCTCTGCATGGACTCCACTGCATACATTTGGGATCCATTGCACCACAATGCATGGAATCCTCTGCATTCAATGACGCTGCATGGAATCCACTGCATTCAATCGGGATGCATTTTACCAGGCTGCATGGAATCCATGCATTCATCACGCTGCATGGACTCCACTGCATACAATCGGGATCCATTGCGCCACAATGCATGGAATCCTCTGCATTCAATCAGGATGCTTTGAGCCATGCTGCATAAAATCCACTGCATTCAATCATGCTCCATTAAATCCACTGCATTCAATCAGGCTGCATAAAATACACTGCATTCAATAGGGTTCCATTACTTCACACTTCATGGAATACAGTGCATTCAATCACGCTTCATGGAATCCACTGCATTCAATCGGGATTCATTTTACCACGCTGCATGGCGTTCACTGCATTCAATCACAATGCATGGAATCCACTGCATTCAATCGGGATGCTTTGGGCCATGCCTCATAAAATCCACTGCATTCAACGACGCTGCATGGAATCCACCGAATTTAATTGGGATACATTATACTAAGCTGTATCGAATCCACTGCATTCAATCAGGATGCATTTTACCATATGGCATGGAGTTCACTGCATTCAATCATGCTACACGTAATCCACTGCATTCAATCAGGATGCTTTGGGCCATGCTGCATAAAATCCACTGCATTCAATCATGCTGCACGTAATCCACTGCATTCAATCGGGATGCATTTTACCAGGCTGCATGGAATCCACTGCATTCAATCACGCTGCATGGAATCCACTGCATTCAATCGGGATGCATTTTACCAGGCTGCATGGAATCCACTGCATTCAATCACGCTGCATGGAATCCACTGCATTCAATCACGCTGCATGGAATCCACTGTATTCAATCAGGATGCATTTTACCAGGCTGCCTGGAATCCATGCATTCATCACACTGCATGGACTCCACTGCATACAATCGGGATCCATTGCGCCACAATGCATGGAATACTCTGCATTCAATGATACTCCATGGACTCCACTGCATTCAATCAGGATGCTTTGGGCCATGCTGCATAAAATCCACTGCATTTAATCATGCTGCATGGAATCCACTGCATTCAATCATGCTGCATAATATCCACTGCATTCAAAATGTTCCATTTCTTCACGCTGCATGGAATCCACTGCATTCAATCGGGATGCATTTTACCTCGCTGCATGGAGTACACTGCATTCAATCTCAATGCATGGAATCCACTGCATTCAATCGGGATGCTTTGGGCCATGCTGCAAAAAATCCACTGCATTCAATCGGGATGCACTGGGCCTCGCTGCATGGACTCCACTGCATTCAATTGGTATCCATTGCGCTGCAATGCATGGAATCCTCTGCATTCAATGATGCTGCATGGAATCCACTGCATTCAATCGGGATGCATTTTACCACACTGCATGGAGTACACTGCATTCAATCACAATGGATTGAATCCACTGCATTCAATCATGCTGCATGGAATCCACTGCATTCAATCCTGCTGCATAATATCCACTGCATTCTAAATGTTCCATTTCTTCACGCTGGATGGAATCCACTGCATTCCATCGGGATGCATGTTCCCACGCTGCATGGAGTACACTGCATTCAATCAAAATACATGGAATCCACTGCATTCAATCGGGATGCTTTGGGCCATGCTGCATACAATCCACTGCATTCAATCGGGATGCATTGGGCCTCACTGCATGGACTCCACTGCATATAATCGGGATCCATTACACCACAATGCCTGGAATCATCTGCATTCAATGACGCTGCATGGAATCCACTGCATTCAATCGGGATGCATTTTACCAGGCTGCATGGAATCCATGCATTCATCACGCTGCATGGACTCCACTGCATACAATCGGGATCCATTGCGCCACAATGCATGGAATCCACTGCATTCAATCAGGATGCATTTTAATAAGCTGCATGGAATCCATTCAGTCATCACGCTGCATGGACTCCGCTGCATACAGTCGGAATCCATTACGCCACAATGCATGGAATCCTCTGCATTCAATCACGCTGCATGGAATCCACTGCATTCAATCGGGATGCAATTTACCACGCTGAATGGAGTACACTACATTCAATCACGCTGCATGGAATCCCCTGCATTCAATCGGGATGCTTTGGGCCATGCTTCAAAAAAATCCACTTCATTCCATCGGGATGCATTGGGCCTCGCTTCATGGACTCCAGTGCATACAGTCGGGATCCATTGCACCAAAATGCATGGAATCCTCTGCATTCAATGACGCTGCATGGAATCCACTGCATTCAATCAGGATGCTTTGGGCCCTGCCTCATAAAATCCACTTCATTCAATGACGCTGCATGGAATCGACTGCATTCAATCATGCTGTATATAATCCACTGCTTACAATAGGGTTCAATTTCTTCACGCTGCATGGAATCCACTGCATTCAATCACGCTGCATGGAATCCACTGCATTCCATCGGGATGCATGTTCCCACGCTGCATGGAGTACACTGCATTCGATCAAAATGCATGGAATCCACTGCATTCAATCGGGATGCTTTGGGCCATGCTGCATACAATCCACTGCATTCAATCGGGATGCATTGGGCCTCACTGCATGGACTCCACTGCATATAATCGGAATCCATTACACCACAATGCCTGGAATCATCTGCATTCAATGACGCTGCATGGAAACCACTGCATTCAATCGGGATGCATTTTACCAGGCTGCATGGAATCCATGCATTCATTACGCTGCATGGACTCCACTGCATACAATCGGGATCCATTGCGCCACAATGCATGGAATCCTCTGCATTCAATCAGGATGCTTTGAGCCATGCTGCATAAAATCCACTGCATTCAATCATGCTCCATTAAATCCACTGCATTCAATCAGGCTGCATAAAATACACTGCATTCAATAGGGTTCCATTACTTCACACTTCATGGAATACAGTGCATTCAATCACGCTTCATGGAATCCACTGCATTCAATCGGGATTCATTTTACCACGCTGCATGGAGTTCACTGCATTCAATCACAATGCATGGAATCCACTGCATTCAATCGGGATGCTTTGGGCCATGCCTCATAAAATCCACTGCATTCAACGACGCTGCATGGAATCCACCGAATTTAACTGGGATACATTATACTAAGCTGTATCGAATCCACTGCATTCAATCAGGATGCATTTTACCATATGGCATGGAGTTCACTGCATTCAATCATGCTACACGTAATCCACTGCATTCAATCAGGATGCTTTGGGCCATGCTGCATAAAATCCACTGCATTCAATCATGCTGCACGTAATCCACTGCATTCAATCGGGATGCATTTTACCAGGCTGCATGGAATCCACTGCCTTCAATCACGCTGCATGGAATCCACTGCATTCAATCGGGGTGCATTTTACCAGGCTGCATGGAATCCACTGCATTCAATCACGCTGCATGGAATCCACTGCATTCAATCACGCTGCATGGAATCCACTGTATTCAATCAGGATGCATTTTACCAGGCTGCCTGGAATCCATGCATTCATCACACTGCATGGACTCCACTGCATAAAATCGGGATCCATTGCGCCACAATGCATGGAATACTCTGCATTCAATGATACTCCATGGACTCCACTGCATTCAATCAGGATGCTTTGGGCCATGCTGCATAAAATCCACTGCATTTAATCATGCTGCATGGAATCCACTGCATTCAATCATGCTGCATAATATCCACTGCATTCAAAATGTTCCATTTCTTCACGCTGCATGGAATCCACTGCATTCAATCGGGATGCATTTTACCTCGCTGCATGGAGTACACTGCATTCAATCTCAATGCATGGAATCCACTGCATTCAATCGGGATGCTTTGGGCCATGCTGCAAAAAATCCACTGCAATCAATCAGGATGCATTGGGCCTCGCTGCATGAACTCTACTGCATACAATCGCGATCCATTGCGCCACAATGCATGGAATCCTCTGCATTCAATGATGCTGCATGGCATCCACTGCATTCAATCATGCTGCATAATATCCACTGCATTCAAAATGTTCCATTTCTTCACGCTGCATGGAATCCACTGCATTCAATCAGGATGTATGTTCCCACGCTGCATGGAGTACACTGCATTCAATCA
The DNA here is from genome assembly GCF_054392235.1 of Sus scrofa. Classification (NCBI taxonomy): domain Eukaryota; kingdom Metazoa; phylum Chordata; class Mammalia; order Artiodactyla; family Suidae; genus Sus; species Sus scrofa. Next base: position 5,789,740 of record NC_139399.1, read on the forward strand.
AAATGCATGGAATCCACTACATTCAATCGGGATGCTTTGGGCCATGCTGCATACAATCCACTGCATTCAATCGGGATGCATTGGGCCTCACTGCATGGACTCCACTGCATATAATCGGGATCCATTACACCACAATGCATGGAATCATCTGCATTCAATGACGCTGCATGGAATCCACTGCATTCAATCGGGATGCATTTTACCAGGCTGCATGGAATCCACTGCATTCAATCACGCTGCATGGAATCCACTGCATTCAATCGGGATGCATTTTACCTCGCTGCATGGAATCCACTGCATTCAATCACGCTGCATGGAATCCACTGCATTCAATCACGCTGCATGGAATCCACTGCATTCAATCAGGATGCATTTTAATAAGCTGCATGGAATCCATTCAGTCATCACGCTGCATGGACTCCGCTGCATACAGTCGGGATCCATTACGCCACAATGCATGGAATCCTCTGCATTCAATCACGCTGCATGGAATCCACTGCATTCAATCGGGATGCAATTTACCACGCTGAATGGAGTACACTGCATTCAACCACGCTGCATGGAATCCCCTGCATTCAATCGGGATGCTTTGGGCCGTGCTGCAAAAAAATCCACTGCATTCAATCGGGATGCATTGGGCCTCGCTTCATGGACTCCAGTGCATACAGTCGGGATCCATTGCACCAAAATGCATGGAATCCTCTGCATTCAATGACGCTGCATGGAATCCACTGCATTCAATCAGGATGCTTTGGGCCATGCCTCATAAAATCCACTTCATTCAATGACGCTGCATGGAATCGACTGCATTCAATCATGCTGCATATAATCCACTGCTTACAATAGGGTTCAATTTCTTCACGCTGCATGGAATCCACTGCATTCAATCACGCTGCATGGAATCCACTGCATTCCATCGGGATGCATGTTCCCACGCTGCATGGAGTACACTGCATTCAATCAAAATGCATGGAATCCACTGCATTCAATCGGGATGCTTTGGGCCATGCTGCATACAATCCACTGCATTCAATCGGGATGCATTGGGCCTCACTGCATGGACTCCACTGCATATAATCGGGATCCATTACACCACAATGCCTGGAATCATCTGCATTCAATGACGCTGCATGGAAACCACTGCATTCAATCGGGATGCATTTTACCAGGCTGCATGGAATCCATGCATTCATCACGCTGCATGGACTCCACTGCATACAATCGGGATCCATTGCGCCACAATGCATGGAATCCTCTGCATTCAATCAGGATGCTTTGGGCCATGCTGCATAAAATCCACTGCATTCAATCATGCTCCATTAAATCCACTGCATTCAATCAGGCTGCATAAAATACACTGCATTCAATAGGGTTCCATTACTTCACACTTCATGGAATACAGTGCATTCAATCACGCTTCATGGAATCCACTGCATTCAATCGGGATTCATTTTACCACGCTGCATGGAGTTCACTGCATTCAATCACAATGCATGGAATCCACTGCATTCAATCGGGATGCTTTGGGCCATGCCTCATAAAATCCACTGCATTCAACGACGCTGCATGGAATCCACCGAATTTAACTGGGATACATTATACTAAGCTGTATCGAATCCACTGCATTCAATCAGGATGCATTTTACCATATGGCATGGAGTTCACTGCATTCAATCATGCTACACGTAATCCACTGCATTCAATCAGGATGCTTTGGGCCATGCTGCATAAAGTCCACTGCATTCAATCATGCTGCACGTAATCCACTGCATTCAATCGGGATGCATTTTACCAGGCTGCATGGAATCCACTGCCTTCAATCACGCTGCATGGAATCCACTGCATTCAATCGGGATGCATTTTACCAGGCTGCATGGAATCCACTGCATTCAATCACGCTGCATGGAATCCACTGCATTCAATCACGCTGCATGGAATCCACTGTATTCAATCAGGATGCATTTTACCAGGCTGCCTGGAATCCATGCATTCATCACACTGCATGGACTCCACTGCATACAATCGGGATCCATTGCGCCACAATGCATGGAATACTCTGCATTCAATGATACTCCATGGACTCCACTGCATTCAATCAGGATGCTTTGGGCCATGCTGCATAAAATCCACTGCATTCAATCATGCTGCACGTAATCCACTGCATTCAATCGGGATGCATTTTACCAGGCTGCATGGAATCCACTGCATTCAATCACGCTGCATGGAATCCACTGCATTCAATCGGGATGCATTTTACCAGGCTGCATGGAATCCACTGCATTCAATCACGCTGCATGGAATCCACTGCATTCAATCACGCTGCATGGAATCCACTGTATTCAATCAGGATGCATTTTACAAGGCTGCCTGGAATCCATGCATTCATCACACTGCATGGACTCTACTGCATAAAATCGGGATCCATTGCGCCACAATGCATGGAATACTCTGCATTCAATGATACTACATGGACTCCACTGCATTCAATCAGGATGCTTTGGGCCATGCTGCATAAAATCCACTGCATTTAATCATGCTGCATGGAATCCACTGCATTCAATCATGCTGCATAATATCCACTGCATTCAAAATGTTCCATTTCTTCACGCTGCATGGAATCCACTGCATTCAATCAGGATGCATGTTCCCACGCTGCATGGAGTACACTGCATTCAATCAAAATGCATGGAATCCACTACATTCAATCGGGATGCTTTGGGCCATGCTGCATACAATCCACTGCATTCAATCGGGATGCATTGGGCCTCACTGCATGGACTCCACTGCATATAATCGGGATCCATTACACCACAATGCCTGGAATCATCTGCATTCAATGACGCTGCATGGAATCCACTGCATTCAATCGGGATGCATTTTACCTCGCTGCATGGAATCCACTGCATTCAATCACGCTGCATGGAATCCACTGCATTCAATCACGCTGCATGGAATCCACTGCATTCAATCAGGATGCATTTTAATAAGCTGCATGGAATCCATTCAGTCATCACGCTGCATGGACTCCGCTGCATACAGTCGGGATCCATTACGCCACAATGCATGGAATCCTCTGCATTCAATCACGCTGCATGGAATCCACTGCATTCAATCGGGATGCAATTTACCACGCTGAATGGAGTACACTGCATTCAATCACGCTGCATGGAATCCCCTGCATTCAATCGGGATGCTTTGGGCCGTGCTGCAAAAAAATCCACTGCATTCAATCGGGATGCATTGGGCCTCGCTTCATGGACTCCAGTGCATACAGTCGGGATCCATTGCACCAAAATGCATGGAATCCTCTGCATTCAATGACGCTGCATGGAATCCACTGCATTCAATCAGGATGCTTTGGGCCATGCCTCATAAAATCCACTTCATTCAATGACGCTGCATGGAATCGACTGCATTCAATCATGCTGCATATAATCCACTGCTTACAATAGGGTTCAATTTCTTCACGCTGCATGGAATCCACTGCATTCAATCACGCTGCATGGAATCCACTGCATTCCATCGGGATGCATGTTCCCACGCTGCATGGAGTACACTGCATTCAATCAAAATGCATGGAATCCACTGCATTCAATCGGGATGCTTTGGGCCATGCTGCATACAATCCACTGCATTCAATCGGGATGCTTTGGGCCTCACTGCATGGACTCCACTGCATATAATCGGGATCCATTACACCACAATGCCTGGAATCATCTGCATTCAATGACGCTGCATGGAAACCACTGCATTCAATCGGGATGCATTTTACCAGGCTGCATGGAATCCATGCATTCATCACGCTGCATGGACTCCACTGCATACAATCGGGATCCATTGCGCCACAATGCATGGAATCCTCTGCATTCAATCAGGATGCTTTGGGCCATGCTGCATAAAATCCACTGCATTCAATCATGCTCCATTAAATCCACTGCATTCAATCAGGCTGCATAAAATACACTGCATTCAATAGGGTTCCATTACTTCACACTTCATGGAATACAGTGCATTCAATCACGCTTCATGGAATCCACTGCATTCAATCGGGATTCATTTTACCACTCTGCATGGAGTTCACTGCATTCAATCACAATGCATGGAATCCACTGCATTCAATCGGGATGCTTTGGGCCATGCCTCATAAAATCCACTGCATTCAACGACGCTGCATGGAATCCACCGAATTTAACTGGGATACATTATACTAAGCTGTATCGAATCCACTGCATTCAATCAGGATGCATTTTACCATATGGCATGGAGTTCACTGCATTCAATCACGCTGCATGGAATCCACTGCATTCAATCGGGATGCATTTTACCAGGCTGCATGGAATCCACTGCATTCAATCACGCTGCATGGAATCCACTGCATTCCATCACGCTGCATGGAATCCACTGTATTCAATCAGGATGCATTTTACCAGGCTGCCTGGAATCCATGCATTCATCACACTGCATGGACTCCACTGCATACAATCGGGATCCATTGCGCCACAATGCATGGAATACTCTGCATTCAATGATACTCCATGGACTCCACTGCATTCAATCAGGATGCTTTGGGCCATGCTGCATAAAATCCACTGCATTCAATCATGCTGCACGTAATCCACTGCATTCAATCGGGATGCATTTTACCAGGCTGCATGGAATCCACTGCATTCAATCACGCTGCATGGAATCCACTGCATTCAATCGGGATGCATTTTACCAGGCTGCATGGAATCCACTGCATTCAATCACGCTGCATGGAATCCACTGCATTCAATCGGGATGCATTTTACCAGGCTGCATGGAATCCACTGCATTCAATCACGCTGCATGGAATCCACTGCATTCAATCACGCTGCATGGAATCCACTGTATTCAATCAGGATGCATTTTACAAGGCTGCCTGGAATCCATGCATTCATCACACTGCATGGACTCCACTGCATAAAATCGGGATCCATTGCGCCACAATGCATGGAATACTCTGCATTCAATGATACTACATGGACTCCACTGCATTCAATCAGGATGCTTTGGGCCATGCTGCATAAAATCCACTGCATTTAATCATGCTGCATGGAATCCACTGCATTCAATCATGCTGCATAATATCCACTGCATTCAAAATGTTCCATTTCTTCACGCTGCATGGAATCCACTGCATTCAATCGGGATGCATTTTACCTCGCTGCATGGAGTACACTGCATTCAATCTCAATGCATGGTATCCACTGCATTCAATCGGGATGCTTTGGGCCATGCTGCAAAAAATCCACTGCAATCAATCAGGATGCATTGGGCCTCGCTGCATGAACTCTACTGCATACAATCGCGATCCATTGCGCCACAATGCATGGAATCCTCTGCATTCAATGATGCTGCATGGAATCCACTGCATTCAATCATGCTGCATAATATCCACTGCATTCAAAATGTTCCATTTCTTCACGCTGCATGGAATCCACTGCATTCAATCAGGATGCATGTTCCCACGCTGCATGGAGTACACTGCATTCAATCAAAATGCATGGAATCCAATACATTCAATCGGGATGCTTTGGGCCATGCTGCATACAATCCACTGCATTCAATCGGGATGCATTGGGCCTCACTGCATGGACTCCACTGCATATAATCGGGATCCATTACACCACAATGCATGGAATCATCTGCATTCAATGACGCTGCATGGAATCCACTGCATTCAATCGGGATGCATTTTACCAGGCTGCATGGAATCCACTGCATTCAATCACGCTGCATGGAATCCACTGCATTCAATCGGGATGCATTTTACCTCGCTGCATGGAATCCACTGCATTCAATCACGCTGCATGGAATCCACTGCATTCAATCACGCTGCATGGAATCCACTGCATTCAATCAGGATGCATTTTAATAAGCTGCATGGAATCCATTCAGTCATCACGCTGCATGGACTCCGCTGCATACAGTCGGGATCCATTACGCCACAATGCATGGAATCCTCTGCATTCAATCACGCTGCATGGAATCCACTGCATTCAATCGGGATGCAATTTACCACGCTGAATGGAGTACACTGCATTCAATCACGCTGCATGGAATCCCCTGCATTCAATCGGGATGCTTTGGGCCGTGCTGCAAAAAAATCCACTGCATTCAATCGGGATGCATTGGGCCTCGCTTCATGGACTCCAGTGCATACAGTCGGGATCCATTGCACCAAAATGCATGGAATCCTCTGCATTCAATGACGCTGCATGGAATCCACTGCATTCAATCAGGATGCTTTGGGACCTGCCTCATAAAATCCACTTCATTCAATGACGCTGCATGGAATCGACTGCATTCAATCATGCTGCATATAATCCACTGCTTACAATAGGGTTCAATTTCTTCACGCTGCATGGAATCCACTGCATTCAATCACGCTGCATGGAATCCACTGCATTCCATCGGGATGCATGTTCCCACGCTGCATGGAGTACACTGCATTCAATCAAAATGCATGGAATCCACTGCATTCAATCGGGATGCTTTGGGCCATGCTGCATACAATCCACTGCATTCAATCGGGATGCATTGGGCCTCACTGCATGGACTCCACTGCATATAATCGGGATCCATTACACCACAATGCCTGGAATCATCTGCATTCAATGACGCTGCATGGAAACCACTGCATTCAATCGGGATGCATTTTACCAGGCTGCATGGAATCCATGCATTCATCACGCTGCATGGACTCCACTGCATACAATCGGGATCCATTGCGCCACAATGCATGGAATCCTCTGCATTCAATCAGGATGCTTTGGGCCATGCTGCATAAAATCCACTGCATTCAATCATGCTCCATTAAATCCACTGCATTCAATCAGGCTGCATAAAATACACTGCATTCAATAGGGTTCCATTACTTCACACTTCATGGAATACAGTGCATTCAATCACGCTTCATGGAATCCACTGCATTCAATCGGGATTCATTTTACCACGCTGCATGGAGTTCACTGCATTCAATCACAATGCATGGAATCCACTGCATTCAATCGGGATGCTTTGGGCCATGCCTCATAAAATCCACTGCATTCAACGACGCTGCATGGAATCCACCGAATTTAACTGGGATACATTATACTAAGCTGTATCGAATCCACTGCATTCAATCAGGATGCATTTTACCATATGGCATGGAGTTCACTGCATTCAATCATGCTACACGTAATCCACTGCATTCAATCAGGATGCTTTGGGCCATGCTGCATAAAATCCACTGCATTCAATCATGCTGCACGTAATCCACTGCATTCAATCGGGATGCATTTTACCAGGCTGCATGGAATCCACTGCCTTCAATCACGCTGCATGGAATCCACTGCATTCAATCGGGGTGCATTTTACCAGGCTGCATGGAATCCACTGCATTCAATCACGCTGCATGGAATCCACTGCATTCAATCACGCTGCATGGAATCCACTGTATTCAATCAGGATGCATTTTACCAGGCTGCCTGGAATCCATGCATTCATCACACTGCATGGACTCCACTGCATAAAATCGGGATCCATTGCGCCACAATGCATGGAATACTCTGCATTCAATGATACTCCATGGACTCCACTGCATTCAATCAGGATGCTTTGGGCCATGCTGCATAAAATCCACTGCATTCAATCATGCTGCACGTAATCCACTGCATTCAATCGGGATGCATTTTACCAGGCTGCATGGAATCCACTGCATTCAATCACGCTGCATGGAATCCACTGCATTCAATCGGGATGCATTTTACCAGGCTGCATGGAATCCACTGCATTCAATCACGCTGCATGGAATCCACTGCATTCAATCACGCTGCATGGAATCCACTGTATTCAATCAGGATGCATTTTACAAGGCTGCCTGGAATCCATGCATTCATCACACTGCATGGACTCCACTGCATAAAATCGGGATCCATTGCGCCACAATGCATGGAATACTCTGCATTCAATGATACTCCATGGACTCCACTGCATTCAATCAGGATGCTTTGGGCCATGCTGCATAAAATCCACTGCATTTAATCATGCTGCATGGAATCCACTGCATTCAATCATGCTGCATAATATCCACTGCATTCAAAATGTTCCATTTCTTCACGCTGCATGGAATCCACTGCATTCAATCGGGATGCATTTTACCTCGCTGCATGGAGTACACTGCATTCAATCTCAATGCATGGAATCCACTGCATTCAATCGGGATGCTTTGGGCCATGCTGCAAAAAATCCACTGCAATCAATCAGGATGCATTGGGCCTCGCTGCATGAACTCTACTGCATACAATCGCGATCCATTGCGCCACAATGCATGGAATCCTCTGCATTCAATGATGCTGCATGGAATCCACTGCATTCAATCATGCTGCATAATATCCACTGCATTCAAAATGTTCCATTTCTTCACGCTGCATGGAATCCACTGCATTCAATCAGGATGTATGTTCCCACGCTGCATGGAGTACACTGCATTCAATCAAAATGCATGGAATCCACTACATTCAATCGGGATGCTTTGGGCCATGCTGCATACAATCCACTGCATTCAATCGGGATGCATTGGGCCTCACTGCATGGACTCCACTGCATATAATCGGGATCCATTACACCACAATGCATTGAATCATCTGCATTCAATGACGCTGCATGGAATCCACTGCATTCAATCGGGATGCATTTTACCAGGCTGCATGGAATCCACTGCATTCAATCACGCTGCATGGAATCCACTGCATTCAATCGGGATGCATTTTACCAGGCTGCATGGAATCCACTGCATTCAATCACGCTGCATGGAATCCACTGCATTCAATCACGCTGCATGGAATCCACTGCATTCAATCAGGATGCATTTTAATAAGCTGCATGGAATCCATTCAGTCATCACGCTGCATGGACTCCGCTGCATACAGTCGGGATCCATTACGCCACAATGCATGGAATCCTCTGCATTCAATCACGCTGCATGGAATCCACTGCATTCAATCGGGATGCAATTTACCACGCTGAATGGAGTACACTGCATTCAATCACGCTGCATGGAATCTCCTGCATTCAATCGGGATGCTTTGGGCCATGCTGCAAAAAAATCCACTGCATTCCATCGGGATGCATTGGGCCTCGCTTCATGGACTCCAGTGCATACAGTCGGGATCCATGGCACCAAAATGCATGGAATCCTCTGCATTCAATGACGCTGCATGGAATCCACTGCATTCAATCAGGATGCTTTGGGCCATGCCTCATAAAATCCACTTCATTCAATGACGCTGCATGGAATCGACTGCATTCAATCATGCTGCATATAATCCACTGCTTACAATAGGGTTCAATTTCTTCACGCTGCATGGAATCCACTGCATTCAATCACGCTGCATGGAATCCACTGCATTCCATCGGGATGCATGTTCCCACGCTGCATGGAGTACACTGCATTCAATCAAAATGCATGGAATCCACTGCATTCAATCAGGATGCTTTGGGCCATGCTGCATACAATCCACTGCATTCAATCGGGATGCATTGGGCCTCACTGCATGGACTCCACTGCATATAATCGGGATCCATTACACCACAATGCCTGGAATCATCTGCATTCAATGACGCTGCATGGAAACCACTGCATTCAATCGGGATGCATTTTACCAGGCTGCATGGAATCCATGCATTCATCACGCTGCATGGACTCCACTGCATACAATTGGGATCCATTGCGCCACAATGCATGGAATCCTCTGCATTCAATCAGGATGCTTTGAGCCATTCTGCATAAAATCCACTGCATTCAATCATGCTCCATTAAATCCACTGCATTCAATCAGGCTGCATAAAATACACTGCATTCAATAGGGTTCCATTACTTCACACTTCATGGAATACAGTGCATTCAATCACGCTTCATGGAATCCACTGCATTCAATCGGGATTCATTTTACCACGCTGCATGGAGTTCACTGCATTCAATCACAATGCATGGAATCCACTGCATTCAATCGGGATGCTTTGGGCCATGCCTCATAAAATCCACTGCATTCAACGACGCTGCATGGAATCCACCGAATTTAACTGGGATACATTATACTAAGCTGTATCGAATCCACTGCATTCAATCAGGATGCATTTTACCATATGGCATGGAGTTCACTGCATTCAATCATGCTACACGTAATCCACTGCATTCAATCAGGATGCTTTGGGCCATGCTGCATAAAATCCACTGCATTCAATCATGCTGCACGTAATCCACTGCATTCAATCGGGATGCATTTTACCAGGCTGCATGGAATCCACTGCCTTCAATCACGCTGCATGGAATCCACTGCATTCAATCGGGATGCATTTTACCAGGCTGCATGGAATCCACTGCATTCAATCACGCTGCATGGAATCCACTGCATTCAATCACGCTGCATGGAATCCACTGTATTCAATCAGGATGCATTTTACCAGGCTGCCTGGAATCCATGCATTCATCACACTGCATGGACTCCACTGCATACAATCGGGATCCATTGCGCCACAATGCATGGAATACTCTGCATTCAATGATACTCCATGGACTCCACTGCATTCAATCAGGATGCTTTGGGCCATGCTGCATAAAATCCACTGCATTTAATCATGCTGCATGGAATCCACTGCATTCAATCATGCTGCATAATATCCACTGCATTCAAAATGTTCCATTTCTTCACGCTGCATGGAATCCACTGCATTCAATCGGGATGCATTTTACCTCGCTGCATGGAGTACACTGCATTCAATCTCAATGCATGGAATCCACTGCATTCAATCGGGATGCTTTGGGCCATGCTGCAAAAAATCCACTGCAATCAATCAGGATGCATTGGGCCTCGCTGCATGAACTCCACTGCATACAATCGCGATCCATTGCGCCACAATGCATGGAATCCTCTGCATTCAATGATGCTGCATGGAATCCACTGCATTCAATCAGGATGCATTTTACCACACTGCATGGAGTACACTGCATTCAATCACAATGGATGGAATCCAATGCATTCAATCGGGATGCTTTGGGCCATGCTGCAAAAAATCCACTGCATTCAATCGGGATGCACTGGGCCTCGCTGAATGGACTCCACTGCATTCAATTGGTATCCATTGCGCTGCAATGCATGGAATCTTCTGCATTCAATGATGCTGCATGGAATCCACTGCATTCAATCGGGATGCATTTTACCACACTGCATGGAGTACACTGCATTCAATCACAATGGATGGAATCCACTGCATTCAATCATGCTGCATGGAATCCACTGCATTCAATCATGCTGCATAATATCCACTGCATTCTAAATGTTCCATTTCTGCACGCTGCATGGAATCCACTGCATTCCATCGGGATGCATGTTCCCACGCTGCATGGAGTACACTGCATTCAATCAAAATGCAAGGAATCCACTGCATTCAATCGGGATGCTTTGGGCCATGCTGCATACAATCCACTGCATTCAATCGGGATGCATTGGGCCTCACAGCATGGACTCCACTGCATATAATCGGGATCCATTACACCACAATGCATGGAATCATCTGCATTCATTGACGCTGCATGGAATCCACTGCATTCAATCGGGATGCATTTTACCAGGCTGCATGGAATCCATGCATTCATCACGCTGCATGGACTCCACTGCATACAATCGGGATCCATTGTGCCACAATGCATGGAATCCACTGCATTCAATCAGGATGCATTTTAATAAGCTGCATGGAATCCATTCAGTCATCACGCTGCATGGACTCCGCTGCATACAGTCGGGATCCATTACGCCACAATGCATAGAATCCTCTGCATTCAATCACGCTGCATGGAATCCCCTGCATTCAATCGGGATGCTTTGGGCCATGCTGCAAAAAAATCCACTGCATTCAATCGGGATGCATTGGGCCTCGCTTCATGGACTCCAGTGCATACAGTCGGGATCCATGGCACCAAAATGCATGGAATCCTCTGCATTCAATGACGCTGCATGGAATCCACTGCATTCAATCAGGATGCTTTGGGACCTGCCTCATAAAATCCACTTCATTCAATGACGCTGCATGGAATCGACTGCATTCAATCATGCTGCATATAATCCACTGCTTACAATAGGGTTCAATTTCTTCACGCTGCATGGAATCCACTGCATTCAATCACGCTGCATGGAATCCACTGCATTCCATCGGGATGCATGTTCCCACGCTGCATGGAGTACACTGCATTCAATCAAAATGCATGGAATCCACTGCATTCAATCGGGATGCTTTGGGCCATGCTGCATACAATCCACTGCATTCAATCGGGATGCATTGGGCCTCACTGCATGGACTCCACTGCATATAATCGGGATCCATTACACCACAATGCATGGAATCATCTGCATTCAATGACGCTGCATGGAATCCACTGCATTCAATCGGGATGCATTTTACCAGGCTGCATGGAATCCATGCATTCATCACGCTGCATGGACTCCACTGCATACAATCGGGATCCATTGCGCCACAATGCATGGAATCCTCTGCATTCAATCAGGATGCTTTGAGCCATGCTGCATAAAATCCACTGCATTCAATCATGCTCCATTAAATCCACTGCATTCAATCAGGCTGCATAAAATACACTGCATTCAATAGGGTTCCATTACTTCACACTTCATGGAATACAGTGCATTCAATCACGCTTCATGGAATCCACTGCATTCAATCGGGATTCATTTTACCACGCTGCATGGAGTTCACTGCATTCAATCTCAATGCATGGAATCCACTGCATTCAATCGGGATGCTTTGGGCCATGCTGCAAAAAATCCACTGCATTCAATCGGGATGCACTGGGCCTCGCTGAATGGACTCCACTGCATTCAATTGGTATCCATTGCGCTGCAATGCATGGAATCTTCTGCATTCAATGATGCTGCATGGAATCCACTGCATTCAATCGGGATGCATTTTACCACACTCCATGGAGTACACTGCATTCAATCACAATGGATGGAATCCACTGCATTCAATCATGCTGCATGGAATCCACTGCATTCAATCATGCTGCATAATATCCACTGCATTCTAAATGTTCCATTTCTGCACGCTGCATGGAATCCACTGCATTCCATCGGGATGCATGTTCCCACGCTGCATGGAGTACACTGCATTCAATCAAAATGCAAGGAATCCACTGCATTCAATCGGGATGCTTTGGGCCATGCTGCATACAATCCACTGCATTCAATCGGGATGCATTGGGCCTCACTGCATGGACTCCACTGCATATAATCGGGATCCATTACACCACAATGCATGGAATCATCTGCATTCATTGACGCTGCATGGAATCCACTGCATTCAATCGGGATGCATTTTACCAGGCTGCATGGAATCCATGCATTCATCACGCTGCATGGACTCCACTGCATACAATCTGGATCCATTGTGCCACAATGCATGGAATCCACTGCATTCAATCAGGATGCATTTTAATAAGCTGCATGGAATCCATTCAGTCATCACGCTGCATGGACTCCGCTGCATACAGTCGGGATCCATTACGCCACAATGCATAGAATCCTCTGCATTCAATCACGCTGCATGGAATCCCCTGCATTCAATCGGGATGTTTTGGGCCATGCTGCAAAAAAATCCACTGCATTCAATCGGGATGCATTGGGCCTCGCTTCATGGACTCCAGTGCATACAGTCGGGATCCATTGCACCAAAATGCATGGAATCCTTTGCATTCAATGACGCTGCATGGAATCCACTGCATTCAATCAGGATGCTTTGGGCCATGCCTCATAAAATCCACTTCATTCAATGACGCTGCATGGAATCGACTGCATTCAATCATGCTGCATATAATCCACTGCTTACAATAGGGTTCAATTTCTTCACGCTGCATGGAATCCACTGCATTCAATCACGCTGCATGGAATCCACTGCATTCCATCGGGATGCATGTTCCCACGCTGCATGGAGTACACTGCATTCAATCAAAATGCATGGAATCCACTGCATTCAATCGGGATGCTTTGGGCCATGCTGCATACAATCCACTGCATTCAATCGGGATGCATTGGGCCTCACTGCATGGACTCCACTGCATATAATCGGGATCCATTACACCACAATGCATGGAATCATCTGCATTCAATGACGCTGCATGGAATCCACTGCATTCAATCGGGATGCATTTTACCAGGCTGCATGGAATCCATGCATTCATCACGCTGCATGGACTCCACTGCATACAATCGGGATCCATTGCGCCACAATGCATGGAATCCTCTGCATTCAATCAGGATGCTTTGAGCCATGCGGCATAAAATCCACTGCATTCAATCATGCTCCATTAAATCCACTGCATTCAATCAGGCTGCATAAAATACACTGCATTCAATAGGGTTCCATTACTTCACACTTCATGGAATACAGTGCATTCAATCACGCTTCATGGAATCCACTGCATTCAATCGGGATTCATTTTACCACGCTGCATGGAGTTCACTGCATTCAATCTCAATGCATGGAATCCACTGCATTCAATCAGGATGCTTTGGGCCATGCCTCATAAAATCCACTTCATTCAATGACGCTGCATGGAATCGACTGCATTCAATCATGCTGCATATAATCCACTGCTTACAATAGGGTTCAATTTCTTCACGCTGCATGGAATCCACTGCATTCAATCGGGATGCTTTGGGCCATGCCTCATAAAATCCACTGCATTCAACGACGCTGCATGGAATCCACCGAATTTAACTGGGATACATTATACTAAGCTGTATCGAATCCACTGCATTCAATCAGGATGCATTTTACCACATTGCATGGAGTTCACTGCATTTAATCATGCTGCACGTAATCCACTGCATTCAATCAGGATGCTTTGGGCCATGCTGCATAAAATCCACTGCATTCAATCATGCTGCACGTAATCCACTGCATTCAATCGGGATGCATTTTACCAGGCTGCATGGAATCCACTGCATTCAATCACGCTGCATGGAATCCACTGCATTCAATCGGGATGCATTTTACCAGGCTGCATGGAATCCACTGCATTCAATCACGCTGCATGGAATACACTGCATTCAATCACGCTGCATGGAATCCACTGTATTCAATCAGGATGCATTTTACCAGGCTGCCTGGAATCCATGCATTCATCACACTGCATGGACTCCACTGCATACAATCGGGATCCATTGCGCCACAATGCATGGAATACTCTGCATTCAATGATACTCCATGGACTCCACTGCATTCAATCAGGATGCTTTGGGCCATGCTGCATAAAATCCACTGCATTTAATCATGCTGCATGGAATCCACTGCATTCAATCATGCTGCATAATATCCACTGCATTCAAAATGTTCCATTTCTTCACGCTGCATGGAATCCACTGCATTCAATCGGGATGCATTTTACCTCGCTGCATGGAGTACACTGCATTCAATCTCAATGCATGGAATCCACTGCATTCAATCGGGATGCTTTGGGCCATGCTGCAAAAAATCCACTGCAATCAATCAGGATGCATTGGGCCTCGCTGCATGAACTCCACTGCATACAATCGCGATCCATTGCGCCACAATGCATGGAATCCTCTGCATTCAATGATGCTGCATGGAATCCACTGCATTCAATCAGGATGCATTTTACCACACTGCATGGAGTACACTGCATTCAATCACAATGGATGGAATCCAATGCATTCAATCGGGATGCTTTGGGCCATGCTGCAAAAAATCCACTGCATTCAATCGGGATGCACTGGGCCTCGCTGAATGGACTCCACTGCATTCAATTGGTATCCATTGCGCTGCAATGCATTGAATCTTCTGCATTCAATGATGCTGCATGGAATCCACTGCATTCAATCGGGATGCATTTTACCACACTGCATGGAGTACACTGCATTCAATCACAATGGATGGAATCCACTGCATTCAATCATGCTGCATGGAATCCACTGCATTCAATCATGCTGCATAATATCCACTGCATTCTAAATGTTCCATTTCTGCACGCTGCATGGAATCCACTGCATTCCATCGGGATGCATGTTCCCACGCTGCATGGAGTACACTGCATTCAATCAAAATGCATGGAATCCACTGCATTCAATCGGGATGCTTTGGGCCATGCTGCATACAATCCACTGCATTCAATCGGGATGCATTGGGCCTCACAGCATGGACTCCACTGCATATAATCGGGATCCATTACACCACAATGCATGGAATCATCTGCATTCATTGACGCTGCATGGAATCCACTGCATTCAATCGGGATGCATTTTACCAGGCTGCATGGAATCCATGCATTCATCACGCTGCATGGACTCCACTGCATACAATCGGGATCCATTGTGCCACAATGCATGGAATCCACTGCATTCAATCAGGATGCATTTTAATAAGCTGCATGGAATCCATTCAGTCATCACGCTGCATGGACTCCGCTGCATACAGTCGGGATCCATTACGCCACAATGCATAGAATCCTCTGCATTCAATCACGCTGCATGGAATCCCCTGCATTCAATCGGGATGCTTTGGGCCATGCTGCAAAAAAATCCACTGCATTCAATCGGGATGCATTGGGCCTCGCTTCATGGACTCCAGTGCATACAGTCGGGATCCATTGCACCAAAATGCATGGAATCCTTTGCATTCAATGACGCTGCATGGAATCCACTGCATTCAATCAGGATGCTTTGGGCCATGCCTCATAAAATCCACTTCATTCAATGACGCTGCATGGAATCGACTGCATTCAATCATGCTGCATATAATCCACTGCTTACAATAGGGTTCAATTTCTTCACGCTGCATGGAATCCACTGCATTCAATCACGCTGCATGGAATCCACTGCATTCCATCGGGATGCATGTTCCCACGCTGCATGGAGTACACTGCATTCAATCAAAATGCATGGAATCCACTGCATTCAATCGGGATGCTTTGGGCCATGCTGCATACAATCCACTGCATTCAATCGGGATGCATTGGGCCTCACTGCATGGACTCCACTGCATATAATCGGGATCCATTACACCACAATGCATGGAATCATCTGCATTCAATGACGCTGCATGGAATCCACTGCATTCAATCGGGATGCATTTTACCAGGCTGCATGGAATCCATGCATTCATCACACTGCATGGACTCCACTGCATACAATCGGGATCCATTGCGCCACAATGCATGGAATCCTCTGCATTCAATCAGGATGCTTTGAGCCATGCTGCATAAAATCCACTGCATTCAATCATGCTCCATTAAATCCACTGCATTCAATCAGGCTGCATAAAATACACTGCATTCAATAGGGTTCCATTACTTCACACTTCATGGAATACAGTGCATTCAATCACGCTTCATGGAATCCACTGCATTCAATCGGGATTCATTTTACCACGCTGCATGGAGTTCGCTGCATTCAATCTCAATGCATGGAATCCACTGCATTCAATCGGGATGCTTTGGGCCATGCTGCAAAAAATCCACTGCATTCAATCGGGATGCACTGGGCCTCGCTGAATGGACTCCACTGCATTCAATTGGTTTCCATTGCGCTGCAATGCATGGAATCTTCTGCATTCAATGATGCTGCATGGAATCCACTGCATTCAATCGGGATGCATTTTACCACACTCCATGGAGTACACTGCATTCAATCACAATGGATGGAATCCACTGCATTCAATCATGCTGCATGGAATCCACTGCATTCAATCATGCTGCATAATATCCACTGCATTCTAAATGTTCCATTTCTGCACGCTGCATGGAATCCACTGCATTCCATCGGGATGCATGTTCCCACGCTGCATGGAGTACACTGCATTCAATCAAAATGCAAGGAATCCACTGCATTCAATCGGGATGCTTTGGGCCATGCTGCATACAATCCACTGCATTCAATCGGGATGCATTGGGCCTCACAGCATGGACTCCACTGCATATAATCGGGATCCATTACACCACAATGCATGGAATCATCTGCATTCATTGACGCTGCATGGAATCCACTGCATTCAATCGGGATGCATTTTACCAGGCTGCATGGAATCCATGCATTCATCACGCTGCATGGACTCCACTGCATACAATCGGGATCCATTGTGCCACAATGCATGGAATCCACTGCATTCAATCAGGATGCATTTTAATAAGCTGCATGGAATCCATTCAGTCATCACGCTGCATGGACTCCGCTGCATACAGTCGGGATCCATTCCGCCACAATGCATAGAATCCTCTGTATTCAATCACGCTGCATGGAATCCCCTGCATTCAATCGGGATGCTTTGGGCCATGCTGCAAAAAAATCCACTGCATTCAATCGGGATGCATTGGGCCTCGCTTCATGGACTCCAGTGCATACAGTCGGGATACATTGCACCAAAATGCATGGAATCCTTTGCATTCAATGACGCTGCATGGAATCCACTGCATTCAATCAGGCTGCATAAAATACACTGCATTCAATAGGGTTCCATTACTTCACACTTCATGGAATACAGTGCATTCAATCACGCTTCATGGAATCCACTGCATTCAATCGGGATTCATTTTACCACGCTGCATGGAGTTCACTGCATTCAATCTCAATGCATGGAATCCACTGCATTCAATCAGGATGCTTTGGGCCATGCCTCATAAAATCCACTTCATTCAATGACGCTGCATGGAATCGACTGCATTCAATCATGCTGCATATAATCCACTGCTTACAATAGGGTTCAATTTCTTCACGCTGCATGGAATCCACTGCATTCAATCGGGATGCTTTGGGCCATGCCTCATAAAATCCACTGCATTCAACGACGCTGCATGGAATCCACCGAATTTAACTGGGATACATTATACTAAGCTGTATCGAATCCACTGCATTCAATCAGGATGCATTTTACCACATTGCATGGAGTTCACTGCATTTAATCATGCTGCACGTAATCCACTGCATTCAATCAGGATGCTTTGGGCCATGCTGCATAAAATCCACTGCATTCAATCATGCTGCACGTAATCCACTGCATTCAATCGGGATGCATTTTACCAGGCTGCATGGAATCCACTGCATTCAATCACGCTGCATGGAATCCACTGCATTCAATCGGGATGCATTTTACCAGGCTGCATGGAATCCACTGCATTCAATCACGCTGCATGGAATACACTGCATTCAATCACGCTGCATGGAATCCACTGTATTCAATCAGGATGCATTTTACCAGGCTGCCTGGAATCCATGCATTCATCACACTGCATGGACTCCACTGCATACAATCGGGATCCATTGCGCCACAATGCATGGAATACTCTGCATTCAATGATACTCCATGGACTCCACTGCATTCAATCAGGATGCTTTGGGCCATGCTGCATAAAATCCACTGCATTTAATCATGCTGCATGGAATCCACTGCATTCAATCATGCTGCATAATATCCACTGCATTCAAAATGTTCCATTTCTTCACGCTGCATGGAATCCACTGCATTCAATCGGGATGCATTTTACCTCGCTGCATGGAGTACACTGCATTCAATCTCAATGCATGGAATCCACTGCATTCAATCGGGATGCTTTGGGCCATGCTGCAAAAAATCCACTGCAATCAATCAGGATGCATTGGGCCTCGCTGCATGAACTCCACTGCATACAATCGCGATCCATTGCGCCACAATGCATGGAATCCTCTGCATTCAATGATGCTGCATGGAATCCACTGCATTCAATCAGGATGCATTTTACCACACTGCATGGAGTACACTGCATTCAATCACAATGGATGGAATCCAATGCATTCAATCGGGATGCTTTGGGCCATGCTGCAAAAAATCCACTGCATTCAATCGGGATGCACTGGGCCTCGCTGAATGGACTCCACTGCATTCAATTGGTATCCATTGCGCTGCAATGCATTGAATCTTCTGCATTCAATGATGCTGCATGGAATCCACTGCATTCAATCGGGATGCATTTTACCACACTGCATGGAGTACACTGCATTCAATCACAATGGATGGAATCCACTGCATTCAATCATGCTGCATGGAATCCACTGCATTCAATCATGCTGCATAATATCCACTGCATTCTAAATGTTCCATTTCTGCACGCTGCATGGAATCCACTGCATTCCATCGGGATGCATGTTCCCACGCTGCATGGAGTACACTGCATTCAATCAAAATGCATGGAATCCACTGCATTCAATCGGGATGCTTTGGGCCATGCTGCATACAATCCACTGCATTCAATCGGGATGCATTGGGCCTCACAGCATGGACTCCACTGCATATAATCGGGATCCATTACACCACAATGCATGGAATCATCTGCATTCATTGACGCTGCATGGAATCCACTGCATTCAATCGGGATGCATTTTACCAGGCTGCATGGAATCCATGCATTCATCACGCTGCATGGACTCCACTGCATACAATCGGGATCCATTGTGCCACAATGCATGGAATCCACTGCATTCAATCAGGATGCATTTTAATAAGCTGCATGGAATCCATTCAGTCATCACGCTGCATGGACTCCGCTGCATACAGTCGGGATCCATTACGCCACAATGCATAGAATCCTCTGCATTCAATCACGCTGCATGGAATCCCCTGCATTCAATCGGGATGCTTTGGGCCATGCTGCAAAAAAATCCACTGCATTCAATCGGGATGCATTGGGCCTCGCTTCATGGACTCCAGTGCATACAGTCGGGATCCATTGCACCAAAATGCATGGAATCCTTTGCATTCAATGACGCTGCATGGAATCCACTGCATTCAATCAGGATGCTTTGGGCCATGCCTCATAAAATCCACTTCATTCAATGACGCTGCATGGAATCGACTGCATTCAATCATGCTGCATATAATCCACTGCTTACAATAGGGTTCAATTTCTTCACGCTGCATGGAATCCACTGCATTCAATCACGCTGCATGGAATCCACTGCATTCCATCGGGATGCATGTTCCCACGCTGCATGGAGTACACTGCATTCAATCAAAATGCATGGAATCCACTGCATTCAATCGGGATGCTTTGGGCCATGCTGCATACAATCCACTGCATTCAATCGGGATGCATTGGGCCTCACTGCATGGACTCCACTGCATATAATCGGGATCCATTACACCACAATGCATGGAATCATCTGCATTCAATGACGCTGCATGGAATCCACTGCATTCAATCGGGATGCATTTTACCAGGCTGCATGGAATCCATGCATTCATCACACTGCATGGACTCCACTGCATACAATCGGGATCCATTGCGCCACAATGCATGGAATCCTCTGCATTCAATCAGGATGCTTTGAGCCATGCTGCATAAAATCCACTGCATTCAATCATGCTCCATTAAATCCACTGCATTCAATCAGGCTGCATAAAATACACTGCATTCAATAGGGTTCCATTACTTCACACTTCATGGAATACAGTGCATTCAATCACGCTTCATGGAATCCACTGCATTCAATCGGGATTCATTTTACCACGCTGCATGGAGTTCGCTGCATTCAATCTCAATGCATGGAATCCACTGCATTCAATCGGGATGCTTTGGGCCATGCTGCAAAAAATCCACTGCATTCAATCGGGATGCACTGGGCCTCGCTGAATGGACTCCACTGCATTCAATTGGTTTCCATTGCGCTGCAATGCATGGAATCTTCTGCATTCAATGATGCTGCATGGAATCCACTGCATTCAATCGGGATGCATTTTACCACACTCCATGGAGTACACTGCATTCAATCACAATGGATGGAATCCACTGCATTCAATCATGCTGCATGGAATCCACTGCATTCAATCATGCTGCATAATATCCACTGCATTCTAAATGTTCCATTTCTGCACGCTGCATGGAATCCACTGCATTCCATCGGGATGCATGTTCCCACGCTGCATGGAGTACACTGCATTCAATCAAAATGCAAGGAATCCACTGCATTCAATCGGGATGCTTTGGGCCATGCTGCATACAATCCACTGCATTCAATCGGGATGCATTGGGCCTCACAGCATGGACTCCACTGCATATAATCGGGATCCATTACACCACAATGCATGGAATCATCTGCATTCATTGACGCTGCATGGAATCCACTGCATTCAATCGGGATGCATTTTACCAGGCTGCATGGAATCCATGCATTCATCACGCTGCATGGACTCCACTGCATACAATCGGGATCCATTGTGCCACAATGCATGGAATCCACTGCATTCAATCAGGATGCATTTTAATAAGCTGCATGGAATCCATTCAGTCATCACGCTGCATGGACTCCGCTGCATACAGTCGGGATCCATTCCGCCACAATGCATAGAATCCTCTGTATTCAATCACGCTGCATGGAATCCCCTGCATTCAATCGGGATGCTTTGGGCCATGCTGCAAAAAAATCCACTGCATTCAATCGGGATGCATTGGGCCTCGCTTCATGGACTCCAGTGCATACAGTCGGGATACATTGCACCAAAATGCATGGAATCCTTTGCATTCAATGACGCTGCATGGAATCCACTGCATTCAATCAGGATGCTTTGGGCCATGCCTCATAAAATCCACTTCATTCAATGACGCTGCATGGAATCGACTGCATTCAATCATGCTGCATATAATCCACTGCTTACAATAGGGTTCAATTTCTTCACGCTGCATGGAATCCACTGCATTCAATCACGCTGCATGGAATCCACTGCATTCCATCGGGATGCATGTTCCCACGCTGCATGGAGTACACTGCATTCAATCAAAATGCATGGAATCCACTGCATTCAATCGGGATGCTTTGGGCCATGCTGCATACAATCCACTGCATTCAATCGGGATGCATTGGGCCTCACTGCATGGACTCCACTGCATATAATCGGGATCCATTACACCACAATGCATGGAATCATCTGCATTCAATGACGCTGCATGGAATCCACTGCATTCAATCGGGATGCATTTTACCAGGCTGCATGGAATCCATGCATTCATCACGCTGCATGGACTCCACTGCATACAATCGGGATCCATTGTGCCACAATGCATGGAATCCTCTGCATTCAATCAGGATGCTTTGAGCCATGCTGCATAAAATCCACTGCATTCAATCATGCTCCATTAAATCCACTGCATTCAATCAGGCTGCATAAAATACACTGCATTCAATAGGGTTCCATTACTTCACACTTCATGGAATACAGTGCATTCAATCACGCTTCATGGAATCCACTGCATTCAATCGGGATTCATTTTACCACGCTGCATGGAGTTCACTGCATTCAATCTCAATGCATGGAATCCACTGCATTCAATCGGGATGCTTTGGGCCATGCTGCAAAAAATCCACTGCAATCAATCAGGATGCATTGGGCCTCGCTGCATGAACTCCACTGCATACAATCGCGATCCATTGCGCCACAATGCATGGAATCCTCTGCATTCAATGATGCTGCATGGAATCCACCTCATTCAATCAGGATGCATTTTACCACACTGCATGGAGTACACTGCATTCAATCACAATGGATGGAATCCAATGCATTCTATCGGGATGCTTTGGGCCATGCTGCAAAAAATCCACAGCATTCAATCGGGATGCACTAGGCCTTGCTGCATGGACTTCACTGCATTCAATTGGTATCCATTGCGCTGCAATGCATGGAATCCTCTGCATTCAATGATGCTGCATGGAATCCACTGCATTCAATCGGGATGCATTTTACCACACTGCATGGAGTACACTGCATTCAATCACAATGGATGGAATCCACTGCATTCAATCGGGATGCTTTGGGGCATGCTTCATGAAATCCACTGCATTCAATCATGCTGCATGGAATCCACTGCACTCCATCATGCTGCATAAAATCCACTGCATTCAATAGGGTTCCATTTCTTCACACTGCAGGGAATACAATGCATTCAATCGGGATGCATTTTAACACTCTGCATGGATTACACTGCTGCATAATGGATTACACTGCTGCAATCATGCTGCATATAATCCACTGCATTCAATCGGGATGCTTTGGGCCATGCTGCATAAAATCCACTGCATTCCATCGGGATGCATTGGGCCTCGCTGCATGGACTCCACTGCATACAATCGGGATCCATTGCGCCACAATGCATGGAATCTTCTGCATTCATTGATGCTGCATGGAATCCACTGCATTCAATTGGGATGCTTTGGGCCATGCTGCATATAATCCAGTGCATTCAATTGGGATGCATTTGGCCTCGCTCCATTGACTCCACTGCATACAATAAGGATCAATTGCAACACAATGCATGGAATCCTCTGCATTCAATGATGCTCCATTGAATCCAGTGCACTCAATCAGGATGCTTTGGGCCATGCTGCATAAATTCCACTGCATTCAATAGGGTTCCAACACTTCACGCTGCATGGAATCCACTGCATTCAATCAGGATGCTTTGGGCCATGCCTCATAAAATCCACTGCATTCAACGACGCTGCATGGAATCCACCGAATTTAACTGGGATACATTATACTAAGCTGTATCGAATCCACTGCATTCAATCAGGATGCATTTTACCACATTGCATGGAGTTCACTGCATTTAATCATGCTGCACGTAATCCACTGCATTCAATCAGGATGCTTTGGGCCATGCTGCATAAAATCCACTGCATTCAATC
The DNA here is from genome assembly GCF_054392235.1 of Sus scrofa. Lineage (NCBI taxonomy): Eukaryota > Metazoa > Chordata > Mammalia > Artiodactyla > Suidae > Sus > Sus scrofa. The sequence goes on from NC_139399.1 coordinate 5,814,477, forward strand.
ATGCTGCACGTAATCCACTGCATTCAATCGGGATGCATTTTACCAGGCTGCATGGAATCCACTGCATTCAATCACGCTGCATGGAATCCACTGCATTCAATCGGGATGCATTTTACCAGGCTGCATGGAGTTCACTGCATTCAATCACAATGCATGGAATCCACTGCATTCAATCGGGATGCTTTGGGCCATGCCTCATAAAATCCACTGCATTCAACGACGCTGCATGGAATCCACCGAATTTAATTGGGATACATTATACTAAGCTGTATCGAATCCACTGCATTCAATCAGGATGCATTTTACCACATTGCATGGAGTTCACTGCATTTAATCATGCTGCACGTAATCCACTGCATTCAATCAGGATGCTTTGGGCCATGCTGCATAAAATCCACTGCATTCAATCATGCTGCACGTAATCCACTGCATTCAATCGGGATGCATTTTACCAGGCTGCATGGAATCCACTGCATTCAATCACGCTGCATGGAATCCACTGCATTCAATCGGGATGCATTTTACCAGGCTGCATGGAATCCACTGCATTCAATCACGCTGCATGGAATCCACTGCATTCAATCACGCTGCATGGAATCCACTGCATTCAATCAGGATGCATTTTAATAAGCTGCATGGAATCCATTCAGTCATCACGCTGCATGGACTCCGCTGCATACAGTCGGGATCCATTACGCCACAATGCATGGAATCCTCTGCATTCAATCACGCTGCATGGAATCCACTGCATTCAATCGGGATGCAATTTACCACGCTGAATGGAGTACACTGCATTCAATCACGCTGCATGGAATCCCCTGCATTCAATCGGGATGCTTTGGGCCATGCTGCAAAAAAATCCACTGCATTCAATCGGGATGCATTGGGCCTCGCTTCATGGACTCCAGTGCATACAGTCGGGATCCATGGCACCAAAATGCATGGAATCCTCTGCATTCAATGACGCTGCATGGAATCCACTGCATTCAATCAGGATGCTTTGGGCCATGCCTCATAAAATCCACTTCATTCAATGACGCTGCATGGAATCGACTGCATTCAATCATGCTGCATATAATCCACTGCTTACAATAGGGTTCAATTTCTTCACGCTGCATGGAATCCACTGCATTCAATCACGCTGCATGGAATCCACTGCATTCCATCGGGATGCATGTTCCCACGCTGCATGGAGTACACTGCATTCAATCAAAATGCATGGAATCCACTGCATTCAATCGGGATGCTTTGGGCCATGCTGCATACAATCCACTGCATTCAATCGGGATGCATTGGGCCTCACTGCATGGACTCCACTGCATATAATCGGGATCCATTACACCACAATGCCTGGAATCATCTGCATTCAATGACGCTGCATGGAAACCACTGCATTCAATCGGGATGCATTTTACCAGGCTGCATGGAATCCATGCATTCATCACGCTGCATGGACTCCACTGCATACAATTGGGATCCATTGCGCCACAATGCATGGAATCCTCTGCATTCAATCAGGATGCTTTGAGCCATTCTGCATAAAATCCACTGCATTCAATCATGCTCCATTAAATCCACTGCATTCAATCAGGCTGCATAAAATACACTGCATTCAATAGGGTTCCATTACTTCACACTTCATGGAATACAGTGCATTCAATCACGCTTCATGGAATCCACTGCATTCAATCGGGATTCATTTTACCACGCTGCATGGAGTTCACTGCATTCAATCACAATGCATGGAATCCACTGCATTCAATCGGGATGCTTTGGGCCATGCCTCATAAAATCCACTGCATTCAACGACGCTGCATGGAATCCACCGAATTTAACTGGGATACATTATACTAAGCTGTATCGAATCCACTGCATTCAATCAGGATGCATTTTACCATATGGCATGGAGTTCACTGCATTCAATCATGCTACACGTAATCCACTGCATTCAATCAGGATGCTTTGGGCCATGCTGCATAAAATCCACTGCATTCAATCATGCTGCACGTAATCCACTGCATTCAATCGGGATGCATTTTACCAGGCTGCATGGAATCCACTGCCTTCAATCACGCTGCATGGAATCCACTGCATTCAATCGGGATGCATTTTACCAGGCTGCATGGAATCCACTGCATTCAATCACGCTGCATGGAATCCACTGCATTCAATCACGCTGCATGGAATCCACTGTATTCAATCAGGATGCATTTTACCAGGCTGCCTGGAATCCATGCATTCATCACACTGCATGGACTCCACTGCATACAATCGGGATCCATTGCGCCACAATGCATGGAATACTCTGCATTCAATGATACTCCATGGACTCCACTGCATTCAATCAGGATGCTTTGGGCCATGCTGCATAAAATCCACTGCATTTAATCATGCTGCATGGAATCCACTGCATTCAATCATGCTGCATAATATCCACTGCATTCAAAATATTCCATTTCTTCACGCTGCATGGAATCCACTGCATTCAATCGGGATGCATTTTACCTCGCTGCATGGAGTACACTGCATTCAATCTCAATGCATGGAATCCACTGCATTCAATCGGGATGCTTTGGGCCATGCTGCAAAAAATCCACTGCAATCAATCAGGATGCATTGGGCCTCGCTGCATGAACTCCACTGCATACAATCGCGATCCATTGCGCCACAATGCATGGAATCCTCTGCATTCAATGATGCTGCATGGAATCCACTGCATTCAATCAGGATGCATTTTACCACACTGCATGGAGTACACTGCATTCAATCACAATGGATGGAATCCAATGCATTCAATCGGGATGCTTTGGGCCATGCTGCAAAAAATCCACTGCATTCAATCGGGATGCACTGGGCCTCGCTGAATGGACTCCACTGCATTCAATTGGTATCCATTGCGCTGCAATGCATGGAATCTTCTGCATTCAATGATGCTGCATGGAATCCACTGCATTCAATCGGGATGCATTTTACCACACTGCATGGAGTACACTGCATTCAATCACAATGGATGGAATCCACTGCATTAAATCATGCTGCATGGAATCCACTGCATTCAATCATGCTGCATAATATCCACTGCATTCTAAATGTTCCATTTCTGCACGCTGCATGGAATCCACTGCATTCCATCGGGATGCATGTTCCCACGCTGCATGGAGTACACTGCATTCAATCAAAATGCAAGGAATCCACTGCATTCAATCGGGATGCTTTGGGCCATGCTGCATACAATCCACTGCATTCAATCGGGATGCATTGGGCCTCACAGCATGGACTCCACTGCATATAATCGGGATCCATTACACCACAATGCATGGAATCATCTGCATTCATTGACGCTGCATGGAATCCACTGCATTCAATCGGGATGCATTTTACCAGGCTTCATGGAATCCATGCATTCATCACGCTGCATGGACTCCACTGCATACAATCGGGATCCATTGTGCCACAATGCATGGAATCCACTGCATTCAATCAGGATGCATTTTAATAAGCTGCATGGAATCCATTCAGTCATCACGCTGCATGGACTCCGCTGCATACAGTCGGGATCCATTACGCCACAATGCATAGAATCCTCTGCATTCAATCACGCTGCATGGAATCCACTGCATTCAATCGGGATGCAATTTACCACGCTGAATGGAGTACACTGCATTCAATCACGCTGCATGGAATCCCCTGCATTCAATCGGGATGCTTTGGGCCATGCTGCAAAAAAATCCACTGCATTCAATCGGGATGCATTGGGCCTCGCTTCATGGACTCCAGTGCATACAGTCGGGATCCATGGCACCAAAATGCATGGAATCCTCTGCATTCAATGACGCTGCATGGAATCCACTGCATTCAATCAGGATGCTTTGGGCCATGCCTCATAAAATCCACTTCATTCAATGACGCTGCATGGAATCGACTGCATTCAATCATGCTGCATATAATCCACTGCTTACAATAGGGTTCAATTTCTTCACGCTGCATGGAATCCACTGCATTCAATCACGCTGCATGGAATCCACTGCATTCCATCGGGATGCATGTTCCCACGCTGCATGGAGTACACTGCATTCAATCAAAATGCATGGAATCCACTGCATTCAATCGGGATGCTTTGGGCCATGCTGCATACAATCCACTGCATTCAATCGGGATGCATTGGGCCTCACTGCATGGACTCCACTGCATATAATCGGGATCCATTACACCACAATGCATGGAATCATCTGCATTCAATGACGCTGCATGGAATCCACTGCATTCAATCGGGATGCATTTTACCAGGCTGCATGGAATCCATGCATTCATCACACTGCATGGACTCCACTGCATACAATCGGGATCCATTGCGCCACAATGCATGGAATCCTCTGCATTCAATCAGGATGCTTTGAGCCATGCTGCATAAAATCCACTGCATTCAATCATGCTCCATTAAATCCACTGCATTCAATCAGGCTGCATAAAATACACTGCATTCAATAGGGTTCCATTACTTCACACTTCATGGAATACAGTGCATTCAATCACGCTTCATGGAATCCACTGCATTCAATCGGGATTCATTTTACCACGCTGCATGGAGTTCACTGCATTCAATCTCAATGCATGGAATCCACTGCATTCAATCGGGATGCTTTGGGCCATGCTGCAAAAAATCCACTGCAATAAATCAGGATGCATTGGGCCTCGCTGCATGAACTCCACTGCATACAATCACGATCCATTACGCCACAATGCATGGAATCCTCTGCATTCAATGATGCTGCATGGAATCCACCTCATTCAATCAGGATGCATTTTACCACACTGCATGGAGTACACTGCATTCAATCACAATGGATGGAATCCAATGCATTCTATCGGGATGCTTTGGGCCATGCTGCAAAAAATCCACAGCATTCAATCGGGATGCACTAGGCCTTGCTGCATGGACTTCACTGCATTCAATTGGTATCCATTGCGCTGCAATGCATGGAATCCTCTGCGTTCAATGATGCTGCATGGAATCCACTGCATTCAATCGGGATGCATTTTACCACACTGCATGGAGTACACTGCATTCAATCACAATGGATGGAATCCACTGCATTCAATCGGGATGCTTTGGGGCATGCTTCATGAAATCCACTGCATTCAATCATGCTGCATGGAATCCACTGCACTCCATCATGCTGCATAAAATCCACTGCATTCAATAGGGTTCCATTTCTTCACACTGCAGGGAATACAATGCATTCAATCGGGATGCATTTTAACACTCTGCATGGATTACACTGCTGCATAATGGATTACACTGCTGCAATCATGCTGCATATAATCCACTGCATTCAATCGGGATGCTTTGGGCCATGCTGCATAAAATCCACTGCATTCCATCGGGATGCATTGGGCCTCGCTGCTTGGACTCCACTGCATACAATCGGGATCCATTGCGCCACAATGCATGGAATCTTCTGCATTCATTGATGCTGCATGGAATCCACTGCATTCAATTGGGATGCTTTGGGCCATGCTGCATATAATCCAGTGCATTCAATTGGGATGCATTTGGCCTCGCTCCATTGACTCCACTGCATACAATAAGGATCAATTGCAACACAATGCATGGAATCCTCTGCATTCAATGATGCTCCATTGAATCCAGTGCACTCAATCAGGATGCTTTGGGCCATGCTGCATAAAATCCACTGCATTCAATAGGGTTCCAACACTTCACGCTGCATGGAATCCACTGCATTCAATCAGGATGCTTTGGGCCATGCTTAATAAATTCCACTGCATTCAACGACACTGCATGGAATCCACCGAATTTAACTGGGATACATTATACTAAGCTGTATCGAATCCACTGCATTCAATCAGGATGCATTTTACCACATTGCATGGAGTTCACTGCATTTAATCATGCTGCACGTAATCCACTGCATTCAATCAGGATGCTTTGTGCCATGCTGCATAAAATCCACTGCATTCAATCATGCTGCACGTAATCGACTGCATTCAATCGGGATGCATTTTACCAGGCTGCATGGAATCCACTGCATTCAATCACGCTGCATGGAATCCACTGCATTCAATCGGGATGCATTTTACCAGGCTGCATGGAATCCACTGCATTCAATCACGCTGCATGGAATCCACTGCATTCAATCACGCTGCATGGAATCCACTGCATTCAATCAGGATGCATTTTAATAAGATGCATGGAATCCATTCAGTCATCACGCTGCATGGACTCCGCTGCATACAGTCGGGATCCATTACGCCACAATGCATGGAATCCTCTGCATTCAATCACGCTGCATGGAATCCACTGCATTCAATCGGGATGCAATTTACCACGCTGAATGGAGTACACTGCATTCAATCACGCTGCATGGAATCCCCTGCATTCAATCGGGATGCTTTGGGCCATGCTGCAAAAAAATCCACTGCATTCAATCGGGATGCATTGGGCCTCGCTTCATGGACTCCAGTGCATACAGTCGGGATCCATGGCACCAAAATGCATGGAATCCTCTGCATTCAATGACGCTGCATGGAATCCACTGCATTCAATCAGGATGCTTTGGGCCATGCCTCATAAAATCCACTTCATTCAATGACGCTGCATGGAATCGACTGCATTCAATCATGCTGCATATAATCCACTGCTTACAATAGGGTTCAATTTCTTCACGCTGCATGGAATCCACTGCATTCAATCACGCTGCATGGAATCCACTGCATTCCATCGGGATGCATGTTCCCACGCTGCATGGAGTACACTGCATTCAATCAAAATGCATGGAATCCACTGCATTCAATCGGGATGCTTTGGGCCATGCTGCATACAATCCACTGCATTCAATCGGGATGCATTGGGCCTCACTGCATGGACTCCACTGCATATAATCGGGATCCATTACACCACAATGCCTGGAATCATCTGCATTCAATGACGCTGCATGGAAACCACTGCATTCAATCGGGATGCATTTTACCAGGCTGCATGGAATCCATGCATTCATCACGCTGCATGGACTCCACTGCATACAATTGGGATCCATTGCGCCACAATGCATGGAATCCTCTGCATTCAATCAGGATGCTTTGAGCCATGCTGCATAAAATCCACTGCATTCAATCATGCTCCATTAAATCCACTGCATTCAATCAGGCTGCATAAAATACACTGCATTCAATAGGGTTCCATTACTTCACACTTCATGGAATACAGTGCATTCAATCACGCTTCATGGAATCCACTGCATTCAATCGGGATTCATTTTACCACGCTGCATGGAGTTCACTGCATTCAATCACAATGCATGGAATCCACTGCATTCAATCGGGATGCTTTGGGCCATGCCTCATAAAATCCACTGCATTCAACGACGCTGCATGGAATCCACCGAATTTAACTGGGATACATTATACTAAGCTGTATCGAATCCACTGCATTCAATCAGGATGCATTTTACCATATGGCATGGAGTTCACTGCATTCAATCATGCTACACGTAATCCACTGCATTCAATCAGGATGCTTTGGGCCATGCTGCATAAAATCCACTGCATTCAATCATGCTGCACGTAATCCACTGCATTCAATCGGGATGCATTTTACCAGGCTGCATGGAATCCACTGCCTTCAATCACGCTGCATGGAATCCACTGCATTCAATCGGGATGCATTTTACCTCGCTGCATGGAGTACACTGCATTCAATCTCAATGCATGGAATCCACTGCATTCAATCGGGATGCTTTGGGCCATGCTGCAAAAAATCCACTGCAATCAATCAGGATGCATTGGGCCTCGCTGCATGAACTCCACTGCATACAATCGCGATCCATTGAGCCACAATGCATGGAATCCTCTGCATTCAATGATGCTGCATGGAATCCACTGCATTCAATCAGGATGCATTTTACCACACTGCATGGAGTACACTGCATTCAATCACAATGGATGGAATCCAATGCATTCAATCGGGATGCTTTGGGCCATGCTGCAAAAAATCCACTGCATTCAATCGGGATGCACTGGGCCTCGCTGAATGGACTCCACTGCATTCAATTGGTATCCATTGCGCTGCAATGCATGGAATCTTCTGCATTCAATGATGCTGCATGGAATCCACTGCATTCAATCGGGATGCATTTTACCACACTGCATGGAGTACACTGCATTCAATCACAATGGATGGAATCCACTGCATTCAATCATGCTGCATGGAATCCACTGCATTCTAAATGTTCCATTTCTGCACGCTGCATGGAATCCACTGCATTCCATCGGGATGCATGTTCCCACGCTGCATGGAGTACACTGCATTCAATCAAAATGCAAGGAATCCACTGCATTCAATCGGGATGCTTTGGGCCATGCTGCATACAATCCACTGCATTCAATCGGGATGCATTGGGCCTCACAGCATGGACTCCACTGCATATAATCGGGATCCATTACACCACAATGCATGGAATCATCTGCATTCATTGACGCTGCATGGAATCCACTGCATTCAATCGGGATGCATTTTACCAGGCTGCATGGAATCCATGCATTCATCACGCTGCATGGACTCCACTGCATACAATCGGGATCCATTGTGCCACAATGCATGGAATCCACTGCATTCAATCAGGATGCATTTTAATAAGCTGCATGGAATCCATTCAGTCATCACGCTGCATGGACTCCGCTCCATACAGTCGGGATCCATTACGCCACAATGCATAGAATCCTCTGCATTCAATCACGCTGCATGGAATCCACTGCATTCAATCGGGATGCAATTTACCACGCTGAATGGAGTACACTGCATTCAATCACGCTGCATGGAATCCCCTGCATTCAATCGGGATGCTTTGGGCCATGCTGCAAAAAAATCCACTGCATTCAATCGGGATGCATTGGGCCTCGCTTCATGGACTCCAGTGCATACAGTCGGGATCCATTGCACCAAAATGCATGGAATCCTCTGCATTCAATGACGCTGCATGGAATCCACTGCATTCAATCAGGATGCTTTGGGCCATGCCTCATAAAATCCACTTCATTCAATGACGCTGCATGGAATCGACTGCATTCAATCATGCTGCATATAATCCACTGCTTACAATAGGGTTCAATTTCTTCACGCTGCATGGAATCCACTGCATTCAATCACGCTGCATGGAATCCACTGCATTCCATCGGGATGCATGTTCCCACGCTGCATGGAGTACACTGCATTCAATCAAAATGCATGGAATCCACTGCATTCAATCGGGATGCTTTGGGCCATGCTGCATACAATCCACTGCATTCAATCGGGATGCATTGGGCCTCACTGCATGGACTCCACTGCATATAATCGGGATCCATTACACCACAATGCATGGAATCATCTGCATTCAATGACGCTGCATGGAATCCACTGCATTCAATCGGGATGCATTTTACCAGGCTGCATGGAATCCATGCATTCATCACGCTGCATGGACTCCACTGCATACAATCGGGATCCATTGCGCCACAATGCATGGAATCCTCTGCATTCAATCAGGATGCTTTGAGCCATGCTGCATAAAATCCACTGCATTCAATCATGCTCCATTAAATCCACTGCATTCAATCAGGCTGCATAAAATACACTGCATTCAATAGGGTTCCATTACTTCACACTTCATGGAATACAGTGCATTCAATCACGCTTCATGGAATCCACTGCATTCAATCGGGATGCTTTGGGCCATGCTGCAAAAAATCCACTGCAATCAATCAGGATGCATTGGGCCTCGCTGCATGAACTCCACTGCATACAATCGTGATCCATTGAGCCACAATGCATGGAATCCTCTGCATTCAATGATGCTGCATGGAATCCACTGCATTCAATCAGGATGCATTTTACCACACTGCATGGAGTACACTGCATTCAATCACAATGGATGGAATCCAATGCATTCAATCGGGATGCTTTGGGCCATGCTGCAAAAAATCCACTGCATTCAATCGGGATGCACTGGGCCTCGCTGAATGGACTCCACTGCATTCAATTGGTATCCATTGCGCTGCAATGCATGGAATCTTCTGCATTCAATGATGCTGCATGGAATCCACTGCATTCAATCGGGATGCATTTTACCACACTGCATGGAGTACACTGCATTCAATCACAATGGATGGAATCCACTGCATTCAATCATGCTGCATGGAATCCACTGCATTCTAAATGTTCCATTTCTGCACGCTGCATGGAATCCACTGCATTCCATCGGGATGCATGTTCCCACGCTGCATGGAGTACACTGCATTCAATCAAAATGCAAGGAATCCACTGCATTCAATCGGGATGCTTTGGGCCATGCTGCATACAATCCACTGCATTCAATCGGGATGCATTGGGCCTCACAGCATGGACTCCACTGCATATAATCGGGATCCATTACACCACAATGCATGGAATCATCTGCATTCATTGACGCTGCATGGAATCCACTGCATTCAATCGGGATGCATTTTACCAGGCTGCATGGAATCCATGCATTCATCACGCTGCATGGACTCCACTGCATACAATCGGGATCCATTGTGCCACAATGCATGGAATCCACTGCATTCAATCAGGATGCATTTTAATAAGCTGCATGGAATCCATTCAGTCATCACGCTGCATGGACTCCGCTCCATACAGTCGGGATCCATTACGCCACAATGCATAGAATCCTCTGCATTCAATCACGCTGCATGGAATCCACTGCATTCAATCGGGATGCAATTTACCACGCTGAATGGAGTACACTGCATTCAATCACGCTGCATGGAATCCCCTGCATTCAATCGGGATGCTTTGGGCCATGCTGCAAAAAAATCCACTGCATTCAATCGGGATGCATTGGGCCTCGCTTCATGGACTCCAGTGCATACAGTCGGGATCCATTGCACCAAAATGCATGGAATCCTCTGCATTCAATGACGCTGCATGGAATCCACTGCATTCAATCAGGATGCTTTGGGCCATGCCTCATAAAATCCACTTCATTCAATGACGCTGCATGGAATCGACTGCATTCAATCATGCTGCATATAATCCACTGCTTACAATAGGGTTCAATTTCTTCACGCTGCATGGAATCCACTGCATTCAATCACGCTGCATGGAATCCACTGCATTCCATCGGGATGCATGTTCCCACGCTGCATGGAGTACACTGCATTCAATCAAAATGCATGGAATCCACTGCATTCAATCGGGATGCTTTGGGCCATGCTGCATACAATCCACTGCATTCAATCGGGATGCATTGGGCCTCACTGCATGGACTCCACTGCATATAATCGGGATCCATTACACCACAATGCATGGAATCATCTGCATTCAATGACGCTGCATGGAATCCACTGCATTCAATCGGGATGCATTTTACCAGGCTGCATGGAATCCATGCATTCATCACGCTGCATGGACTCCACTGCATACAATCGGGATCCATTGCGCCACAATGCATGGAATCCTCTGCATTCAATCAGGATGCTTTGAGCCATGCTGCATAAAATCCACTGCATTCAATCATGCTCCATTAAATCCACTGCATTCAATCAGGCTGCATAAAATACACTGCATTCAATAGGGTTCCATTACTTCACACTTCATGGAATACAGTGCATTCAATCACGCTTCATGGAATCCACTGCATTCAATCGGGATTCATTTTACCACGCTGCATGGAGTTCACTGCATTCAATCTCAATGCATGGAATCCACTGCATTCAATCGGGATGCTTTGGGCCATGCTGCAAAAAATCCACTGCAATCAATCAGGATGCATTGGGCCTCGCTGCATGAACTCCACTGCATACAATCGCGATCCATTGCGCCACAATGCATGGAATCCTCTGCATTCAATGATGCTGCATGGAATCCACCTCATTCAATCAGGATGCATTTTACCACACTGCATGGAGTACACTGCATTCAATCACAATGGATGGAATCCAATGCATTCTATCGGGATGCTTTGGGCCATGCTGCAAAAAATCCACAGCATTCAATCGGGATGCACTAGGCCTTGCTGCATGGACTTCACTGCATTCAATTGGTATCCATTGCGCTGCAATACATGGAATCCTCTGCGTTCAATGATGCTGCATGGAATCCACTGCATTCAATCGGGATGCATTTTACCACACTGCATGGAGTACACTGCATTCAATCACAATGGATGGAATCCACTGCATTCAATCGGGATGCTTTGGGGCATGCTTCATGAAATCCACTGCATTCAATCATGCTGCATGGAATCCACTGCACTCCATCATGCTGCATAAAATCCACTGCATTCAATAGGGTTCCATTTCTTCACACTGCAGGGAATACAATGCATTCAATCGGGATGCATTTTAACACTCTGCATGGATTACACTGCTGCATAATGGATTACACTGCTGCAATCATGCTGCATATAATCCACTGCATTCAATCGGGATGCTTTGGGCCATGCTGCATAAAATCCACTGCATTCCATCGGGATGCATTGGGCCTCGCTGCTTGGACTCCACTGCATACAATCGGGATCCATTGCGCCACAATGCATGGAATCTTCTGCATTCATTGATGCTGCATGGAATCCACTGCATTCAATTGGGATGCTTTGGGCCATGCTGCATATAATCCAGTGCATTCAATTGGGATGCATTTGGCCTCGCTCCATTGACTCCACTGCATACAATAAGGATCAATTGCAACACAATGCATGGAATCCTCTGCATTCAATGATGCTCCATTGAATCCAGTGCACTCAATCAGGATGCTTTGGGCCATGCTGCATAAAATCCACTGCATTCAATAGGGTTCCAACACTTCACGCTGCATGGAATCCACTGCATTCAATCAGGATGCTTTGGGCCATGCTTAATAAATTCCACTGCATTCAACGACACTGCATGGAATCCACCGAATTTAACTGGGATACATTATACTAAGCTGTATCGAATCCACTGCATTCAATCAGGATGCATTTTACCACATTGCATGGAGTTCACTGCATTTAATCATGCTGCACCTAATCCACTGCATTCAATCAGGATGCTTTGGGCCATGCTGCATAAAATCCACTGCATTCAATCATGCTGCACGTAATCGACTGCATTCAATCGGGATGCATTTTACCAGGCTGCATGGAATCCACTGCATTCAATCACGCTGCATGGAATCCACTGCATTCAATCGGGATGCATTTTACCAGGCTGCATGGAATCCACTGCATTCAATCATGCTGCATAAAATCCACTACATTCAATGGGTTCCATTTCTTCACACTGCATAGACTCCACTGCATTCAATCGGGATGCATTTGAACACGCTGCATGGAGCACACAGAATTCAATCACAATGAATGGAATCCACACATTCAATCGAGATGCTTTGGGCCATGCTGCATAAAATCCACTGCATTCAATCGGGATGCATTGGGCCATGCTGCATAAAATGCACTGCATTCCATCATGCTGCATGGAATCCACTGCATTCAATAGGGTTCCATTTCTTCACGCTGCATGGAATCAACTGAATTCTAACACAATGCATGGAGTTCACTGCATTCACTAGGGATGCATTTTACCACGCTGCATGGAGTAATCTGAATTCAATCACAATGCATGGAATCCACTGCATTCAATCGGGATGCTTGGGCCTCGCTGCATCGACTCCACTGCATACAATCGGGATCCATTGCGCCACAATGCATGGAATCCTCTGCATTCAATGACGCTGCATGGAATCCACTGCATTCAATCGGGATGCTTTGGGCCATGCTGCATAAAATCCACTGCTTTCAAATATGCTGCATGGAATCCACTGCATTCAATCATGCTGCATAAAATCCACTGCATTCAATATGGTTCCATTTCTTCACGCTGCATGGAATCACCTGCATTCAATCTCGCTTCATGGAATCCTCTGCATTCAATCGGGATGCATTTGACCACGCTGCATGGAGTACACTGCATCAATCACAATGCATGCAATCCACTGCATTCAATCGGGATGCTTTGGGCCATGCTGCATAACATCCACTGCATTCAATCACCCTGCATGGAGTCCATTGCATTCAATACGGATGCATTTTACCACGCTGCATTGAGTACACTGCATTCAATCTCGCTGCATGGAATCCACTGCATTCCATCGGGATGCTTTGGGCCATGCTGCATAAAACGCACTGCATTCAATCGGGATGCATTGGGCCTCGCTGCATGGACTCCACTGCATACAATCGGGATCCTTTGCGCCACAATGCATGGAATCCTCTTCATTCAATGACGCTGCATGGAATCCACTGCATTCAATCGGGATGCTTTGGGCCATGCTGCATAACATCCACTGCATTCAATCACCCTGCATGGAGTCCATTGCATTCAATACGGATGCATTTTACCACGCTGCATGGAGTACACTGCATTCAATCTCGCTGCATGGAATCCACTGCATTCCATCGGGATGCTTTGGGCCATGCTGCATAAAACGCACTGCATTCAATCTGGATGCATTGGGCCTCGCTGCATGGACTCCACTGCATACAATCGGGATCCTTTGCGCCACAATGCATGGAATCCTCTTCATTCAATGACGCTGCATGGAATCCACTGCATTCAATCGGGATGCTTTGGGCCATGCTGCATAAAATCAACTGCATTCAATCATGATGCATGGAATCCACTGCATTCAATCATGCTGCATAAACTCCACTGCATTCAATAGGGTTCCATTTCTTCACGCTGCATAGACTCCACTGCATTCAATCGGGATGCATTTGAACACGCTGCATCGAGCACACTGAATTCAATCACAATGAATGGAATCCACACATTCAATCGTGATGATTTGGGCCATGCTGCATAAAATCCACTGCATTCAATCGGGATGCATTGGGCCATGCTGCATAAAATGCACTGCATTCCATCATGCTGCATGGAATCCACTGCATTCAATAGGGTTCCATTTCTTCACGCTGCATGGAATCAACTGAATTCTAACACAATGCATGGAGTTCACTGCATTCAATAGGGATGCATTTTACCACGCTGCATGGAGTAATCTGAATTCAATCACAATGCATGGAATCCACTGCATTCAATCGGGATGCTTTGGGCCATGCTGCATAAAATCAACTGCATTCAATCATGATGCATGGAATCCACTGCATTCAATCATGCTGCATAAAATCCACTACATTCAATGGGTTCCATTTCTTCACACTGCATAGACTCCACTGCATTCAATCGGGATGCATTTGAACACGGTGCATGGAGCACACTGAATTCAATCACAATGAATGGAATCCACACATTCAATCGAGATGCTTTGGGCCATGCTGCATAAAATCCACTGCATTCAATCGGGATGCATTGGGCCATGCTGCATAAAATGCACTGCATTCCATCATGCTGCATGGAATCCACTGCATTCAATAGGGTTCCATTTCTTCACGCTGCATGGAATCAACTGAATTCTAACACAATGCATGGAGTTCACTTCATTCAATACGGATGCATTTTACCACGCTGCATGGAGTAATCTGAATTCAATCACAATGCATGGAATCCACTGCATTCAATCGGGATGCTTTGGGCCTCACAGCATCGACTCCACTGCATACAATTGGGATCCATTGCGCCACAATGCATGGAATCCTCTGCAGTCAATGACGCTGCAAAGACTCCACTGCATTCAATCGGGATGCATTTGACCACGCTGCCTGGAGTACACTGAATTCAATCACAATGAATGGAATCCACACATTCAATCGAGATTATTTGGGCCATGCTGCATAAAATCCACTGCAGTCAATAGGGTTCCATTGCTCCACGCTTTATATAATACACTGCATTCAATCTCGCTGCATGGAATCCACTGCATTCAATAGGGATGCATTTGACCACGCTGCATGGAGTACACTGCATTCAATCACAATGCATGGAATCCACTGCATTCAATCGTGATGCTTTGGGCGATGCTGCATAAAATCCACTGCATTCAATCGAGATGCATTGGGCCTCGCTGCATGGACTCCACTGCATACAATCGGGATCCATTGCGCCACAATGCATGGAATCCTCTGCATTCAATGATGCTGCATGGAATCCACTTCATTCAATCGGGATGCTTTGGGCCATGCTGCATAACATCTACTGCATTCAATCACCCTGCATGGAGTCCATTGCATTCAATACGGATGCATTTTACCACGCTGCATGGAGTACACTGCATTCAATCCCGCTGCATGGAATCCACTGCATTCCATCGGGATGCTTTGGGCCATGCTGCATAAAACGCACTGCATTCTATCTGGATGCATTGGGCCTCGCTGCATGGACTCCACTGCATACAATCGGGATCCTTTGCGCCACAATGCATGGAATCCTCTTCATTCAATGACGCTGCATGGAATCCACTGCATTCAATCGGGATGCTTTGGGCCATGCTGCATAAAATCAACTGCATTCAATCATGATGCATGGAATCCACTGCATTCAATCATGCTGCATAAAATCCACTACATTCAATGGGTTCCATTTCTTCACACTGCATAGACTCCACTGCATTCAATCGGGATGCATTTGAACACGCTGCATGGAGCACACAGAATTCAATCACAATGAATGGAATCCACACATTCAATCGAGATGCTTTGGGCAATGCTGCATAAAATCCACTGCATTCAATCGGGATGCATTGGGTGATGCTGCATAAAATGCACTGCATTCCATCATGCTGCATGGAATCCACTGCATTTAATAGGGTTCCATTTCTTCACGCTGCATGGAATCAACTGAATTCTAACACAATGCATGGAGTTCACTGCATTCAATAGGGATGCATTTTACCACGCTGCATGGAGTAATCTGAATTCAATCACAATGCATGGAATCCACTGCATTCAATCGGGATGCTTTGGGCCTCGCTGCATCGACTCCACTGCATACAATCGGGATCCATTGCGCCACAATGCATGGAATCCTCTGCATTCAATGACGCTGCATGGAATCCACTGCATTCAATCGGGATGCTTTGGGCCATGCTGCATAAAACGCACTGCATTCAATCTGGATGAATTGCGCCTCGCTGCATGGACTCCACTGCATACAATCGGGATCCATTGCGCCACAATGCATGGAATCCTCTGCATTCAATGACGCTGCATGGAATCCACTGCATTCAATCGGGATGCTTTGGGCCATGCTGCATGTAATCCACTGCATTCCATCATGCTGCATGGAATCCACTGCATTCAATCATGCTGCATAAAATCCACTGCATTCAATAGGGTTCCATTTCTTCACGCTGCATAGAATCCACTGCATTCAACCACGCTGCATGCAATCCACTGCATGCAATCGGGATGCATTTTACCACGCTGCATGGATTACACTGCATTCAATCACAATGCATTTAATCCACTGCATTCAATAGGGATGCTTTGGGCCATGCTGCATAAATACCACTGCATTCAATCGGGATGCACTGGGCCTCGTTGCATCGACTCCACTGCATACAATCGGTATCCATTGTGCCACAATGCATGGAATCCTCTGCATTCAATGACGCGGCAAGGAATCCACTGCATTCAGTCTGGATGCTTTGGGCCAAGCTGCATAAAATCCACTGCATTCAATCATGCTGCATAAAATCCACTGCATTCAATAGGGTTCCATTTCTTCACGCTGCATGGAATCCACTGCATTTAATCATGTTGCATGGAGTCCACTGCATTCAATCGGGATGCATTTTACCACACTGAATGGAGAACACTGCATTCAATGACGCTGCATGGAATCCACTGCATTCAATCGGGAGGCTTTGGGACATGCTGCATATAATTCACTGCATTCTATCGGGATGCATTGGACCTCGCTGCATCGACCCCACTGCATACAATCGGGATCCATTGCGCCACAATGCATGGAATCCTCTGCATTCAATGACGCTGCAGGGAATCCACTGAATTCAATCACCCGGCATGGAGTCCATTGCATTCAATACGGATGCATTTTACCATGCTGCATGGAGTACACTGCATTCAATCACAATGCATGGAATCAACTGCATTCAATCGGGATGCTTTTGGCCATGCTGCATAACACGCACTGCATTCAATCTGGATGCATTGGGCCTCGCTGCATGGACTCCACCGTATACAATCTGGATCCGTTGCACCAAAATGCATGGAATCCTCTGCATTCAATGACGCTGCATGGAATCCACTGCATTCAATCGGGATGCTTTGGGACATGCTGCATAAAATCCACTGCATTCAAACATGCTGCATGGAATCCACTGCATTAAATCATGCTGCATAAAATCCACTGCATTCAATAGGGTTGCATTTTTCACGGTGCATGGAATCCAATGCATTCAATCACGCTGCATGGAGTCCACTGCATTCAATCGGTATGATTTGAGCCATGCTGCATGTAATCCACTGCATTCAATCGGGATGCTTTGAGCCATGCTGCATAAACTCCACTGCTTTCAAACATGCTGAATGGAATCCACTGCATTCAATCATGCTGCATAAAATCCACTGCATTCAATATGGTTCCATTTCTTCACGCTGCATGGAATCCTCTGCATTCAATCGGGATGCATTTGACCACGCTGCATGTAGTACACTGCATTCAATCACAATGCATGGAATCCACTGCATTCAATCGTGATGCTTTGGGCGATGCTGCATAAAATCCACTGCATTCATTCGAGATGCATTGGGCCTCGCTGCATGGACTCCACTGCATACAATCGGGATTCATTGCGCCACAATGCATGGAATCCTCTGCATTCAATGACGCTGCATGGAATCCACTGCATTCAATCGGGATGCTTTGGGCCATGCTGCATAACATCTACTGCATTCAATCACCCTGCATGGAGTCCATTGCATTCAATACGGATGCATTTTACCACGCTGCATGGAGTACACTGCATTCAATCTCGCTGCATGGAATCCACTGCATTCCATCGGGATGCTTTGGGCCATGCTGCATAAAACGCACTGCATTCAATCTGGATGCATTGGGCCTCGCTGCATGGACTCCACTGCATACAATCGGGATCCTTTGCGCCACAATGCATGGAATCCTCTTCATTCAATGACGCGGCATGGAATCCACTGCATTCAATCGGGATGCTTTGGGCCATGCTGCATAAAATCAACTGCATTCAATCATGATGCATGGAATTCACTGCATTCAATCATGCTGCATATAATCCACTACATACAATGGGTTCCATTTCTTCACACTGCCTAGACTCCACTGCATTCAATCGGGATGCATTTGAACACGCTGCATGGAGCACACTGAATTCAATCACAATGAATGGAATCCACATATTCAATAGAGATGCTTTGGGCCATGCTGCATAAAATCCACTGCATTCAATCGGGATGCATTGGGTGATGCTGCATAAAATGCACTGCATTCCATCATGCTGCATGGAATCCACTGCATTCAATAGGGTTCCATTTCTTCACGCTGCATGGAATCAACTGAATTCTAACACAATGCATGGAGTTCACTTCATTCAATACGGATGCATTTTACCACGCTGCATGGAGTAATCTGCATTCAATCACAATGCATGGAATCCACTGCATTCAATCGGGATGCTTTGGGCCTCGCTGCATCGACTCCACTGCATACAATCGGGATCCATTGCGCCACAATGCATGGAATCCTCTGCATTCAATGACGCTGCATGGAATCCACTGCATTCAATCGGGATGCTTTGGGCCATGCTGCATAAAATCCACTGCTTTCAAATATGCTGCATGGAATACACTGCATTCAATCATGCTGCATAAAATCCACTGCATTCAATATGGTTCCATTTCTTCACGCTGCATGGAATCCACTGCATTCAATCTCGCTTCATGGAATCCTCTGATTTCAATAGGGATGCATTTGACCACGCTGCATGGAGTACACTGCATTCAATCACAATGCATGCAATCCACTGCATTCAATCGGGATGATTTGGGCCATGCTGCGTAACATCCACTGCATTCCATCACCCTGCATGGAGTCCATTGCATTCAATACGGATGCATTTTACCACGCTGCATGGAGTACACTGCATTCAATCTCGCTGCATGGAATCCACTGCATTCCATCGGGATGCTTTGGGCCATGCTGCATAAAACGCACTGCATTCAATCGGGATGCATTGGGCCTCGCTGCATGGACTCCACTGCATACAATCGGGATCCTTTGCGCCACAATGCATGGAATCCTCTTCATTCAATGACGCTGCATGGAATCCACTGCATTCAATCGGGATGCTTTGGGCCATGCTGCATAAAATCAACTGCATTCAATCATGATGCATGGAATCCACTGCATTCAATCATGCTGCATAATATCCACTACATTCAATGGGTTCCATTTCTTCACACTGCATAGACTCCACTGCATTCAATCGGGATGCATTTGAACACGCTGCATGGAGTACACTGAATTAAATCACAATGAATGGAATCCACACATTCAATCGAGATGCTTTGGGCCATGCTGCATAAAATCCACTGCATTCAATCGGGATGCATTGGGTGATGCTGCATAAAATCCACTGCATTCCATCATGCTGCATAAAATCCACTTCATTCAATAGGGTTCCATTTCTTCACGCTGCATGGAATCAACTGAATTCTAACACAATGCAAGGAGTTCACTGCATTCAATAGGGATGCATTTTACCACGCTGCATGGAGTAATCTGCATTCAATCACAATGCATGAAATCCACTGCATTCAATCGGGATGCTTTGGGCCTCGCTGCATCGACTCCACTGCATACAATCGGGATCCATTGCGCCACAATGCATGGAATCCTCTGCATTCAATGACGCTGCATGGAATCCACTGCATTCAATCGGGATGCCTTGGGCCATGCTGCATAAAATCCACTGCATTCAATCACGCTGCATGGAATCCACTGCATTCAATCATGCTGCATACAACCCACTGCATTCAATAGGGATCCATTACTTCAGGCTTCTTAGAATCCACTGCATTCAATCTCGCTGCATGGAATCCACTGCATTCAATCGGGATGCATTTGACCACGCTGCATGGTGTACACTGCATTCAATCACAATTCATGGAATCCACTGCATTCAATCGGGATGCTTTGGGCCATGCTGCATAAAACGCACGTCATTCAATCTGGTTGAATTGCGCCTCGCTGCATGGACTCCACTGCATAAAATCGGGATCCATTGCGCCACAATGCATGGAATCCTCTGCATTCAATGACGCTGCATGGAATCCACTGCATTCAATCGGGATGCTTTGGGCCATGCTGCATGTAATCCACTGCATTCAATCACGCTGCATGGAATCCACTGCATTCAATCATGTTGCATAAAATCCACTGCATTCAATAGGGTTCCATTACTTCACGCTTCATAGAATCCACTGCATTCAATCTCGCTGCATGGAATCCACTGCATTCAATCGGGATGCATTTGACCACGCTGCATGGTGTACACTGCATTCAATCACAATTCATGGAATCCACTGCATTCAATCGGGATGCTTTGGGCCATGCTGCATAAAACGCACTTCATTCAATCTGGTTGAATTGCGCCTCGCTGCATGGACTCCACTGCATAAAATCGGGATCCATTGCGCCACAATGCATGGAATCCTCTGCATTCAATGACGCTGCATGGAATCCACTGCATTCAATCGGGATGCTTTGGGCCATGCTGCATAAAATCCACTGCATTCAATCATGCTGCATGGAATCCACTGCATTCAATCATGCTGCATAAAATCCACTGCATTCATTAGGGTTCCATTTCTTCACGCTGCATAGAATCCACTGCATTCAACCACGCTGCATGCAATCCACTGCATGTAATCGGGATGCATTTTACCACGCTGCATGGATTACACTGCATTCAATCACAATGCATTTAATCCACTGCATTCAATAGGGATGCTTTGGGCCAGGCTGCATAAATACCACTGCATTCAATCGGGATGCACTGGGCCTTGTTGCATCGACTCCACTGCATACAATCGGTATCCATTGTGCCACAATGCATGGAATCCTCTGCATTCAAGGACGCAGCAAGGAATCCACTGCATTCAGTCTGGATGCTTTGGGCCAAGCTGCATAAAATCCACTGCATTCAATCATGCTGCATAAAATCCACTGCATTCAATAGGGTTTCATTTCTTCACGCTGCATGGAATCCACTACATTTAATCATGTTGCATGGAGTCCACTGCATTCAATCGGGATGCATTTTACCACACTGCATGGATTAAACTGCTTTCAATGACGCTGCATGGAATCCACTGCATTCAATCGGGATGCTTTGGGACATGCTGAATAAAATCCACTGCATTCTATCGGGATGCATTGGACCTCGCTCTAACGACCCCACTGCATACAATCGGGATCCTTTGCGCCACAATGCATGGAATCCTCTGCATTCAATGACGCTGCATCGAATCCACTGCATTCAATCAAGATGCATTGGGCCTCGCTGCATGGACTCCACTGCATACAATCGGGATCCATTGCGCCAAAATGCATGGAATCCTCTGCATTCAATGACGCTGCATGGAATCCACTTCGTTCAATCGGGATGCTTTGGGCCATGCTGCATAACATCCACTGCATTCAATCACCCTGCATGGAGTCCATTGCATTCAATATGGATGCATTTTACCACGCTGCATGGAGTACACTGCATCAATCTCGCTGCATGGAATCCACTGCATTCAAACGTGATGCTTTGGGCCATGCTGCATTAAACGCACTGCATTCAATCTGGATGCATTGGGCCTCGCTGCATGGACTCCACTGCATACAATCGGGATCCTTTGCGCCACAATGCATGGAATCCTCTTCATTCAATGACGCTGCATGGAATCCACTGCATTCAATCGGGATGCTTTGGGCCATGCTGCATGTAATCCACTGCATTCAATCATGATGCATGGAATCCACTGCATTCAATCATGCTGCATAAAATCCACTACATTCAATGGGTTCCATTTCTTCACACTGCATAGACTCCACTGCAGTCAATCGGGATGCATTTGAACACGCTGCATGGAGCACACTGAATTCAATCACAATGAATGGAATCCACACATTCAATCGAGATGCTCTGGGCCATGCTGCATAAAATCCACTGCATTCAATCGGGATGCATTGGGCCATGCTGCATAAAATGCACTGCATTCCATCATGCTGCATGGAATCCACTGCATTCAATAGGGTTCCATTTCTTCACGCTGCATGAAATCAACTGAATTCTAACACAATGCATGGAGTTCACTTCATTCAATACGGATGCATTTTACCACGCTGCATGGAGTAATCTGAATTCAATCACAATGCATGGAATCCACTGCATTCAATCGGGATGCTTGGGCCTCGCTGCATCGACTCCACTGCATACAAGCGGGATCCATTGCGCCACAATGCATGGAATCCTCTGCATTCAATGACGCTGCATGGAATCCACTGCATTCAATCGGGATGCTTTGGGCCATGCTGCATAAAATCCACTGCTTTCAAATATGCTGCATGGAATCCACTGCATTCAATCATGCTGCATAAAATCCACTGCATTCAATATGGTTCCATTTCTTCACGCTGCATGGAATCCACTGCATTCAATCTCGCTTCATGGAATCCTCTGCATTCAATCGGGATGCATTTGACCACGATGCATGGAGTAAACTGCATCAATCACAATGCATGCAATCCACTGCATTCAAACGGGATGCTTTGGGCCATGCTGCATAACATCCACTGCATTCAATCACCCTGCATGGAGTCCATTGCATTCAATACGGATGCATTTTACCACGCTGCATGGAGTACACTGCATTCAATCTCGCTGCATGGAATCCACTGCATTCCATCGGGATGCTTTGGGCGATGCTGCAAAAAAATCCACTGCATTCAATCGGGATGCATTGGGCCTCGCTGCATGGACTCCACTGCATACAATCGGGATCCTTTGCGCCACAATGCATGGAATCCTCTTCATTCAATGACGCTGCATGGAATCCACTGCATTCAATCGGGATGCTTTGGGCCATGCTGCATAAAATCAACTGCATTCAATCATGATGCATGGAATCCACTGCATTCAATCATGCTGCATAAAATCCACTACATTCAATGGGTTCCATTTCTTCACACTGCATAGACTCCACTGCATTCAATCGGGATGCATTTGAACACGCTGCATCGAGCACACTGAATTCAATCACAATGAATGGAATCCACACATTCAATCGTGATGATTTGGGCCATGCTGCATAAAATCCACTGCATTCAATCGGGATGCATTGGGTGATGCTGCATAAAATCCACTGCATTCCATCATGCTGCATGGAATCCACTGCATTCAATAGGGTTCCATTTCTTCACGCTGCATGGAATCAACTGAATTCTAACACAATGCATGGAGTTCACTGCATTCAATAGGGATGCATTTTACCACGCTGCATGGAGTAATCTGAATTCAATCACAATGCATGGAATCCACTGCATTCAATCGGGATGCTTTGGGCCTCGCTGCATCGACTCCACTGCATACAATCGGGATCCATTGCGCCACAATGCATGGAATCCTCTGCATTCAATGACACTGCATGGAATCCACTGCATTCAATTGGGATGCTTTGGGCCATGCTGCATAAAACACACTGCATTCAATCACGCTGCATGGAATCCACTGCATTCAATCATGCTGCATAAAATCCACTGCATTCAATAGGGTTCCATTTCTTCACGCTGCATGGAATCCA
This sequence comes from Sus scrofa, assembly GCF_054392235.1. Lineage (NCBI taxonomy): Eukaryota > Metazoa > Chordata > Mammalia > Artiodactyla > Suidae > Sus > Sus scrofa. Next base: position 5,839,295 of record NC_139399.1, read on the forward strand.
CTACATTTAATCATGTTGCATGGAGTCCACTGCATTCAATCGGGATGCATTTTACCACACTGCATGGAGTACACCGCATTCAATGACGCTGCATGGAATCCACTGCATTCAATCGGGAGGCTTTGGGACATGCTGCATAAAATTCACTGCATTCTATCGGGATGCATTGGACCTCGCTGCATCGACCCCACTGCATACAATCGGGATCCTTGGCGCCACAATGCATGGAATCCTCTTCATTCAATGACGCTGCATGGAATCCACTGCATTCAATCGGGATGCTTTGGGCCATGCTGCATAAAATCAACTGCATTCAATCATGATGCATGGAATCCACTTCATTCAATCATGCTGCATAAAATCCACTACATTCAATGGGTTCCATTTCTTCACACTGCATAGACTCCACTGCATTCTATCGGGATGCATTTGAACACGCTGAATGGAGCACACTGAATTCAATCACAATGAATGGAATCCACACATTCAATCGAGATCCTTTGGGCCATGCTGCATAAAATCCACTGCATTCAATCGGGATGCATTGGGCCATGCTGCATAAAATGCACTGCATTCCATCATGCTGCATGGAATCCACTGCATTCAATAGGGTTCCATTTCTTCACGCTGCATGGAATCAACTGAATTCTAACACAATGCATGGAGTTCACTTCATTCAATACGGATGCATTTTACCACGCTACATGGAGTAATCTGAATTCAATCACAATGCATCGACTCCACTGCATACAATCGGGATCCATTGCGCCACAATGCATGGAATCCTCTGCATTCAATGACGCAGCAAGGAATCCACTGCATTCAGTCTGGATGCTTTGGGCCAAGCTGCATAAAATCCACTGCATTCAATCATGCTGCATAAAATCCACTGCATTCAATAGGGTTCCATTTCTTCACGCTGCATGGAATCCACTGCATTTAATCATGTTGCATGGAGTCCACTGCATTCAATCGGGATGCATTTTACCACACTGCATGGAGTACACTGCATTCAATCTCGCTGCATGGAATCCACTGCATTCAATCGGGAGTCTTTGGGACATGCTGCATAAAATCCACTGCATTCTATCGGGATGCATTGGACCTCGCTGCATCGACCCAACTGCATACAATCGGGATCATTTGCGCCACAATGCATGGAATCCTCTGCATTCTTTGACGCTGCATGGAATCCACTGCATTCAATCGGGATGCTTTGGGCCATGCTGCATAAAATCAACTGCATTCAATCATGATGCATGGAATCCACTGCATTCAATCATGCTGCATAAAATCCACTACATTCAATGGGTTCCATTTCTTCACACTGCATAGACTCCACTGCAGTCAATCGGGATGCATTTGAACACGCTGCATGGAGCACACTGAATTCAATCACAATGAATGGAATCCACACATTCAATCGAGATGCTCTGGGCCATGCTGCATAAAATCCACTGCATTCAATCGGGATGCATTGGGCCATGCTGCATAAAATGCACTGCATTCCATCATGCTGCATGGAATCCACTGCATTCAATAGGGTTCCATTTCTTCACGCTGCATGAAATCAACTGAATTCTAACACAATGCATGGAGTTCACTTCATTCAATACGGATGCATTTTACCACGCTGCATGGAGTAATCTGAATTCAATCACAATGCATGGAATCCACTGCATTCAATCGGGATGCTTGGGCCTCGCTGCATCGACTCCACTGCATACAAGCGGGATCCATTGCGCCACAATGCATGGAATCCTCTGCATTCAATGACGCTGCATGGAATCCACTGCATTCAATCGGGATGCTTTGGGCCATGCTGCATAAAATCCACTGCTTTCAAATATGCTGCATGGAATCGACTGCATTCAATCATACTGCATAAAATCCACTGCATTCAATATGGTTCCATTTCTTCACGCTGCATGGAATCCACTGCATTCAATCTCGCTTCATGGAATCCTCTGCATTCAATCGGGATGCATTTGACCACGATGCATGGAGTAAACTGCATCAATCACAATGCATGCAATCCACTGCATTCAAACGGGATGCTTTGGGCCATGCTGCATAACATCCACTGCATTCAATCACCCTGCATGGAGTCCATTGCATTCAATACGGATGCATTTTACCACGCTGCATGGAGTACACTGCATTCAATCTCGCTGCATGGAATCCACTGCATTCCATCGGGATGCTTTGGGCGATGCTGCAAAAAAATCCACTGCATTCAATCGGGATGCATTGGGCCTCGCTGCATGGACTCCACTGCATACAATCGGGATCCTTTGCGCCACAATGCATGGAATCCTCTTCATTCAATGACGCTGCATGGAATCCACTGCATTCAATCGGGATGCTTTGGGCCATGCTGCATAAAATCAACTGCATTCAATCATGATGCATGGAATCCACTGCATTCAATCATGCTGCATAAAATCCACTACATTCAATGGGTTCCATTTCTTCACACTGCATAGACTCCACTGCATTCAATCGGGATGCATTTGAACACGCTGCATCGAGCACACTGAATTCAATCACAATGAATGGAATCCACACATTCAATCGTGATGATTTGGGCCATGCTGCATAAAATCCACTGCATTCAATCGGGATGCATTGGGTGATGCTGCATAAAATCCACTGCATTCCATCATGCTGCATGGAATCCACTGCATTCAATAGGGTTCCATTTCTTCACGCTGCATGGAATCAACTGAATTCTAACACAATGCATGGAGTTCACTGCATTCAATAGGGATGCATTTTACCACGCTGCATGGAGTAATCTGAATTCAATCACAATGCATGGAATCCACTGCATTCAATCGGGATGCTTTGGGCCTCGCTGCATCGACTCCACTGCATACAATCGGGATCCATTGCGCCACAATGCATGGAATCCTCTGCATTCAATGACACTGCATGGAATCCACTGCATTCAATTGGGATGCTTTGGGCCATGCTGCATAAAACACACTGCATTCAATCACGCTGCATGGAATCCACTGCATTCAATCATGCTGCATAAAATCCACTGCATTCAATAGGGTTCCATTTCTTCACGCTGCATGGAATCCACTACATTTAATCATGTTGCATGGAGTCCACTGCATTCAATCGGGATGCATTTTACCACACTGCATGGAGTACACCGCATTCAATGACGCTGCATGGAATCCACTGCATTCAATCGGGAGGCTTTGGGACATGCTGCATAAAATTCACTGCATTCTATCGGGATGCATTGGACCTCGCTGCATCGACCCCACTGCATACAATCGGGATCCTTGGCGCCACAATGCATGGAATCCTCTTCATTCAATGACGCTGCATGGAATCCACTGCATTCAATCGGGATGCTTTGGGCCATGCTGCATAAAATCAACTGCATTCAATCATGATGCATGGAATCCACTTCATTCAATCATGCTGCATAAAATCCACTACATTCAATGGGTTCCATTTCTTCACACTGCATAGACTCCACTGCATTCTATCGGGATGCATTTGAACACGCTGAATGGAGCACACTGAATTCAATCACAATGAATGGAATCCACACATTCAATCGAGATCCTTTGGGCCATGCTGCATAAAATCCACTGCATTCAATCGGGATGCATTGGGCCATGCTGCATAAAATGCACTGCATTCCATCATGCTGCATGGAATCCACTGCATTCAATAGGGTTCCATTTCTTCACGCTGCATGGAATCAACTGAATTCTAACACAATGCATGGAGTTCACTTCATTCAATACGGATGCATTTTACCACGCTACATGGAGTAATCTGAATTCAATCACAATGCATCGACTCCACTGCATACAATCGGGATCCATTGCGCCACAATGCATGGAATCCTCTGCATTCAATGACGCAGCAAGGAATCCACTGCATTCAGTCTGGATGCTTTGGGCCAAGCTGCATAAAATCCACTGCATTCAATCATGCTGCATAAAATCCACTGCATTCAATAGGGTTCCATTTCTTCACGCTGCATGGAATCCACTGCATTTAATCATGTTGCATGGAGTCCACTGCATTCAATCGGGATGCATTTTACCACACTGCATGGAGTACACTGCATTCAATCTCGCTGCATGGAATCCACTGCATTCAATCGGGAGTCTTTGGGACATGCTGCATAAAATCCACTGCATTCTATCGGGATGCATTGGACCTCGCTGCATCGACCCAACTGCATACAATTGGGATCATTTGCGCCACAATGCATGGAATCCTCTGCATTCTTTGACGCTGCATGGAATCCACTGCATTCAATCGGGATGCTTTGGGCCATGCTGCATAAAATCAACTGCATTCAATCATGATGCATGGAATCCACTGCATTCAATCATGCTGCATAAAATCCACTACATTCAATGGGTTCCATTTCTTCACACTGCATAGACTCCACTGCATTCAATCGGGATGCATTTGAACACGGTGCATGGAGCACACTGAATTAAATCACAATGAATGGAATCCACACATTCAATCGAGATGCTTTGGGCCATGCTGCATAAAATCCACTGCATTCAATCGGGATGCATTGGGCCATGCTGCATAAAATGCACTGCATTCCATCATGCTGCATGGAATCCACTGCATTCAATAGGGTTCCATTTCTTCACGCTGCATGGAATCAACTGAATTCTAACACAATGCATGGAGTTCACTTCATTCAATACGGATGCATTATACCACGCTGCATGGAGTAATCTGAATTCAATCACAATGCATGGAATCCACTGCATTCAATCGGGATGCTTTGGGCCTCACAGCATCGACTCCACTGCATACAATTGGGATCCATTGCGCCACAATGCATGGAATCCTCTGCATTCAATGACGCTGCAAAGACTCCACTGCATTCAATCGGGATGCATTTGACCACACTGCCTGGAGTACACTGAATTCAATCACAATGAATGGAATCCACACATTCAATCGAGATTATTTGGGCCATGCTGCATAAAATCCACTGCATTCAATAGGGTTCCATTGCTCCACGCTTTATAGAATACACTGCATTCAATCTCGCTGCATGGAATCCACTGCATTCAATAGGGATGCATTTGACCACGCTGCATGGAGTACACTGCATTCAATCACAATGCATGGAATCCACTGCATTCAATCGTGATGATTTGGGCGATGCTGCATAAAATCCACTGCATTCAATCGAGATGCATTGGGCCTCGCTGCATGGACTCCACTGCATACAATCGGGATCCATTGCGCCACAATGCATGGAATCCTCTGCATTCAATGATGCTGCATGGAATCAACTGCATTCAATCGGGATGCTTTGGGCCATGCTGCATAAAACATACTGCATTCAATCACGCTGCATGGAATCCACTGCATTCAATCATGCTGCATAAAATCCACTGCATTCAATAGGGTTCCATTTCTTCACACTTTATAGAATACACTGCATTCAATCTCGCTGCATGGAATCCACTGCATTCAATCGGGATGCATTTGACCACGCTGCATGGTGTACACTGCATTCAATCAAAATGCATGGAATCCACTGCATTCAATCGGGATGCATTGGGCCATGCTGCATAAAACGCACTTCATTCAATCTGGATGAATTGCGCCTCGCTGCATGGACTCCACTGCATACAATCGGGATCCATTGCGCCACAATGCATGGAATCCTCTGCATTCAATGACGCTGCATGGAATCCACTGCATTCAATCGGGATGCTTTGGGCCATGCTGCATGTAATCCACTGCATTCCATCATGCTGCATGTAATCCACTGCATTCAATCATGCTGCATAAAATCCACTGCATTCAATAGGGTTCCATTTCTTCACGCTGCATAGAATCCACTGCATTCAACCACGCTGCATGCAATCCACTGCATGCCATCGGGATGCATTTTACCACGCTGCATGGATTACACTGCATTCAATCACAATGCATTTAATCCACTGCATTCAATAGGGATGCTTTGGGCCATGCTGCATAAATACCACTGCATTCAATCGGGATGCACTGGGCCTCGTTGCATCGACTCCACTGCATACAATCGGTATCCATTGTGCCACAATGCATGGAATCCTCTGCATTCAATGACGCGGCAAGGAATCCACTGCATTCAGTCTGGATGCTTTGGGCCAAGCTGCATAAAATCCACTGCATTCAATCATGCTGCATAAAATCCACTGCATTCAATAGGGTTCCATTTCTTCACGCTGCATGGAATCCACTGCATTTAATCATGTTGCATGGAGTCCACTGCATTCAATCGGGATGCATTTTACCACACTGAATGGAGAACACTGCATTCAATGACGCTGCATGGAATCCACTGCATTCAATCGGGAGGCCTTGGGACATGCTGCATATAATTCACTGCATTCTATCGGGATGCATTGGACCTCGCTGCATCGACCCCACTGCATACAATCGGGATCCATTGCGCCACAATGCATGGAATCCTCTGCATTCAATGACGCTGCAGGGAATCCACTGAATTCAATCACCCGGCATGGAGTCCATTGCATTCAATACGGATGCATTTTACCATGCTGCATGGAGTACACTGCATTCAATCACAATGCATGGAATCAACTGCATTCAATCGGGATGCTTTTGGCCATGCTGCATAACACGCACTGCATTCAATCTGGATGCATTGGGCCTCGCTGCATGGACTCCACCGTATACAATCTGGATCCGTGCACCAAAATGCATGGAATCCTCTGCATTCAATGACGCTGCATGGAATCCACTGCATTCAATCGGGATGCTTTGGGACATGCTGCATAAAATCCACTGCATTCAAACATGCTGCATGGAATCCACTGCATTAAATCATGCTGCATAAAATCCACTGCATTCAATAGGGTTGCATTTTTCACGGTGCATGGAATCCAATGCATTCAATCACGCTGCATGGAGTCCACTGCATTCAATCGGGATGCTTTGAGCCATGCTGCATAAAATCCACTGCTTTCAAACATGCTGAATGGAATCCACTGCATTCAATCATGCTGCATAAAATCCACTGCATTCAATATGGTTCCATTTCTTCACGCTGCATGGAATCCTCTGCATTCAATCGGGATGCATTTGACCACGCTGCATGTAGTACACTGCATTCAATCACAATGCATGGAATCCACTGCATTCAATCGTGATGCTTTGGGCGATGCTGCATAAAATCCACTGCATTCAATCGAGATGCATTGGGCCTCGCTGCATGGACTCCACTGCATACAATCGGGATTCATTGCGCCACAATGCATGGAATCCTCTGCATTCAATGACGCTGCATGGAATCCACTGCATTCAATCGGGATGCTTTGGGCCATGCTGCATAACATCTACTGCATTCAATCACCCTGCATGGAGTCCATTGCATTCAATACGGATGCATTTTACCACGCTGCATGGAGTACACTGCATTCAATCTCGCTGCATGGAATCCACTGCATTCCATCGGGATGCTTTGGGCCATGCTGCAGAAAACGCACTGCATTCAATCTGGATGCATTGGGCCTCGCTGCATGGACTCCACTGCATACAATCGGGATCCTTTGCGCCACAATGCATGGAATCCTCTTCATTCAATGACGCTGCATGGAATCCACTGCATTCAATCGGGATGCTTTGGGCCATGCTGCATAAAATCAACTGCATTCAATCATGATGCATGGAATTCACTGCATTCAATCATGCTGCATATAATCCACTACATACAATGGGTTCCATTTCTTCACACTGCCTAGACTCCACTGCATTCAATCGGGATGCATTTGAACACGCTGCATGGAGCACACTGAATTCAATCACAATGAATGGAATCCACATATTCAATAGAGATGCTTTGGGCCATGCTGCATAAAATCCACTGCATTCAATCGGGATGCATTGGGTGATGCTGCATAAAATGCACTGCATTCCATCATGCTGCATGGAATCCACTGCATTCAATAGGGTTCCATTTCTTCACGCTGCATGGAATCAACTGAATTCTAACACAATGCATGGAGTTCACTTCATTCAATACGGATGCATTTTACCACGCTGCATGGAGTAATCTGAATTCAATCACAATGCATGGAATCCACTGCATTCAATCGGGATGCTTTGGGCCTCGCTGCATCGACTCCACTGCATACAATCGGGATCCATTGCGCCACAATGCATGGAATCCTCTGCATTCAATGACGCTGCATGGAATCCACTGCATTCAATCGGGATGCTTTGGGCCATGCTGCATAAAATCCACTGCTTTCAAATATGCTGCATGGAATCCACTGCATTCAATCATGCTGCATAAAATCCACTGCATTCAATATGGTTCCATTTCTTCACGCTGCATGGAATCCACTGCATTCAATCTCGCTTCATGGAATCATCTGATTTCAATAGGGATGCATTTGACCACGCTGCATGGAGTACACTGCATTCAATCACAATGCATGCAATCCACTGCATTCAATCGGGATGATTTGGGCCATGCTGCGTAACATCCACTGCATTCAATCACCCTGCATGGAGTCCATTGCATTCAATACGGATGCATTTTACCACGCTGCATGGAGTACACTGCATTCAATCTCGCTGCATGGAATCCACTGCATTCCATCGGGATGCTTTGGGCCATGCTGCATAAAACGCACTGCATTCAATCTGGATGCATTGGGCCTCGCTGCATGGACTCCACTGCATACAATCGGGATCCTTTGCGCCACAATGCATGGAATCCTCTTCCTTCAATGACGCTGCATGGAATCCACTGCATTCAATCGGGATGCTTTGGGCCATGCTGCATAAAATCAACTGCATTCAATCATGATGCATGGAATCCACTGCATTCAATCATGCTGCATAATATCCACTACATTCAAAGGGTTCCATTTCTTCACACTGCATAGACTCCACTGCATTCAATCGGGATGCATTTGAACACGCTGCATGGAGTACACTGAATTAAATCACAATGAATGGAATCCACACATTCAATCGAGATGCTTTGGGCCATGCTGCATAAAATCCACTTCATTCAATAGGGTTCCATTTCTTCACGCTGCATGGAATCAACTGAATTCTAACACAATGCAAGGAGTTCACTGCATTCAATAGGGATGCATTTTACCACGCTGCATGGAGTAATCTGCATTCAATCACAATGCATGGAATCCACTGCATTTAATCGGGATGCTTTGGGCCATGCTGCATAAAATCCACTGCATTCAATCACGCTGCATGGAATCCACTGCATTCAATCATGCTGCATAAAATCCACTGCATTCAATAGGGAGCCATTACTTCAGGCTTCATAGAATCCACTGCATTCAATCTCGCTGCATGGAATCCACTGCATTCAATCGGGATGCATTTGACCACGCTGCATGGTGTACACTGCATTCAATCACAATTCATGGAATCCACTGCATTCAATCGGGAAGCTTTGGGCCATGCTGCATAAAACGCACTTCATTCAATCTGGTTGAATTGCGCCTCGCTGCATGGACTCCACTGCATAAAATCGGGATCCATTGCGCCACAATGCATGGAATCCTCTGCATTCAATGACGCTGCATGGAATCCACTGCATTCAATCGGGATGCTTTGGGCCATGCTGCATGTAATCCACTGCATTCAATCACGCTGCATGGAATCCACTGCATTCAATCATGTTGCATAAAATCCACTGCATTCAATAGGGTTCCATTACTTCACGCTTCATAGAATCCACTGCATTCAATCTCGCTGCATGGAATCCACTGCATTCAATCGGGATGCACTGGGCCTTGTTGCATCGACTCCACTGCATACAATCGGTATCCATTGTGCCACAATGCATGGAATCCTCTGCATTCAAGGACGCGGCAAGGAATCCACTGCATTCAGTCTGGATGCTTTGGGCCAAGCTGCATAAAATCCACTGCATTCAATCATGCTGCATAAAATCCACTGCATTCAATAGGGTTTCATTTCTTCACGCTGCATGGAATCCACTACATTTAATCATGTTGCATGGAGTCCACTGCATTCAATCGGGATGCATTTTACCACACTGCATGGATTACACTGCTTTCAATGACGCTGCATGGAATCCACTGCATTCAATCGGGATGCTTTGGGACATGCTGCATAAAATCCACTGCATTCTATCGGGATGCATTGGACCTCGCTCTAACGACCCCACTGCATACAATCGGGATCCTTTGCGCCACAATGCATGGAATCCTCTGCATTCAATGACGCTGCATCGAATCCACTGCATTCAATCGGGATGCTTTGGGCCATGCTGCATAAAACACACTGCATTCAATCACGCTGCATGGAATCCACTGCATTCAATCTCGCTGCATGGAATCCACTGCATTCAATCGGGATGCATTTGACCACGCTGCATGGAGTACACTGCATTCAATCACAATGCATGGAATATACTGCATTCAATCAGGATGCATTGGGCCATGCTGCATAAAACAAACTTCATTCAATCTGGGTGAATTGCGCCTCGCTGCATGGACTCCACTACATACAATCGGGATGCTCTTGGCCATGCTGCATAACATCCACTGCATTCAATCATGCTGCATGGAATCCACTGCATTCAATCATGCTGCATAAAATCCACTGCATTCAATAGGGTTCCATTTCTTCACGCTGACTCGAATCAACTGAATTCTAACACAATGCATGGAGTCCACTGCATTCAATAGGGATGCATTTTACCACGCTGCATGGAGTAAACTGAATTCAATCACAATGCATGGAATCCACTGCATTCAATCAGATGCTTTGGGCCATGCTGCATAAAATCCACTGCATTCAATGACGCTGCATAAAATCCACTGCATTCAATAGAGTTCCATTTCTTCACGCTGAATGGAATCAACTGAATTCTAACACAATGCATGGAGTCAACTGCATTCAATAGGGATGCATTTTACCAGGCTGCATGGAGTAAACTGAATTCAATCACAATGCATGGAATCCACTGCATTCGATCGGGATTCTTTTGGCCATGCTGCATAAAACCCACTGCATTCAATCATGCTGCATAAAATCCACTGCATTCAATAGGGTTCTATTTCTTCATGCTGCATGGAATCCACTGCATTTATTCATGCTGCATAGAATCCACTGCTTTCAATCGGGATGCATTTTACAACGCTGCATGGAGTACACTGCATTCAATGACGCTGCATGGAATCCACTGCATTCAATCGGGATGCTTTGTGCCAGGCTGCATAAAATCCACTGCATTATATCGGGATGCATTGGACCTCGCTGCATCGACCCCAATGCATACAATCGGGATCCATTGCGCCACAATGCATGGAATCCTCTGCATTCAATGACGCTGCATGGAATCCACTGCATTCAATCGGGATGCTTTCGGCCATGCTGCATAAAATCCACTGCATTCAATCACGCTGCATGGAATCCACTGCATTCAATCATGCTGCATATAATCCACTGCATTCAATAGAGATCCATTTCTTCAAGCTGCATGGAATCCACTGCATTCAATCTCGCTGCATGGAATTCACTGCATTCAAACGGGATGCATTTGACCACGCTGAATGGAGTACACTGCATTCAATCACAATGCATGGAATATACTGCATTCAATCGGGATGCATTTGGCCATGCTGCATAAAACCCACTTCATTCAATCGGGATGCATTGGGCCTCACTGCATGGACTCCACTGCATACAATCGGGATCCATTGCGCTAAAATGCATTGATTAATCTGCATTCAATGACGCTGCATGGAATCCACTGCATTCAATCGGTATGCTTTGGGCCATGCTGCATAGCATCCACTGCATTCAATCATGCTGCATAAAATCCACTGCATTCTATAGGGTTCCTTTTCTTCACACTGCATGGAATCAACTGAATTCTAACACAATGCATGGAGTCCACTGCATTCAATAGGGATGCATTATACCACGCTGCATGGAGTAAACTGAATTCAATCACAATACATGTAATTCACTGCATTCAATCGGGATGCTTTGGGCTATGCTGCATAAAATCCACTGCATTCCATCATGCTGCATAAAATCCACTGCATTCAATAGGGTTCCATTTCTTCACGCTGAATGGAATCAACTGAATTCTAGCACAATGCATGGAGCCCACTGCATTCAATAGGGATGCATTTTACCAGGCTGCATGGAGTAAACTGAATTCAATCACAATGCATGGAATCCACTGCATTCAATCGGGATGCTTTGGGCCTCGCTGCATCGACTCCACTGCATACAATCGGGATCCATTGCGCCACAATGCATGGAATCCTCTGCATTCAATGACGCTGCATGGAGTCCACTGCATTCAATCGGGATGCATTTGGCCATGCTGCATAAAACCCACTTCATTCAATCGGGGTGCATTGGGCCTCACTGTATGGACTCCACTGCATACAATCGGGATCCATTGCGCTAAAATGCATTGAATAATCTGCATTCAATGACGCTGCATGGAATCCACTGCATTCAATCGGTATGCTTTGGGCCATGCTGCATAGCATCCACTGCATTCAATCATGCTGCATAAAATCCACTGCATTCAATAGGGTTCCATTTCTTCACAATGCATGGAATCAACTGAATTCTAACACAATGCATGGAGTCCACTGCATTCAATAGGGATGCATTATACCACGCTGCATGGAGTAAACTGAATTCAATCACAATGCATGGAATTCACTGCATTCAATCGGGATGCTTTGGGCCATGCTGCAAAAATCCACTGCATTCCATCATGCTGCATAAAATCCACTGCATTCAATATGGTTCCATTTGTTCACGCTGCATGGAATCCACTGCATTCAATCACGCTACATGGAATCCACTGCATTCAATCGGGATGCTTTGAGCGATGCTGCATAAAATCCACTGCATTCAATCGAGATGCATTGCGCCTCGCTGCATGGACTCCACTGCATACAATTGGGATCCATTGCACCACAATGCATGGAATCCTCTGCATTCAATGACGCTGCATGGAATCCACTGCATTCATTCGGGATGCTTTGGGCCATGCTGCATAACATCCACTGCATTCAATCACCCTGCATGGAGTCCATTGCATTCAATACGGATGCATTTTACCACGCTGCATGGAGTACACTGCATTCAATCACAATGCATGGAATCCACTGAATTCAATCGGGATGCTTTTGGCCATGCTGCATAAAAGGCACTGCATTCAAACATGCTGCATAGAATCCACTGCATTCAATCATGCTGCATAGAATCCACTGCATTCAATATGGTTCCATTTTTCACAGTGCATGGAATCCACTGCATTCAATCACGCTTCATGGAGTCCACTGCATTCAATCGGTATGATTTGGGCCATGCTGCATGTAATCCACTGCATTCAATTGGGATGCTTTGGGCCATGCTGCATAAAATCCACAGCTTTCAATCACGCTGCATGTAATCCACTGCATTCAATCATGCGGCATAAAATCCACTGCATTCAATATGGTTCCATTTCTTCACGCTGCATGGAATCAACTGCATTCAATCTCGCTGCATGGAATCCTCTGCATTCAATCGGGATGAATTTTACCACGCTGCATGGAGTACACTGCATTCACTCACAATGCATGGAATTCACTACATTCAATCGGGATGCTTTGGGCCATGCTGCATAAATACCACTGCATTCAATCGGGATGCTTTGGGCCAGGCTGCATAACATCCACTGCATTCAATCACCCTGAATGGAGTCCAATGCATTCAATCGGGATGCATGTTACCACGCTGCATGGAGTACACTGCATTCAATCTCGCTGCAAGGAATCCACTGCATTCAATCGGGATGCTTTGGGACATGCTGCATAAAATCCACTGCATTCTATCGGGATGCATTGGACCTCGCTGCATCGATTCAACGGCATACAATCGGGATCCATTGCGCCACAATGCAAGGATTCCTCTGCATTCAATGACGCTGCATGTAATCCACTGCATTCAATCGGGATGCTTTGGGCCATGCTGCATAAAATCCACAGCATTCCATCATGCTGCATAAAATCCATTGCATTCAATAGGGTTCCATTTCTTCACGCTGCATGGAATCAACTGAATTCTGACACAATGCATGGAGTCCACTGCATTCAATAGGGATGCATTTTACCACGGTGCATGGAGTAAACTGAATTCAATCACAATGCATGGAATCCACTGCATTCAATCGGGATGCTTTGGGCCTCGCTGCATCGACTCCACTGCATACAATCGGGATCCATTGCGCCACAATGCATGGAATACTCTGCATTCAATGATGCTGCATGGAATCCACTGCATTCAATCGGGATGCTTTGGGCCATGCTGCATAAAATCCACTGCCTTCAATCACGCTGCATGGAATCCACTGCATTCAATCATGCTGCATAAAATCCACTACATTCAATAGGGTTCCATTTCTTCACGCTGCATGGAATCCACTGCATTCACCCTCGCTGCATGGGATCCACTGCATTCAACCGGGATGCATTTGACCACGCTGCATGGAGTACACTGCATTCAATCACAATGCATGGAATACACTGCATTCAATCGGGATGCTTTGGGCCATGCTGCATAAAACGCACTTCATTCAATCTGGATGCATTGCGCCTCGCTGCATGGACTCCACTGCATACAATCGGGATCCATTGCGCTAAAATGCATTGAATAATCTGCATTCAATGACGCTGCATGGAATCCACTGCATTCAATCGGGATGCTTTGGGCCATGCTGCATAAAATCCACTGCATTCAATCATGCTGCATGGAATCCACTGCATTCAATCATGCTGCATAAAATCCACTGCATTCAATAGGGTTCCATTTCTTCACGCTGCATGGAATCAACTGAATTCTAACACAATGCATGGAATCCACTGCATTCAATACGGATGCATTTTACCACGCTGCATGGAGTAAACTGAATTCAATCACAATGCATGGAATCCACTGCATTCAATCGGGATGCTTTGGGTGATGCTGCATAAAATCCATTGCATTCAATCGGGATGCATTGGGCCTCGCTGCATGGACTCCACTGCATACAATCGGGATCCATTGCGCCACAATGCATGGAATCCTCGGCATTCAATGACGCTGCATGGAATCCACTTCGTTCAATCGGGATGCTTTTGGCCATGATGCATAACATCCACTGCATTCCATCTTGCTGCATAAATCCACTGCATTCAATAGAGTTCCATTTCTTCACGCTGCATGGAATCAACTGAATTCTACCACAATTCATGGAGTCCACTGCATTCAATAGGGATGCATTTTACCACGCTGCATGGAGTACACTGCATTCAATCTCGCTGCATGGAATCCACTGCATTCAAACGTGATGCTTTGGGACATGCTGCATAAAACGCACTGCATTCGATCTGGATGCATTGGGCCTCGCTGCATGGACTCCACTGCATACAATCGGGATCCTTTGCGCCACAATGCATGGAATCCTCTTCATTCAATGACGCTGCATGGAATCCACTGCATTCAATCGGGATGCTTTGGGCCATGCTGCATAAAATCAACTGCATTCAATCATGCTGCATGGAATCCACTGCATTCAATCATGCTGCATAAAATCCACTACATTCAATGGGTTCCATTTCTTCACGCTGCATAGACTCCACTGCATTCAATCGGGATGCATTTGAACACGCTGCATGGAGCACACTGAATTCAATCACAATGAATGGAATCCACACATTCAATCGAGATGCTTTGGGCCATGCTGCATAAAATCCACTGATTTCAATCGGGATGCATTGGGTGATGCTGCATGAAATCCACTGCATTCAAACATGCTGCATAGACTCCACTGCATTCAATCATGCTGCATATAATCCACTGCATTCAATATGGTTCCATTTTTCACGGTGCATGGTATCCACTGCATTCAATCACGCTGCATGGAGTCCTCTGCATTCAATCGGTATGATTTGGGCCATGCTGCATGTAATCCACTGCATTCAATTGGGATGCTTTGGGCCATGCGGCATAAAATCCACTGCTTTCAATCACGCTGCATGTAATCCACTGCATTCAATCATGCTGCATAAAATCCACTGCATTCAATATGGTTCCATTTCTTCACGATGCATGGAATCAACTGCATTCAATCTTGCTGCATGGAATCCTCTGCATTCAATCGGGATGAATTTTACCACGCTGCATGGAGTACACTGCATTCACTCACAATGCATGGAATTCACTACATTCAATCGGGATGCTTTGGGCCTCGCTGCATATAATCCACTTCATTCAATAGGGATGCATTGGGCCTCACTGCATGGATTCCACTGCATGCAATCGGTATCCATTGCGCCACAATGCAAGGATTCCTCTGCATTCAATAACGCTGCATGTAATCCACTGCATTCAATCGGGATGCTTTGGGCCATGCTGCATAAAATCCACAGCATTCCATCATGCTGCATAAAATCCACTGCATTAAATAGGGATGCATTTTACCACGGTGCATGGAGTAAACTGAATTCAATCACAATGCATGGAATCCACTGCATTCAATCGGGATGCTTTGGGCCTCGCTGCATCGACTCCACTGCATACAATCGGGATCCATTGCGCCACAATGCATGGAATACTCTGCATTCAATGATGCTGCATGGAATCCACTGCATTCAATCGGGATGCTTTGGGCCTCGCTGCATTGACTCCACTGCATTCAATCACGCTTCATGGAATCCACTGCATTCAATCATGCTGCATAAAATCCACTGCATTCAATAGGGTTCCATTTCTTCACGCTGCATGGAATCCACTGCATTCACTCTCGCTGCATGGGATCCACTGCATTCAACCGGGATGCATTTGACCACGCTGCATGGAGTACACTGCATTCAATCACAATGCATGGAATATACTGCATTCAATCGGGGTGCATTGGGCCATGCTGCATAAAACGCACTTCATTCAATCTGGATGCATTGCGCCACGCTGCATGGACTCCACTGCATACAATCGGGATCCATTGCGCTAAAATGCATTGAATAATCTGCATTCAATGACGCTGCATGGAATCCACTGCATTCAATAGGGATGCTTTGGGCCATGCTGCATAACATCCACTGCATTCAATCATGCTGCATGGAATCCACTGCATTCAATCATGCTGCATAAAATCCACTGCATTCAATAGGGTTCCATTTCTTCACGCTGCATGGAATCAACTGAATTCTAACACAATGCATGGAGTCCACTGCATTCAATACGGATGCATTTTACCACGCTGCATGGAGTACACTGCATTCAATCACAATGCATGGAATCCACTTCATTCAATCGGGATGCTTTGGGTGATGCTGCATAAAATCCATTGCACTCAATCGAGATGCATTGGGCCTCGCTGCATGGACTCCACTGCATACAATTGGGATCCATTGCGCCACAATGCATGGAATCCTCGGCATTCAATGACGCTGCATGGAATCCACTGCATTCAATCGGGATGCTCTGGGCCATGCTGCATAACATCCACTGCATTCCATCTTGCTGCATAAATCCACTGCATTCAATAGAGTTCCATTTCTTCACGCTGCATGGAATCAACTGAATTCTACCACAATTCATGGAGTCCACTGCATTCAATAGGTATGCATTTTAACACGCTGCATGGAGTACACTGCATTCAATCTCGCTGCATGGAATCCACTGCATTCAAACGTGATGCTTTGGGCCATGCTGCATAAAACGCACTGCATTCAATCTGGATGCTTTGGGCCTCGCTGCATGGACTCCACTGCATACAATCAGGATCCTTTGTACCACAATGCATGGAATCCTCTGCATTCAATGACGCTGCATGGAATCCACTGCATTCAATCGGGATGTTTGGGCCATGCTGCATAACATCCAGTGCTTTCAATCACCCTCCATATAATCCACTGCATTCAATAGGGTTCCATTTCTTCACGCTGCATGGAATCCACTGCATTCACTCTCGCTGCATGGAATCCACTGCATTCAACCGGGATGCATTTGACCACGCTGCATGGAGTACACTGCATTCAATCACAATGCATGGAATATACTGCATTCAATCGGGGTGCATTGGGCCATGCTGCATAAAACGCAATCATTCAATCTGGATGCATTGCGATTCGCTGCATGGAATCCACTGCATACAATCGGGATCCATTGCGCTAAATTGCATTGAAAAATCTGCATTCAATGACGCTGCATGGAATCCACTGCATTCAATCGGGATGCTTTGGGCCATGCTGCATAACATTCACTGCATTCAATCATGCTGCATGGAATCCACTGCATTCAATCATGCTGCATAAAATCCACTGCATTCAATAGGGTTCCATGTCTTCATGCTGCATAGAATCCACTGCATTCAACCACGCTGCATGGAATCCAGTGCATTCAATCGGGATGCATTTTACCACGCTGCATGGATTATACTGCATTCAATCACAATGCATGTAATCCACTGCATTCAATCAGGATGCTTTTGGCCATGCTGCATAAAACCCACTGCATTCAATCATGCTGCATAAAATCCACTGCATTCAATAGGGTTCTATTTCTTCATGCTGCATGGAATCCACTGCATTTATTCATGCTGCATAGAATCCACTGCTTTCAATCGGGATGCATTTTACAACGTTGCATGGAGTACACTGCATTCAATGACGCTGCATGGAATCCACTGCATTCAATCGGGATGCTTTGTGCCAGGCTGCATAAAATCCACTGCATTATATCGGGATGCATTGGACCTCGCTGCATCGACCCCAATGCATACAATCGGGATCCATTGCGCCACAATGCATGGAATCCTCTGCATTCAATGACGCTGCATGGAATCCACTGCATTCAATCGGGATGCTTTCGGCCATGCTGCATAAAATCCACTGCATTCAATCACGCTGCATTGAATCCACTGCATTCAATCATGCTGCATATAATCCACTGCATTCAATAGAGATCCATTTCTTCAAGCTGCATGGAATCCACTGCATTCAATCTCGCTGCATGGACTCCACTGCATACAATCGGGATCCATTGCGCCACAATGCATGGAATCCTCTGCATTCAATGATGCTGCATGGAATCCACTGCATTCAATCGGGATGCATTTTACCTCGCTGCATGGAGTACACCGCATTCAATCACAATGCATGGAATATACTGCATTCAATCGGGATGCATTTGGCCATGCTGCATAAAACCCACTTCATTCTATCGGGATGCATTGGGCCTCACTGCATGGACTCCACTGCATGCAATCGGGATCCATTGCGCTAAAATGCATTGAATAATCTGCATTCAATGACGCTGCATGGAATCCACTGCATTCAATCGGTATGCTTTGGGCCATGCTGCATAGCATCCACTGCATTCAATCATGCTGCATAAAATCCACTGCATTCTATAGGGTTCCTTTTCTTCACACTGCATGGAATCAACTGAATTCTAACACAATGCATGGAGTCCACTGCATTCAATAGGGATGCATTATACCACGCTGCATGGAGTAAACTGAATTCAATCACAATACATGTAATTCACTGCATTCAATCGGGATGCTTTGGGCTATGCTGCATAAAATCCACTGCATTCCATCATGCTGCATAAAATCCACTGCATTCAATAGGGTTCCATTTCTTCACGCTGAATGGAATCAATTGAATTCTAGCACAATGCATGGAGCACACTGCATTCAATAGGGATGCATTTTACCAGGCTGCATGGAGTAAACTGCATTCAATCACAATGCATGGAATCCACTGCATTCAATCGGGATGCTTTGGGCCTCGCTGCATCGACTCCACTGCATACAATCGGGATCCATTGCGCCACAATGGATGGAATCCTCTGCATTCAATGACGCTGCATGGAATCCACTGCATTCAATCGGGATGCTTTGGGCCATGCTGCATAAAATCCACTGCTTTCAAACATGCTGCATGGAATCCACTGCATTCAATCATGCTGCATAAAATCCACTGCATTCAATATGGTTCCATTACTTCACGCTGCTTGGAATCCACTGCATTCAATCACGATACATGGAATCCACTGCATTCAATCGGGATGCTTTGAGCGATGCTGCATGAAATCCACTGCATTCAATCGAGATGCATTGGGCCTCGCTGCATGGACTCCACTGCATACAATTGGGATCCATTGCACCACAATGCATGGAATCTTCTGCATTCAATGACGCTGCATGGAATCCACTGCATTCATTCGGGATGCTTTGGGCCATGCTGCCTAACATCCACTGCATTCTATCACCCTGCATGGAGTCCATTGCATTCAATACGGATGCATTTTACCACGCTGCATGGAGTACACTGCATTCAATCACAATGCATGGAATCCACTGAATTCAATCGGGATGCTTTTGGCCATGCTGCCTAAAAGGCACTGCATTCAATCTGGATGCATTGGGCCTCGCTGCATGGACTCCACTGCATACAATCGGGATCCGTTGCACCACAATGCATGGAATCCTCTTCATTCATTGACGCTGCATGGAATCCACTGCATTCAATCGGGATGCTTTGGGCCATGCTGCATAAAATCCACTGCATTCAAACATGCTGCATAGAATCCACTGCATTCAATCATGCTGCATAAAATCCACTGCATTCAATACGGTACCATTTTTCACGGTGCATGGAATCCACTGCATTCAATCACGCTGCATGGAGTCCACTGCATTCAATCGGTATGATTTGGGCCATGCTGCATGTAATCCACTGCATTCAATTGGGATGCTTTGGGCCATGCTGCATAAAATCCACTGCTTTCAATCACGCTGCATGTAATACACTGCATTCAATCATGCTGCATAAAATCCACTGCATTCAATATGGTTCCATTTCTTCACGCTGCATGGAATCAACTGCATTCAATCTCGCTGCATGGAATCCTCTGCATTCAATCGGGATGAATTTTACCACGCTGCATGGAGTACACTGCATTCACTCACAATGCATGGAATTCACTACATTCAATCGGGATGCTTTGGGCGATGCTGCATATAATCCACTTCATTCAATCGGGATGCATTGGGCCTCACTGCATGGACTCCACTGCATGCAAACGGGATCCATTGCGCAACAATGCATGGAATCCTCTGCATTCAGTGATAATGCATGGAATCCACTGCATTCAATCGGGATGCTTTGGGCCAGGCTGCATTACCTCCACTGCATTCAATCACCCTGAATGGAGTCCAATGCATTCAATCGGGATGCATGTTACCACGCTGCATGGAGTACACTGCATTCAATCTCGCTGCATGGAATCCACTGCATTCAATACGGATGCTTTGGGCCATGCTGCATAAAATCCACTGCATTCTATCGGGATGCATTGGACCTCGCTGCATCAATTCAACGGCATACAATCGGGATCCATTGCGCCACAATGCATGGAATCCTCTTCATTCAATGACGCTGCATGGAATCCACTGCATTCAATCGGGATGCTTTGGGCCATGCTGCATAAAATCAACTGCATTCAATCATGATGCATGGAATCCACTGCATTCAATCATGCTGCATAAAATCCACTACATTCAATGGGTTCCATTTCTTCACGCTGCATAGACTCCACTGCATTCAATCGGGATGCATTTGAACACGCTGCATGGAGCACACTGAATTCAATCACAATGAATGGAATCCACACATTCAATCGAGATGATTTGGGCCATGCTGCATAAAATCCACTGATTTCAATCGGGATGCATTGGGTGATGCTGCATGAAATCCACTGCATTCAAACATGCTGCATAGACTCCACTGCATTCAATCATGCTGCATATAATCCACTGCATTCAATATGGTTCCATTTTTCACGGTGCATGGTATCCACTGCATTCAATCACGCTGCATGGAGTCCTCTGCATTCAATCGGTATGATTTGGGCCATGCTGCATGTAATCCACTGCATTCAATTGGGATGCTTTGGGCCATGCGGCATAAAATCCACTGCTTTCAATCACGCTGCATGTAATCCACTGCATTCAATCATGCTGCATAAAATCCACTGCATTCAATATGGTTCCATTACTTCACGATGCATGGAATCAACTGCATTCAATCTTGCTGCATGGAATCCTCTGCATTCAATCGGGATGAATTTTACCACGCTGCATGGAGTACACTGCATTCACTCACAATGCATGGAATTCACTACATTCAATCGGGATGCTTTGGGCCTCGCTGCATATAATCCACTTCATTCAATAGGGATGCATTGGGCCTCACTGCATGGACTCCACTGCATGCAATCGGGATCCATTGCGCCACAATGCAAGGATTCCTCTGCATTCAATGACGCTGCATGTAATCCACTGCATTCAATCGGGATGCTTTGGGCCATGCTGCATAAAATCCACAGCATTCCATCATGCTGCATAAAATCCACTGCATTAAATAGGGATGCATTTTACCACGGTGCATGGAGTAAACTGAATTCAATCACAATGCATGGAATCCACTGCATTCAATCGGGATGCTTTGGGCCTCGCTGCATCGACTCCACTGCATACAATCGGGATCCATTGCGCCAAAATGCATGGAATCTTCTGCATTCAATGATGCTGCATGGAATCCACTGCATTCAATCGGGATGCTTTGGGCCTCGCTGCATTGACTCCACTGCATTCAATCACGCTTCATGGAATCCACTGCATTCAATCATGCTGCATAAAATCCACTGCATTCAATAGGGTTCCATTTCTTCACGCTGCATGGAATCCACTGCATTCACTCTCGCTGCATGGGATCCACTGCATTCAACCGGGATGCATTTGACCACGCTGCATGGAGTACACTGCATTCAATCACAATGCATGGAATATACTGCATTCAATCGGGGTGCATTGGGCCATGCTGCATAAAACTCACTTCATTCAATCTGGATGCATTGCGCCACGCTGCATGGACTCCACTGCATACAATCGGGATCCATTGCGCTAAAATGCATTGAATAATCTGCATTCAATGACGCTGCATGGAATCCACTGCATTCAATCGGGATGCTTTGGGCCATGCTGCATAACATCCACTGCATTCAATCATGCTGCATGGAATCCACTGCATTCAATCATGCTGCATAAACTCCACTGCATTCAATAGGGTTCCATTTCTTCACGCTGCATGGAATCAACTGAATTCTAACACAATGCATGGAGTCCACTGCATTCAATACGGATGCATTTTACCACGCTGCATGGAGTACACTGCATTCAATCACAATGCATGGAATCCACTTCATTCAATCGGGATGCTTTGGGTGATGCTGCATAAAATCCATTGCACTCAATCGAGATGCATTGGGCCTCGCTGCATGGACTCCACTGCATACAATTGGGATCCATTGCGCCACAATGCATGGAATCCTCGGCATTCAATGACGCTGCATGGAATCCACTGCATTCAATCGGGATGCTCTGGGCCATGCTGCATAACATCCACTGCATTCCATCTTGCTGCATAAATCCACTGCATTCAATAGAGTTCCATTTCTTCACGCTGCATGGAATCAACTGAATTCTACCACAATTCATGGAGTCCACTGCATTCAATAGGTATGCATTTTAACACGCTGCATGGAGTACACTGCATTCAATCTCGCTGCATGGAATCCACTGCATTCAAACGTGATGCTTTGGGCCATGCTGCATAAAACGCACTGCATTCAATCTGGATGCATTGGGCCTCGCTGCATGGACTCCACTGCATACAATCAGGATCCTTTGTACCACAATGCATGGAATCCTCTGCATTCAATGACGCTGCATGGAATCCACTGCATTCAATCGGGATGTTTGGGCCATGCTGCATAACATCCAGTGCTTTCAATCACCCTCCATATAATCCACTGCATTCAATAGGGTTCCATTTCTTCACGCTGCATGGAATCCACTGCATTCACTCTCGCTGCATGGAATCCACTGCATTCAACCGGGATGCATTTGACCACGCTGCATGGAGTACACTGCATTCAATCACAATGCATGGAATATACTGCATTCAATCGGGGTGCATTGGGCCATGCTGCATAAAACGCACTTCATTCAATCTGGATGCATTGCGATTCGCTGCATGGAATCCACTGCATACAATCGGGATCCATTGCGCTAAATTGCATTGAAAAATCTGCATTCAATGACGCTGCATGGAATCCACTGCATTCAATCGGGATGCTTTGGGCCATGCTGCATAACATTCACTGCATTCAATCATGCTGCATGGAATCCACTGCATTCAATCATGCTGCATAAAATCCACTGCATTCAATAGGGTTCCATGTCTTCATGCTGCATAGAATCCACTGCATTCAACCACGCTGCATGGAATCCAGTGCATTCAATCGGGATGCATTTTACCACGCTGCATGGATTATACTGCATTCAATCACAATGCATGTAATCCACTGCATTCAATCAGGATGCTTTTGGCCATGCTGCATAAAACCCACTGCATTCAATCATGCTGCATAAAATCCACTGCATTCAATAGGGTTCTATTTCTTTATGCTGCATGGAATCCACTGCATTTATTCATGCTGCATAGAATCCACTGCTTTCAATCGGGATGCATTTTACAACGTTGCATGGAGTACACTGCATTCAATGACGCTGCATGGAATCCACTGCATTCAATCGGGATGCTTTGTGCCAGGCTGCATAAAATCCACTGCATTATATCGGGATGCATTGGACCTCGCTGCATCGACCCCAATGCATACAATCGGGATCCATTGCGCCACAATGCATGGAATCCTCTGCATTCAATGACGCTGCATGGAATCCACTGCATTCAATCGGGATGCTTTCGGCCATGCTGCATAAAATCCACTGCATTCAATCACGCTGCATTGAATCCACTGCATTCAATCATGCTGCATATAATCCACTGCATTCAATAGAGATCCATTTCTTCAAGCTGCATGGAATCCACTGCATTCAATCTCGCTGCATGGACTCCACTGCATACAATCGGGATCCATTGCGCCACAATGCATGGAATCCTCTGCATTCAATGATGCTGCATGGAATCCACTGCATTCAATCGGGATGCATTTTACCTCGCTGCATGGAGTACACCGCATTCAATCACAATGCATGGAATATACTGCATTCAATCGGGATGCATTTGGCCATGCTGCATAAAACCCACTTCATTCTATCGGGATGCATTGGGCCTCACTGCATGGACTCCACTGCATGCAATCGGGATCCATTGCGCTAAAATGCATTGAATAATCTGCATTCAATGACGCTGCATGGAATCCACTGCATTCAATCGGTATGCTTTGGGCCATGCTGCATAGCATCCACTGCATTCAATCATGCTGCATAAAATCCACTGCATTCTATAGGGTTCCTTTTCTTCACACTGCATGGAATCAACTGAATTCTAACACAATGCATGGAGTCCACTGCATTCAATAGGGATGCATTATACCACGCTGCATGGAGTAAACTGAATTCAATCACAATACATGTAATTCACTGCATTCAATCGGGATGCTTTGGGCTATGCTGCATAAAATCCACTGCATTCCATCATGCTGCATAAAATCCACTGCATTCAATAGGGTTCCATTTCTTCACGCTGAATGGAATCAATTGAATTCTAGCACAATGCATGGAGCACACTGCATTCAATAGGGATGCATTTTACCAGGCTGCATGGAGTAAACTGCATTCAATCACAATGCATGGAATCCACTGCATTCAATCGGGATGCTTTGGGCCTCGCTGCATCGACTCCACTGCATACAATCGGGATCCATTGCGCCACAATGGATGGAATCCTCTGCATTCAATGACGCTGCATGGAATCCACTGCATTCAATCGGGATGCTTTGGGCCATGCTGCATAAAATCCACTGCTTTCAAACATGCTGCATGGAATCCACTGCATTCAATCATGCTGCATAAAATCCACTGCATTCAATATGGTTCCATTACTTCACGCTGCTTGGAATCCACTGCATTCAATCACGATACATGGAATCCACTGCATTCAATCGGGATGCTTTGAGCGATGCTGCATGAAATCCACTGCATTCAATCGAGATGCATTGGGCCTCGCTGCATGGACTCCACTGCATACAATTGGGATCCATTGCACCACAATGCATGGAATCTTCTGCATTCAATGACGCTGCATGGAATCCACTGCATTCATTCGGGATGCTTTGGGCCATGCTGCCTAACATCCACTGCATTCTATCACCCTGCATGGAGTCCATTGCATTCAATACGGATGCATTTTACCACGCTGCATGGAGTACACTGCATTCAATCACAATGCATGGAATCCACTGAATTCAATCGGGATGCTTTTGGCCATGCTGCCTAAAAGGCACTGCATTCAATCTGGATGCATTGGGCCTCGCTGCATGGACTCCACTGCATACAATCGGGATCCGTTGCACCACAATGCATGGAATCCTCTTCATTCATTGACGCTGCATGGAATCCACTGCATTCAATCGGGATGCTTTGGGCCATGCTGCATAAAATCCACTGCATTCAAACATGCTGCATAGAATCCACTGCATTCAATCATGCTGCATAAAATCCACTGCATTCAATACGGTACCATTTTTCACGGTGCATGGAATCCACTGCATTCAATCACGCTGCATGGAGTCCACTGCATTCAATCGGTATGATTTGGGCCATGCTGCATGTAATCCACTGCATTCAATTGGGATGCTTTGGGCCATGCTGCATAAAATCCACTGCTTTCAATCACGCTGCATGTAATACACTGCATTCAATCATGCGGCATAAAATCCACTGCATTCAATATGGTTCCATTTCTTCACGCTGCATGGAATCAACTGCATTCAATCTCGCTGCATGGAATCCTCTGCATTCAATCGGGATGAATTTTACCACGCTGCATGGAGTACACTGCATTCACTCACAATGCATGGAATTCACTACATTCAATCGGGATGCTTTGGGCGATGCTGCATATAATCCACTTCATTCAATCGGGATGCATTGGGCCTCACTGCATGGACTCCACTGCATGCAAACGGGATCCATTGCGCAACAATGCATGGAATCCTCTGCATTCAGTGATAATGCATGGAATCCACTGCATTCAATCGGGATGCTTTGGGCCAGGCTGCATTACCTCCACTGCATTCAATCACCCTGAATGGAGTCCAATGCATTCAATCGGGATGCATGTTACCACGCTGCATGGAGTACACTGCATTCAATCTCGCTGCATGGAATCCACTGCATTCAATACGGATGCTTTGGGCCATGCTGCATAAAATCCACTGCATTCTATCGGGATGCATTGGACCTCGCTGCATCAATTCAACGGCATACAATCGGGATCCATTGCGCCACAATGCATGGAATCCTCTTCATTCAATGACGCTGCATGGAATCCACTGCATTCAATCGGGATGCTTTGGGCCATGCTGCATAAAATCAACTGCATTCAATCATGATGCATGGAATCCACTGCATTCAATCATGCTGCATAAAATCCACTACATTCAATGGGTTCCATTTCTTCACGCTGCATAGACTCCACTGCATTCAATCGGGATGCATTTGAACACGCTGCATGGAGCACACTGAATTCAATCACAATGAATGGAATCCACACATTCAATCGAGATGATTTGGGCCATGCTGCATAAAATCCACTGATTTCAATCGGGATGCATTGGGTGATGCTGCATGAAATCCACTGCATTCAAACATGCTGCATAGACTCCACTGCATTCAATCATGCTGCATATAATCCACTGCATTGAATATGGTTCCATTTTTCACGGTGCATGGTATCCACTGCATTCAATCACGCTGCATGGAGTCCTCTGCATTCAATCGGTATGATTTGGGCCATGCTGCATGTAATCCACTGCATTCAATTGGGATGCTTTGGGCCATGCGGCATAAAATCCACTGCTTTCAATCACGCTGCATGTAATCCACTGCATTCAATCATGCTGCATAAAATCCACTGCATTCAATATGGTTCCATTACTTCACGATGCATGGAATCAACTGCATTCAATCTTGCTGCATGGAATCCTCTGCATTCAATCGGGATGAATTTTACCACGCTGCATGGAGTACACTGCATTCACTCACAATGCATGGAATTCACTACATTCAATCGGGATGCTTTGGGCCTCGCTGCATATAATCCACTTCATTCAATAGGGATGCATTGGGCCTCACTGCATGGACTCCACTGCATGCAATCGGGATCCATTGCGCCACAATGCAAGGATTCCTCTGCATTCAATGACGCTGCATGTAATCCACTGCATTCAATCGGGATGCTTTGGGCCATGCTGCATAAAATCCACAGCATTCCATCATGCTGCATAAAATCCACTGCATTAAATAGGGATGCATTTTACCACGGTGCATGGAGTAAACTGAATTCAATCACAATGCATGGAATCCACTGCATTCAATCGGGATGCTTTGGGCCTCGCTGCATCGACTCCACTGCATACAATCGGGATCCATTGCGCCAAAATGCATGGAATCTTCTGCATTCAATGATGCTGCATGGAATCCACTGCATTCAATCGGGATGCTTTGGGCCTCGCTGCATTGACACCACTGCATTCAATCACGCTTCATGGAATCCACTGCATTCAATCATGCTGCATAAAATCCACTGCATTCAATAGGGTTCCATTTCTTCACGCTGCATGGAATCCACTGCATTCACTCTCGCTGCATGGGATCCACTGCATTCAACCGGGATGCATTTGACCACGCTGCATGGAGTACACTGCATTCAATCACAATGCATGGAATATACTGCATTCAATCGGGGTGCATTGGGCCATGCTGCATAAAACTCACTTCATTCAATCTGGATGCATTGCGCCACGCTGCATGGACTCCACTGCATACAATCGGGATCCATTGCGCTAAAATGCATTGAATAATCTGCATTCAATGACGCTGCATGGAATCCACTGCATTCAATCGGGATGCTTTGGGCCATGCTGCATAACATCCACTGCATTCAATCATGCTGCATGGAATCCACTGCATTCAATCATGCTGCATAAACTCCACTGCATTCAATAGGGTTCCATTTCTTCACGCTGCATGGAATCAACTGAATTCTAACACAATGCATGGAGTCCACTGCATTCAATACGGATGCATTTTACCACGCTGCATGGAGTACACTGCATTCAATCACAATGCATGGAATCCACTTCATTCAATCGGGATGCTTTGGGTGATGCTGCATAAAATCCATTGCACTCAATCGAGATGCATTGGGCCTCGCTGCATGGACTCCACTGCATACAATTGGGATCCATTGCGCCACAATGCATGGAATCCTCGGCATTCAATGACGCTGCATGGAATCCACTGCATTCAATCGGGATGCTCTGGGCCATGCTGCATAACATCCACTGCATTCCATCTTGCTGCATAAATCCACTGCATTCAATAGAGTTCCATTTCTTCACGCTGCATGGAATCAACTGAATTCTACCACAATTCATGGAGTCCACTGCATTCAATAGGTATGCATTTTAACACGCTGCATGGAGTACACTGCATTCAATCTCGCTGCATGGAATCCACTGCATTCAAACGTGATGCTTTGGGCCATGCTGCATAAAACGCACTGCATTCAATCTGGATGCATTGGGCCTCGCTGCATGGACTCCACTGCATACAATCAGGATCCTTTGTACCACAATGCATGGAATCCTCTGCATTCAATGACGCTGCATGGAATCCACTGCATTCAATCGGGATGTTTGGGCCATGCTGCATAACATCCAGTGCTTTCAATCACCCTCCATATAATCCACTGCATTCAATAGGGTTCCATTTCTTCACGCTGCATGGAATCCACTGCATTCACTCTCGCTGCATGGAATCCACTGCATTCAACCGGGATGCATTTGACCACGCTGCATGGAGTACACTGCATTCAATCACAATGCATGGAATATACTGCATTCAATCGGGGTGCATTGGGCCATGCTGCATAAAACGCACTTCATTCAATCTGGATGCATTGCGATTCGCTGCATGGAATCCACTGCATACAATCGGGATCCATTGCGCTAAATTGCATTGAAAAATCTGCATTCAATGACGCTGCATGGAATCCACTGCATTCAATCGGGATGCTTTGGGCCATGCTGCATAACATTCACTGCATTCAATCATGCTGCATGGAATCCACTGCATTCAATCATGCTGCATAAAATCCACTGCATTCAATAGGGTTCCATGTCTTCATGCTGCATAGAATCCACTGCATTCAACCACGCTGCATGGAATCCAGTGCATTCAATCGGGATGCATTTTACCACGCTGCATGGATTATACTGCATTCAATCACAATGCATGTAATCCACTGCATTCAATCAGGATGCTTTTGGCCATGCTGCATAAAACCCACTGCATTCAATCATGCTGCATAAAATCCACTGCATTCAATAGGGTTCTATTTCTTTATGCTGCATGGAATCCACTGCATTTATTCATGCTGCATAGAATCCACTGCTTTCAATCGGGATGCATTTTACAACGTTGCATGGAGTACACTGCATTCAATGACGCTGCATGGAATCCACTGCATTCAATCGGGATGCTTTGTGCCAGGCTGCATAAAATCCACTGCATTATATCGGGATGCATTGGACCTCGCTGCATCGACCCCAATGCATACAATCGGGATCCATTGCGCCACAATGCATGGAATCCTCTGCATTCAATGACGCTGCATGGAATCCACTGCATTCAATCGGGATGCTTTCGGCCATGCTGCAT
Source organism: Sus scrofa (assembly GCF_054392235.1). Lineage (NCBI taxonomy): Eukaryota > Metazoa > Chordata > Mammalia > Artiodactyla > Suidae > Sus > Sus scrofa. The sequence goes on from NC_139399.1 coordinate 5,870,145, forward strand.
AAAATCCACTGCATTCAATCACGCTGCATTGAATCCACTGCATTCAATCATGCTGCATATAATCCACTGCATTCAATAGAGATCCATTTCTTCAAGCTGCATGGAATCCACTGCATTCAATCTCGCTGCATGGACTCCACTGCATACAATCGGGATCCATTGCGCCACAATGCATGGAATCCTCTGCATTCAATGATGCTGCATGGAATCCACTGCATTCAATCGGGATGCATTTTACCTCGCTGCATGGAGTACACCGCATTCAATCACAATGCATGGAATATACTGCATTCAATCGGGATGCATTTGGCCATGCTGCATAAAACCCACTTCATTCTATCGGGATGCATTGGGCCTCACTGCATGGACTCCACTGCATGCAATCGGGATCCATTGCGCTAAAATGCATTGAATAATCTGCATTCAATGACGCTGCATGGAATCCACTGCATTCAATCGGTATGCTTTGGGCCATGCTGCATAGCATCCACTGCATTCAATCATGCTGCATAAAATCCACTGCATTCTATAGGGTTCCTTTTCTTCACACTGCATGGAATCAACTGAATTCTAACACAATGCATGGAGTCCACTGCATTCAATAGGGATGCATTATACCACGCTGCATGGAGTAAACTGAATTCAATCACAATACATGTAATTCACTGCATTCAATCGGGATGCTTTGGGCTATGCTGCATAAAATCCACTGCATTCCATCATGCTGCATAAAATCCACTGCATTCAATAGGGTTCCATTTCTTCACGCTGAATGGAATCAATTGAATTCTAGCACAATGCATGGAGCACACTGCATTCAATAGGGATGCATTTTACCAGGCTGCATGGAGTAAACTGCATTCAATCACAATGCATGGAATCCACTGCATTCAATCGGGATGCTTTGGGCCTCGCTGCATCGACTCCACTGCATACAATCGGGATCCATTGCGCCACAATGGATGGAATCCTCTGCATTCAATGACGCTGCATGGAATCCACTGCATTCAATCGGGATGCTTTGGGCCATGCTGCATAAAATCCACTGCTTTCAAACATGCTGCATGGAATCCACTGCATTCAATCATGCTGCATAAAATCCACTGCATTCAATATGGTTCCATTACTTCACGCTGCTTGGAATCCACTGCATTCAATCACGATACATGGAATCCACTGCATTCAATCGGGATGCTTTGAGCGATGCTGCATGAAATCCACTGCATTCAATCGAGATGCATTGGGCCTCGCTGCATGGACTCCACTGCATACAATTGGGATCCATTGCACCACAATGCATGGAATCTTCTGCATTCAATGACGCTGCATGGAATCCACTGCATTCATTCGGGATGCTTTGGGCCATGCTGCATAACATCCACTGCATTCTATCACCCTGCATGGAGTCCATTGCATTCAATACGGATGCATTTTACCACGCTGCATGGAGTACACTGCATTCAATCACAATGCATGGAATCCACTGAATTCAATCGGGATGCTTTTGGCCATGCTGCCTAAAAGGCACTGCATTCAATCTGGATGCATTGGGCCTCGCTGCATGGACTCCACTGCATACAATCGGGATCCGTTGCACCACAATGCATGGAATCCTCTTCATTCATTGACGCTGTATGGAATCCACTGCATTCAATCGGGATGCTTTGGGCCATGCTGCATAAAATCCACTGCATTCAAACATGCTGCATAGAATCCACTGCATTCAATCATGCTGCATAAAATCCACTGCATTCAATACGGTACCATTTTTCACGGTGCATGGAATCCACTGCATTCAATCACGCTGCATGGAGTCCACTGCATTCAATCGGTATGATTTGGGCCATGCTGCATGTAATCCACTGCATTCAATTGGGATGCTTTGGGCCATGCTGCATAAAATCCACTGCTTTCAATCACGCTGCATGTAATACACTGCATTCAATCATGCGGCATAAAATCCACTGCATTCAATATGGTTCCATTTCTTCACGCTGCATGGAATCCACTGCATTCAATCGGGATGCTTTGTGCCAGGCTGCATAAAATCCACTGCATTATATCGGGATGCATTGGACCTCGCTGCATCGACCCCAATGCATACAATCGGGATGCATTGCGCCACAATGCATGGAATCCTCTGCATTCAATGACGCTGCATGGAATCCACTGCATTCAATCGGGATGCTTTGGGCCAGGCTGCATTACCTCCACTGCATTCAATCACCCTGAATGGAGTCCACTGCATTCAATCGGGATGCATGTTACCACGCTGCATGGAGTACACTGCATTCAATCTCGCTGCATGGAATCCACTGCATTCAATACGGATGCTTTGGGCCATGCTGCATAAAATCCACTGCATTCTATCGGGATGCATTGGACCTCGCTGCATCAATTCAACGGCATACAATCGGGATCCATTGCGCCACAATGCAAGGATTCCTCTGCATTCAATGACGCTGCATGGAATCCACTGCATTCAATCGGGATGCTTTGGGCCATGCTGCATAAAATCCACAGCATTCCATCATGCTGCATAAAATCCACTGCATTCAATAGGGTTCCATTTCTTCACGCTGCATGGAATCAACTGAATTCTGACACAATGCATGGAGTCCACTGCATTCAATAGGGATGCATTTTACCACGGTGCATGGAGTAAACTGAATTCAATCACAATGCATGGAATCCACTGCATTCAATCGGGATGCTTTGGGCCTCGCTGCATCGACTCCACTGCATACAATCGGGATCCATTGCGCCACAATGCATGGAATCCTCTGCATTCCATGATGCTGCATGGAATCCACTGCATTCAATCGGGATGCTTTGGGCCATGCTGCATAAAATCCACTGCATTCAATCACGCTGCATGGAATCCACTGCATTCAATCATGCTGCATAAAATCCACTACATTCAATAGGGTTCCATTTCTTCACGCTGCATGGAATCCACTGCATTCACTCTCGCTGCATGGGATCCACTGCATTCAACCGGGATGCATTTGACCACGCTCCATGGAGTACACTGCATTCAATCACAATGCATGGAATATACTGCATTCAATCGGGGTGCATTGGGCCATGCTGCATAAAACGCACTTCATTCAATCTGGATGCATTGCGCCTCGCTGCATGGACTCCACTGCATACAATCGGGATCCATTGCGCTAAAATGCACTGAATAATCTGCATTCAATGACGCTGCATGGAATCCACTGCATTCAATCGGGATGCTTTTGGCCATGCTGCATAACATCCACTGAATTCAATCATGCTGCATGGAATCCACTGCATTCAATCATGCTGCATAAAATCCACTGCATTCAATAGGGTTCCATTTCTTCATGCTGCATGGAATCAACTGAATTCTAACACAATGCATGGAGTCCACTGCATTCAATACGGATGCATTTTACCACGCTGCATGGAGTAAACTGAATTCAATCACAATGCATGGAATCCACTGCATTCAATCGGGATGCTTTGGGTGATGCTGCATAAAATCCATTGCATTCAATCGGGATGCATTGGGCCTCGCTGCATGGACTCCACTGCATACAATCGGGATCCATTGCGCCACAATGCATGGAATCCTGTGAATTCAATGACGCTGCATGGAATCCACTGCATTCCATCGGGATGCTTTGGGCCATGCTGCATAAAACGCACTGCATTCAATCTGGATGCATTGGGCCTCGCTGCATGGACTCCACTGCATAAAATCGGGATCCTTTGCGCCACAATGCATGGAATCTTCTTCATTCAATGACGCTGCATGGAATCCACTGCATTCAATCGGGATGCTTTGGGCCATACTGCATAAAATCAACTGCATTCAATCATGATGCATGGAATCCACTGCATTCAATCATGCTGCATAAAATTCACTACATTCAATGGGTTCAATTTCTTCACGCTGCATAGACTCCGCTACATTCAATCGGGATGCATTTGAACACGCTGCATGGTGTACACTGAATTCAATCACAATGAATGGAATCCACACATTCAATCGAGATGCTTTGGGCCATGCTGCATAAAATCCACTGCATTCAATCGGGATGCATTGGGCCATGCTGCATAAAATCCACTGCATTTCATCATGCTGCATAAAATCTACTGCATTCAATAGGGTTCCATTTCTTCACGCTGCATGGAATCAACTGAATTCTAACACAATGCATGGAGTTCACTGCATTCAATAGGGATGCATTTTACCACGCTGCATGGAGTAAACTGAATTCAATCACGCTGCATGGAATCCACTGCATTCAATCTCGCTGCATGAAATCCACTGCATTCAATCGTGATGCATTTTACCACGCTGCATGGAGTAAACTGCATTCAATCACAATGCATGGAATATACTGCATTCAATCAGGATGCATTGGGCAATGCTGCATAAAACGCACTTCATTCAATCTGGATTAATTGCACCTCGCTGCATGGACTCCACTGCATACAATCGGGATCCATTGCGCTAAATTGCATTGAATAATCTGCATTCAATGACGCTGCATGGAATCCACTGCATTCAATCGGGATGCTTTGGGCCATGCTGCATAACATCCACTGCATTCCATCATGCTGCATAGAATCCACTGCATTCAATAGAGTTCCATTTCTTCACGCTGCATGGAATCAACTGATTTCTAACACAATGCATGGAGTCCACTGCATTCAATAGGGATGAATTTTACCAGGCTGCATGGAGTAAACTGAATTCAATCACAATGCATGGAATCCACTGCATTCAATCGGGATGCTTTGGGCCTCGCTGCATCGATTCCACTGCATACAATCAGGATCCATTGCGCCACAATGGATGGAATCCTCTGCATTCAATGACGCTGCATGGAATACACTGCATTCAATCGGGATGCTTTGGGGCATGCTGCATAAAATCCACTGCTTTCAATCACGCTGCATGGAATCCACTGCATTCAATCATGCTGCATAAAATCCACTGCATTCAATAGGGTTCCATTTCTTCACGCTGCATGGAATCTACTGCATTCAATAACGCTACATGGAATCCACTGCATTCAATCTGGATGCATTTGACCACGCTGCTTGGAATCCACTGCATTTGGCCATGCTGCATAATACCCACTGCATTCAATCGGGATGCATTTGACCACGCTGCATGGAGTACACTGAATTCAATCACAATGCATGGAATCCACTGCATTCAATTGGGATGCTTTGGGCCATGCTGCATAAAATCCACTGCATTCAATCATGCTGCATAAAATCCACTGCATTCAATAGGGTTCCATTTCTTCACGCTGCATGAAATCCACTGCATTCAATCATGCTGCATAAAATCCACTGCATTCAATAGGGTTCCATTTCTTCACGCTGCTTGGTATCCACTGCATTCAATAACGCTACATGGAATCCACTGCATTCAATCGGGATGCATTTGACCACGCTCCATGGAATCCACTGCATTCAATGTCGCTGCATGGAATCCACTGCATTCAATCGGGATGCATTGGGCCTCGCTGCATGGACTCCACTGCATACAATCGGGATACATTGCGCCACAATGCATGGAATCCTCTTCATTCAATGACGCTGCATGGAATCCACTGCATTCAATCGGGATGCTTTGGGCCATACTGCATAAAATCCACTGCATGCAATCATGCTGCATAGAATCCACTGCATTCAATCATGCTGCATAAAATCCACTGCATTCAATATGGTTCCATTTTTCACGGTGCATGGAATCCACTGCATTCAATCACGCTGCATGGAGTCCACTGCATTCAATCGGTATGATTTGGGCCATGCTGCATGTAATCCACTGCATTCAATCGGGATGCATTGGGTGATGCTGCATAAAATGCACTGCATTCCATCATGTTGCATGGAATCCACTGCATTCAATAGGGTTCCATTTCTTCACGCTGCATGGAATCAACTGAATTCTAACACAATGCATGGAGTTCACTTCATTCAATACGGATGCATTTTACCACGCTGCATGGAGTAATCTGAATTCAATCACAATGCATGGAATCCACTGCATTCAATCGGTATGATTTGGGCCATGCTGCATGTAATCCACTGCATTCAATCGGGATGATTTGGGCCATGCTGCATAAAATCCACAGCATTCCATCATGCTGCATAAAATCCACTGCATTCAATAGGGTTCCATTTCTTCACGCTGCATGGAATCAACTGAATTCTGACAAAATGCATTGAGTCCACTGCATTCAATAGGGATGCATTAGACCAGGCTGCATGGAGTAAACTGAATTCAATCACAATGCATGGAATCCACTGCATTCAATCGGGATGCTTTGGGCCTCGCTGCATCGACTCCACTGCATACAATCGGGATCCATTGCGCCACAATGCATGGAATCCTCTGCATTCAATGATGCTGCATGGAATCCTCTGCATTCAATCGGGATGCTTTGGGCCATGCTGCATAAAATCCACTGCATTCAATCACGCTGCATGGAATCCACTGCATTCAATCATGCTGCATAAAATCCACTGCATTCAATAGGGTTCCATTACTTCACGCTGCATGGAATCCACTGCATTCACTCTCGCTGCATGGAATCCACTGCATTCAACTGGGATGCATTTGACCACGCTGCATGGAGTACACTGCATTCAATCACAATGCATGGAATATACTGCATTCAATCGGGGTGCATTGGGCCATGCTGCATAAAACGCACTTCATTCAATCTGGATGCATTGCGCCTCGCTGCATGGACTCCACTGCATACAATCGGGATCCATTGCGCTAAAATGCATTGAATAATCTGCATTCAATGACGCTGCATGGAATCCACTGCATTCAATCGGGATGCTTTTGGCCATGCTGCATTACATCCACTGCATTCAATCATGCTGCATGGAATCCACTGCATTCAATCATGCTGCATAAAATCCACTGCATTCAATAGGGTTCCATGTCTTCATGCTGCATAGAATCCACTGCATTCAACCACGCTGCATGGAATCCAGTGCATTCAATCGGGATGCATTTTACCACGCTGCATGGATTACACTGCATTCAATCACAATGCATGTAATCCACTGCATTCAATCGGGATGCTTTCGGCCATGCTGCATAAAACCCACTGCATTCAATCATGCTGCATAAAATCCACTGCATTCAATAGGGTTCTATTTCTTCATGCTGCATGTAATCCACTGCATTTATTCATGCTGCATAGAATCCACTGCTTTCAATCGGGATGCATTTTACAACGTTGCATGGAGTACACTGCATTCAATGACGCTGCATGGAATCCACTGCATTCAATCGGGATGCTTTGTGCCAGGCTGCATAAAATCCACTGCATTATATCGGGATGCATTGGACCTCGCTGCATCGACCCCAATGCATACAATCGGGATCCATTGCGCCACAATGCATGGAATCCTCTGCATTCAATGACGCTGCATGGAATCCACTGCATTCAATCGGGATGCTTTCGGCCATGCTGCATAAAATCCACTGCATTCAATCACGCTGCATGGAATCCACTGCATTCAATCATGCTGCATATAATCCACTGCATTCAATAGAGATCCATTTCTTCACGCTGCATGGAATCCACTGCATTCAATCTCGCTGCATGGAATTCACTGCATTCAAACGGGATGCATTTGACCACGCTGAATGGAGTACACTGCATTCAATCACAATGCATGGAATATACTGCATTCAATCGGGATGCATTTGGCCATGCTGCATAAAACCCACTTCATTCAATCGGGATGCATTGGGCCTCACTGCATGGACTCCACTGCATACAATCGGGATCCATTGCGCTAAAATGCATTGAATAATCTGCATTCAATGACGCTGCATGGAATCCACTGCATTCAATCGGTATGCTTTGGGCCATGCTGCATAGCATCCACTGCATTCAATCATGCTGCATAAAATCCACTGCATTCTATAGGGTTCCTTTTCTTCACACTGCATGGAATCAACTGAATTCTAACACAATGCATGGAGTCCACTGCATTCAATAGGGATGCATTATACCACGCTGCATGGAGTAAACTGAATTCAATCACAATACATGTAATTCACTGCATTCAATCGGGATGCTTTGGGCTATGCTGCATAAAATCCACTGCATTCCATCATGCTGCATAAAATCCACTGCATTCAATAGGGTTCCATTTCTTCACGCTGAATGGAATCAACTGAATTCTAGCACAATGCATGGAGCACACTGCATTCAATAGGGATGCATTTTACCAGGCTGCATGGAGTAAACTGCATTCAATCACAATGCATGGAATCCACTGCATTCAATCGGGATGCTTTGGGCCTCGCTGCATCGACTCCACTGCATACAATCGGGATCCATTGCGCCACAATGGATGGAATCCTCTGCATTCAATGACGCTGCATGGAATCCACTGCATTCAATCGGGATGCTTTGGGCCATGCTGCATAAAATCCACTGCTTTCAAACATGCTGCATGGAATCCACTGCATTCAATCATGCTGCATAAAATCCACTGCATTCAATATGGTTCCATTTCTTCACGCTGCTTGGAATCCACTGCATTCAATCACGATACATGGAATCCACTGCATTCAATCGGGATGCTTTGAGCGATGCTGCATGAAATCCACTGCATTCAATCGAGATGCATTGGGCCTCGCTGCATGGACTCCACTGCATACAATCGGGATCCATTGCACCACAATGCATGGAATCTTCTGCATTCAATGACGCTGCATGGAATCCACTGCATTCATTCGGGATGCTTTGGGCCATGCTGCATAACATCCACTGCATTCAATCACCCTGCATGGAGTCCATTGCATTCAATACGGATGCATTATACCACGCTGAATGGAGTACACTGCATTCAATCACAATGCATGGAATCCACTGAATTCAATCGGGATGCTTTAGGCCATGCTGCCTAAAAGGCACTGCATTCAATCTGGATGCATTGGGCCTCGCTGCATGGACTCCACTGCATACAATCGGGATCCGTTGCACCACAATGCATGGAATCCTCTTCATTCATTGACGCTGCATGGAATCCACTGCATTCAATCGGGATGCTTTGGGCCATGCTGCATAAAATCCACTGCATTCAAACATGCTGCATAGAATCCACTGCATTCAATCATGCTGCATAAAATCCACTGCATTCAATACAGTTCCATTTTTCACGGTGCATGGAATCCACTGCATTCAATCACGCTGCATGGAGTCCACTGCATTCAATCGGTATGATTTGGGCCATGCTGCATGTAATTCACTGCATTCAATTGGGATGCTTTGGGCCATGCTGCATAAAATCCACTGCTTTCAATCACGCTGCATGTAATCCACTGCATTCAATCATGCTGCATAAAATCCACTGCATTCAATATGGTTCCATTTCTTCATGCTGCATGGAATCCACTGCATTCATTCTCGCTGCATGGAATCCTCTGCATTCAATCGGGATGAATTTTACCACGCTGCATGGAGTACACTGCATTCACTCACAATGCATGGAATTCACTACATTCAATCGGGATGCTTTGGGCGATGCTGCATATAATCCACTTCATTCAATCGGGATGCATTGGGCCTCACTGCATGGACTCCACTGCATGCAATCGGGATCCATTGCGCAACAATGCATGGAATCCTCTGCATTCAGTGATAATGCATGGAATCCACTGCATTCAATCGGGATGCTTTGGGCCAGGCTGCATTACCTCCACTGCATTCAATCACCCTGAATGGAGTCCAATGCATTCAATCGGGATGCATGTTACCACGCTGCATGGAGTACACTGCATTCAATCTCGCTGCATGGAATCCACTGCATTCAATACGGATGCTTTGGGCCATGCTGCATAAAATCCACTGCATTCTATTGGGAAGCATTGGACCTCGCTGCATCAATTCAACGGCATACAATCGGGATCCATTGCGCCACAATGCAAGGATTCCTCTGCATTCAATGACGCTGCATGGAATCCACTGCATTCAATCGGGATGCTTTGGGCCATGCTGCATAAAATCCACAGCATTCCATCATGATGCATAAAATCCACTGCATTCAATAGGGTTCCATTTCTTCACGCTGCATGGAATCAACTGAATTCTGACACAATGCATGGAGTCCACTGCATTCAATAGGGATGCATTTTACCACGGTGCATGGAGTACACTGCATTCAATGACGCTGCATGGAATCCACTGCATTCAATCGGGATGCTTTGTGCCAGGCTGCATAAAATCCACTGCATTATATCGGGATGCATTGGACCTCGCTGCATCGACCCCAATGCATACAATCGGGATCCATTGCGCCACAATGCATGGAATCCTCTGCATTCAATGACGCTGCATGGAATCCACTGCATTCAATCGGGATGCTTTCGGCCATGCTGCATAAAATCCACTGCATTCAATCACGCTGCATGGAATCCACTGCATTCAATCATGCTGCATATAATCCACTGCATTCAATAGAGATCCATTTCTTCAAGCTGCATGGAATCCACTGCATTCAATCTCGCTGCATGGAATTCACTGCATTCAAACGGGATGCATTTGACCACGCTGAATGGAGTACACTGCATTCAATCACAATGCATGGAATATACTGCATTCAATCGGGATGCATTTGGCCATGCTGCATAAAACCCACTTCATTCAATCGGGATGCATTGGGCCTCACTGCATGGACTCCACTGCATACAATCGGGATCCATTGCGCTAAAATGCATTGATTAATCTGCATTCAATGACGCTGCATGGAATCCACTGCATTCAATCGGTATGCTTTGGGCCATGCTGCATAGCATCCACTGCATTCAATCATGCTGCATAAAATCCACTGCATTCTATAGGGTTCCTTTTCTTCACACTGCATGGAATCAACTGAATTCTAACACAATGCATGGAGTCCACTGCATTCAATAGGGATGCATTATACCACGCTGCATGGAGTAAACTGAATTCAATCACAATACATGTAATTCACTGCATTCAATCGGGATGCTTTGGGCTATGCTGCATAAAATCCACTGCATTCCATCATGCTGCATAAAATCCACTGCATTCAATAGGGTTCCATTTCTTCACGCTGAATGGAATCAACTGAATTCTAGCACAATGCATGGAGCCCACTGCATTCAATAGGGATGCATTTTACCAGGCTGCATGGAGTAAACTGCATTCAATCACAATGCATGGAATCCACTGCATTCAATCGGGATGCTTTGGGCCTCGCTGCATCGACTCCACTGCATACAATCGGGATCCATTGCGCCACAATGGATGGAATCCTCTGCATTCAATGACGCTGCATGGAATCCACTGCATTCAATCGGGATGCTTTGGGCCATGCTGCATAAAATCCACTGCTTTCAAACATGCTGCATGGAATCCACTGCATTCAATCATGCTGCATAAAATCCACTGCATTCAATATGGTTCCATTACTTCACGCTGCTTGGAATCCACTGCATTCAATCACGATACATGGAATCCACTGCATTCAATCGGGATGCTTTGAGCGATGCTGCATGAAATCCACTGCATTCAATCGAGATGCATTGGGCCTCGCTGCATGGACTCCACTGCATACAATTGGGATCCATTGCACCACAATGCATGGAATCTTCTGCATTCAATGACGCTGCATGGAATCCACTGCATTCATTCGGGATGCTTTGGGCCATGCTGCATAACATCCACTGCATTCAATCACCCTGCATGGAGTCCATTGCATTCAATACGGATGCATTATACCACGCTGAATGGAGTACACTGCATTCAATCACAATGCATGGAATCCACTGAATTCAATCGGGATGCTTTTGACCATGCTGCCTAAAAGGCACTGCATTCAATCTGGATGCATTGGGCCTCGCTGCATGGACTCCACTGCATACAATCGGGATCCGTTGCACCACAATGCATGGAATCCTCTTCATTCATTGACGCTGCATGGAATCCACTGCATTCAATCGGGATGCTTTGGGCCATGCTGCATAAAATCCACTGCATTCAAACATGCTGCATAGAATCCACTGCATTCAATCATGCTGCATAAAATCCACTGCATTCAATACAGTTCCATTTTTCACGGTGCATGGAATCCACTGCATTCAATCACGCTGCATGGAGTCCACTGCATTCAATCGGTATGATTTGGGCCATGCTGCATGTAATTCACTGCATTCAATTGGGATGCTTTGGGCCATGCTGCATAAAATCCACTGCTTTCAATCACGCTGCATGTAATCCACTGCATTCAATCATGCTGCATAAAATCCACTGCATTCAATATGGTTCCATTTCTTCATGCTGCATGGAATCCACTGCATTCATTCTCGCTGCATGGAATCCTCTGCATTCAATCGGGATGAATTTTACCACGCTGCATGGAGTACACTGCATTCACTCACAATGCATGGAATTCACTACATTCAATCGGGATGCTTTGGGCGATGCTGCATATAATCCACTTCATTCAATCGGGATGCATTGGGCCTCACTGCATGGACTCCACTGCATGCAATCGGGATCCATTGCGCAACAATGCATGGAATCCTCTGCATTCAGTGATAATGCATGGAATCCACTGCATTCAATCGGGATGCTTTGGGCCAGGCTGCATTACCTCCACTGCATTCAATCACCCTGAATGGAGTCCAATGCATTCAATCGGGATGCATGTTACCACGCTGCATGGAGTACACTGCATTCAATCTCGCTGCATGGAATCCACTGCATTCAATACGGATGCTTTGGGCCATGCTGCATAAAATCCACTGCATTCTATTGGGATGCATTGGACCTCGCTGCATCAATTCAACGGCATACAATCGGGATCCATTGCGCCACAATGCAAGGATTCCTCTGCATTCAATGACGCTGCATGGAATCCACTGCATTCAATCGGGATGCTTTGGGCCATGCTGCATAAAATCCACAGCATTCCATCATGATGCATAAAATCCACTGCATTCAATAGGGTTCCATTTCTTCACGCTGCATGGAATCAACTGAATTCTGACACAATGCATGGAGTCCACTGCATTCAATAGGGATGCATTTTACCACGGTGCATGGAGTACACTGCATTCAATGACGCTGCATGGAATCCACTGCATTCAATCGGGATGCTTTGTGCCAGGCTGCATAAAATCCACTGCATTATATCGGGATGCATTGGACCTCGCTGCATCGACCCCAATGCATACAATCGGGATCCATTGCGCCACAATGCATGGAATCCTCTGCATTCAATGACGCTGCATGGAATCCACTGCATTCAATCGGGATGCTTTCGGCCATGCTGCATAAAATCCACTGCATTCAATCACGCTGCATGGAATCCACTGCATTCAATCATGCTGCATATAATCCACTGCATTCAATAGAGATCCATTTCTTCAAGCTGCATGGAATCCACTGCATTCAATCTCGCTGCATGGAATTCACTGCATTCAAACGGGATGCATTTGACCACGCTGAATGGAGTACACTGCATTCAATCACAATGCATGGAATATACTGCATTCAATCGGGATGCATTTGGCCATGCTGCATAAAACCCACTTCATTCAATCGGGATGCATTGGGCCTCACTGCATGGACTCCACTGCATACAATCGGGATCCATTGCGCTAAAATGCATTGAATAATCTGCATTCAATGACGCTGCATGGAATCCACTGCATTCAATCGGTATGCTTTGGGCCATGCTGCATAGCATCCACTGCATTCAATCATGCTGCATAAAATCCACTGCATTCTATAGGGTTCCTTTTCTTCACACTGCATGGAATCAACTGAATTCTAACACAATGCATGGAGTCCACTGCATTCAATAGGGATGCATTATACCACGCTGCATGGAGTAAACTGAATTCAATCACAATACATGTAATTCACTGCATTCAATCGGGATGCTTTGGGCTATGCTGCATAAAATCCACTGCATTCCATCATGCTGCATAAAATCCACTGCATTCAATAGGGTTCCATTTCTTCACGCTGAATGGAATCAACTGAATTCTAGCACAATGCATGGAGCCCACTGCATTCAATAGGGATGCATTTTACCTGGCTGCATGGAGTAAACTGCATTCAATCACAATGCATGGAATCCACTGCATTCAATCGGGATGCTTTGGGCCTCGCTGCATCGACTCCACTGCATACAATCGGGATCCATTGCGCCACAATGGATGGAATCCTCTGCATTCAATGACGCTGCATGGAATCCACTGCATTCAATCGGGATGCTTTGGGCCATGCTGCATGTAATCCACTGCTTTCAAACATGCTGCATGGAATCCACTGCATTCAATCATGCTGCATAAAATCCACTGCATTCAATATGGTTCCATTTCTTCACGCTGCTTGGAATCCACTGCATTCAATCACGATACATGGAATCCACTGCATTCAATCGGGATGCTTTGAGCGATGCTGCATGAAATCCACTGCATTCAATCGAGATGCATTGGGCCTCGCTGCATGGACTCCACTGCATACAATTGGGATCCATTGCACCACAATGCATGGAATCTTCTGCATTCAATGACGCTGCATGGAATCCACTGCATTCATTCGGGATGCTTTGGGCCATGCTGCATAACATCCACTGCATTCAATCACCCTGCATGGAGTCCATTGCATTCAATACGGATGCATTTTACCACGCTGAATGGAGTACACTGCATTCAATGACGCTGCATGGAATCCACTGAATTCAATCGGGATGCTTTTGGCCATGCTGCCTAAAAGGCACTGCATTCAATCTGGATGCATTGGGCCTCGCTGCATGGACTCCACTGCATACAATCGGGATCCGTTGCACCACAATGCATGGAATCCTCTTCATTCATTGACGCTGCATGGAATCCACTGCATTCAATCGGGATGCTTTGGGCCATGCTGCATAAAATCCACTGCATTCAAACATGCTGCATAGAATCCACTGCATTCAATCATGCTGCATAAAATCCACTGCATTCAATACAGTTCCATTTTTCATGGTGCATGGAATCCACTGCATTCAATCACGCTGCCTGGAGTCCACTGCATTCAATCGGTATGATTTGGGCCATGCTGCATGTAATTCACTGCATTCAATTGGGATGCTTTGGGCCATGCTGCATAAAATCCACTGCTTTCAATCACGCTGCATGTAATCCACTGCATTCAATCATGCTGCATAAAATCCACTGCATTCAATATGGTTCCATTTCTTCACGCTGCATGGAATCAACTGCATTCAATCTCGCTGCATGGAATCCTCTGCATTCAATCGGGATGAATTTTACCACGCTGCATGGAGTACACTGCATTCAATCAAAATGCAAGGAATCCACTGCATTCAATCGGGATGCTTTGGGCGATGCTGCATATAATCCACTTCATTCAATCGGGATGCATTGGGCCTCACTGCATGGACTCCACTGCATGCAATCGGAATCCATTGCGCAACAATGCATGGAATCCTCTGCATTCAGTGATAATGCATGGAATCCACTGCATTCAATCGGGATGCTTTGGGCCAGGCTGCATTACCTCCACTGCATTCAATCACCCTGAATGGAGTCCAATGCATTCAATCGGGATGCATGTTACCACGCTGCATGGAGTACACTGCATTCAATCTCGCTGCATGGAATCCACTGCATTCAATACGGATGCTTTGGGCCATGCTGCATAAAATCCACTGCATTCTATTGGGATGCATTGGACCTCGCTGCAGCAATTCAACGGCATACAATCTGGATCCATTGCGCCACATGCAAGGATTCCTCTGCATTCAATGACGCTGCATGGAATCCACTGCATTCAATCGGGATGCTTTGGGCCATGCTGCATAAAATCCACAGCATTCCATCATGATGCATAAAATCCACTGCATTCAATAGGGTTCCATTTCTTCACGCTGCATGGAATCAACTGAATTCTGACACAATGCATGGAGTCCACTGCATTCAATAGGGATGCATTTTACCACGGTGCATGGAGTAAACTGAATTCAATCACAATGCATGGAATCCACTGCATTCAATCGGGATGCTTTGGGCCTCGCTGCATCGACTCCACTGCATACAATCGGGATCCATTGCGCCACAATGCATGGAATACTCTGCATTCAATCATGCTGCATGGAATCCACTGCATTCAATCATGCTGCATAAAATCCACTGCATTCAATAGGGTTCCATTTCTTCACGCTGCATGGAATCAACTGAATTCTAACACAATGCATGGAGTCCACTGCATTCAATACGGATGCATTTTACCACGCTGCATGGAGTAAACTGAATTCAATCACAATGCATGGAATCCACTGCATTCAATCGGGATGCTTTGGGTGATGCTGCATAAAATCCATTGCATTCAATCGGGATGCATTGGGCCTCGCTGCATGGACTCCACTGCATACAATCGGGATCCATTGCGCCACAATGCATGGAATCCTGTGAATTCAATGACGCTGCATGGAATCCACTGCATTCAATCGGGATGCTTTGGGCCATGCTGCATAACATCCACTTCATTCAATCACCCTGCATGGAGTCCATTGCATTCAATACGGATGCATTTTACCACGCTGCATGGAGTACACTGCATTCAATCTCGCTGCATGGAATCCACTGCATTCAAACGTGATGCTTTGGGCCATGCTGCATAAAACGCTCTGCATTCAATCTGGATGCATTGGGCCTCGCTGCATGGACTCCACTGCATAGAATCGGGATCCTTTGCGCCACAATGCATGGAATCCTCTTCATTCAATGACACTGCATGGAATCCACTGCATTCAATCGGGATGCTTTGGGCCATGCTGCATAAAATCAACTGCATTCAATCATGATGCATGGAATCCACTGCATTCAATCATGCTGCATAAAATCCACTACCTTCAATGGGTTCCATTTCTTCACGCTGCATAGACTCCACTGCATTCAATCGGGATGCATTTGAACACGCTGCATGGAGTACACTGAATTCAATCACAATGAATGGAATCCACACATTCAATCGGGATGTTTTGGGCCATGCTGCATAAAATCTACTGCATTCAATCGGGATGCATTGGGCCATGCTGTATGAAATCCACTGCATTCCATCATGCTGCATAAAATCCACTGCATTCAATAGGGTTCCATTTCTTCACGCTGCATGGAATCAACTGAATTCTAACACAATGCATGGAGTTCACTGCATTCACTAGGGATGCATTTTACCACGCTGCATGGAGTAATCTGAATTCAATCACAATGCATGGAATCCACTGCATTCAATCGGGATGCTTTGGGCCACGCTGCATCGACTCCACTGCATACAATCGGGATCCATTGCGCCACAATGCATGGAATCCTCTGCATTCAATGACGCTGCATGGAATCCACTGCATTCAATCGGGATGCTTTGGGCCATGCTGCATATAATCCACTGCTTTCAATCACGCTGCATGGAATCCACTGCATTCAATCATGCTGCATAAAATCCACTGCATTCAATAGGGTTCCATTTCTTCACGCTGCATGGAATCGACTGCATTCAATCTCGCTGCATGGAATCCACTGCATTCAATCGGGATGCATTTGACCACGCTGCATGGAGTACACTGCATTAAATCACAATGCATGGAATCCACTGCATTCAATCGGGATGCATTGGGCGATGCTGCATAAAATGCACTTCATTCAATCTGAATGAATTGCGCCTCGCATAATGGACTCCACTGCATACAATCGGGATCCATTGCACCAGAATGCATGGAATACTCTGCATTCAATGACGCTGCATGGAATCCACTGCATTCAATCGGGATGCATTTGACCACGCTGCCTGGAGTACACTGCATTCAATTACAATGCATGGAATACACTGCATTCAATCGGGATGCATTGGGCCATGCTGCATAAAACGCACTTCATTCAATCTGGATGCATTGCGCCTCACTGCATGGACTCCACTGCATACAATCGGGATCCATTGCGCCAAAATGCATGGAATCCTCTGCATTCAATGACGCTGCATGGAATCCACTGCATTCAATCGGGATGCTTTGGGCCATGCTGCATAAAACGCACTTCATTCAATCTGGTTGAATTGAGCCTCGCTGCATGGACTCCACTGCATAAAATCGGGATCCATTGCGCCACAATGCATGGAATCCTCTGCATTCAATGACGCTGCATGGAATCCACTGCATTCAATCGGGATGCTTTGGGCCATGCTGCATGTAATCCACTGCATTCAATCATGCTGCATGGAATACACTGCATTCAATCATGCTGCATAAAATCCACTGCATTCAATAGGGTTCAATTTCTTCACGCTGCATAGAATCCACTGCATTCAACAACGCTGCATGCAATCCACTGCATGCAATCGGGATGCATTTTACCACGCTGCATGGATTACACTGCATTCAATCACAATGCATTTAATCCACTGCATTCAATAGGTATGCCTTGGGCCATGCTGCATAAATACCACTGCATTCAATCGGGATGCACTGGGCCTTGTTGCATCGACTCCACTGCATACAATCGGTATCCATTGTGCCACAATGCATGGAATCCTCTGCATTCAATGACGCAGCAAGGAATCCACTGCATTCAGTCTGGATGCTTTGGGCCAAGCTGCATAAAATCCACTGCATTCAATCATGCTGCATAAAATCCACTGCATTCAATAGGGTTTCATTTCTTCACGCTGCATGGAATCCACTACATTTAATCATGTTGCATGGAGTCCACTGCATTCAATCGGGATGCATTTTACCACACTGCATGGATTACACTGCATTCAATGACGCTGCATGGAATCCACTGCATTCAATCGGGATGCTTTGGGCCATGCTGCATAAAACGCACTTCATTCAATCTGGTTGAATTGAGCCTCGCTGCATGGACTCCACTGCATAAAATCGGGATCCATTGCGCCACAATGCATGGAATCCTCTGCATTCAATGACGCTGCATGGAATCCACTGCATTCAATCGGGATGCTTTGGGCCATGCTGCATGTAATCAACTGCATTCAATCATGCTGCATGGAATACACTGCATTCAATCATGCTGCAAAAAATCCACTGCATTCAATAGGGTTCAATTTCTTCACGCTGCATAGAATCCACTGCATTCATTCTCGCTGCATGGAATCCTCTGCATTCAATCGGGATGAATTTTACCACGCTGCATGGAGTACACTGCATTCACTCACAATGCATGGAATTCACTACATTCAATCGGGATGCTTTGGGCGATGCTGCATATAATCCACTTCATTCAATCGGGATGCATTGGGCCTCACTGCATGGACTCCACTGCATGCAATCGGGATCCATTGCGCAACAATGCATGGAATCCTCTGCATTCAGTGATAATGCATGGAATCCACTGCATTCAATCGGGATGCTTTGGGCCAGGCTGCATTACCTCCACTGCATTCAATCACCCTGAATGGAGTCCAATGCATTCAATCGGGATGCATGTTACCACGCTGCATGGAGTACACTGCATTCAATCTCGCTGCATGGAATCCACTGCATTCAATACGGATGCTTTGGGCCATGCTGCATAAAATCCACTGCATTCTATTGGGATGCATTGGACCTCGCTGCATCAATTCAACGGCATACAATCGGGATCCATTGCGCCACAATGCAAGGATTCCTCTGCATTCAATGACGCTGCATGGAATCCACTGCATTCAATCGGGATGCTTTGGGCCATGCTGCATAAAATCCACAGCATTCCATCATGATGCATAAAATCCACTGCATTCAATAGGGTTCCATTTCTTCACGCTGCATGGAATCAACTGAATTCTGACACAATGCATGGAGTCCACTGCATTCAATAGGGATGCATTTTACCACGGTGCATGGAGTACACTGCATTCAATGACGCTGCATGGAATCCACTGCATTCAATCGGGATGCTTTGTGCCAGGCTGCATAAAATCCACTGCATTATATCGGGATGCATTGGACCTCGCTGCATCGACCCCAATGCATACAATCGGGATCCATTGCGCCACAATGCATGGAATCCTCTGCATTCAATGACGCTGCATGGAATCCACTGCATTCAATCGGGATGCTTTCGGCCATGCTGCATAAAATCCACTGCATTCAATCACGCTGCATGGAATCCACTGCATTCAATCATGCTGCATATAATCCACTGCATTCAATAGAGATCCATTTCTTCAAGCTGCATGGAATCCACTGCATTCAATCTCGCTGCATGGAATTCACTGCATTCAAACGGGATGCATTTGACCACGCTGAATGGAGTACACTGCATTCAATCACAATGCATGGAATATACTGCATTCAATCGGGATGCATTTGGCCATGCTGCATAAAACCCACTTCATTCAATCGGGATGCATTGGGCCTCACTGCATGGACTCCACTGCATACAATCGGGATCCATTGCGCTAAAATGCATTGAATAATCTGCATTCAATGACGCTGCATGGAATCCACTGCATTCAATCGGTATGCTTTGGGCCATGCTGCATAGCATCCACTGCATTCAATCATGCTGCATAAAATCCACTGCATTCTATAGGGTTCCTTTTCTTCACACTGCATGGAATCAACTGAATTCTAACACAATGCATGGAGTCCACTGCATTCAATAGGGATGCATTATACCACGCTGCATGGAGTAAACTGAATTCAATCACAATACATGTAATTCACTGCATTCAATCGGGATGCTTTGGGCTATGCTGCATAAAATCCATTGCATTCCATCATGCTGCATAAAATCCACTGCATTCAATAGGGTTCCATTTCTTCACGCTGAATGGAATCAACTGAATTCTAGCACAATGCATGGAGCCCACTGCATTCAATAGGGATGCATTTTACCAGGCTGCATGGAGTAAACTGCATTCAATCACAATGCATGGAATCCACTGCATTCAATCGGGATGCTTTGGGCCTCGCTGCATCGACTCCACTGCATACAATCGGGATCCATTGCGCCACAATGGATGGAATCCTCTGCATTCAATGACGCTGCATGGAATCCACTGCATTCAATCGGGATGCTTTGGGCCATGCTGCATAAAATCCACTGCTTTCAAACATGCTGCATGGAATCCACTGCATTCAATCATGCTGCATAAAATCCACTGCATTCAATATGGTTCCATTTCTTCACGCTGCTTGGAATCCACTGCATTCAATCACGATACATGGAATCCACTGCATTCAATCGGGATGCTTTGAGCGATGCTGCATGAAATCCACTGCATTCAATCGAGATGCATTGGGCCTCGCTGCATGGACTCCACTGCATACAATTGGGATCCATTGCACCACAATGCATGGAATCTTCTGCATTCAATGACGCTGCATGGAATCCACTGCATTCATTCGGGATGCTTTGGGCCATGCTGCATAACATCCACTGCATTCAATCACCCTGCATGGAGTCCATTGCATTCAATACGGATGCATTTTACCACGCTGAATGGAGTACACTGCATTCACTCACAATGCATGGAATCCACTGAATTCAATCGGGATGCTTTTGGCCATGCTGCCTAAAAGGCACTGCATTCAATCTGGATGCATTGGGCCTCGCTGCATGGACTCCACTGCATACAATCGGGATCCGTTGCACCACAATGCATGGAATCGTCTTCATTCATTGACGCTGCATGGAATCCACTGCATTCAATCGGGATGCTTTGGGCCATGCTGCATAAAATCCACTGCATTCAAACATGCTGCATAGAATCCACTGCATTCAATCATGCTGCATAAAATCCACTGCATTCAATACAGTTCCATTTTTCATGGTGCATGGAATCCACTGCATTCAATCACGCTGCATGGAGTCCACTGCATTCAATCGGTATGATTTGGGCCATGCTGCATGTAATTCACTGCATTCAATTGGGATGCTTTGGGCCATGCTGCATAAAATCCACTGCTTTCAATCACGCTGCATGTAATCCACTGCATTCAATCATGCTGCATAAAATCCACTGCATTCAATATGGTTCCATTTCTTCACGCTGCATGGAATCAACTGCATTCAATCTCGATGCATGGAATCCTCTGCATTCAATCGGGATGAATTTTACCACGCTGCATGGAGTACACTGCATTCAATCAAAATGCAAGGAATCCACTGCATTCAATCGGGATGCTTTGGGCGATGCTGCATATAATCCACTTCATTCAATCGGGATGCATTGGGCCTCACTGCATGGACTCCACTGCATGCAATCGGGATCCATTGCGCAACAATGCATGGAATTCTCTGCATTCAGTGATAATGCATGGAATCCACTGCATTCAATCGGGATGCTTTGGGCCAGGCTGCATTACCTCCACTGCATTCAATCACCCTGAATGGAGTCCAATGCATTCAATCGGGATGCATGTTACCACGCTGCATGGAGTACACTGCATTCAATCTCGCTGCATGGAATCCACTGCATTCAATACGGATGCTTTGGGCCATGCTGCATAAAATCCACTGCATTCTATTGGGATGCATTGGACCTCGCTGCATCAATTCAACGGCATACAATCGGGATCCATTGCGCCACATGCAAGGATTCCTCTGCATTCAATGACGCTGCATGGAATCCACTGCATTCAATCGGGATGCTTTGGGCCATGCTGCATAAAATCCACATAATTCCATCATGATGCATAAAATCCACTGCATTCAATAGGGTTCCATTTCTTCACGCTGCATGGAATCCACTGCATTCAATCAAGCTACATGGAATCCACTGCATTCAATCGGGATGCATTTGACCACGCTGCATGGAATCCACTGAATTCAATGACGCTGCATGGACTCCACTGCATTCAATCGGGATTCATTTGACCACGCTGCATGGAGTACACTGCATTCAATCACAATGCATGGAATCCACTGCATTCAATCGGGATGCTTTGGGCCATGCTGCATAAAATCCACTGCATTAAATCATGCTGCATAAAATCCACTGCATTCAATAGGGTTCCATTTCTTCACGGTGCATGGAATCCCCTGCATTTAATCATGCTGCATGGAGACCACTGCATTCAATCGGGATGCATTTGACCACGCTGCATGGAGTACACTGCATTCAATCACAATGCATGGAATATACTGCATTCAATCTGGATATATTGGGCCATGCTGCATAAAACGCACTTCATTCAATCTGGATGCATGGCGCCTCGCTGCATGGACTCCACTGCATACAATCGTGATCCATTGCGCTAAAATGCATTGAATAATCTGCATTCAATGACGCTGCATGGAATCCACTGCATTCAATCGGTATGCTTTGGGCCATGCTGCATGAAATCCACTGCATTCAATCATGCTGCATGGAATCCACTGCATTCACTCTCGCTGCATGGGATCCACTGCATTCAACCGGGATGCATTTGACCACGCTCCATGGAGTACACTGCATTCAATCACAATGCATGGAATATACTGCATTCAATCGGGGTGCATTGGGCCATGCTGCATAAAACGCACTTCATTCAATCTGGATGCATTGCGCCTCGCTGCATGGACTCCACTGCATACAATCGGGATCCATTGCGCTAAAATGCACTGAATAATCTGCATTCAATGACGCTGCATGGAATCCACTGCATTCAATCGGGATGCTTTTGGCCATGCTGCATAACATCCACTGAATTCAATCATGCTGCATGGAATCCACTGCATTCAATCATGCTGCATAAAATCCACTGCATTCAATAGGGTTCCATTTCTTCATGCTGCATGGAATCAACTGAATTCTAACACAATGCATGGAGTCCACTGCATTCAATACGGATGCATTTTACCACGCTGCATGGAGTAAACTGAATTCAATCACAATGCATGGAATCCACTGCATTCAATCGGGATGCTTTGGGTGATGCTGCATAAAATCCATTGCATTCAATCGGGATGCATTGGGCCTCGCTGCATGGACTCCACTGCATACAATCGGGATCCATTGCGCCACAATGCATGGAATCCTGTGAATTCAATGACGCTGCATGGAATCCACTGCATTCCATCGGGATGCTTTGGGCCATGCTGCATAAAACGCACTGCATTCAATCTGGATGCATTGGGCCTCGCTGCATGGACTCCACTGCATAAAATCGGGATCCTTTGCGCCACAATGCATGGAATCTTCTTCATTCAATGACGCTGCATGGAATCCACTGCATTCAATCGGGATGCTTTGGGCCATACTGCATAAAATCAACTGCATTCAATCATGATGCATGGAATCCACTGCATTCAATCATGCTGCATAAAATTCACTACATTCAATGGGTTCAATTTCTTCACGCTGCATAGACTCCGCTACATTCAATCGGGATGCATTTGAACACGCTGCATGGTGTACACTGAATTCAATCACAATGAATGGAATCCACACATTCAATCGAGATGCTTTGGGCCATGCTGCATAAAATCCACTGCATTCAATCGGGATGCATTGGGCCATGCTGCATAAAATCCACTGCATTTCATCATGCTGCATAAAATCTACTGCATTCAATAGGGTTCCATTTCTTCACGCTGCATGGAATCAACTGAATTCTAACACAATGCATGGAGTTCACTGCATTCAATAGGGATGCATTTTACCACGCTGCATGGAGTAAACTGAATTCAATCACGCTGCATGGAATCCACTGCATTCAATCTCGCTGCATGAAATCCACTGCATTCAATCGTGATGCATTTTACCACGCTGCATGGAGTAAACTGCATTCAATCACAATGCATGGAATATACTGCATTCAATCAGGATGCATTGGGCAATGCTGCATAAAACGCACTTCATTCAATCTGGATTAATTGCACCTCGCTGCATGGACTCCACTGCATACAATCGGGATCCATTGCGCTAAATTGCATTGAATAATCTGCATTCAATGACGCTGCATGGAATCCACTGCATTCAATCGGGATGCTTTGGGCCATGCTGCATAACATCCACTGCATTCCATCATGCTGCATAGAATCCACTGCATTCAATAGAGTTCCATTTCTTCACGCTGCATGGAATCAACTGATTTCTAACACAATGCATGGAGTCCACTGCATTCAATAGGGATGAATTTTACCAGGCTGCATGGAGTAAACTGAATTCAATCACAATGCATGGAATCCACTGCATTCAATCGGGATGCTTTGGGCCTCGCTGCATCGATTCCACTGCATACAATCAGGATCCATTGCGCCACAATGGATGGAATCCTCTGCATTCAATGACGCTGCATGGAATACACTGCATTCAATCGGGATGCTTTGGGGCATGCTGCATAAAATCCACTGCTTTCAATCACGCTGCATGGAATCCACTGCATTCAATCATGCTGCATAAAATCCACTGCATTCAATAGGGTTCCATTTCTTCACGCTGCATGGAATCTACTGCATTCAATAACGCTACATGGAATCCACTGCATTCAATCTGGATGCATTTGACCACGCTGCTTGGAATCCACTGCATTTGGCCATGCTGCATAATACCCACTGCATTCAATCGGGATGCATTTGACCACGCTGCATGGAGTACACTGAATTCAATCACAATGCATGGAATCCACTGCATTCAATTGGGATGCTTTGGGCCATGCTGCATAAAATCCACTGCATTCAATCATGCTGCATAAAATCCACTGCATTCAATAGGGTTCCATTTCTTCACGCTGCATGAAATCCACTGCATTCAATCATGCTGCATAAAATCCACTGCATTCAATAGGGTTCCATTTCTTCACGCTGCTTGGTATCCACTGCATTCAATAACGCTACATGGAATCCACTGCATTCAATCGGGATGCATTTGACCACGCTCCATGGAATCCACTGCATTCAATGTCGCTGCATGGAATCCACTGCATTCAATCGGGATGCATTGGGCCTCGCTGCATGGACTCCACTGCATACAATCGGGATACATTGCGCCACAATGCATGGAATCCTCTTCATTCAATGACGCTGCATGGAATCCACTGCATTCAATCGGGATGCTTTGGGCCATACTGCATAAAATCCACTGCATGCAATCATGCTGCATAGAATCCACTGCATTCAATCATGCTGCATAAAATCCACTGCATTCAATATGGTTCCATTTTTCACGGTGCATGGAATCCACTGCATTCAATCACGCTGCATGGAGTCCACTGCATTCAATCGGTATGATTTGGGCCATGCTGCATGTAATCCACTGCATTCAATCGGGATGCATTGGGTGATGCTGCATAAAATGCACTGCATTCCATCATGTTGCATGGAATCCACTGCATTCAATAGGGTTCCATTTCTTCACGCTGCATGGAATCAACTGAATTCTAACACAATGCATGGAGTTCACTTCATTCAATACGGATGCATTTTACCACGCTGCATGGAGTAATCTGAATTCAATCACAATGCATGGAATCCACTGCATTCAATCGGTATGATTTGGGCCATGCTGCATGTAATCCACTGCATTCAATCGGGATGATTTGGGCCATGCTGCATAAAATCCACAGCATTCCATCATGCTGCATAAAATCCACTGCATTCAATAGGGTTCCATTTCTTCACGCTGCATGGAATCAACTGAATTCTGACAAAATGCATTGAGTCCACTGCATTCAATAGGGATGCATTAGACCAGGCTGCATGGAGTAAACTGAATTCAATCACAATGCATGGAATCCACTGCATTCAATCGGGATGCTTTGGGCCTCGCTGCATCGACTCCACTGCATACAATCGGGATCCATTGCGCCACAATGCATGGAATCCTCTGCATTCAATGATGCTGCATGGAATCCTCTGCATTCAATCGGGATGCTTTGGGCCATGCTGCATAAAATCCACTGCATTCAATCACGCTGCATGGAATCCACTGCATTCAATCATGCTGCATAAAATCCACTGCATTCAATAGGGTTCCATTACTTCACGCTGCATGGAATCCACTGCATTCACTCTCGCTGCATGGAATCCACTGCATTCAACTGGGATGCATTTGACCACGCTGCATGGAGTACACTGCATTCAATCACAATGCATGGAATATACTGCATTCAATCGGGGTGCATTGGGCCATGCTGCATAAAACGCACTTCATTCAATCTGGATGCATTGCGCCTCGCTGCATGGACTCCACTGCATACAATCGGGATCCATTGCGCTAAAATGCATTGAATAATCTGCATTCAATGACGCTGCATGGAATCCACTGCATTCAATCGGGATGCTTTTGGCCATGCTGCATTACATCCACTGCATTCAATCATGCTGCATGGAATCCACTGCATTCAATCATGCTGCATAAAATCCACTGCATTCAATAGGGTTCCATGTCTTCATGCTGCATAGAATCCACTGCATTCAACCACGCTGCATGGAATCCAGTGCATTCAATCGGGATGCATTTTACCACGCTGCATGGATTACACTGCATTCAATCACAATGCATGTAATCCACTGCATTCAATCGGGATGCTTTCGGCCATGCTGCATAAAACCCACTGCATTCAATCATGCTGCATAAAATCCACTGCATTCAATAGGGTTCTATTTCTTCATGCTGCATGTAATCCACTGCATTTATTCATGCTGCATAGAATCCACTGCTTTCAATCGGGATGCATTTTACAACGTTGCATGGAGTACACTGCATTCAATGACGCTGCATGGAATCCACTGCATTCAATCGGGATGCTTTGTGCCAGGCTGCATAAAATCCACTGCATTATATCGGGATGCATTGGACCTCGCTGCATCGACCCCAATGCATACAATCGGGATCCATTGCGCCACAATGCATGGAATCCTCTGCATTCAATGACGCTGCATGGAATCCACTGCATTCAATCGGGATGCTTTCGGCCATGCTGCATAAAATCCACTGCATTCAATCACGCTGCATGGAATCCACTGCATTCAATCATGCTGCATATAATCCACTGCATTCAATAGAGATCCATTTCTTCACGCTGCATGGAATCCACTGCATTCAATCTCGCTGCATGGAATTCACTGCATTCAAACGGGATGCATTTGACCACGCTGAATGGAGTACACTGCATTCAATCACAATGCATGGAATATACTGCATTCAATCGGGATGCATTTGGCCATGCTGCATAAAACCCACTTCATTCAATCGGGATGCATTGGGCCTCACTGCATGGACTCCACTGCATACAATCGGGATCCATTGCGCTAAAATGCATTGAATAATCTGCATTCAATGACGCTGCATGGAATCCACTGCATTCAATCGGTATGCTTTGGGCCATGCTGCATAGCATCCACTGCATTCAATCATGCTGCATAAAATCCACTGCATTCTATAGGGTTCCTTTTCTTCACACTGCATGGAATCAACTGAATTCTAACACAATGCATGGAGTCCACTGCATTCAATAGGGATGCATTATACCACGCTGCATGGAGTAAACTGAATTCAATCACAATACATGTAATTCACTGCATTCAATCGGGATGCTTTGGGCTATGCTGCATAAAATCCACTGCATTCCATCATGCTGCATAAAATCCACTGCATTCAATAGGGTTCCATTTCTTCACGCTGAATGGAATCAACTGAATTCTAGCACAATGCATGGAGCACACTGCATTCAATAGGGATGCATTTTACCAGGCTGCATGGAGTAAACTGCATTCAATCACAATGCATGGAATCCACTGCATTCAATCGGGGTGCTTTGGGACTCGCTGCATCGACTCCACTGCATACAATCGGGATCCATTGCGCCACAATGGATGGAATCCTCTGCATTCAATGACGCTGCATGGAATCCACTGCATTCAATCGGGATGCTTTGGGCCATGCTGCATAAAATCCACTGCTTTCAAACATGCTGCATGGAATCCACTGCATTCAATCATGCTGCATAAAATCCACTGCATTCAATATGGTTCCATTTCTTCACGCTGCTTGGAATCCACTGCATTCAATCACGATACATGGAATCCACTGCATTCAATCGGGATGCTTTGAGCGATGCTGCATGAAATCCACTGCATTCAATCGAGATGCATTGGGCCTCGCTGCATGGACTCCACTGCATACAATTGGGATCCATTGCACCACAATGCATGGAATCTTCTGCATTCAATGACGCTGCATGGAATCCACTGCATTCATTCGGGATGCTTTGGGCCATGCTGCATAACATCCACTGCATTCAATCACCCTGCATGGAGTCCATTGCATTCAATACGGATGCATTATACCACGCTGAATGGAGTACACTGCATTCAATCACAATGCATGGAATCCACTGCATTCAATCATGCTGCATATAATCCACTGCATTCAATAGAGATCCATTTCTTCAAGCTGCATGGAATCCACTGCATTCAATCTCGCTGCATGGAATTCACTGCATTCAAACGGGATGCATTTGACCACGCTGAATGGAGTACACTGCATTCAATCACAATGCATGGAATATACTGCATTCAATCGGGATGCATTTGGCCATGCTGCATAAAACCCACTTCATTCAATCGGGATGCATTGGGCCTCACTGCATGGACTCCACTGCATACAATCGGGATCCATTGCGCTAAAATGCATTGATTAATCTGCATTCAATGACGCTGCATGGAATCCACTGCATTCAATCGGTATGCTTTGGGCCATGCTGCATAGCATCCACTGCATTCAATCATGCTGCATAAAATCCACTGCATTCTATAGGGTTCCTTTTCTTCACACTGCATGGAATCAACTGAATTCTAACACAATGCATGGAGTCCACTGCATTCAATAGGGATGCATTATACCACGCTGCATGGAGTAAACTGAATTCAATCACAATACATGTAATTCACTGCATTCAATCGGGATGCTTTGGGCTATGCTGCATAAAATCCACTGCATTCCATCATGCTGCATAAAATCCACTGCATTCAATAGGGTTCCATTTCTTCACGCTGAATGGAATCAACTGAATTCTAGCACAATGCATGGAGCCCACTGCATTCAATAGGGATGCATTTTACCAGGCTGCATGGAGTAAACTGCATTCAATCACAATGCATGGAATCCACTGCATTCAATCGGGATGCTTTGGGCCTCGCTGCATCGACTCCACTGCATACAATCGGGATCCATTGCGCCACAATGGATGGAATCCTCTGCATTCAATGACGCTGCATGGAATCCACTGCATTCAATCGGGATGCTTTGGGCCATGCTGCATAAAATCCACTGCTTTCAAACATGCTGCATGGAATCCACTGCATTCAATCATGCTGCATAAAATCCACTGCATTCAATATGGTTCCATTACTTCACGCTGCTTGGAATCCACTGCATTCAATCACGATACATGGAATCCACTGCATTCAATCGGGATGCTTTGAGCGATGCTGCATGAAATCCACTGCATTCAATCGAGATGCATTGGGCCTCGCTGCATGGACTCCACTGCATACAATTGGGATCCATTGCACCACAATGCATGGAATCTTCTGCATTCAATGACGCTGCATGGAATCCACTGCATTCATTCGGGATGCTTTGGGCCATGCTGCATAACATCCACTGCATTCAATCACCCTGCATGGAGTCCATTGCATTCAATACGGATGCATTATACCACGCTGAATGGAGTACACTGCATTCAATCACAATGCATGGAATCCACTGAATTCAATCGGGATGCTTTTGGCCATGCTGCCTAAAAGGCACTGCATTCAATCTGGATGCATTGGGCCTCGCTGCATGGACTCCACTGCATACAATCGGGATCCGTTGCACCACAATGCATGGAATCCTCTTCATTCATTGACGCTGCATGGAATCCACTGCATTCAATCGGGATGCTTTGGGCCATGCTGCATAAAATCCACTGCATTCAAACATGCTGCATAGAATCCACTGCATTCAATCATGCTGCATAAAATCCACTGCATTCAATACAGTTCCATTTTTCACGGTGCATGGAATCCACTGCATTCAATCACGCTGCATGGAGTCCACTGCATTCAATCGGTATGATTTGGGCCATGCTGCATGTAATTCACTGCATTCAATTGGGATGCTTTGGGCCATGCTGCATAAAATCCACTGCTTTCAATCACGCTGCATGTAATCCACTGCATTCAATCATGCTGCATAAAATCCACTGCATTCAATATGGTTCCATTTCTTCATGCTGCATGGAATCCACTGCATTCATTCTCGCTGCATGGAATCCTCTGCATTCAATCGGGATGAATTTTACCACGCTGCATGGAGTACACTGCATTCACTCACAATGCATGGAATTCACTACATTCAATCGGGATGCTTTGGGCGATGCTGCATATAATCCACTTCATTCAATCGGGATGCATTGGGCCTCACTGCATGGACTCCACTGCATGCAATCGGGATCCATTGCGCAACAATGCATGGAATCCTCTGCATTCAGTGATAATGCATGGAATCCACTGCATTCAATCGGGATGCTTTGGGCCAGGCTGCATTACCTCCACTGCATTCAATCACCCTGAATGGAGTCCAATGCATTCAATCGGGATGCATGTTACCACGCTGCATGGAGTACACTGCATTCAATCTCGCTGCATGGAATCCACTGCATTCAATACGGATGCTTTGGGCCATGCTGCATAAAATCCACTGCATTCTATTGGGATGCATTGGACCTCGCTGCATCAATTCAACGGCATACAATCGGGATCCATTGCGCCACAATGCAAGGATTCCTCTGCATTCAATGACGCTGCATGGAATCCACTGCATTCAATCGGGATGCTTTGGGCCATGCTGCATAAAATCCACAGCATTCCATCATGATGCATAAAATCCACTGCATTCAATAGGGTTCCATTTCTTCACGCTGCATGGAATCAACTGAATTCTGACACAATGCATGGAGTCCACTGCATTCAATAGGGATGCATTTTACCACGGTGCATGGAGTACACTGCATTCAATGACGCTGCATGGAATCCACTGCATTCAATCGGGATGCTTTGTGCCAGGCTGCATAAAATCCACTGCATTATATCGGGATGCATTGGACCTCGCTGCATCGACCCCAATGCATACAATCGGGATCCATTGCGCCACAATGCATGGAATCCTCTGCATTCAATGACGCTGCATGGAATCCACTGCATTCAATCGGGATGCTTTCGGCCATGCTGCATAAAATCCACTGCATTCAATCACGCTGCATGGAATCCACTGCATTCAATCATGCTGCATATAATCCACTGCATTCAATAGAGATCCATTTCTTCAAGCTGCATGGAATCCACTGCATTCAATCTCGCTGCATGGAATTCACTGCATTCAAACGGGATGCATTTGACCACGCTGAATGGAGTACACTGCATTCAATCACAATGCATGGAATATACTGCATTCAATCGGGATGCATTTGGCCATGCTGCATAAAACCCACTTCATTCAATCGGGATGCATTGGGCCTCACTGCATGGACTCCACTGCATACAATCGGGATCCATTGCGCTAAAATGCATTGAATAATCTGCATTCAATGACGCTGCATGGAATCCACTGCATTCAATCGGTATGCTTTGGGCCATGCTGCATAGCATCCACTGCATTCAATCATGCTGCATAAAATCCACTGCATTCTATAGGGTTCCTTTTCTTCACACTGCATGGAATCAACTGAATTCTAACACAATGCATGGAGTCCACTGCATTCAATAGGGATGCATTATACCACGCTGCATGGAGTAAACTGAATTCAATCACAATACATGTAATTCACTGCATTCAATCGGGATGCTTTGGGCTATGCTGCATAAAATCCACTGCATTCCATCATGCTGCATAAAATCCACTGCATTCAATAGGGTTCCATTTCTTCACGCTGAATGGAATCAACTGAATTCTAGCACAATGCATGGAGCCCACTGCATTCAATAGGGATGCATTTTACCTGGCTGCATGGAGTAAACTGCATTCAATCACAATGCATGGAATCCACTGCATTCAATCGGGATGCTTTGGGCCTCGCTGCATCGACTCCACTGCATACAATCGGGATCCATTGCGCCACAATGGATGGAATCCTCTGCATTCAATGACGCTGCATGGAATCCACTGCATTCAATCGGGATGCTTTGGGCCATGCTGCATGTAATCCACTGCTTTCAAACATGCTGCATGGAATCCACTGCATTCAATCATGCTGCATAAAATCCACTGCATTCAATATGGTTCCATTTCTTCACGCTGCTTGGAATCCACTGCATTCAATCACGATACATGGAATCCACTGCATTCAATCGGGATGCTTTGAGCGATGCTGCATGAAATCCACTGCATTCAATCGAGATGCATTGGGCCTCGCTGCATGGACTCCACTGCATACAATTGGGATCCATTGCACCACAATGCATGGAATCTTCTGCATTCAATGACGCTGCATGGAATCCACTGCATTCATTCGGGATGCTTTGGGCCATGCTGCATAACATCCACTGCATTCAATCACCCTGCATGGAGTCCATTGCATTCAATACGGATGCATTTTACCACGCTGAATGGAGTACACTGCATTCACTCACAATGCATGGAATCCACTGAATTCAATCGGGATGCTTTTGGCCATGCTGCCTAAAAGGCACTGCATTCAATCTGGATGCATTGGGCCTCGCTGCATGGACTCCACTGCATACAATCGGGATCCGTTGCACCACAATGCATGGAATCCTCTTCATTCATTGACGCTGCATGGAATCCACTGCATTCAATCGGGATGCTTTGGGCCATGCTGCATAAAATCCACTGCATTCAAACATGCTGCATAGAATCCACTGCATTCAATCATGCTGCATAAAATCCACTGCATTCAATACAGTTCCATTTTTCATGGTGCATGGAATCCACTGCATTCAATCACGCTGCCTGGAGTCCACTGCATTCAATCGGTATGATTTGGGCCATGCTGCATGTAATTCACTGCATTCAATTGGGATGCTTTGGGCCATGCTGCATAAAATCCACTGCTTTCAATCACGCTGCATGTAATCCACTGCATTCAATCATGCTGCATAAAATCCACTGCATTCAATATGGTTCCATTTCTTCACGCTGCATGGAATCAACTGCATTCAATCTCGCTGCATGGAATCCTCTGCATTCAATCGGGATGAATTTTACCACGCTGCATGGAGTACACTGCATTCAATCAAAATGCAAGGAATCCACTGCATTCAATCGGGATGCTTTGGGCGATGCTGCATATAATCCACTTCATTCAATCGGGATGCATTGGGCCTCACTGCATGGACTCCACTGCATGCAATCGGAATCCATTGCGCAACAATGCATGGAATCCTCTGCATTCAGTGATAATGCATGGAATCCACTGCATTCAATCGGGATGCTTTGGGCCAGGCTGCATTACCTCCACTGCATTCAATCACCCTGAATGGAGTCCAATGCATTCAATCGGGATGCATGTTACCACGCTGCATGGAGTACACTGCATTCAATCTCGCTGCATGGAATCCACTGCATTCAATACGGATGCTTTGGGCCATGCTGCATAAAATCCACTGCATTCTATTGGGATGCATTGGACCTCGCTGCAGCAATTCAACGGCATACAATCTGGATCCATTGCGCCACATGCAAGGATTCCTCTGCATTCAATGACGCTGCATGGAATCCACTGCATTCAATCGGGATGCTTTGGGCCATGCTGCATAAAATCCACAGCATTCCATCATGATGCATAAAATCCACTGCATTCA
The DNA here is from genome assembly GCF_054392235.1 of Sus scrofa. Classification (NCBI taxonomy): domain Eukaryota; kingdom Metazoa; phylum Chordata; class Mammalia; order Artiodactyla; family Suidae; genus Sus; species Sus scrofa. The sequence continues at coordinate 5,904,943 of NC_139399.1, forward strand.
ATAGGGTTCCATTTCTTCACGCTGCATGGAATCAACTGAATTCTGACACAATGCATGGAGTCCACTGCATTCAATAGGGATGCATTTTACCACGGTGCATGGAGTAAACTGAATTCAATCACAATGCATGGAATCCACTGCATTCAATCGGGATGCTTTGGGCCTCGCTGCATCGACTCCACTGCATACAATCGGGATCCATTGCGCCACAATGCATGGAATACTCTGCATTCAATCATGCTGCATGGAATCCACTGCATTCAATCATGCTGCATAAAATCCACTGCATTCAATAGGGTTCCATTTCTTCACGCTGCATGGAATCAACTGAATTCTAACACAATGCATGGAGTCCACTGCATTCAATACGGATGCATTTTACCACGCTGCATGGAGTAAACTGAATTCAATCACAATGCATGGAATCCACTGCATTCAATCGGGATGCTTTGGGTGATGCTGCATAAAATCCATTGCATTCAATCGGGATGCATTGGGCCTCGCTGCATGGACTCCACTGCATACAATCGGGATCCATTGCGCCACAATGCATGGAATCCTGTGAATTCAATGACGCTGCATGGAATCCACTGCATTCAATCGGGATGCTTTGGGCCATGCTGCATAACATCCACTTCATTCAATCACCCTGCATGGAGTCCATTGCATTCAATACGGATGCATTTTACCACGCTGCATGGAGTACACTGCATTCAATCTCGCTGCATGGAATCCACTGCATTCAAACGTGATGCTTTGGGCCATGCTGCATAAAACGCTCTGCATTCAATCTGGATGCATTGGGCCTCGCTGCATGGACTCCACTGCATAGAATCGGGATCCTTTGCGCCACAATGCATGGAATCCTCTTCATTCAATGACACTGCATGGAATCCACTGCATTCAATCGGGATGCTTTGGGCCATGCTGCATAAAATCAACTGCATTCAATCATGATGCATGGAATCCACTGCATTCAATCATGCTGCATAAAATCCACTACCTTCAATGGGTTCCATTTCTTCACGCTGCATAGACTCCACTGCATTCAATCGGGATGCATTTGAACACGCTGCATGGAGTACACTGAATTCAATCACAATGAATGGAATCCACACATTCAATCGGGATATTTTGGGCCATGCTGCATAAAATCTACTGCATTCAATCGGGATGCATTGGGCCATGCTGTATGAAATCCACTGCATTCCATCATGCTGCATAAAATCCACTGCATTCAATAGGGTTCCATTTCTTCACGCTGCATGGAATCAACTGAATTCTAACACAATGCATGGAGTTCACTGCATTCACTAGGGATGCATTTTACCACGCTGCATGGAGTAATCTGAATTCAATCACAATGCATGGAATCCACTGCATTCAATCGGGATGCTTTGGGCCACGCTGCATCGACTCCACTGCATACAATCGGGATCCATTGCGCCACAATGCATGGAATCCTCTGCATTCAATGACGCTGCATGGAATCCACTGCATTCAATCGGGATGCTTTGGGCCATGCTGCATATAATCCACTGCTTTCAATCACGCTGCATGGAATCCACTGCATTCAATCATGCTGCATAAAATCCACTGCATTCAATAGGGTTCCATTTCTTCACGCTGCATGGAATCGACTGCATTCAATCTCGCTGCATGGAATCCACTGCATTCAATCGGGATGCATTTGACCACGCTGCATGGAGTACACTGCATTAAATCACAATGCATGGAATCCACTGCATTCAATCGGGATGCATTGGGCGATGCTGCATAAAATGCACTTCATTCAATCTGGATGAATTGCGCCTCGCATAATGGACTCCACTGCATACAATCGGGATCCATTGCACCAGAATGCATGGAATACTCTGCATTCAATGACGCTGCATGGAATCCACTGCATTCAATCGGGATGCATTTGACCACGCTGCCTGGAGTACACTGCATTCAATTACAATGCATGGAATACACTGCATTCAATCGGGATGCATTGGGCCATGCTGCATAAAACGCACTTCATTCAATCTGGATGCATTGCGCCTCACTGCATGGACTCCACTGCATACAATCGGGATCCATTGCGCCAAAATGCATGGAATCCTCTGCATTCAATGACGCTGCATGGAATCCACTGCATTCAATCGGGATGCTTTGGGCCATGCTGCATAAAACGCACTTCATTCAATCTGGTTGAATTGAGCCTCGCTGCATGGACTCCACTGCATAAAATCGGGATCCATTGCGCCACAATGCATGGAATCCTCTGCATTCAATGACGCTGCATGGAATCCACTGCATTCAATCGGGATGCTTTGGGCCATGCTGCATGTAATCCACTGCATTCAATCATGCTGCATGGAATACACTGCATTCAATCATGCTGCATAAAATCCACTGCATTCAATAGGGTTCAATTTCTTCACACTGCATAGAATCCACTGCATTCAACAACGCTGCATGCAATCCACTGCATGCAATCGGGATGCATTTTACCACGCTGCATGGATTACACTGCATTCAATCACAATGCATTTAATCCACTGCATTCAATAGGTATGCCTTGGGCCATGCTGCATAAATACCACTGCATTCAATCGGGATGCACTGGGCCTTGTTGCATCGACTCCACTGCATACAATCGGTATCCATTGTGCCACAATGCATGGAATCCTCTGCATTCAATGACGCAGCAAGGAATCCACTGCATTCAGTCTGGATGCTTTGGGCCAAGCTGCATAAAATCCACTGCATTCAATCATGCTGCATAAAATCCACTGCATTCAATAGGGTTTCATTTCTTCACGCTGCATGGAATCCACTACATTTAATCATGTTGCATGGAGTCCACTGCATTCAATCGGGATGCATTTTACCACACTGCATGGATTACACTGCATTCAATGACGCTGCATGGAATCCACTGCATTCAATCGGGATGCTTTGGGCCATGCTGCATAAAACGCACTTCATTCAATCTGGTTGAATTGAGCCTCGCTGCATGGACTCCACTGCATAAAATCGGGATCCATTGCGCCACAATGCATGGAATCCTCTGCATTCAATGACGCTGCATGGAATCCACTGCATTCAATCGGGATGCTTTGGGCCATGCTGCATGTAATCAACTGCATTCAATCATGCTGCATGGAATACACTGCATTCAATCATGCTGCAAAAAATCCACTGCATTCAATAGGGTTCAATTTCTTCACGCTGCATAGAATCCACTGCATTCATTCTCGCTGCATGGAATCCTCTGCATTCAATCGGGATGAATTTTACCACGCTGCATGGAGTACACTGCATTCACTCACAATGCATGGAATTCACTACATTCAATCGGGATGCTTTGGGCGATGCTGCATATAATCCACTTCATTCAATCGGGATGCATTGGGCCTCACTGCATGGACTCCACTGCATGCAATCGGGATCCATTGCGCAACAATGCATGGAATCCTCTGCATTCAGTGATAATGCATGGAATCCACTGCATTCAATCGGGATGCTTTGGGCCAGGCTGCATTACCTCCACTGCATTCAATCACCCTGAATGGAGTCCAATGCATTCAATCGGGATGCATGTTACCACGCTGCATGGAGTACACTGCATTCAATCTCGCTGCATGGAATCCACTGCATTCAATACGGATGCTTTGGGCCATGCTGCATAAAATCCACTGCATTCTATTGGGATGCATTGGACCTCGCTGCATCAATTCAACGGCATACAATCGGGATCCATTGCGCCACAATGCAAGGATTCCTCTGCATTCAATGACGCTGCATGGAATCCACTGCATTCAATCGGGATGCTTTGGGCCATGCTGCATAAAATCCACAGCATTCCATCATGATGCATAAAATCCACTGCATTCAATAGGGTTCCATTTCTTCACGCTGCATGGAATCAACTGAATTCTGACACAATGCATGGAGTCCACTGCATTCAATAGGGATGCATTTTACCACGGTGCATGGAGTACACTGCATTCAATGACGCTGCATGGAATCCACTGCATTCAATCGGGATGCTTTGTGCCAGGCTGCATAAAATCCACTGCATTATATCGGGATGCATTGGACCTCGCTGCATCGACCCCAATGCATACAATCGGGATCCATTGCGCCACAATGCATGGAATCCTCTGCATTCAATGACGCTGCATGGAATCCACTGCATTCAATCGGGATGCTTTCGGCCATGCTGCATAAAATCCACTGCATTCAATCACGCTGCATGGAATCCACTGCATTCAATCATGCTGCATATAATCCACTGCATTCAATAGAGATCCATTTCTTCAAGCTGCATGGAATCCACTGCATTCAATCTCGCTGCATGGAATTCACTGCATTCAAACGGGATGCATTTGACCACGCTGAATGGAGTACACTGCATTCAATCACAATGCATGGAATATACTGCATTCAATCGGGATGCATTTGGCCATGCTGCATAAAACCCACTTCATTCAATCGGGATGCATTGGGCCTCACTGCATGGACTCCACTGCATACAATCGGGATCCATTGCGCTAAAATGCATTGAATAATCTGCATTCAATGACGCTGCATGGAATCCACTGCATTCAATCTGTATGCTTTGGGCCATGCTGCATAGCATCCACTGCATTCAATCATGCTGCATAAAATCCACTGCATTCTATAGGGTTCCTTTTCTTCACACTGCATGGAATCAACTGAATTCTAACACAATGCATGGAGTCCACTGCATTCAATAGGGATGCATTATACCACGCTGCATGGAGTAAACTGAATTCAATCACAATACATGTAATTCACTGCATTCAATCGGTATGCTTTGGGCTATGCTGCATAAAATCCATTGCATTCCATCATGCTGCATAAAATCCACTGCATTCAATAGGGTTCCATTTCTTCACGCTGAATGGAATCAACTGAATTCTAGCACAATGCATGGAGCCCACTGCATTCAATAGGGATGCATTTTACCAGGCTGCATGGAGTAAACTGCATTCAATCACAATGCATGGAATCCACTGCATTCAATCGGGATGCTTTGGGCCTCGCTGCATCGACTCCACTGCATACAATCGGGATCCATTGCGCCACAATGGATGGAATCCTCTGCATTCAATGACGCTGCATGGAATCCACTGCATTCAATCGGGATGCTTTGGGCCATGCTGCATAAAATCCACTGCTTTCAAACATGCTGCATGGAATCCACTGCATTCAATCATGCTGCATAAAATCCACTGCATTCAATATGGTTCCATTTCTTCACGCTGCTTGGAATCCACTGCATTCAATCACGATACATGGAATCCACTGCATTCAATCGGGATGCTTTGAGCGATGCTGCATGAAATCCACTGCATTCAATCGAGATGCATTGGGCCTCGCTGCATGGACTCCACTGCATACAATTGGGATCCATTGCACCACAATGCATGGAATCTTCTGCATTCAATGACGCTGCATGGAATCCACTGCATTCATTCGGGATGCTTTGGGCCATGCTGCATAACATCCACTGCATTCAATCACCCTGCATGGAGTCCATTGCATTCAATACGGATGCATTTTACCACGCTGAATGGAGTACACTGCATTCACTCACAATGCATGGAATCCACTGAATTCAATCGGGATGCTTTTGGCCATGCTGCCTAAAAGGCACTGCATTCAATCTGGATGCATTGGGCCTCGCTGCATGGACTCCACTGCATACAATCGGGATGCTTTGGGCCATGCTGCATAAAATCCACTGCATTCAAACATGCTGCATAGAATCCACTGCATTCAATCATGCTGCATAAAATCCACTGCATTCAATACAGTTCCATTTTTCATGGTGCATGGAATCCACTGCATTCAATCACGCTGCATGGAGTCCACTGCATTCAATCGGTATGATTTGGGCCATGCTGCATGTAATTCACTGCATTCAATTGGGATGCTTTGGGCCATGCTGCATAAAATCCACTGCTTTCAATCACGCTGCATGTAATCCACTGCATTCAATCATGCTGCATAAAATCCACTGCATTCAATATGGTTCCATTTCTTCACGCTGCATGGAATCAACTGCATTCAATCTCGATGCATGGAATCCTCTGCATTCAATCGGGATGAATTTTACCACGCTGCATGGAGTACACTGCATTCAATCAAAATGCAAGGAATCCACTGCATTCAATCGGGATGCTTTGGGCGATGCTGCATATAATTCACTTCATTCAATCGGGATGCATTGGGCCTCACTGCATGGACTCCACTGCATGCAATCGGGATCCATTGCGCAACAATGCATGGAATTCTCTGCATTCAGTGATAATGCATGGAATCCACTGCATTCAATCGGGATGCTTTGGGCCAGGCTGCATTACCTCCACTGCATTCAATCACCCTGAATGGAGTCCAATGCATTCAATCGGGATGCATGTTACCACGCTGCATGGAGTACACTGCATTCAATCTCGCTGCATGGAATCCACTGCATTCAATACGGATGCTTTGGGCCATGCTGCATAAAATCCACTGCATTCTATTGGGATGCATTGGACCTCGCTGCATCAATTCAACGGCATACAATCGGGATCCATTGCGCCACATGCAAGGATTCCTCTGCATTCAATGACGCTGCATGGAATCCACTGCATTCAATCGGGATGCTTTGGGCCATGCTGCATAAAATCCACATAATTCCATCATGATGCATAAAATCCACTGCATTCAATAGGGTTCCATTTCTTCACGCTGCATGGAATCCACTGCATTCAATCAAGCTACATGGAATCCACTGCATTCAATCGGGATGCATTTGACCACGCTGCATGGAATCCACTGAATTCAATGACGCTGCATGGACTCCACTGCATTCAATCGGGATTCATTTGACCACGCTGCATGGAGTACACTGCATTCAATCACAATGCATGGAATCCACTGCATTCAATCGGGATGCTTTGGGCCATGCTGCATAAAATCCACTGCATTAAATCATGCTGCATAAAATCCACTGCATTCAATAGGGTTCCATTTCTTCACGGTGCATGGAATCCCCTGCATTTAATCATGCTGCATGGAGACCACTGCATTCAATCGGGATGCATTTGACCACGCTGCATGGAGTACACTGCATTCAATCACAATGCATGGAATATACTGCATTCAATCTGGATATATTGGGCCATGCTGCATAAAACGCACTTCATTCAATCTGGATGCATGGCGCCTCGCTGCATGGACTCCACTGCATACAATCGTGATCCATTGCGCTAAAATGCATTGAATAATCTGCATTCAATGACGCTGCATGGAATCCACTGCATTCAATCGGTATGCTTTGGGCCATGCTGCATGAAATCCACTGCATTCAATCATGCTGCATGGAATCCACTGCATTCAATCATGCTGCATAAAATCCACTGCATTCAATAGGGTTCCATTTTCTCACCCTGCATGGAATCAACTGAATTCTAACACAATGCATGGAGTCCACTTCATTCAACACGGATGCATTTTACCATGCTGCATGGAGTAAACTCCATTCAATCACAATGCATGGAATTCACTGCATTCAATCGGGATGAATTTTACCACGCTGCATGGAGTACACTGCATTCACTCACAATGCATGGAATTCACTTCATTCAATCGGGATGCTTTGGGCGATGCTGCATATAATCCACTTCATTCAATCGGGATGCATTGGGCCTCACTGCATGGACTCCACTGCATGCAATCGGGATCCATTGCGCAACAATGCATGGAATCCTCTGCATTCAATGATAATGCATGGAATCCACTGCATTCAATCGGGATGCTTTGGGCCAGGCTGCATAACATCCACTGCATTCAATCACCCTGAATGTAGTCCAATGCATTCAATCGGGATGCATTTTACCACGCTGCATGGAGTACACAGCATTCAATCTCGCTGCATGGAATCCACTGCATTCAATCGGGATGCTTTGGGCCATGCTGCATAAAATGCACTGCATTCTATCGGGATGCATTGGACCTCGCTGCATCAATTCAACGGCATACAATCGGGATCCATTGCGCCACAATGCAAGGATTCCTCTGCATTCAATGACGCTGCATGTAATCCACTGCATTCAATCGGGATGCTTTGGGCCATGCTGCATAAAATCCACAGCATTCCATCATGATGCATAAAATCCACTGCATTCAATAGGGTTCCATTTCTTCACGCTGCATGGAATCAACTGAATTCTGACACAATGCATGGAGTCCACTGCATTCAATAGGGATGCATTTTACCACGGTGCATGGAGTAAACTGAATTCAATCACAATGCATGGAATCCACTGCATTCAATCGGGATGCTTTGGGCCTCGCTGCATCGACTCCACTGCATACAATCGGGATCCATTGCGCCACAATGCATGGAATCCTCTGCATTCAATGATGCTGCATGGAATCCACTGCATTCAATCGGGATGCTTTGGGCCATGCTGCATAAAATCCACTGCTTTCAAATATGCTGCATGGAATCCACTGCATTCAATCATGCGGCATAAAATCCACTACATTCAATAGGGTTCCATTTCTTCACGCTGCATGGAATCCACTGCATTCACTCTCGCTGCATGGGATCCACAGCATTCAACCGGGATGCATTTTACCACGCTGCATGGAGTACACTGCATTCAATCACAATGCATGGAATATACTGCATTCAATCGGGGTGCATTGGGCCATGCTGCATAAAACGCACTTCATTCAATCTGGATGCATTGCGCCACGCTGCATGGACTCCACTGCATACAATCGGGATGCTTTGGGCCATGCTGCATAACATCCACTGCATTCAATCATGCTGCATGGAATCCACTGCATTCAATCATGCTGCATAAAATCCACTGCATTCAATAGGGTTCCATTTCTTCATGCTGCATAGAATCCACTGCATTCAACCACGCTGCATGGAATCCAGTGCATTCAATCGGGATGCATTTTACCACACTGCATGGATTACACTGCATTCAATCACAATGCATGTAATCCACTGCATTCGATCTGGATGCTTTTGGCATGCTGCATAAAACACACTGCATTCAATCATGCTGCATAAAATCCACTGCATTCAATAGGGTTCTATTTCTTCATGCTGCATGGAATCCACTGCATTTATTCATGCTGCATAGAATCCACTGCTTTCAATCGGGATGCATTTTACAACGCTGCATTGAGTAAACTGCATTCAATGACGCTGCATGGAATCCACTGCATTCAATCGGGATGCTTTGTGCCAGGCTGCATAAAATCCACTGCATTATATCGGGATGCATTGGACCTCGCTGCATCGACCACAATGCATACAATCGGGATCCATTGCGCCACAATGCATGGAATCCTCTGCATTCAATGACGCTGCATGGAATCCACTGCATTCAATCGGGATGCTTTCGGCCATGCTGCATAAAATCCACTGCATTCAATCACGCTGCATGGAATCCACTGCATTCAATCATGCTGCATATAATCCACTGCATTCAATAGAGATCCATTTCTTCACGCTGCATGCAATACACTGCATTCAATCTCGCTGCATGGAATTCACTGCATTCAAACGGGATGCATTTGACCACGCTGAATGGAGTACACTGCATTCAATCACAATGCATGGAATATACTGCATTCAATCGGGATGCATTTGGCCATGCTGCATAAAACCCACTTCATTCAATCGGGATGCATTGGGCCTCACTGTATGGACTCCACTGCATACAATCGGGATCCATTGCGCTAAAATGCATTGAATAATCTGCATTCAATGACGCTGCATGGAATCCACTGCATTCAATCGGTATGCTTTGGGCCATGCTGCATTGCATCCACTGCATTCAATCATGCTGAATAAAATCCACTGCATTCTATAGGGTTCCATTTCATCACCTGCATGGAATCAACTGAATTCTAACACAATGCATGGAGTCCACTGCATTCAATAGGGATGCATTATACCACGCTGCATGGAGTAAACTGAATTCAATCACAATGCATGGAATTCACTGCATTCAATCGGGATGCTTTGGGCCATGCTGCAAAAATCCACTGCATTCCATCATGCTGCATAAAATCCACTGCATTCAATATGGTTCCATTTCTTCACGCTGCATGGAATCCACTGAATTCAATCACGCTACATGGAATCCACTGCATTCAATCGGGATGCTTTGAGCGATGCTGCATAAAATCCACTGCATTCAATCGAGATGCATTGCGCCTCGCTGCATGGACTCCACTGCATACAATTGGGATCCATTGCACCACAATGCATGGAATCCTCTGCATTCAATGACGCTGCATGTAATCCACTGCATTCATTCGGGATGCTTTGGGCCATGCTGCATAACATAAACTGCATTCAATCACCCTGCATGGAGTCCATTGCATTCAATACGGATGCATTTTACCACGCTGCATGGAGTACACTGCATTCAATCACAATGGATGGAATCCAATGCATTCAATCGGGATGCTTTTGGCCATGCTGCATAAAAGGCACTGCATTCAATCTGGATGCACTGGGCCTCGCTGCATGGACTCCACTGCATACAATCGGGATCCGTTGCACCACAATGCATGGAATCCTCTTCATTCATTGACGCTGCATGGAATCCACTGCATTCAATCGGGATGCTTTGGGCCATGCTGCATAAACTCCACTGCATTCAAACATGCTGCATAGAATCCACTGCATTCAATCATGCTGCATATAATCCACTGCATTCAATATGGTTCCATTTTTCACGGTGCATGGAATCCACTGCATTCAATCACGCTGCATGGAGTCCACTGCATTCAATCGGTATGATTTGGGCCATGCTGCATGTAATCCACTGCATTCAATTGGGATGCTTTGGGCCATGCTGCATAAAATCCACAGCTTTCAATCACGCTGCATGTAATCCACTGCATTCAATCATGCTGCATAAAATCCACTGCATTCAATATGGTTCCATTTCTTCACGCTGCATGGAATCAACTGCATTCACTCTCGCTGCATGGAATCCTCTGCATTCAATCGGGATGAATTTTACCACGCTGCATGGAGTACACTGCATTCACTCACAATGCATGGAATTCACTACATTCAATCGGGATGCTTTGGGCGATGCTGCATAAAATCCACTGCATTCCATCACGCTGCATAAAATCCACTGCATTCAATAGGGTTCCATTTCTTCACGCTGCATGGAATCAACTGAATTCTGACACAATGCATGGAGTCCACTGCATTCAATAGGGATGCATTTTACCAAGGTGCATGGAGTAAACTGAATTCAATCACAATGCATGGAATCCACTGCATTCAATCGGGATGCTTTGGGCCTCGCTGCATCGACTCCACTGCATACAATCGGGATCCATTGCGCCACAATGCATGGAATCTTCTGCATTCAATGATGCTGCATGGAATCCACTGCATTCAACCGGGATGCATTTGACCACGCTGCATGGAGTACACTGCATTCAATCACAATGCATGGAATATACTGCATTCAATCGTGGTGCATTGGGCCATGCTGCATAAAACGCACTTCATTCAATCTGGATGCATTGCGCCTCGCTGCATGGACTCCACTGCATACAATCGGGATCCATTGCGCTAAAATGCATTGAATGCATATAATCCACTGCATTCAATATGGTTCCATTTTTCACGGTGCATGGAATCCACTGCATTCAATCACGCTGCATGGAGTCCACTGCATTCATTCGGTATGATTTGGGCCATGCTGCATGTAATCCACTGCATTCAATCGGGATGCTTTGGGCCATGCTGCATAACATCCACTGCATTCAATCATGCTGCATGGAATCCACTGCATTCAATCATGCTGCATAAAATCCACTGCATTCAATAGGGTTCCATTTCTTCACGCTGCATGGAATCAACTGAATTCTAACACAATGCATGGAGTCCACTGCATTCAATACGGATGCATTTTACCACGCTGCATGGAGTAAACTGAATTCAATCACAATGCATGGAATCCACTGCATTCAATCGGGATGCCTTGGGTGATGCTGCATAAAATCCATTGCATTCAATCGGGATGCATTGGGCCTCGCGCATTGGACTCCACTGCATACAATCGGGATCCATTGCGCCACAATGCATGGAATCCTCGGCATTCAATGACGCTGCATGGAATCCACTGCATTCAATCGGGATGCTTTGGGCCATGCTGCATAACATCCACTGCATTCCATCTTGCTGCATAAATCCACTGCATTCAATAGAGTTCCATTTCTTCACGCTGCATGGAATCAACTGAATTCTACCACAATTCAAGGAGTCCACTGCATTCAATAGGGATGCATTTTACCACGCTGCATGGAGTACGCTGCATTCAATCTCGCTGCATGGAATCCACTGCATTCCATCGGGATGCTTTGGGCCATGCTGCATAAAACGCACTGCATTCAATCTGGATGCATTGGGCCTCGCTGCATGGACTCCACTGCATACAATCGGGATCCTTTGTACCACAATGCATGGAATCCTCTTCATTCAATGACGCTGCATGGAATCCACTGCATTCAATCGGGATGCTTTGGGCCATGCTGCATAAAATCAACTGCATTCAATCATGATGCATGGAATCCACTGCATTCAATCATGCTGCATAAAATCCACTACATTCAATGGGTTCCATTTCTTCACACTGCATAGACTCCACTGCATTCAATCGGGATGCATTTGAACACGCTGCATGGAGCACACTGAATTCAATCACAATGAATGGAATCCACACATTCAATCGAGATGATTTGGGCCATGCTGCATAAAATCCACTGATTTCAATCGGGATGCATTGGGTGATGCTGCATAAAATCCACTGCATTCAAACATGCTGCATAGAATCCACTGCATTCAATCATGCTGCATATAATCCACTGCATTCAATATGGTTCCATTTTTCACGGTGCATGGTATCCACTGCATTCAATCACGCTGCATGGAGTCCACTGCATTCAATCGGTATGATTTGGGCCATGCTGCATGTAATCCACTGCATTCAATTGGGATGCTTTGGGCCATGCTGCATAAAATCCACAGCTTTCAATCACGCTGCATGTAATCCACTGCATTCAATCATGCTGCATAAAATCCACTGAATTCAATATGGTTCCATTTCTTCACACTGCATGGAATCAACTGCATTCAATCTCGCTGCATGGAATCCTCTGCATTCAATCGGGATGAATTTTACCACGCTGCATGGAGTACACTGCATTCACTCACAATGCATGGAATTCACTACATTCAATCGGGATGCTTTGGGCGATGCTGCATATAATCCACATCATTCAATAGGGATGCATTGGGCCTCACTGCATGGACTCCACTGCATGCAATCGGGATCCATTGCGCAACAATGCATGGAATCCTCTGCATTCAATGATAATGCATGGAATCCACTGCATTCAATCGGGATGCTTTGGGCCATGCTGCATAAAATCCACTGCATTCCATCATGCTGCATAAAATCCACTGCATTCAATAGGGTTCCATTTCTTCACGCTGAATGGAATCAACTGAATTCTAACACAATGCATGGAGTCCACTGCATTCAATAGGGATGCATTTTACGAGGCTGCATGGAGTAAACTGCATTCAATCACAATGCATGGAATACACTGCATTCAATCAGGATGCTTTGGGCCATGCTGCATAAAACACACTGCATTCAATCACGCTGCATGTAATTCACTGCATTCAATCATGCTGCATAAAATCCACTGCATTCAATAGGGTTCCATTTCTTCACGCTGCATGGAATCCACTGCATTCAATCACGCTACATGGAATCCACTGCATTCAATCGGGATGCTTTGAGCGATGCTGCGTAAAATCCACTGCATTCAATCGAGATGCATTGGGCCTCTCTGCATGGACTCCACTGCATACATTTGGGATCCATTGCACCACAATGCATGGAATCCTCTGCATTCAATGACGCTGCATGGAATCCACTGCATTCAATCGGGATGCTTTGGGCCATGCTGCATAAAACACACTGCATTCAATCACGCTGCATGGAATCCACTGCATTCAATCATGCTGCATAAAATCCACTGCATTCAATAGGGTTCCATTTCTTCACGCTGCATGGAATCCACTGCATTCAATCACGCTACATGGAATCCACTGCATTCATTCGGGATGCTTTGGGCCATGCTGCATAACATCCACTGCATTCAATCACCCTGCATGGAGTCCATTGCATTCAATACGGATGCATTTTACCACACTGCATGGAGTACACTACAATCAATCACAATGCATGGAATCCACACAATTCAATCGGGATGCTTTTGGCCATGCTGCATAAAAGGCACTGCATTCAATCTGGATGCACTGGGCCTCGCTGCATGGACTCCACTGCATACAATCGGGATCCGTTGCACCACAATGCATGGAATCCTCTTCATTCATTGACGCTGCATGGAAACCACTGCATTCAATCGGGATGCTTTGGGCCATGCTGCATAAAATCCACTGCATTCAAACATGCTGCATAGAATCCACTGCATTCAATCATGCTGCATAAAATCCACTGCATTCAATACGGTTCCATTTTTCACGGTGCATGGAATCCACTGCATTCAATCACGCTGCATGGAGTCCACTGCATTCAATCGGTATGATTTGGGCCATGCTGCATGTAATCCACTGCATTCAATTGGGATGCTTTGGGCCATGCTGCATAAAATCCACAGCTTTCAATCACGCTGCATGTAATCCACTGCATTCAATCATGCTGCATAAAATCCACTGCATTCAATATGGTTCCATTTCTTCACGCTGCATGGAATCAACTGCATTCAATCTCGCTGCATGGAATCCTCTGCATTCAATCGGGATGAATTTTACCACGCTGCATGGAGTACACTGCATTCACTCACAATGCATGGAATTCACTAAATTCAATCGGGATGCTTTGGGCGATGCTGCATATAATCCACTTCATTCAATCGGGATGCATTGGGCCTCACTGCATGGACTCCACTGCATGCAATCGGGATCCATTGCGCAACAATGCATGGAATCCTCTTCATTCAATGATAATGCATGGAATCCACTGCATTCAATCGGGATGCTTTGGGCCATGCTGCATAACATCCACTGCATTCAATACCCTGAATGGAGTCCAATGCATTCAATCGGGATGCATGTTACCACGCTGCATGGAGTACACTGCATTCAATCTCGCTGCATGGAATCCACTGCATTCAATCATGCTGCATAAAATCCACTGCATTCAATAGGGTTCCATTTCTTCACGCTGCATGGAATCAACTGAATTCTAACACAATGCATGGAGTCCACTGCATTCAATACGGATGCATTTTACCACGCTGCATGGAGTAAACTGAATTCAATCACAATGCATGGAATCCACTGCATTCAATCGGGATGCTTTGGGTGATGCTGCATAAAATCCATTGCATTCAATCGGGATGCATTGCGCCTCGCTGCATGGACTCCACTGCATACAATCGGGATCCATTGCGCCACAATGCATGGAATCCTCTGCATTCAATGACGCTGCATGGAATCCACTGCATTCAATCGGGATGCTTTGGGCCATGCTGCATAACATCCACTGCATTCCATCTTGCTGCATAAATCCACTGCATTCAATAGAGTTCCATTTCTTCACGCTGCATGGAATCAACTGAATTCTACCACAATTCATGGAGTCCTCTGCATTCAATAGGTATGCATTTTAACTCGCTGCATGGAGTACACTGCATTCAATCTCGCTGCATGGAATCCACTGAATTCAATCGGGATGCTTTTGGCCATGCTGCATAAAAGGCACTACATTCAATCTGGATGCACTGGGCCTCGCTGCATGGACTCCACTGCATACAATCGGGATCCGTTGCACCACAATGCATGGAATCCTCTTCATTCATTGACGCTGCATGGAAACCACTGCATTCAAACGGGATGCTTTGGGCCTTGCTGCATAAATTCCACTGCATTCAAACATGCTGCATAGAATCCACTGCATTCAATCATGCTGCATAAAATCCACTGCATTCAATATGGTTCCATTTTTCACGGTGCATGGAATCCACTGCATTCAATCACGCTGCATGGAGTCCACTGCATTCAATCGGTATGATTTGGGCCATGCTGCATGTAATCCACTGCATTCAATTGGGATGCTTTGGGCCATGCTGCATAAAATCCACTGCTTTCAATCACGCTGCATGTAATCCACTGCATTCAATCATGCTGCATAAAATCCACTGCATTCAATATGGTTCCATTTCTTCACGCTGCATGGAATCAACTGCATTCAATCTCGCAGCATGGAATCCTCTGCATTCAATCGGGATGAATTTTACCACGCTGCATGGAGTACACTGCATTCACTCACAATGCATGGAATTCACTACATTCAATCGGGATTCTTTGGGCGATGCTGCATATAATCCACTTCATTCAATAGGGATGCATTGGGCCTCACTGCATGGACTCCACTGCATGCAATCGGGATCCATTGCGCAACAATGCATGGAATCCTCTGCATTCAATGATAATGCATGGAATCCACTGCATTCAATCGGGATGCTTTGGGCCATGCTGCATAAAATCCACTGCATTCCATCATGCTGCATAAAATCCACTGCATTCAATAGGGTTCCATTTCTTCACGCTGAATGGAATCAACTGAATTCTAACACAATGCATGGAGTCCACTGCATTCAATAGGGATGCATTTTACGAGGCTGCATGGAGTAAACTGCATTCAATCACAATGCATGGAATACACTGCATTCAATCAGGATGCTTTGGGCCATGCTGCATAAAACACACTGCATTCAATCACGCTGCATGTAATTCACTGCATTCAATCATGCTGCATAAAATCCACTGCATTCAATAGGGTTCCATTTCTTCACGCTGCATGGAATCCACTGCATTCAATCACGCTACATGGAATCCACTGCATTCAATCGGGATGCTTTGAGCGATGCTGCGTAAAATCCACTGCATTCAATCGAGATGCATTGGGCCTCTCTGCATGGACTCCACTGCATACATTTGGGATCCATTGCACCACAATGCATGGAATCCTCTGCATTCAATGACGCTGCATGGAATCCACTGCATTCAATCGGGATGCATTTTACCAGGCTGCATGGAATCCATGCATTCATCACGCTGCATGGACTCCACTGCATACAGTCGGGATCCATTGCGCCACAATGCATGGAATCCTCTGCATTCAATCAGGATGCTTTGAGCCATGCTGCATAAAATCCACTGCATTCAATCATGCTCCATTAAATCCACTGCATTCAATCAGGCTGCATAAAATACAGTGCATTCAATAGGGTTCCATTACTTCACACTTCATGGAATACAGTGCATTCAATCACGCTTCATGGAATCCACTGCATTCAATCGGGATTCATTTTACCACGCTGCATGGCGTTCACTGCATTCAATCACAATGCATGGAATCCACTGCATTCAATCGGGATGCTTTGGGCCATGCCTCATAAAATCCACTGCATTCAACGATGCTGCATGGAATCCACCGAATTTAATTGGGATACATTATACTAAGCTGTATCGAATCCACTGCATTCAATCAGGATGCATTTTACCATATGGCATGGAGTTCACTGCATTCAATCATGCTACACGTAATCCACTGCATTCAATCAGGATGCTTTGGGCCATGCTGCATAAAATCCACTGCATTCAATCATGCTGCACGTAATCCACTGCATTCAATCGGGATGCATTTTACCAGGCTGCATGGAATCCACTGCATTCAATCACGCTGCATGGAATCCACTGCATTCAATCGGGATGCATTTTACCAGGCTGCATGGAATCCACTGCATTCAATCACGCTGCATGGAATCCACTGCATTCAATCACGCTGCATGGAATCCACTGTATTCAATCAGGATGCATTTTACCAGGCTGCCTGGAATCCATGCATTCATCACACTGCATGGACTCCACTGCATACAATCGGGATCCATTGCGCCACAATGCATGGAATACTCTGCATTCAATGATACTCCATGGACTCCACTGCATTCAATCAGGATGCTTTGGGCCATGCTGCATAAAATCCACTGCATTTAATCATGCTGCATGGAATCCACTGCATTCAATCATGCTGCATAATATCCACTGCATTCAAAATGTTCCATTTCTTCACGCTGCATGGAATCCACTGCATTCAATCGGGATGCATTTTACCTCGCTGCATGGAGTACACTGCATTCAATCTCAATGCATGGAATCCACTGCATTCAATCGGGATGCTTTGGGCCATGCTGCAAAAAATCCACTGCATTCAATCGGGATGCACTGGGCCTCGCTGCATGGACTCCACTGCATTCAATTGGTATCCATTGCGCTGCAATGCATGGAATCCTCTGCATTCAATGATGCTGCATGGAATCCACTGCATTCAATCGGGATGCATTTTACCACACTGCATGGAGTACACTGCATTCAATCACAATGGATTGAATCCACTGCATTCAATCATGCTGCATGGAATCCACTGCATTCAATCATGCTGCATAATATCCACTGCATTCTAAATGTTCCATTTCTTCACGCTGCATGGAATCCACTGCATTCCATCGGGATGCATGTTCCCACGCTGCATGGAGTACACTGCATTCAATCAAAATACATGGAATCCACTGCATTCAATCGGGATGCTTTGGGCCATGCTGCATACAATCCACTGCATTCAATCGGGATGCATTGGGCCTCACTGCATGGACTCCACTGCATATAATCGGGATCCATTACACCACAATGCCTGGAATCATCTGCATTCAATGACGCTGCATGGAATCCACTGCATTCAATCGGGATGCATTTTACCAGGCTGCATGGAATCCATGCATTCATCACGCTGCATGGACTCCACTGCATACAATCGGGATCCATTGCGCCACAATGCATGGAATCCACTGCATTCAATCAGGATGCATTTTAATAAGCTGCATGGAATCCATTCAGTCATCACGCTGCATGGACTCCGCTGCATACAGTCGGGATCCATTACGCCACAATGCATGGAATCCTCTGCATTCAATCACGCTGCATGGAATCCACTGCATTCAATCGGGATGCAATTTACCACGCTGAATGGAGTACACTGCATTCAATCACGCTGCATGGAATCCCCTGCATTCAATCGGGATGCTTTGGGCCATGCTTCAAAAAAATCCACTTCATTCCATCGGGATGCATTGGGCCTCGCTTCATGGACTCCAGTGCATACAGTCGGGATCCATTGCACCAAAATGCATGGAATCCTCTGCATTCAATGACGCTGCATGGAATCCACTGCATTCAATCAGGATGCTTTGGGCCCTGCCTCATAAAATCCACTTCATTCAATGACGCTGCATGGAATCGACTGCATTCAATCATGCTGTATATAATCCACTGCTTACAATAGGGTTCAATTTCTTCACGCTGCATGGAATCCACTGCATTCAATCACGCTGCATGGAATCCACTGCATTCCATCGGGATGCATGTTTCCACGCTGCATGGAGTACACTGCATTCGATCAAAATGCATGGAATCCACTGCATTCAATCGGGATGCTTTGGGCCATGCTGCATACAATCCACTGCATTCAATCGGGATGCATTGGGCCTCACTGCATGGACTCCACTGCATATAATCGGGATCCATTACACCACAATGCCTGGAATCATCTGCATTCAATGACGTTGCATGGAAACCACTGCATTCAATCGGGATGCATTTTACCAGGCTGCATGGAATCCACTGCATTCAATCACGCTGCATGGAATCCACTGCATTCAATCGGGATGCATTTTACCAGGCTGCATGGAATCCACTGCATTCAATCACGCTGCATGGAATCCACTGCATTCAATCACGCTGCATGGAATCCACTGTATTCAATCAGGATGCATTTTACAAGGCTGCCTGGAATCCATGCATTCATCACACTGCATGGACTCCACTGCATAAAATCGGGATCCATTGCGCCACAATGCATGGAATACTCTGCATTCAATGATACTCCATGGACTCCACTGCATTCAATCAGGATGCTTTGGGCCATGCTGCATAAAATCCACTGCATTTAATCATGCTGCATGGAATCCACTGCATTCAATCATGCTGCATAATATCCACTGCATTCAAAATGTTCCATTTCTTCACGCTGCATGGAATCCACTGCATTCAATCGGGATGCATTTTACCTCGCTGCATGGAGTACACTGCATTCAATCTCAATGCATGGAATCCACTGCATTCAATCGGGATGCTTTGGGCCATGCTGCAAAAAATCCACTGCAATCAATCAGGATGCATTGGGCCTCGCTGCATGAACTCTACTGCATACAATCGCGATCCATTGCGCCACAATGCATGGAATCCTCTGCATTCAATGATGCTGCATGGAATCCACTGCATTCAATCATGCTGCATAATATCCACTGCATTCAAAATGTTCCATTTCTTCACGCTGCATGGAATCCACTGCATTCAATCAGGATGCATGTTCCCACGCTGCATGGAGTACACTGCATTCAATCAAAATGCATGGAATCCACTACATTCAATCGGGATGCTTTGGGCCATGCTGCATACAATCCACTGCATTCAATCGGGATGCATTGGGCCTCACTGCATGGACTCCACTGCATATAATCGGGATCCATTACACCACAATGCATGGAATCATCTGCATTCAATGACGCTGCATGGAATCCACTGCATTCAATCGGGATGCATTTTACCAGGCTGCATGGAATCCACTGCATTCAATCACGCTGCATGGAATCCACTGCATTCAATCGGGATGCATTTTACCTCGCTGCATGGAATCCACTGCATTCAATCACGCTGCATGGAATCCACTGCATTCAATCACGCTGCATGGAATCCACTGCATTCAATCAGGATGCATTTTAATAAGCTGCATGGAATCCATTCAGTCATCACGCTGCATGGACTCCGCTGCATACAGTCGGGATCCATTACACCACAATGCATGGAATCCTCTGCATTCAATCACGCTGCATGGAATCCACTGCATTCAATCGGGATGCAATTTACCACGCTGAATGGAGTACACTGCATTCAATCACGCTGCATGGAATCCCCTGCATTCAATCGGGATGCTTTGGGCCATGCTGCAAAAAAATCCACTGCATTCAATCGGGATGCATTGGGCCTCGCTTCATGGACTCCAGTGCATACAGTCGGGATCCATGGCACCAAAATGCATGGAATCCTCTGCATTCAATGATGCTGCATGGAATCCACTGCATTCAATCAGGATGCTTTGGGCCATGCCTCATAAAATCCACTTCATTCAATGACGCTGCATGGAATCGACTGCATTCAATCATGCTGCATATAATCCACTGCTTACAATAGGGTTCAATTTCTTCACGCTGCATGGAATCCACTGCATTCAATCACGCTGCATGGAATCCACTGCATTCCATCGGGATGCATGTTCCCACGCTGCATGGAGTACACTGCATTCAATCAAAATGCATGGAATCCACTGCATTCAATCGGGATGCTTTGGCACATGCTGCATACAATCCACTGCATTCAATCGGGATGCATTGGGCCTCACTGCATGGACTCCACTGCATATAATCTGGATCCATTACACCACAATGCCTGGAATCATCTGCATTCAATGACGCTGCATGGAAACCACTGCATTCAATCGGGATGCATTTTACCAGGCTGCATGGAATCCATGCATTCATCACGCTGCATGGACTCCACTGCATACAATCGGGATCCATTGCGCCACAATGCATGGAATCCTCTGCATTCAATCAGGATGCTTTGGGCCATGCTGCATAAAATCCACTGCATTCAATCATGCTCCATTAAATCCACTGCATTCAATCAGGCTGCATAAAATACACTGCATTCAATAGGGTTCCATTACTTCACACTTCATGGAATACAGTGCATTCAATCACGCTTCATGGAATCCACTGCATTCAATCGGGATTCATTTTACCACGCTGCATGGAGTTCACTGCATTCAATCACAATGCATGGAATCCACTGCATTCAATCGGGATGCTTTGGGCCATGCCTCATAAAATCCACTGCATTCAACGACGCTGCATGGAATCCACCGAATTTAACTGGGATACATTATACTAAGCTGTATCGAATCCACTGCATTCAATCAGGATGCATTTTACCATATGGCATGGAGTTCACTGCATTCAATCACGCTGCATGGAATCCACTGCATTCAATCGGGATGCATTTTACCAGGCTGCATGGAATCCACTGCATTCAATCACGCTGCATGGAATCCACTGCATTCAATCACGCTGCATGGAATCCACTGTATTCAATCAGGATGCATTTTACCAGGCTGCCTGGAATCCATGCATTCATCACACTGCATGGACTCCACTGCATACAATCGGGATCCATTGCGCCACAATGCATGGAATACTCTGCATTCAATGATACTCCATGGACTCCACTGCATTCAATCAGGATGCTTTGGGCCATGCTGCATAAAATCCACTGCATTCAATCATGCTGCACGTAATCCACTGCATTCAATCGGGATGCATTTTACCAGGCTGCATGGAATCCACTGCATTCAATCACGCTGCATGGAATCCACTGCATTCAATCGGGATGCATTTTACCAGGCTGCATGGAATCCACTGCATTCAATCACGCTGCATGGAATCCACTGCATTCAATCACGCTGCATGGAATCCACTGTATTCAATCAGGATGCATTTTACAAGGCTGCCTGGAATCCATGCATTCATCACACTGCATGGACTCCACTGCATAAAATCGGGATCCATTGCGCCACAATGCATGGAATACTCTGCATTCAATGATACTCCATGGACTCCACTGCATTCAATCAGGATGCTTTGGGCCATGCTGCATAAAATCCACTGCATTTAATCATGCTGCATGGAATCCACTGCATTCAATCATGCTGCATAATATCCACTGCATTCAAAATGTTCCATTTCTTCACGCTGCATGGAATCCACTGCATTCAATCGGGATGCATTTTACCTCGCTGCATGGAGTACACTGCATTCAATCTCAATGCATGGAATCCACTGCATTCAATCGGGATGCTTTGGGCCATGCTGCAAAAAATCCACTGCAATCAATCAGGATGCATTGGGCCTCGCTGCATGAACTCTACTGCATACAATCGCGATCCATTGCGCCACAATGCATGGAATCCTCTGCATTCAATGATGCTGCATGGAATCCACTGCATTCAATCATGCTGCATAATATCCACTGCATTCAAAATGTTCCATTTCTTCACGCTGCATGGAATCCACTGCATTCAATCAGGATGCATGTTCCCACGCTGCATGGAGTACACTGCATTCAATCAAAATACATGGAATCCACTGCATTCAATCGGGATGCTTTGGGCCATGCTGCATACAATCCACTGCATTCAATCGGGATGCATTGGGCCTCACTGCATGGACTCCACTGCATATAATCGGGATCCATTACACCACAATGCCTGGAATCATCTGCATTCAATGACGCTGCATGGAATCCACTGCATTCAATCGGGATGCATTTTACCAGGCTGCATGGAATCCATGCATTCATCACGCTGCATGGACTCCACTGCATACAATCGGGATCCATTGCGCCACAATGCATGGAATCCACTGCATTCAATCAGGATGCATTTTAATAAGCTGCATGGAATCCATTCAGTCATCACGCTGCATGGACTCCGCTGCATACAGTCGGGATCCATTACGCCACAATGCATGGAATCCTCTGCATTCAATCACGCTGCATGGAATCCACTGCATTCAATCGGGATGCAATTTACCACGCTGAATGGAGTACACTGCATTCAATCACGCTGCATGGAATCCCCTGCATTCAATCGGGATGCTTTGGGCCATGCTTCAAAAAAATCCACTTCATTCCATCGGGATGCATTGGGCCTCGCTTCATGGACTCCAGTGCATACAGTCGGGATCCATTGCACCAAAATGCATGGAATCCTCTGCATTCAATGACGCTGCATGGAATCCACTGCATTCAATCAGGATGCTTTGGGCCCTGCCTCATAAAATCCACTTCATTCAATGACGCTGCATGGAATTGACTGCATTCAATCATGCTGTATATAATCCACTGCTTACAATAGGGTTCAATTTCTTCACGCTGCATGGAATCCACTGCATTCAATCACGCTGCATGGAATCCACTGCATTCCATCGGGATGCATGTTCCCACGCTGCATGGAGTACACTGCATTCGATCAAAATGCATGGAATCCACTGCATTCAATCGGGATGCTTTGGGCCATGCTGCATACAATCCACTGCATTCAATCGGGATGCATTGGGCCTCACTGCATGGACTCCACTGCATATAATCGGGATCCATTACACCACAATGCCTGGAATCATCTGCATTCAATGACGCTGCATGGAAACCACTGCATTCAATCGGGATGCATTTTACCAGGCTGCATGGAATCCATGCATTCATTACGCTGCATGGACTCCACTGCATACAATCGGGATCCATTGCGCCACAATGCATGGAATCCTCTGCATTCAATCAGGATGCTTTGAGCCATTCTGCATAAAATCCACTGCATTCAATCATGCTCCATTAAATCCACTGCATTCAATCAGGCTGCATAAAATACACTGCATTCAATAGGGTTCCATTACTTCACACTTCATGGAATACAGTGCATTCAATCACGCTTCATGGAATCCACTGCATTCAATCGGGATTCATTTTACCACGCTGCATGGAGTTCACTGCATTCAATCACAATGCATGGAATCCACTGCATTCAATCGGGATGCTTTGGGCCATGCCTCATAAAATCCACTGCATTCAACGACGCTGCATGGAATCCACCGAATTTAACTGGGATACATTATACTAAGCTGTATCGAATCCACTGCATTCAATCAGGATGCATTTTACCATATGGCATGGAGTTCACTGCATTCAATCATGCTACACGTAATCCACTGCATTCAATCAGGATGCTTTGGGCCATGCTGCATAAAATCCACTGCATTCAATCATGCTGCATGTAATCCACTGCATTCAATCGGGATGCATTTTACCAGGCTGCATGGAATCCACTGCATTCAATCACGCTGCATGGAATCCACTGCATTCAATCGGGATGCATTTTACCAGGCTGCATGGAATCCACTGCATTCAATCACGCTGCATGGAATCCACTGCATTCAATCACGCTGCATGGAATCCACTGTATTCAATCAGGATGCATTTTACCAGGCTGCCTGGAATCCATGCATTCATCACACTGCATGGACTCCACTGCATACAATCGGGATCCATTGCGCCACAATGCATGGAATACTCTGCATTCAATGATACTCCATGGACTCCACTGCATTCAATCAGGATGCTTTGGGCCATGCTGCATAAAATCCACTGCATTTAATCATGCTGCATGGAATCCACTGCATTCAATCATGCTGCATAATATCCACTGCATTCAAAATGTTCCATTTCTTCACGCTGCATGGAATCCACTGCATTCAATCGGGATGCATTTTACCTCGCTGCATGGAGTACACTGCATTCAATCTCAATGCATGGAATCCACTGCATTCAATCGGGATGCTTTGGGCCATGCTGCAAAAAATCCACTGCAATCAATCAGGATGCATTGGGCCTCGCTGCATGAACTCTACTGCATACAATCGCGATCCATTGCGCCACAATGCATGGAATCCTCTGCATTCAATGATGCTGCATGGCATCCACTGCATTCAATCATGCTGCATAATATCCACTGCATTCAAAATGTTCCATTTCTTCACGCTGCATGGAATCCACTGCATTCAATCAGGATGTATGTTCCCACGCTGCATGGAGTACACTGCATTCAATCAAAATGCATGGAATCCACTACATTCAATCGGGATGCTTTGGGCCATGCTGCATACAATCCACTGCATTCAATCGGGATGCATTGGGCCTCACTGCATGGACTCCACTGCATATAATCGGGATCCATTACACCACAATGCATGGAATCATCTGCATTCAATGACGCTGCATGGAATCCACTGCATTCAATCGGGATGCATTTTACCAGGCTGCATGGAATCCACTGCATTCAATCACGCTGCATGGAATCCACTGCATTCAATCGGGATGCATTTTACCTCGCTGCATGGAATCCACTGCATTCAATCACGCTGCATGGAATCCACTGCATTCAATCACGCTGCATGGAATCCACTGCATTCAATCAGGATGCATTTTAATAAGCTGCATGGAATCCATTCAGTCATCACGCTGCATGGACTCCGCTGCATACAGTCGGGATCCATTACGCCACAATGCATGGAATCCTCTGCATTCAATCACGCTGCATGGAATCCACTGCATTCAATCGGGATGCAATTTACCACGCTGAATGGAGTACACTGCATTCAATCACGCTGCATGGAATCCCCTGCATTCAATCGGGATGCTTTGGGCCATGCTGCAAAAAAATCCACTGCATTCAATCGGGATGCATTGGGCCTCGCTTCATGGACTCCAGTGCATACAGTCGGGATCCATGGCACCAAAATGCATGGAATCCTCTGCATTCAATGACGCTGCATGGAATCCACTGCATTCAATCAGGATGCTTTGGGCCATGCCTCATAAAATCCACTTCATTCAATGACGCTGCATGGAATCGACTGCATTCAATCATGCTGCATATAATCCACTGCTTACAATAGGGTTCAATTTCTTCACGCTGCATGGAATCCACTGCATTCAATCACGCTGCATGGAATCCACTGCATTCCATCGGGATGCATGTTCCCACGCTGCATGGAGTACACTGCATTCAATCAAAATGCATGGAATCCACTGCATTCAATCGGGATGCTTTGGGCCATGCTGCATACAATCCACTGCATTCAATCGGGATGCATTGGGCCTCACTGCATGGACTCCACTGCATATAATCGGGATCCATTACACCACAATGCATGGAATCATCTGCATTCAATGACGCTGCATGGAAACCACTGCATTCAATCGGGATGCATTTTACCAGGCTGCATGGAATCCATGCATTCATCACGCTGCATGGACTCCACTGCATACAATCGGGATCCATTGCGCCACAATGCATGGAATCCTCTGCATTCAATCAGGATGCTTTGGGCCATGCTGCATAAAATCCACTGCATTCAATCATGCTCCATTAAATCCACTGCATTCAATCAGGCTGCATAAAATACACTGCATTCAATAGGGTTCCATTACTTCACACTTCATGGAATACAGTGCATTCAATCACGCTTCATGGAATCCACTGCATTCAATCGGGATTCATTTTACCACGCTGCATGGAGTTCACTGCATTCAATCACAATGCATGGAATCCACTGCATTCAATCGGGATGCTTTGGGCCATGCCTCATAAAATCCACTGCATTCAACGACGCTGCATGGAATCCACCGAATTTAACTGGGATACATTATACTAAGCTGTATCGAATCCACTGCATTCAATCAGGATGCATTTTACCATATGGCATGGAGTTCACTGCATTCAATCATGCTACACGTAATCCACTGCATTCAATCAGGATGCTTTGGGCCATGCTGCATAAAGTCCACTGCATTCAATCATGCTGCACGTAATCCACTGCATTCAATCGGGATGCATTTTACCAGGCTGCATGGAATCCACTGCCTTCAATCACGCTGCATGGAATCCACTGCATTCAATCGGGATGCATTTTACCAGGCTGCATGGAATCCACTGCATTCAATCACGCTGCATGGAATCCACTGCATTCAATCACGCTGCATGGAATCCACTGTATTCAATCAGGATGCATTTTACCAGGCTGCCTGGAATCCATGCATTCATCACACTGCATGGACTCCACTGCATACAATCGGGATCCATTGCGCCACAATGCATGGAATACTCTGCATTCAATGATACTCCATGGACTCCACTGCATTCAATCAGGATGCTTTGGGCCATGCTGCATAAAATCCACTGCATTCAATCATGCTGCACGTAATCCACTGCATTCAATCGGGATGCATTTTACCAGGCTGCATGGAATCCACTGCATTCAATCACGCTGCATGGAATCCACTGCATTCAATCGGGATGCATTTTACCAGGCTGCATGGAATCCACTGCATTCAATCACGCTGCATGGAATCCACTGCATTCAATCACGCTGCATGGAATCCACTGTATTCAATCAGGATGCATTTTACAAGGCTGCCTGGAATCCATGCATTCATCACACTGCATGGACTCCACTGCATAAAATCGGGATCCATTGCGCCACAATGCATGGAATACTCTGCATTCAATGATACTCCATGGACTCCACTGCATTCAATCAGGATGCTTTGGGCCATGCTGCATAAAATCCACTGCATTTAATCATGCTGCATGGAATCCACTGCATTCAATCATGCTGCATAATATCCACTGCATTCAAAATGTTCCATTTCTTCACGCTGCATGGAATCCACTGCATTCAATCGGGATGCATTTTACCTCGCTGCATGGAGTACACTGCATTCAATCTCAATGCATGGAATCCACTGCATTCAATCGGGATGCTTTGGGCCATGCTGCAAAAAATCCACTGCAATCAATCAGGATGCATTGGGCCTCGCTGCATGAACTCTACTGCATACAATCGCGATCCATTGCGCCACAATGCATGGAATCCTCTGCATTCAATGATGCTGCATGGAATCCACTGCATTCAATCATGCTGCATAATATCCACTGCATTCAAAATGTTCCATTTCTTCACGCTGCATGGAATCCACTGCATTCAATCAGGATGCATGTTCCCACGCTGCATGGAGTACACTGCATTCAATCAAAATGCATGGAATCCACTACATTCAATCGGGATGCTTTGGGCCATGCTGCATACAATCCACTGCATTCAATCGGGATGCATTGGGCCTCACTGCATGGACTCCACTGCATATAATCGGGATCCATTACACCACAATGCATGGAATCATCTGCATTCAATGACGCTGCATGGAATCCACTGCATTCAATCGGGATGCATTTTACCAGGCTGCATGGAATCCACTGCATTCAATGACGCTGCATGGAATCCACTGCATTCAATCGGGATGCATTTTACCTCGCTGCATGGAATCCACTGCATTCAATCACGCTGCATGGAATCCACTGCATTCAATCACGCTGCATGGAATCCACTGCATTCAATCAGGATGCATTTTAATAAGCTGCATGGAATCCATTCAGTCATCACGCTGCATGGACTCCGCTGCATACAGTCGGGATCCATTACACCACAATGCATGGAATCCTCTGCATTCAATCACGCTGCATGGAATCCACTGCATTCAATCGGGATGCAATTTACCACGCTGAATGGAGTACACTGCATTCAATCACGCTGCATGGAATCCCCTGCATTCAATCGGGATGCTTTGGGCCATGCTGCAAAAAAATCCACTGCATTCAATCGGGATGCATTGGGCCTCGCTTCATGGACTCCAGTGCATACAGTCGGGATCCATGGCACCAAAATGCATGGAATCCTCTGCATTCAATGATGCTGCATGGAATCCACTGCATTCAATCAGGATGCTTTGGGCCATGCCTCATAAAATCCACTTCATTCAATGACGCTGCATGGAATCGACTGCATTCAATCATGCTGCATATAATCCACTGCTTACAATAGGGTTCAATTTCTTCACGCTGCATGGAATCCACTGCATTCAATCACGCTGCATGGAATCCACTGCATTCCATCGGGATGCATGTTCCCACGCTGCATGGAGTACACTGCATTCAATCAAAATGCATGGAATCCACTGCATTCAATCGGGATGCTTTGGCACATGCTGCATACAATCCACTGCATTCAATCGGGATGCATTGGGCCTCACTGCATGGACTCCACTGCATATAATCTGGATCCATTACACCACAATGCCTGGAATCATCTGCATTCAATGACGCTGCATGGAAACCACTGCATTCAATCGGGATGCATTTTACCAGGCTGCATGGAATCCATGCATTCATCACGCTGCATGGACTCCACTGCATACAATCGGGATCCATTGCGCCACAATGCATGGAATCCTCTGCATTCAATCAGGATGCTTTGGGCCATGCTGCATAAAATCCACTGCATTCAATCATGCTCCATTAAATCCACTGCATTCAATCAGGCTGCATAAAATACACTGCATTCAATAGGGTTCCATTACTTCACACTTCATGGAATACAGTGCATTCAATCACGCTTCATGGAATCCACTGCATTCAATCGGGATTCATTTTACCACGCTGCATGGAGTTCACTGCATTCAATCACAATGCATGGAATCCACTGCATTCAATCGGGATGCTTTGGGCCATGCCTCATAAAATCCACTGCATTCAACGACGCTGCATGGAATCCACCGAATTTAACTGGGATACATTATACTAAGCTGTATCGAATCCACTGCATTCAATCAGGATGCATTTTACCATATGGCATGGAGTTCACTGCATTCAATCACGCTGCATGGAATCCACTGCATTCAATCGGGATGCATTTTACCAGGCTGCATGGAATCCACTGCATTCAATCACGCTGCATGGAATCCACTGCATTCAATCACGCTGCATGGAATCCACTGTATTCAATCAGGATGCATTTTACCAGGCTGCCTGGAATCCATGCATTCATCACACTGCATGGACTCCACTGCATACAATCGGGATCCATTGCGCCACAATGCATGGAATACTCTGCATTCAATGATACTCCATGGACTCCACTGCATTCAATCAGGATGCTTTGGGCCATGCTGCATAAAATCCACTGCATTCAATCATGCTGCACGTAATCCACTGCATTCAATCGGGATGCATTTTACCAGGCTGCATGGAATCCACTGCATTCAATCACGCTGCATGGAATCCACTGCATTCAATCGGGATGCATTTTACCAGGCTGCATGGAATCCACTGCATTCAATCACGCTGCATGGAATCCACTGCATTCAATCACGCTGCATGGAATCCACTGTATTCAATCAGGATGCATTTTACAAGGCTGCCTGGAATCCATGCATTCATCACACTGCATGGACTCCACTGCATAAAATCGGGATCCATTGCGCCACAATGCATGGAATACTCTGCATTCAATGATACTCCATGGACTCCACTGCATTCAATCAGGATGCTTTGGGCCATGCTGCATAAAATCCACTGCATTTAATCATGCTGCATGGAATCCACTGCATTCAATCATGCTGCATAATATCCACTGCATTCAAAATGTTCCATTTCTTCACGCTGCATGGAATCCACTGCATTCAATCGGGATGCATTTTACCTCGCTGCATGGAGTACACTGCATTCAATCTCAATGCATGGAATCCACTGCATTCAATCGGGATGCTTTGGGCCATGCTGCAAAAAATCCACTGCAATCAATCAGGATGCATTGGGCCTCGCTGCATGAACTCTACTGCATACAATCGCGATCCATTGCGCCACAATGCATGGAATCCTCTGCATTCAATGATGCTGCATGGAATCCACTGCATTCAATCATGCTGCATAATATCCACTGCATTCTAAATGTTCCATTTCTTCACGCTGCATGGAATCCACTGCATTCAATCAGGATGCATGTTCCCACGCTGCATGGAGTACACTGCATTCAATCAAAATGCATGGAATCCACTACATTCAATCGGGATGCTTTGGGCCATGCTGCATACAATCCACTGCATTCAATCGGGATGCATTGGGCCTCACTGCATGGACTCCACTGCATATAATCGGGATCCATTACACCACAATGCATGGAATCATCTGCATTCAATGACGCTGCATGGAATCCACTGCATTCAATCGGGATGCATTTTACCAGGCTGCATGGAATCCACTGCATTCAATCACGCTGCATGGAATCCACTGCATTCAATCGGGATGCATTTTACCTCGCTGCATGGAATCCACTGCATTCAATCACGCTGCATGGAATCCACTGCATTCAATCACGCTGCATGGAATCCACTGCATTCAATCAGGATGCATTTTAATAAGCTGCATGGAATCCATTCAGTCATCACGCTGCATGGACTCCGCTGCATACAGTCGGGATCCATTACACCACAATGCATGGAATCCTCTGCATTCAATCACGCTGCATGGAATCCACTGCATTCAATCGGGATGCAATTTACCACGCTGAATGGAGTACACTGCATTCAATCACGCTGCATGGAATCCCCTGCATTCAATCGGGATGCTTTGGGCCATGCTGCAAAAAAATCCACTGCATTCAATCGGGATGCATTGGGCCTCGCTTCATGGACTCCAGTGCATACAGTCGGGATCCATGGCACCAAAATGCATGGAATCCTCTGCATTCAATGACGCTGCATGGAATCCACTGCATTCAATCAGGATGCTTTGGGCCATGCCTCATAAAATCCACTTCATTCAATGACGCTGCATGGAATCGACTGCATTCAATCATGCTGCATATAATCCACTGCTTACAATAGGGTTCAATTTCTTCACGCTGCATGGAATCCACTGCATTCAATCACGCTGCATGGAATCCACTGCATTCAATCGGGATGCATTTTACCAGGCTTCATGGAATCCATGCATTCATCACGCTGCATGGACTCCACTGCATACAATCGGGATCCATTGTGCCACAATGCATGGAATCCACTGCATTCAATCAGGATGCATTTTAATAAGCTGCATGGAATCCATTCAGTCATCACGCTGCATGGACTCCGCTGCATACAGTCGGGATCCATTACGCCACAATGCATAGAATCCTCTGCATTCAATCACGCTGCATGGAATCCACTGCATTCAATCGGGATGCAATTTACCACGCTGAATGGAGTACACTGCATTCAATCACGCTGCATGGAATCCCCTGCATTCAATCGGGATGCTTTGGGCCATGCTGCAAAAAAATCCACTGCATTCAATCGGGATGCATTGGGCCTCGCTTCATGGACTCCAGTGCATACAGTCGGGATCCATGGCACCAAAATGCATGGAATCCTCTGCATTCAATGACGCTGCATGGAATCCACTGCATTCAATCAGGATGCTTTGGGCCATGCCTCATAAAATCCACTTCATTCAATGACGCTGCATGGAATCGACTGCATTCAATCATGCTGCATATAATCCACTGCTTACAATAGGGTTCAATTTCTTCACGCTGCATGGAATCCACTGCATTCAATCACGCTGCATGGAATCCACTGCATTCCATCGGGATGCATGTTCCCACGCTGCATGGAGTACACTGCATTCAATCAAAATGCATGGAATCCACTGCATTCAATCGGGATGCTTTGGCACATGCTGCATACAATCCACTGCATTCAATCGGGATGCATTGGGCCTCACTGCATGGACTCCACTGCATATAATCTGGATCCATTACACCACAATGCCTGGAATCATCTGCATTCAATGACGCTGCATGGAAACCACTGCATTCAATCGGGATGCATTTTACCAGGCTGCATGGAATCCATGCATTCATCACGCTGCATGGACTCCACTGCATACAATCGGGATCCATTGCGCCACAATGCATGGAATCCTCTGCATTCAATCAGGATGCTTTGGGCCATGCTGCATAAAATCCACTGCATTCAATCATGCTCCATTAAATCCACTGCATTCAATCAGGCTGCATAAAATACACTGCATTCAATAGGGTTCCATTACTTCACACTTCATGGAATACAGTGCATTCAATCACGCTTCATGGAATCCACTGCATTCAATCGGGATTCATTTTACCACGCTGCATGGAGTTCACTGCATTCAATCACAATGCATGGAATCCACTGCATTCAATCGGGATGCTTTGGGCCATGCCTCATAAAATCCACTGCATTCAACGACGCTGCATGGAATCCACCGAATTTAACTGGGATACATTATACTAAGCTGTATCGAATCCACTGCATTCAATCAGGATGCATTTTACCATATGGCATGGAGTTCACTGCATTCAATCATGCTACACGTAATCCACTGCATTCAATCAGGATGCTTTGGGCCATGCTGCATAAAGTCCACTGCATTCAATCATGCTGCACGTAATCCACTGCATTCAATCGGGATGCATTTTACCAGGCTGCATGGAATCCACTGCCTTCAATCACGCTGCATGGAATCCACTGCATTCAATCGGGATGCATTTTACCAGGCTGCATGGAATCCACTGCATTCAATCACGCTGCATGGAATCCACTGCATTCAATCACGCTGCATGGAATCCACTGTATTCAATCAGGATGCATTTTACCAGGCTGCCTGGAATCCATGCATTCATCACACTGCATGGACTCCACTGCATACAATCGGGATCCATTGCGCCACAATGCATGGAATACTCTGCATTCAATGATACTCCATGGACTCCACTGCATTCAATCAGGATGCTTTGGGCCATGCTGCATAAAATCCACTGCATTCAATCATGCTGCACGTAATCCACTGCATTCAATCGGGATGCATTTTACCAGGCTGCATGGAATCCACTGCATTCAATCACGCTGCATGGAATCCACTGCATTCAATCGGGATGCATTTTACCAGGCTGCATGGAATCCACTGCATTCAATCACGCTGCATGGAATCCACTGCATTCAATCACGCTGCATGGAATCCACTGTATTCAATCAGGATGCATTTTACAAGGCTGCCTGGAATCCATGCATTCATCACACTGCATGGACTCCACTGCATAAAATCGGGATCCATTGCGCCACAATGCATGGAATACTCTGCATTCAATGATACTCCATGGACTCCACTGCATTCAATCAGGATGCTTTGGGCCATGCTGCATAAAATCCACTGCATTTAATCATGCTGCATGGAATCCACTGCATTCAATCATGCTGCATAATATCCACTGCATTCAAAATGTTCCATTTCTTCACGCTGCATGGAATCCACTGCATTCAATCGGGATGCATTTTACCTCGCTGCATGGAGTACACTGCATTCAATCTCAATGCATGGAATCCACTGCATTCAATCGGGATGCTTTGGGCCATGCTGCAAAAAATCCACTGCAATCAATCAGGATGCATTGGGCCTCGCTGCATGAACTCTACTGCATACAATCGCGATCCATTGCGCCACAATGCATGGAATCCTCTGCATTCAATGATGCTGCATGGAATCCACTGCATTCAATCATGCTGCATAATATCCACTGCATTCAAAATGTTCCATTTCTTCACGCTGCATGGAATCCACTGCATTCAATCAGGATGCATGTTCCCACGCTGCATGGAGTACACTGCATTCAATCAAAATGCATGGAATCCACTACATTCAATCGGGATGCTTTGGGCCATGCTGCATACAATCCACTGCATTCAATCGGGATGCATTGGGCCTCACTGCATGGACTCCACTGCATATAATCGGGATCCATTACACCACAATGCATGGAATCATCTGCATTCAATGACGCTGCATGGAATCCACTGCATTCAATCGGGATGCATTTTACCAGGCTGCATGGAATCCACTGCATTCAATCACGCTGCATGGAATCCACTGCATTCAATCGGGATGCATTTTACCTCGCTGCATGGAATCCACTGCATTCAATCACGCTGCATGGAATCCACTGCATTCAATCACGCTGCATGGAATCCACTGCATTCAATCAGGATGCATTTTAATAAGCTGCATGGAATCCATTCAGTCATCACGCTGCATGGACTCCGCTGCATACAGTCGGGATCCATTACACCACAATGCATGGAATCCTCTGCATTCAATCACGCTGCATGGAATCCACTGCATTCAATCGGGATGCAATTTACCACGCTGAATGGAGTACACTGCATTCAATCACGCTGCATGGAATCCCCTGCATTCAATCGGGATGCTTTGGGCCATGCTGCAAAAAAATCCACTGCATTCAATCGGGATGCATTGGGCCTCGCTTCATGGACTCCAGTGCATACAGTCGGGATCCATGGCACCAAAATGCATGGAATCCTCTGCATTCAATGATGCTGCATGGAATCCACTGCATTCAATCAGGATGCTTTGGGCCATGCCTCATAAAATCCACTTCATTCAATGACGCTGCATGGAATCGACTGCATTCAATCATGCTGCATATAATCCACTGCTTACAATAGGGTTCAATTTCTTCACGCTGCATGGAATCCACTGCATTCAATCACGCTGCATGGAATCCACTGCATTCCATCGGGATGCATGTTCCCACGCTGCATGGAGTACACTGCATTCAATCAAAATGCATGGAATCCACTGCATTCAATCGGGATGCTTTGGCACATGCTGCATACAATCCACTGCATTCAATCGGGATGCATTGGGCCTCACTGCATGGACTCCACTGCATATAATCTGGATCCATTACACCACAATGCCTGGAATCATCTGCATTCAATGACGCTGCATGGAAACCACTGCATTCAATCGGGATGCATTTTACCAGGCTGCATGGAATCCATGCATTCATCACGCTGCATGGACTCCACTGCATACAATCGGGATCCATTGCGCCACAATGCATGGAATCCTCTGCATTCAATCAGGATGCTTTGGGCCATGCTGCATAAAATCCACTGCATTCAATCATGCTCCATTAAATCCACTGCATTCAATCAGGCTGCATAAAATACACTGCATTCAATAGGGTTCCATTACTTCACACTTCATGGAATACAGTGCATTCAATCACGCTTCATGGAATCCACTGCATTCAATCGGGATTCATTTTACCACGCTGCATGGAGTTCACTGCATTCAATCACAATGCATGGAATCCACTGCATTCAATCGGGATGCTTTGGGCCATGCCTCATAAAATCCACTGCATTCAACGACGCTGCATGGAATCCACCGAATTTAACTGGGATACATTATACTAAGCTGTATCGAATCCACTGCATTCAATCAGGATGCATTTTACCATATGGCATGGAGTTCACTGCATTCAATCATGCTACACGTAATCCACTGCATTCAATCAGGATGCTTTGGGCCATGCTGCATAAAATCCACTGCATTCAATCATGCTGCACGTAATCCACTGCATTCAATCGGGATGCATTTTACCAGGCTGCATGGAATCCACTGCCTTCAATCACGCTGCATGGAATCCACTGCATTCAATCGGGATGCATTTTACCAGGCTGCATGGAATCCACTGCATTCAATCACGCTGCATGGAATCCACTGCATTCAATCACGCTGCATGGAATCCACTGTATTCAATCAGGATGCATTTTACCAGGCTGCCTGGAATCCATGCATTCATCACACTGCATGGACTCCACTGCATACAATCGGGATCCATTGCGCCACAATGCATGGAATACTCTGCATTCAATGATACTCCATGGACTCCACTGCATTCAATCAGGATGCTTTGGGCCATGCTGCATAAAATCCACTGCATTTAATCATGCTGCATGGAATCCACTGCATTCAATCATGCTGCATAATATCCACTGCATTCAAAATGTTCCATTTCTTCACGCTGCATGGAATCCACTGCATTCAATCGGGATGCATTTTACCTCGCTGCATGGAGTACACTGCATTCAATCTCAATGCATGGAATCCACTGCATTCAATCGGGATGCTTTGGGCCATGCTGCAAAAAATCCACTGCAATCAATCAGGATGCATTGGGCCTCGCTGCATGAACTCCACTGCATACAATCGTGATCCATTGCGCCACAATGCATGGAATCCTCTGCATTCAATGATGCTGCATGGAATCCACTGCATTCAATTAGGATGCATTTTACCACACTGCATGGAGTACACTGCATTCAATCACAATGGATGGAATCCAATGCATTCAATCGGGATGCTTTGGGCCATGCTGCAAAAAATCCACTGCATTCAATCGGGATGCACTGGGCCTCGCTGCATGGACTCCACTGCATTCAATTGGTATCCATTGCGCTGCAATGCATGGAATCCTCTGCATTCAATGATGCTGCATGGAATCCACTGCATTCAATCGGGATGCATTATACCACACTGCATGGAGTACACTGCATTCAATCACAATGGATGGAATCCACTGCATTCAATCATGCTGCATGGAATCCACTGCATTCAATCATGCTGCATAATATCCACTGCATTCTAAATGTTCCATTTCTTCACGCTGCATGGAATCCACTGCATTCCATCGGGATGCATGTTCCCACGCTGCATGGAGTACACTGCATTCAATCAAAATGCATGGAATCCACTGCATTCAATCGGGATGCTTTGGGCCATGCTGCATACAATCCACTGCATTCAATCGGGATGCATTGGGCCTCACTGCATGGACTCCACTGCATATAATCGGGATCCATTACACCACAATGCATGGAATCATCTGCATTCAATGACGCTGCATGGAATCCACTGCATTCAATCGGGATGCATTTTACCAGGCTGCATGGAATCCATGCATTCATCACGCTGCATGGACTCCACTGCATACAATCGGGATCCATTGCGCCACAATGCATGGAATCCTCTGCATTCAATCAGGATGCTTTGAGCCATGCTGCATAAAATCCACTGCATTCAATCATGCTCCATTAAATCCACTGCATTCAATCAGGCTGCATAAAATACACTGCATTCAATAGGGTTCCATTACTTCACACTTCATGGAATACAGTGCATTCAATCACGCTTCATGGAATCCACTGCATTCAATCGGGATTCATTTTACCACGCTGCATGGAGTTCACTGCATTCAATCTCAATACATGGAATCCACTGCATTCAATCGGGATGCTTTGGGCCATGCTGCAAAAAATCCACTGCAATCAATCAGGATGCATTGGGCCTCGCTGCATGAACTCCACTGCATACAATCGCGATCCATTGCGCCACAATGCATGGAATCCTCTGCATTCAATGATGCTGCATGGAATCCACCTCATTCAATCAGGATGCATTTTACCACACTGCATGGAGTACACTGCATTCAATCACAATGGATGGAATCCAATGCATTCTATCGGGATGCTTTGGGCCATGCTGCAAAAAATCCACAGCATTCAATCGGGATGCACTGGGCCTCGCTGCATGGACTCCACTGCATTCAATTGGTATCCATTGCGCTGCAATGCATGGAATCCTCTGCATTCAATGATGCTGCATGGAATCCACTGCATTCAATCGGGAT
Organism: Sus scrofa; assembly: GCF_054392235.1. Classification (NCBI taxonomy): domain Eukaryota; kingdom Metazoa; phylum Chordata; class Mammalia; order Artiodactyla; family Suidae; genus Sus; species Sus scrofa. The sequence continues at coordinate 5,944,300 of NC_139399.1, forward strand.
GCATTTTACCACACTGCATGGAGTACACTGCATTCAATCACAATGGATGGAATCCACTGCATTCAATCGGGATGCTTTGGGGCATGCTTCATGAAATCCACTGCATTCAATCATGCTGCATGGAATCCACTGCACTCCATCATGCTGCATAAAATCCACTGCATTCAATAGGGTTCCATTTCTTCACACTGCAGGGAATACAATGCATTCAATCGGGATGCATTTTAACACTCTGCATGGATTACACTGCTGCATAATGGATTACACTGCTGCAATCATGCTGCATATAATCCACTGCATTCAATCGGGATGCTTTGGGCCATGCTGCATAAAATCCACTGCATTCCATCGGGATGCATTGGGCCTCGCTGCTTGGACTCCACTGCATACAATCGGGATCCATTGCGCCACAATGCATGGAATCTTCTGCATTCATTGATGCTGCATGGAATCCACTGCATTCAATTGGGATGCTTTGGGCCATGCTGCATATAATCCAGTGCATTCAATTGGGATGCATTTGGCCTCGCTCCATTGACTCCACTGCATACAATAAGGATCAATTGCAACACAATGCATGGAATCCTCTGCATTCAATGATGCTCCATTGAATCCAGTGCACTCAATCAGGATGCTTTGGGCCATGCTGCATAAAATCCACTGCATTCAATAGGGTTCCAACACTTCACGCTGCATGGAATCCACTGCATTCAATCAGGATGCTTTGGGCCATGCTTAATAAATTCCACTGCATTCAACGACACTGCATGGAATCCACCGAATTTAACTGGGATATATTATACTAAGCTGTATCGAATCCACTGCATTCAATCAGGATGCATTTTACCACATTGCATGGAGTTCATTGCATTTAATCATGCTGCACGTAATCCACTGCATTCAATCAGGATGCTTTGGGCCATGCTGCATAAAATCCACTGCATTCAATCATGCTGCACGTAATCGACTGCATTCAATCGGGATGCATTTTACCAGGCTGCATGGAATCCACTGCATTCAATCACGCTGCATGGAATCCACTGCATTCAATCGGGATGCATTTTACCAGGCTGCATGGAGTTCACTGCATTCAATCACAATGCATGGAATCCACTGCATTCAATCGGGATGCTTTGGGCCATGCCTCATAAAATCCACTGCATTCAACGACGCTGCATGGAATCCACCGAATCTAATTGGGATACATTATACTAAGCTGTATCGAATCCACTGCATTCAATCAGGATGCATTTTACCACATTGCATGGAGTTCACTGCATTTAATCATGCTGCACGTAATCCACTGCATTCAATCAGGATGCTTTGGGCCATGCTGCATAAAATCCACTGCATTCAATGATGCTGCACGTAATCCACTGCATTCAATCGGGATGCATTTTACCAGGCTGCATGGAATCCACTGCATTCAATCACGCTGCATGGAATCCACTGCATTCAATCGGGATGCATTTTACCTCGCTGCATGGAATCCACTGCATTCAATCACGCTGCATGGAATCCACTGCATTCAATCACGCTGCATGGAATCCACTGCATTCAATCAGGATGCATTTTAATAAGCTGCATGGAATCCATTCAGTCATCACGCTGCATGGACTCCGCTGCATACAGTCGGGATCCATTACGCCGCAATGCATGGAATCCTCTGCATTCAATCACGCTGCATGGAATCCACTGCATTCAATCGGGATGCAATTTACCACGCTGAATGGAGTACACTGCATTCAATCACGCTGCATGGAATCCCCTGCATTCAATCGGGATGCTTTGGGCCATGCTGCAAAAAAATCCACTGCATTCAATCGGGATGCATTGGGCCTCGCTTCATGGACTCCAGTGCATACAGTCGGGATCCATGGCACCAAAATGCATGGAATCCTCTGCATTCAATGACGCTGCATGGAATCCACTGCATTCAATCAGGATGCTTTGGGCCATGCCTCATAAAATCCACTTCATTCAATGACGCTGCATGGAATCGACTGCATTCAATCATGCTGCATATAATCCACTGCTTACAATAGGGTTCAATTTCTTCACGCTGCATGGAATCCACTGCATTCAATCACGCTGCATGGAATCCACTGCATTCCATCGGGATGCATGTTCCCACGCTGCATGGAGTACACTGCATTCAATCAAAATGCATGGAATCCACTGCATTCAATCGGGATGCTTTGGGCCATGCTGCATACAATCCACTGCATTCAATCGGGATGCATTGGGCCTCACTGCATGGACTCCACTGCATATAATCGGGATCCATTACACCACAATGCCTGGAATCATCTGCATTCAATGACGCTGCATGGAAACCACTGCATTCAATCGGGATGCATTTTACCAGGCTGCATGGAATCCATGCATTCATCACGCTGCATGGACTCCACTGCATACAATTGGGATCCATTGCGCCACAATGCATGGAATCCTCTGCATTCAATCAGGATGCTTTGAGCCATTCTGCATAAAATCCACTGCATTCAATCATGCTCCATTAAATCCACTGCATTCAATCAGGCTGCATAAAATACACTGCATTCAATAGGGTTCCATTACTTCACACTTCATGGAATACAGTGCATTCAATCACGCTTCATGGAATCCACTGCATTCAATCGGGATTCATTTTACCACGCTGCATGGAGTTCACTGCATTCAATCACAATGCATGGAATCCACTGCATTCAATCGGGATGCTTTGGGCCATGCCTCATAAAATCCACTGCATTCAACGACGCTGCATGGAATCCACCGAATTTAACTGGGATACATTATACTAAGCTGTATCGAATCCACTGCATTCAATCAGGATGCATTTTACCATATGGCATGGAGTTCACTGCATTCAATCATGCTACACGTAATCCACTGCATTCAATCAGGATGCTTTGGGCCATGCTGCATAAAATCCACTGCATTCAATCATGCTGCACGTAATCCACTGCATTCAATCGGGATGCATTTTACCAGGCTGCATGGAATCCACTGCCTTCAATCACGCTGCATGGAATCCACTGCATTCAATCGGGATGCATTTTACCAGGCTGCATGGAATCCACTGCATTCAATCACGCTGCATGGAATCCACTGCATTCAATCACGCTGCATGGAATCCACTGTATTCAATCAGGATGCATTTTACCAGGCTGCCTGGAATCCATGCATTCATCACACTGCATGGACTCCACTGCATACAATCGGGATCCATTGCGCCACAATGCATGGAATACTCTGCATTCAATGATACTCCATGGACTCCACTGCATTCAATCAGGATGCTTTGGGCCATGCTGCATAAAATCCACTGCATTTAATCATGCTGCATGGAATCCACTGCATTAAATCATGCTGCATAATATCCACTGCATTCAAAATGTTCCATTTCTTCACGCTGCATGGAATCCACTGCATTCAATCGGGATGCATTTTACCTCGCTGCATGGAGTACACTGCATTCAATCTCAATGCATGGAATCCACTGCATTCAATCGGGATGCTTTGGGCCATGCTGCAAAAAATCCACTGCAATCAATCAGGATGCATTGGGCCTCGCTGCATGAACTCCACTGCATACAATCGCGATCCATTGCGCCACAATGCATGGAATCCTCTGCATTCAATGATGCTGCATGGAATCCACTGCATTCAATCAGGATGCATTTTACCACACTGCATGGAGTACACTGCATTCAATCACAATGGATGGAATCCAATGCATTCAATCGGGATGCTTTGGGCCATGCTGCAAAAAATCCACTGCATTCAATCGGGATGCACTGGGCCTCGCTGAATGGACTCCACTGCATTCAATTGGTATCCATTGCGCTGCAATGCATGGAATCTTCTGCATTCAATGATGCTGCATGGAATCCACTGCATTCAATCGGGATGCATTTTACCACACTGCATGGAGTACACTGCATTCAATCACAATGGATGGAATCCACTGCATTCAATCATGCTGCATGGAATCCACTGCATTCAATCATGCTGCATAATATCCACTGCATTCTAAATGTTCCATTTCTGCACGCTGCATGGAATCCACTGCATTCCATCGGGATGCATGTTCCCACGCTGCATGGAGTACACTGCATTCAATCAAAATGCAAGGAATCCACTGCATTCAATCGGGATGCTTTGGGCCATGCTGCATACAATCCACTGCATTCAATCGGGATGCATTGGGCCTCACAGCATGGACTCCACTGCATATAATCGGGATCCATTACACCACAATGCATGGAATCATCTGCATTCATTGACGCTGCATGGAATCCACTGCATTCAATCGGGATGCATTTTACCAGGCTGCATGGAATCCATGCATTCATCACGCTGCATGGACTCCACTGCATACAATCGGGATCCATTGTGCCACAATGCATGGAATCCACTGCATTCAATCAGGATGCATTTTAATAAGCTGCATGGAATCCATTCAGTCATCACGCTGCATGGACTCCGCTGCATACAGTCGGGATCCATTACGCCACAATGCATAGAATCCTCTGCATTCAATCACGCTGCATGGAATCCCCTGCATTCAATCGGGATGCTTTGGGCCATGCTGCAAAAAAATCCACTGCATTCAATCGGGATGCATTGGGCCTCGCTTCATGGACTCCAGTGCATACAGTCGGGATCCATTGCACCAAAATGCATGGAATCCTTTGCATTCAATGACGCTGCATGGAATCCACTGCATTCAATCAGGATGCTTTGGGCCATGCCTCATAAAATCCACTTCATTCAATGACGCTGCATGGAATCGACTTCATTCAATCATGCTGCATATAATCCACTGCTTACAATAGGGTTCAATTTCTTCACGCTGCATGGAATCCACTGCATTCAATCACGCTGCATGGAATCCACTGCATTCCATCGGGATGCATGTTCCCACGCTGCATGGAGTACACTGCATTCAATCAAAATGCATGGAATCCACTGCATTCAATCGGGATGCTTTGGGCCATGCTGCATACAATCCACTGCATTCAATCGGGATGCATTGGGCCTCACTGCATGGACTCCACTGCATATAATCGGGATCCATTACACCACAATGAATGGAATCATCTGCATTCAATGACGCTGCATGGAATCCACTGCATTCAATCGGGATGCATTTTACCAGGCTGCATGGAATCCATGCATTCATCACGCTGCATGGACTCCACTGCATACAATCGGGATCCATTGCGCCACAATGCATGGAATCCTCTGCATTCAATCAGGATGCTTTGAGCCATGCTGCATAAACTCCACTGCATTCAATCATGCTCCATTAAATCCACTGCATTCAATCAGGCTGCATAAAATACACTGCATTCAATAGGGTTCCATTACTTCACACTTCATGGAATACAGTGCATTCAATCACGCTTCATGGAATCCACTGCATTCAATCGGTATTCATTTTACCACGCTGCATGGAGTTCACTGCATTCAATCTCAATGCATGGAATCCACTGCATTCAATCGGGATGCTTTGGGCCATGCTGCAAAAAATCCACTGCATTCAATCGGGATGCACTGGGCCTCGCTGAATGGACTCCACTGCATTCAATTGGTATCCATTGCGCTGCAATGCATGGAATCTTCTGCATTCAATGATGCTGCATGGAATCCACTGCATTCAATCGGGATGCATTTTACCACACTGCATGGAGTACACTGCATTCAATCACAATGGATGGAATCCACTGCATTCAATCATGCTGCATGGAATCCACTGCATTCAATCATGCTGCATAATATCCACTGCATTCTAAATGTTCCATTTCTGCACGCTGCATGGAATCCACTGCATTCCATCGGGATGCATGTTCCCACGCTGCATGGAGTACACTGCATTCAATCAAAATGCAAGGAATCCACTGCATTCAATCGGGATGCTTTGGGCCATGCTGCATACAATCCACTGCATTCAATCGGGATGCATTGGGCCTCACAGCATGGACTCCACTGCATATAATCGGGATCCATTACACCACAATGCATGGAATCATCTGCATTCATTGACGCTGCATGGAATCCACTGCATTCAATCGGGATGCATTTTACCAGGCTGCATGGAATCCATGCATTCATCACGCTGCATGGACTCCACTGCATACAATCGGGATCCATTGTGCCACAATGCATGGAATCCACTGCATTCAATCAGGATGCATTTTAATAAGCTGCATGGAATCCATTCAGTCATCACGCTGCATGGACTCCGCTGCATACAGTCGGGATCCATTACGCCACAATGCATAGAATCCTCTGCATTCAATCACGCTGCATGGAATCCCCTGCATTCAATCGGGATGCTTTGGGCCATGCTGCAAAAAAATCCACTGCATTCAATCGGGATGCATTGGGCCTCGCTTCATGGACTCCAGTGCATACAGTCGGGATCCATTGCACCAAAATGCATGGAATCCTTTGCATTCAATGACGCTGCATGGAATCCACTGCATTCAATCAGGATGCTTTGGGCCATGCCTCATAAAATCCACTTCATTCAATGACGCTGCATGGAATCGACTGCATTCAATCATGCTGCATATAATCCACTGCTTACAATAGGGTTCAATTTCTTCACGCTGCATGGAATCCACTGCATTCAATCACGCTGCATGGAATCCACTGCATTCCATCGGGATGCATGTTCCCACGCTGCATGGAGTACACTGCATTCAATCAAAATGCATGGAATCCACTGCATTCAATCGGGATGCTTTGGGCCATGCTGCATACAATCCACTGCATTCAATCGGGATGCATTGGGCCTCACTGCATGGACTCCACTGCATATAATCGGGATCCATTACACCACAATGCATGGAATCATCTGCATTCAATGACGCTGCATGGAATCCACTGCATTCAATCGGGATGCATTTTACCAGGCTGCATGGAATCCATGCATTCATCACGCTGCATGGACTCCACTGCATACAATCGGGATCCATTGCGCCACAATGCATGGAATCCTCTGCATTCAATCAGGATGCTTTGAGCCATGCTGCATAAAATCCACTGCATTCAATCATGCTCCATTAAATCCACTGCATTCAATCAGGCTGCATAAAATACACTGCATTCAATAGGGTTCCATTACTTCACACTTCATGGAATACAGTGCATTCAATCACGCTTCATGGAATCCACTGCATTCAATCGGGATTCATTTTACCACGCTGCATGGAGTTCACTGCATTCAATCTCAATGCATGGAATCCACTGCATTCAATCAGGATGCTTTGGGCCATGCCTCATAAAATCCACTTCATTCAATGACGCTGCATGGAATCGACTGCATTCAATCATGCTGCATATAATCCACTGCTTACAATAGGGTTCAATGTCTTCACGCTGCATGGAATCCACTGCATTCAATCGGGATGCTTTGGGCCATGCCTCATAAAATCCACTGCATTCAACGACGCTGCATGGAATCCACCGAATTTAACTGGGATACATTATACTAAGCTGTATCGAATCCACTGCATTCAATCAGGATGCATTTTACCACATTGCATGGAGTTCACTGCATTTAATCATGCTGCACGTAATCCACTGCATTCAATCAGGATGCTTTGGGCCATGCTGCATAAAATCCACTGCATTCAATCATGCTGCACGTAATCCACTGCATTCAATCGGGATGCATTTTACCAGGCTGCATGGAATCCACTGCATTCAATCACGCTGCATGGAATCCACTGCATTCAATCGGGATGCATTTTACCAGGCTGCATGGAATCCACTGCATTCAATCACGCTGCATGGAATCCACTGCATTCAATCACGCTGCATGGAATCCACTGTATTCAATCAGGATGCATTTTACCAGGCTGCCTGGAATCCATGCATTCATCACACTGCATGGACTCCACTGCATACAATCGGGATCCATTGCGCCACAATGCATGGAATACTCTGCATTCAATGATACTCCATGGACTCCACTGCATTCAATCAGGATGCTTTGGGCCATGCTGCATAAAATCCACTGCATTTAATCATGCTGCATGGAATCCACTGCATTCAATCATGCTGCATAATATCCACTGCATTCAAAATGTTCCATTTCTTCACGCTGCATGGAATCCACTGCATTCAATCGGGATGCATTTTACCTCGCTGCATGGAGTACACTGCATTCAATCTCAATGCATGGAATCCACTGCATTCAATCGGGATGCTTTGGGCCATGCTGCAAAAAATCCACTGCAATCAATCAGGATGCATTGGGCCTCGCTGCATGAACTCCACTGCATACAATCGCGATCCATTGCGCCACAATGCATGGAATCCTCTGCATTCAATGATGCTGCATGGAATCCACCTCATTCAATCAGGATGCATTTTACCACACTGCATGGAGTACACTGCATTCAATCACAATGGATGGAATCCAATGCATTCAATCGGGATGCTTTGGGCCATGCTGCAAAAAATCCACTGCATTCAATCGGGATGCACTGGGCCTCGCTGAATGGACTCCACTGCATTCAATTGGTATCCATTGCGCTGCAATGCATGGAATCCTCTGCATTCAATGATGCTGCATGGAATCCAATGCATTCAATCGGGATGCATTATACCACACTGCATGGAGTACACTGCATTCAATCACAATGGATGGAATCCACTGCATTCAATCATGCTGCATGGAATCCACTGCATTCAATCATGCTGCATAATATCCACTGCATTCTAAATGTTCCATTTCTGCACGCTGCATGGAATCCACTGCATTCCATCGGGATGCATGTTCCCACGCTGCATGGAGTACACTGCATTCAATCAAAATGCAAGGAATCCACTGCATTCAATCGGGATGCTTTGGGCCATGCTGCATACAATCCACTGCATTCAATCGGGATGCATTGGGCCTCACAGCATGGACTCCACTGCATATAATCGGGATCCATTACACCACAATGCATGGAATCATCTGCATTCATTGACGCTGCATGGAATCCACTGCATTCAATCGGGATGCATTTTACCAGGCTGCATGGAATCCATGCATTCATCACGCTGCATGGACTCCACTGCATACAATCGGGATCCATTGTGCCACAATGCATGGAATCCACTGCATTCAATCAGGATGCATTTTAATAAGCTGCATGGAATCCATTCAGTCATCACGCTGCATGGACTCCGCTGCATACAGTCGGGATCCATTACGCCACAATGCATAGAATCCTCTGCATTCAATCACGCTGCATGGAATCCCCTGCATTCAATCGGGATGCTTTGGGCCATGCTGCAAAAAAATCCACTGCATTCAATCGGGATGCATTGGGCCTCGCTTCATGGACTCCAGTGCATACAGTCGGGATCCATTGCACCAAAATGCATGGAATCCTTTGCATTCAATGACGCTGCATGGAATCCACTGCATTCAATCAGGATGCTTTGGGCCATGCCTCATAAAATCCACTTCATTCAATGACGCTGCATGGAATCGACTGCATTCAATCATGCTGCATATAATCCACTGCTTACAATAGGGTTCAATTTCTTCACGCTGCATGGAATCCACTGCATTCAATCACGCTGCATGGAATCCACTGCATTCCATCGGGATGCATGTTCCCACGCTGCATGGAGTACACTGCATTCAATCAAAATGCATGGAATCCACTGCATTCAATCGGGATGCTTTGGGCCATGCTGCATACAATCCACTGCATTCAATCGGGATGCATTGGGCCTCACTGCATGGACTCCACTGCATATAATCGGGATCCATTACACCACAATGCATGGAATCATCTGCATTCAATGACGCTGCATGGAATCCACTGCATTCAATCGGGATGCATTTTACCAGGCTGCATGGAATCCATGCATTCATCACACTGCATGGACTCCACTGCATACAATTGGGATCCATTGCGCCACAATGCATGGAATCCTCTGCATTCAATCAGGATGCTTTGAGCCATGCTGCATAAAATCCACTGCATTCAATCATGCTCCATTAAATCCACTGCATTCAATCAGGCTGCATAAAATACACTGCATTCAATAGGGTTCCATTACTTCACACTTCATGGAATACAGTGCATTCAATCACGCTTCATGGAATCCACTGCATTCAATCGGGATTCATTTTACCACGCTGCATGGAGTTCGCTGCATTCAATCTCAATGCATGGAATCCACTGCATTCAATCGGGATGCTTTGGGCCATGCTGCAAAAAATCCACTGCATTCAATCGGGATGCACTGTGCCTCGCTGAATGGACTCCACTGCATTCAATTGGTATCCATTGCGCTGCAATGCATGGAATCTTCTGCATTCAATGATGCTGCATGGAATCCACTGCATTCAATCGGGATGCATTTTACCACACTGCATGGAGTACACTGCATTCAATCACAATGGATGGAATCCACTGCATTCAATCATGCTGCATGGAATCCACTGCATTCAATCATGCTGCATAATATCCACTGCATTCTAAATGTTCCATTTCTGCACGCTGCATGGAATCCACTGCATTCCATCGGGATGCATGTTCCCACGCTGCATGGAGTACACTGCATTCAATCAAAATGCAAGGAATCCACTGCATTCAATCGGGATGCTTTGGGCCATGCTGCATACAATCCACTGCATTCAATCGGGATGCATTGGGCCTCACAGCATGGACTCCACTGCATATAATCGGGATCCATTACACCACAATGCCTGGAATCATCTGCATTCATTGACGCTGCATGGAATCCACTGCATTCAATCGGGATGCATTTTACCAGGCTGCATGGAATCCATGCATTCATCACGCTGCATGGACTCCACTGCATACAATCGGGATCCATTGTGCCACAATGCATGGAATCCACTGCATTCAATCAGGATGCATTTTAATAAGCTGCATGGAATCCATTCAGTCATCACGCTGCATGGACTCCGCTGCATACAGTCGGGATCCATTACGCCACAATGCATAGAATCCTCTGCATTCAATCACGCTGCATGGAATCCCCTGCATTCAATCGGGATGCTTTGGGCCATGCTGCAAAAAAATCCACTGCATTCAATCGGGATGCATTGGGCCTCGCTTCATGGACTCCAGTGCATACAGTCGGGATCCATTGCACCAAAATGCATGGAATCCTTTGCATTCAATGACGCTGCATGGAATCCACTGCATTCAATCAGGATGCTTTGGGCCATGCCTCATAAAATCCACTTCATTCAATGACGCTGCATGGAATCGACTGCATTCAATCATGCTGCATATAATCCACTGCTTACAATAGGGTTCAATTTCTTCACGCTGCATGGAATCCACTGCATTCAATCACGCTGCATGGAATCCACTGCATTCCATCGGGATGCATGTTCCCACGCTGCATGGAGTACACTGCATTCAATCAAAATGCATGGAATCCACTGCATTCAATCGGGATGCTTTGGGCCATGCTGCATACAATCCACTGCATTCAATCGGGATGCATTGGGCCTCACTGCATGGACTCCACTGCATATAATCGGGATCCATTACACCACAATGCATGGAATCATCTGCATTCAATGACGCTGCATGGAATCCACTGCATTCAATCGGGATGCATTTTACCAGGCTGCATGGAATCCATGCATTCATCACGCTGCATGGACTCCACTGCATACAATCGGGATCCATTGCGCCACAATGCATGGAATCCTCTGCATTCAATCAGGATGCTTTGAGCCATGCTGCATAAAATCCACTGCATTCAATCATGCTCCATTAAATCCACTGCATTCAATCAGGCTGCATAAAATACACTGCATTCAATAGGGTTCCATTACTTCACACTTCATGGAATACAGTGCATTCAATCACGCTTCATGGAATCCACTGCATTCAATCGGGATTCATTTTACCACGCTGCATGGAGTTCACTGCATTCAATCTCAATGCATGGAATCCACTGCATTCAATCGGGATGCTTTGGGCCATGCTGCAAAAAATCCACTGCAATCAATCAGGATGCATTCGGCCTCGCTGCATGAACTCCACTGCATACAATCGCGATCCATTGCGCCACAATGCATGGAATCCTCTGCATTCAATGATGCTGCATGGAATCCACCTCATTCAATCAGGATGCATTTTACCACACTGCATGGAGTACACTGCATTCAATCACAATGGATGGAATCCAATGCATTCTATCGGGATGCTTTGGGCCATGCTGCAAAAAATCCACAGCATTCAATCGGGATGCACTAGGCCTTGCTGCATGGACTTCACTGCATTCAATTGGTATCCATTGCGCTGCAATGCATGGAATCCTCTGCATTCAATGATGCTGCATGGAATCCACTGCATTCAATCGGGATGCATTTTACCACACTGCATGGAGTACACTGCATTCAATCACAATGGATGGAATCCACTGCATTCAATCGGGATGCTTTGGGGCATGCTTCATGAAATCCACTGCATTCAATCATGCTGCATGGAATCCACTGCACTCCATCATGCTGCATAAAATCCACTGCATTCAATAGGGTTCCATTTCTTCACACTGCAGGGAATACAATGCATTCAATCGGGATGCATTTTAACACTCTGCATGGATTACACTGCTGCATAATGGATTACACTGCTGCAATCATGCTGCATATAATCCACTGCATTCAATCGGGATGCTTTGGGCCATGCTGCATAAAATCCACTGCATTCCATCGGGATGCATTGGGCCTCGCTGCATGGACTCCACTGCATACAATCGGGATCCATTGCGCCACAGTGCATGGAATCTTCTGCATTCATTGATGCTGCATGGAATCCACTGCATTCAATTGGGATGCTTTGGGCCATGCTGCATATAATCCAGTGCATTCAATTGGGATGCATTTGGCCTCGCTCCATTGACTCCACTGCATACAATAAGGATCAATTGCAACACAATGCATGGAATCCTCTGCATTCAATGATGCTCCATTGAATCCAGTGCACTCAATCAGGATGCTTTGGGCCATGCTGCATAAAATCCACTGCATTCAATAGGGTTCCAACAATTCACGCTGCATGGAATCCACTGCATTCAATCAGGATGCTTTGGGCCATGCTTAATAAATTCCACTGCATTCAACGACACTGCATGGAATCCACCGAATTTAACTGGGATACATTATACTAAGCTGTATCGAATCCACTGCATTCAATCAGGATGCATTTTACCACATTGCATGGAGTTCACTGCATTTAATCATGCTGCACGTAATCCACTGCATTCAATCAGGATGCTTTGGGCCATGCTGCATAAAATCCACTGCATTCAATCATGCTGCACGTAATCCACTGCATTCAATCGGGATGCATTTTACCAGGCTGCATGGAATCCACTGCATTCAATCACGCTGCATGGAATCCACTGCATTCAATCGGGATGCATTTTACCAGGCTGCATGGAGTTCACTGCATTCAATCACAATGCATGGAATCCACTGCATTCAATCGGGATGCTTTGGGCCATGCCTCATAAAATCCACTGCATTCAACGACGCTGCATGGAATCCACCGAATTTAATTGGGATACATTATACTAAGCTGTATCGAATCCACTGCATTCAATCAGGATGCATTTTACCACATTGAATGGAGTTCACTGCATTTAATCATGCTGCACGTAATCCACTGCATTCAATCAGGATGCTTTGGGCCATGCTGCATAAAATCCACTGCATTCAATCATGCTGCACGTAATCCACTGCATTCAATCGGGATGCATTTTACCAGGCTGCATGGAATCCACTGCATTCAATCACGCTGCATGGAATCCACTGCATTCAATCGGGATGCATTTTACCTCGCTGCATGGAATCCACTGCATTCAATCACGCTGCATGGAATCCACTGCATTCAATCACGCTGCATGGAATCCACTGCATTCAATCAGGATGCATTTTAATAAGCTGCATGGAATCCGTTCAGTCATCACGCTGCATGGACTCCGCTGCATACAGTCGGGATCCATTACGCCACAATGCATGGAATCCTCTGCATTCAATCACGCTGCATGGAATCCACTGCATTCAATCGGGATGCAATTTACCACGCTGAATGGAGTACACTGCATTCAATCACGCTGCATGGAATCCCCTGCATTCAATCGGGATGCTTTGGGCCATGCTGCAAAAAAATCCACTGCATTCAATCGGGATGCATTGGGCCTCGCTTCATGGACTCCAGTGCATACAGTCGGGATCCATGGCACCAAAATGCATGGAATCCTCTGCATTCAATGACGCTGCATGGAATCCACTGCATTCAATCAGGATGCTTTGGGCCATGCCTCATAAAATCCACTTCATTCAATGACGCTGCATGGAATCGACTGCATTCAATCATGCTGCATATAATCCACTGCTTACAATAGGGTTCAATTTCTTCACGCTGCATGGAATCCACTGCATTCAATCACGCTGCATGGAATCCACTGCATTCCATCGGGATGCATGTTCCCACGCTGCATGGAGTACACTGCATTCAATCAAAATGCATGGAATCCACTGCATTCAATCGGGATGCTTTGGGCCATGCTGCATACAATCCACTGCATTCAATCGGGATGCATTGGGCCTCACTGCATGGACTCCACTGCATATAATCGGGATCCATTACACCACAATGCCTGGAATCATCTGCATTCAATGACGCTGCATGGAAACCACTGCATTCAATCGGGATGCATTTTACCAGGCTGCATGGAATCCATGCATTCATCACGCTGCATGGACTCCACTGCATACAATTGGGATCCATTGCGCCACAATGCATGGAATCCTCTGCATTCAATCAGGATGCTTTGAGCCATGCTGCATAAAATCCACTGCATTCAATCATGCTCCATTAAATCCACTGCATTCAATCAGGCTGCATAAAATACACTGCATTCAATAGGGTTCCATTACTTCACACTTCATGGAATACAGTGCATTCAATCACGCTTCATGGAATCCACTGCATTCAATCGGGATTCATTTTACCACGCTGCATGGAGTTCACTGCATTCAATCACAATGCATGGAATCCACTGCATTCAATCGGGATGCTTTGGGCCATGCCTCATAAAATCCACTGCATTCAACGACGCTGCATGGAATCCACCGAATTTAACTGGGATACATTATACTAAGCTGTATCGAATCCACTGCATTCAATCAGGATGCATTTTACCATATGGCATGGAGTTCACTGCATTCAATCATGCTACACGTAATCCACTGCATTCAATCAGGATGCTTTGGGCCATGCTGCATAAAATCCACTGCATTCAATCATGCTGCACGTAATCCACTGCATTCAATCGGGATGCATTTTACCAGGCTGCATGGAATCCACTGCCTTCAATCACGCTGCATGGAATCCACTGCATTCAATCGGGATGCATTTTACCAGGCTGCATGGAATCCACTGCATTCAATCACGCTGCATGGAATCCACTGCATTCAATCACGCTGCATGGAATCCACTGTATTCAATCAGGATGCATTTTACCAGGCTGCCTGGAATCCATGCATTCATCACACTGCATGGACTCCACTGCATACAATCGGGATCCATTGCGCCACAATGCATGGAATACTCTGCATTCAATGATACTCCATGGACTCCACTGCATTCAATCAGGATGCTTTGGGCCATGCTGCATAAAATCCACTGCATTTAATCATGCTGCATGGAATCCACTGCATTCAATCATGCTGCATAATATCCACTGCATTCAAAATGTTCCATTTCTTCACGCTGCATGGAATCCACTGCATTCAATCGGGATGCATTTTACCTCGCTGCATGGAGTACACTGCATTCAATCTCAATGCATGGAATCCACTGCATTCAATCGGGATGCTTTGGGCCATGCTGCAAAAAATCCACTGCAATCAATCAGGATGCATTGGGCCTCGCTGCATGAACTCCACTGCATACAATCGCGATCCATTGCGCCACAATGCATGGAATCCTCTGCATTCAATGATGCTGCATGGAATCCACTGCATTCAATCAGGATGCATTTTACCACACTGCATGGAGTACACTGCATTCAATCACAATGGATGGAATCCAATGCATTCAATCGGGATGCTTTGGGCCATGCTGCAAAAAATCCACTGCATTCAATCGGGATGCACTGGGCCTCGCTGAATGGACTCCACTGCATTCAATTGGTATCCATTGCGCTGCAATGCATGGAATCCTCTGCGTTCAATGATGCTGCATGGAATCCACTGCATTCAATCGGGATGCATTTTACCACACTGCATGGAGTACACTGCATTCAATCACAATGGATGGAATCCACTGCATTCAATCATGCTGCATGGAATCCACTGCATTCAATCATGCTGCATAATATCCACTGCATTCTAAATGTTCCATTTCTGCACGCTGCATGGAATCCACTGCATTCCATCGGGATGCATGTTCCCACGCTGCATGGAGTACACTGCATTCAATCAAAATGCAAGGAATCCACTGCATTCAATCGGGATGCTTTGGGCCATGCTGCATACAATCCACTGCATTCAATCGGGATGCATTGGGCCTCACAGCATGGACTCCACTGCATATAATCGGGATCCATTACACCACAATGCATGGAATCATCTGCATTCATTGACGCTGCATGGAATCCACTGCATTCAATCGGGATGCATTTTACCAGGCTTCATGGAATCCATGCATTCATCACGCTGCATGGACTCCACTGCATACAATCGGGATCCATTGTGCCACAATGCATGGAATCCACTGCATTCAATCAGGATGCATTTTAATAAGCTGCATGGAATCCATTCAGTCATCACGCTGCATGGACTCCGCTGCATACAGTCGGGATCCATTACGCCACAATGCATAGAATCCTCTGCATTCAATCACGCTGCATGGAATCCACTGCATTCAATCGGGATGCAATTTACCACGCTGAATGGAGTACACTGCATTCAATCACGCTGCATGGAATCCCCTGCATTCAATCGGGATGCTTTGGGCCATGCTGCAAAAAAATCCACTGCATTCAATCGGGATGCATTGGGCCTCGCTTCATGGACTCCAGTGCATACAGTCGGGATCCATGGCACCAAAATGCATGGAATCCTCTGCATTCAATGACGCTGCATGGAATCCACTGCATTCAATCAGGATGCTTTGGGCCATGCCTCATAAAATCCACTTCATTCAATGACGCTGCATGGAATCGACTGCATTCAATCATGCTGCATATAATCCACTGCTTACAATAGGGTTCAATTTCTTCACGCTGCATGGAATCCACTGCATTCAATCACGCTGCATGGAATCCACTGCATTCCATCGGGATGCATGTTCCCACGCTGCATGGAGTACACTGCATTCAATCAAAATGCATGGAATCCACTGCATTCAATCGGGATGCTTTGGGCCATGCTGCATACAATCCACTGCATTCAATCGGGATGCATTGGGCCTCACTGCATGGACTCCACTGCATATAATCGGGATCCATTACACCACAATGCATGGAATCATCTGCATTCAATGACGCTGCATGGAATCCACTGCATTCAATCGGGATGCATTTTACCAGGCTGCATGGAATCCATGCATTCATCACGCTGCATGGACTCCACTGCATACAATCGGGATCCATTGCGCCACAATGCATGGAATCCTCTGCATTCAATCAGGATGCTTTGAGCCATGCTGCATAAAATCCACTGCATTCAATCATGCTCCATTAAATCCACTGCATTCAATCAGGCTGCATAAAATACACTGCATTCAATAGGGTTCCATTACTTCACACTTCATGGAATACAGTGCATTCAATCACGCTTCATGGAATCCACTGCATTCAATCGGGATTCATTTTACCACGCTGCATGGAGTTCACTGCATTCAATCTCAATGCATGGAATCCACTGCATTCAATCGGGATGCTTTGGGCCATGCTGCAAAAAATCCACTGCAATCAATCAGGATGCATTGGGCCTCGCTGCATGAACTCCACTGCATACAATCACGATCCATTGCGCCACAATGCATGGAATCCTCTGCATTCAATGATGCTGCATGGAATCCACCTCATTCAATCAGGATGCATTTTACCACACTGCATGGAGTACACTGCATTCAATCACAATGGATGGAATCCAATGCATTCTATCGGGATGCTTTGGGCCATGCTGCAAAAAATCCACAGCATTCAATCGGGATGCACTAGGCCTTGCTGCATGGACTTCACTGCATTCAATTGGTATCCATTGCGCTGCAATGCATGGAATCCTCTGCGTTCAATGATGCTGCATGGAATCCACTGCATTCAATCGGGATGCATTTTACCACACTGCATGGAGTACACTGCATTCAATCACAATGGATGGAATCCACTGCATTCAATCGGGATGCTTTGGGGCATGCTTCATGAAATCCACTGCATTCAATCATGCTGCATGGAATCCACTGCACTCCATCATGCTGCATAAAATCCACTGCATTCAATAGGGTTCCATTTCTTCACACTGCAGGGAATACAATGCATTCAATCGGGATGCATTTTAACACTCTGCATGGATTACACTGCTGCATAATGGATTACACTGCTGCAATCATGCTGCATATAATCCACTGCATTCAATCGGGATGCTTTGGGCCATGCTGCATAAAATCCACTGCATTCCATCGGGATGCATTGGGCCTCGCTGCTTGGACTCCACTGCATACAATCGGGATCCATTGCGCCACAATGCATGGAATCTTCTGCATTCATTGATGCTGCATGGAATCCACTGCATTCAATTGGGATGCTTTGGGCCATGCTGCATATAATCCAGTGCATTCAATTGGGATGCATTTGGCCTCGCTCCATGGACTCCACTGCATACAATAAGGATCAATTGCAACACAATGCATGGAATCCTCTGCATTCAATGATGCTCCATTGAATCCAGTGCACTCAATCAGGATGCTTTGGGCCATGCTGCATAAAATCCACTGCATTCAATAGGGTTCCAACACTTCACGCTGCATGGAATCCACTGCATTCAATCAGGATGCTTTGGGCCATGCTTAATAAATTCCACTGCATTCAACGACACTGCATGGAATCCACCGAATTTAACTGGGATACATTATACTAAGCTGTATCGAATCCACTGCATTCAATCAGGATGCATTTTACCACATTGCATGGAGTTCACTGCATTTAATCATGCTGCACGTAATCCACTGCATTCAATCAGGATGCTTTGGGCCATGCTGCATAAAATCCACTGCATTCAATCATGCTGCACGTAATCGACTGCATTCAATCGGGATGCATTTTACCAGGCTGCATGGAATCCACTGCATTCAATCACGCTGCATGGAATCCACTGCATTCAATCGGGATGCATTTTACCAGGCTGCATGGAATCCACTGCATTCAATCACGCTGCATGGAATCCACTGCATTCAATCACGCTGCATGGAATCCACTGCATTCAATCAGGATGCATTTTAATAAGATGCATGGAATCCATTCAGTCATCACGCTGCATGAACTCCGCTGCATACAGTCGGGATCCATTACGCCACAATGCATGGAATCCTCTGCATTCAATCACGCTGCATGGAATCCACTGCATTCAATCGGGATGCAATTTACCACGCTGAATGGAGTACACTGCATTCAATCACGCTGCATGGAATCCCCTGCATTCAATCGGGATGCTTTGGGCCATGCTGCAAAAAAATCCACTGCATTCAATCGGGATGCATTGGGCCTCGCTTCATGGACTCCAGTGCATACAGTCGGGATCCATGGCACCAAAATGCATGGAATCCTCTGCATTCAATGACGCTGCATGGAATCCACTGCATTCAATCAGGATGCTTTGGGCCATGCCTCATAAAATCCACTTCATTCAATGACGCTGCATGGAATCGACTGCATTCAATCATGCTGCATATAATCCACTGCTTACAATAGGGTTCAATTTCTTCACGCTGCATGGAATCCACTGCATTCAATCACGCTGCATGGAATCCACTGCATTCCATCGGGATGCATGTTCCCACGCTGCATGGAGTACACTGCATTCAATCAAAATGCATGGAATCCACTGCATTCAATCGGGATGCTTTGGGCCATGCTGCATACAATCCACTGCATTCAATCGGGATGCATTGGGCCTCACTGCATGGACTCCACTGCATATAATCGGGATCCATTACACCACAATGCCTGGAATCATCTGCATTCAATGACGCTGCATGGAAACCACTGCATTCAATCGGGATGCATTTTACCAGGCTGCATGGAATCCATGCATTCATCACGCTGCATGGACTCCACTGCATACAATTGGGATCCATTGCGCCACAATGCATGGAATCCTCTGCATTCAATCAGGATGCTTTGAGCCATGCTGCATAAAATCCACTGCATTCAATCATGCTCCATTAAATCCACTGCATTCAATCAGGCTGCATAAAATACACTGCATTCAATAGGGTTCCATTACTTCACACTTCATGGAATACAGTGCATTCAATCACGCTTAATGGAATCCACTGCATTCAATCGGGATTCATTTTACCACGCTGCATGGAGTTCACTGCATTCAATCACAATGCATGGAATCCACTGCATTCAATCGGGATGCTTTGGGCCATGCCTCATAAAATCCACTGCATTCAACGACGCTGCATGGAATCCACCGAATTTAACTGGGATACATTATACTAAGCTGTATCGAATCCACTGCATTCAATCAGGATGCATTTTACCATATGGCATGGAGTTCACTGCATTCAATCATGCTACACGTAATCCACTGCATTCAATCAGGATGCTTTGGGCCATGCTGCATAAAATCCACTGCATTCAATCATGCTGCACGTAATCCACTGCATTCAATCGGGATGCATTTTACCAGGCTGCATGGAATCCACTGCCTTCAATCACGCTGCATGGAATCCACTGCATTCAATCGGGATGCATTTTACCTCGCTGCATGGAATCCACTGCATTCAATCTCAATGCATGGAATCCACTGCATTCAATCGGGATGCTTTGGGCCATGCTGCAAAAAATCCACTGCAATCAATCAGGATGCATTGGGCCTCGCTGCATGAACTCCACTGCATACAATCGCGATCCATTGCGCCACAATGCATGGAATCCTCTGCATTCAATGATGCTGCATGGAATCCACTGCATTCAATCAGGATGCATTTTACCACACTGCATGGAGTACACTGCATTCAATCACAATGGATGGAATCCAATGCATTCAATCGGGATGCTTTGGGCCATGCTGCAAAAAATCCACTGCATTCAATCGGGATGCACTGGGCCTCGCTGAATGGACTCCACTGCATTCAATTGGTACCCATTGCGCTGCAATGCATGGAATCTTCTGCATTCAATGATGCTGCATGGAATCCACTGCATTCAATCGGGATGCATTTTACCACACTGCATGGAGTACACTGCATTCAATCACAATGGATGGAATCCACTGCATTCAATCATGCTGCATGGAATCCACTGCATTCTAAATGTTCCATTTCTGCACGCTGCATGGAATCCACTGCATTCCATCGGGATGCATGTTCCCACGCTGCATGGAGTACACTGCATTCAATCAAAATGCAAGGAATCCACTGCATTCAATCGGGATGCTTTGGGCCATGCTGCATACAATCCACTGCATTCAATCGGGATGCATTGGGCCTCACAGCATGGACTCCACTGCATATAATCGGGATCCATTACACCACAATGCATGGAATCATCTGCATTCATTGACGCTGCATGGAATCCACTGCATTCAATCGGGATGCATTTTACCAGGCTGCATGGAATCCATGCATTCATCACGCTGCATGGACTCCACTGCATACAATCGGGATCCATTGTGCCACAATGCATGGAATCCACTGCATTCAATCAGGATGCATTTTAATAAGCTGCATGGAATCCATTCAGTCATCACGCTGCATGGACTCCGCTGCATACAGTCGGGATCCATTACGCCACAATGCATAGAATCCTCTGCATTCAATCACGCTGCATGGAATCCACTGCATTCAATCGGGATGCAATTTACCACGCTGAATGGAGTACACTGCATTCAATCACGCTGCATGAAATCCCCTGCATTCAATCGGGATGCTTTGGGCCATGCTGCAAAAAAATCCACTGCATTCAATCGGGATGCATTGGGCCTCGCTTCATGGACTCCAGTGCATACAGTCGGGATCCATTGCACCAAAATGCATGGAATCCTCTGCATTCAATGACGCTGCATGGAATCCACTGCATTCAATCAGGATGCTTTGGGCCATGCCTCATAAAATCCACTTCATTCAATGACGCTGCATGGAATCGACTGCATTCAATCATGCTGCATATAATCCACTGCTTACAATAGGGTTCAATTTCTTCACGCTGCATGGAATCCACTGCATTCAATCACGCTGCATGGAATCCACTGCATTCAATCGGGATGCTTTGGGCCATGCTGCATACAATCCACTGCATTCAATCGGGATGCATTGGGCCTCACTGCATGGACTCCACTGCATATAATCGGGATCCATTACACCACAATGCATGGAATCATCTGCATTCAATGACGCTGCATGGAATCCACTGCATTCAATCGGGATGCATTTTACCAGGCTGCATGGAATCCATGCATTCATCACGCTGCATGGACTCCACTGCATACAATCGGGATCCATTGCGCCACAATGCATGGAATCCTCTGCATTCAATCAGGATGCTTTGAGCCATGCTGCATAAAATCCACTGCATTCAATCATGCTCCATTAAATCCACTGCATTCAATCAGGCTGCATAAAATACACTGCATTCAATAGGGTTCCATTACTTCACACTTCATGGAATACAGTGCATTCAATCACGCTTCATGGAATCCACTGCATTCAATCGGGATTCATTTTACCACGCTGCATGGAGTTCACTGCATTCAATCTCAATGCATGGAATCCACTGCATTCAATCGGGATGCTTTGGGCCATGCTGCAAAAAATCCACTGCAATCAATCAGGATGCATTGGGCCTCGCTGCATGAACTCCACTGCATACAATCGCGATCCATTGCGCCACAATGCATGGAATCCTCTGCATTCAATGATGCTGCATGGAATCCACCTCATTCAATCAGGATGCATTTTACCACACTGCATGGAGTACACTGCATTCAATCACAATGGATGGAATCCAATGCATTCTATCGGGATGCTTTGGGCCATGCTGCAAAAAATCCACAGCATTCAATCGGGATGCACTAGGCCTTGCTGCATGGACTTCACTGCATTCAATTGGTATCCATTGCGCTGCAATACATGGAATCCTCTGCGTTCAATGATGCTGCATGGAATCCACTGCATTCAATCGGGATGCATTTTACCACACTGCATGGAGTACACTGCATTCAATCACAATGGATGGAATCCACTGCATTCAATCGGGATGCTTTGGGGCATGCTTCATGAAATCCACTGCATTCAATCATGCTGCATGGAATCCACTGCACTCCATCATGCTGCATAAAATCCACTGCATTCAATAGGGTTCCATTTCTTCACACTGCAGGGAATACAATGCATTCAATCGGGATGCATTTTAACACTCTGCATGGATTACACTGCTGCATAATGGATTACACTGCTGCAATCATGCTGCATATAATCCACTGCATTCAATCGGGATGCTTTGGGCCATGCTGCATAAAATCCACTGCATTCCATCGGGATGCATTGGGCCTCGCTGCTTGGACTCCACTGCATACAATCGGGATCCATTGCGCCACAATGCATGGAATCTTCTGCATTCATTGATGCTGCATGGAATCCACTGCATTCAATTGGGATGCTTTGGGCCATGCTGCATATAATCCAGTGCATTCAATTGGGATGCATTTGGCCTCGCTCCATTGACTCCACTGCATACAATAAGGATCAATTGCAACACAATGCATGGAATCCTCTGCATTCAATGATGCTCCATTGAATCCAGTGCACTCAATCAGGATGCTTTGGGCCATGCTGCATAAAATCCACTGCATTCAATAGGGTTCCAACACTTCACGCTGCATGGAATCCACTGCATTCAATCAGGATGCTTTGGGCCATGCTTAATAAATTCCACTGCATTCAACGACACTGCATGGAATCCACCGAATTTAACTGGGATACATTATACTAAGCTGTATCGAATCCACTGCATTCAATCAGGATGCATTTTACCACATTGCATGGAGTTCACTGCATTTAATCATGCTGCACGTAATCCACTGCATTCAATCAGGATGCTTTGGGCCATGCTGCATAAAATCCACTGCATTCAATCATGCTGCACGTAATCGACTGCATTCAATCGGGATGCATTTTACCAGGCTGCATGGAATCCACTGCCTTCAATCACGCTGCATGGAATCCACTGCATTCAATCGGGATGCATTTTACCAGGCTGCATGGAATCCACTGCATTCAATCACGCTGCATGGAATCCACTGCATTCAATCACGCTGCATGGAATCCACTGCATTCAATCAGGATGCATTTTAATAAGCTGCATGGAATCCATTCAGTCATCACGCTGCATGGACTCCGCTGCATACAGTCGGGATCCATTACGCCACAATGCATGGAATCCTCTGCATTCAATCACGCTGCATGGAATCCACTGCATTCAATCGGGATGCAATTTACCACGCTGAATGGAGTACACTGCATTCAATCACGCTGCATGGAATCCCCTGCATTCAATCGGGATGCTTTGGGCCATGCTGCAAAAAAATCCACTGCATTCAATCGGGATGCATTGGGCCTCGCTTCATGGACTCCAGTGCATACAGTCGGGATCCATGGCACCAAAATGCATGGAATCCTCTGCATTCAATGACGCTGCATGGAATCCACTGCATTCAATCAGGATGCTTTGGGCCATGCCTCATAAAATCCACTTCATTCAATGACGCTGCATGGAATCGACTGCATTCAATCATGCTGCATATAATCCACTGCTTACAATAGGGTTCAATTTCTTCACGCTGCATGGAATCCACTGCATTCAATCACGCTGCATGGAATCCACTGCATTCCATCGGGATGCATGTTCCCACGCTGCATGGAGTACACTGCATTCAATCAAAATGCATGGAATCCACTGCATTCAATCGGGATGCTTTGGGCCATGCTGCATACAATCCACTGCATTCAATCGGGATGCATTGGGCCTCACTGCATGGACTCCACTGCATATAATCGGGATCCATTACACCACAATGCCTGGAATCATCTGCATTCAATGACGCTGCATGGAAACCACTGCATTCAATCGGGATGCATTTTACCAGGCTGCATGGAATCCATGCATTCATCACGCTGCATGGACTCCACTGCATACAATTGGGATCCATTGCGCCACAATGCATGGAATCCTCTGCATTCAATCAGGATGCTTTGAGCCATGCTGCATAAAATCCACTGCATTCAATCATGCTCCATTAAATCCACTGCATTCAATCAGGCTGCATAAAATACACTGCATTCAATAGGGTTCCATTACTTCACACTTCATGGAATACAGTGCATTCAATCACGCTTCATGGAATCCACTGCATTCAATCGGGATTCATTTTACCACGCTGCATGGAGTTCACTGCATTCAATCACAATGCATGGAATCCACCGCATTCAATCGGGATGCTTTGGGCCATGCCTCATAAAATCCACTGCATTCAACGACGCTGCATGGAATCCACCGAATTTAACTGGGATACATTATACTAAGCTGTATCGAATCCACTGCATTCAATCAGGATGCATTTTACCATATGGCATGGAGTTCACTGCATTCAATCATGCTACACGTAATCCACTGCATTCAATCAGGATGCTTTGGGCCATGCTGCATAAAATCCACTGCATTCAATCATGCTGCACGTAATCCACTGCATTCAATCGGGATGCATTTTACCAGGCTGCATGGAATCCACTGCCTTCAATCACGCTGCATGGAATCCACTGCATTCAATCGGGATGCATTTTACCAGGCTGCATGGAATCCACTGCATTCAATCACGCTGCATGGAATCCACTGCATTCAATCACGCTGCATGGACTCCACTGTATTCAATCAGGATGCATTTTACCAGGCTGCCTGGAATCCATGCATTCATCACACTGCATGGACTCCACTGCATACAATCGGGATCCATTGCGCCACAATGCATGGAATACTCTGCATTCAATGATACTCCATGGACTCCACTGCATTCAATCAGGATGCTTTGGGCCATGCTGCATAAAATCCACTGCATTTAATCATGCTGCATGGAATCCACTGCATTCAATCATGCTGCATAATATCCACTGCATTCAAAATGTTCCATTTCTTCACGCTGCATGGAATCCACTGCATTCAATCGGGATGCATTTTACCTCGCTGCATGGAGTACACTGCATTCAATCTCAATGCATGGAATCCACTGCATTCAATCGGGATGCTTTGGGCCATGCTGCAAAAAATCCACTGCAATCAATCAGGATGCATTGGGCCTCGCTGCATGAACTCCACTGCATACAATCGCGATCCATTGCGCCACAATGCATGGAATCCTCTGCATTCAATGATGCTGCATGGAATCCACTGCATTCAATCAGGATGCATTTTACCACACTGCATGGAGTACACTGCATTCAATCACAATGGATGGAATCCAATGCATTCAATCGGGATGCTTTGGGCCATGCTGCAAAAAATCCATTGCATTCAATCGGGATGCACTGGGCCTCGCTGAATGGACTCCACTGCATTCAATTGGTATCCATTGCGCTGCAATGCATGGAATCTTCTGCATTCAATGATGCTGCATGGAATCCACTGCATTCAATCGGGATGCATTTTACCACACTGCATGGAGTACACTGCATTCAATCACAATGGATGGAATCCACTGCATTCAATCATGCTGCATGGAATCCACTGCATTCAATCATGCTGCATAATATCCACTGCATTCTAAATGTTCCATTTCTGCACGCTGCATGGAATCCACTGCATTCCATCGGGATGCATGTTCCCACGCTGCATGGAGTACACTGCATTCAATCAAAATGCAAGGAATCCACTGCATTCAATCGGGATGCTTTGGGCCATGCTGCATACAATCCACTGCATTCAATCGGGATGCATTGGGCCTCACAGCATGGACTCCACTGCATATAATCGGGATCCATTACACCACAATGCATGGAATCATCTGCATTCATTGACGCTGCATGGAATCCACTGCATTCAATCGGGATGCATTTTACCAGGCTGCATGGAATCCATGCATTCATCACGCTGCATGGACTCCACTGCATACAATCGGGATCCATTGTGCCACAATGCATGGAATCCACTGCATTCAATCAGGATGCATTTTAATAAGCTGCATGGAATCCATTCAGTCATCACGCTGCATGGACTCCGCTGCATACAGTCGGGATCCATTACGCCACAATGCATAGAATCCTCTGCATTCAATCACGCTGCATGGAATCCACTGCATTCAATCGGGATGCAATTTACCACGCTGAATGGAGTACACTGCATTCAATCACGCTGCATGGAATCCCCTGCATTCAATCGGGATGCTTTGGGCCATGCTGCAAAAAAATCCACTGCATTCAATCGGGATGCATTGGGCCTCGCTTCATGGACTCCAGTGCATACAGTCGGGATCCATTGCACCAAAATGCATGGAATCCTCTGCATTCAATGACGCTGCATGGAATCCACTGCATTCAATCAGGATGCTTTGGGCCATGCCTCATAAAATCCACTTCATTCAATGACGCTGCATGGAATCGACTGCATTCAATCATGCTGCATATAATCCACTGCTTACAATAGGGTTCAATTTCTTCACGCTGCATGGAATCCACTGCATTCAATCACGCTGCATGGAATCCACTGCATTCCATCGGGATGCATGTTCCCACGCTGCATGGAGTACACTGCATTCAATCAAAATGCATGGAATCCACTGCATTCAATCGGGATGCTTTGGGCCATGCTGCATACAATCCACTGCATTCAATCGGGATGCATTGGGCCTCACTGCATGGACTCCACTGCATATAATCGGGATCCATTACACCACAATGCATGGAATCATCTGCATTCAATGACGCTGCATGGAATCCACTGCATTCAATCGGGATGCATTTTACCAGGCTGCATGGAATCCATGCATTCATCACGCTGCATGGACTCCACTGCATACAATCGGGATCCATTGCGCCACAATGCATGGAATCCTCTGCATTCAATCAGGATGCTTTGAGCCATGCTGCATAAAATCCACTGCATTCAATCATGCTCCATTAAATCCACTGCATTCAATCAGGCTGCATAAAATACACTGCATTCAATAGGGTTCCATTACTTCACACTTCATGGAATACAGTGCATTCAATCACGCTTCATGGAATCCACTGCATTCAATCGGGATTCATTTTACCACGCTGCATGGAGTTCACTGCATTCAATCACAATGCATGGAATCCACTGCATTCAATCGGGATGCTTTGGGCCATGCCTCATAAAATCCACTGCATTCAACGACGCTGCATGGAATCCACCGAATTTAACTGGGATACATTATACTAAGCTGTATCGAATCCACTGCATTCAATCAGGATGCATTTTACCATATGGCATGGAGTTCACTGCATTCAATCATGCTACACGTAATCCACTGCATTCAATCAGGATGCTTTGGGCCATGCTGCATAAAATCCACTGCATTCAATCATGCTGCACGTAATCGACTGCATTCAATCGGGATGCATTTTACCAGGCTGCATGGAATCCACTGCCTTCAATCACGCTGCATGGAATCCACTGCATTCAATCGGGATGCATTTTACCAGGCTGCATGGAATCCACTGCATTCAATCACGCTGCATGGAATCCACTGCATTCAATCACGCTGCATGGACTCCACTGTATTCAATCAGGATGCATTTTACCAGGCTGCCTGGAATCCATGCATTCATCACACTGCATGGACTCCACTGCATACAATCGGGATCCATTGCGCCACAATGCATGGAATACTCTGCATTCAATGATACTCCATGGACTCCACTGCATTCAATCAGGATGCTTTGGGCCATGCTGCATAAAATCCACTGCATTTAATCATGCTGCATGGAATCCACTGCATTCAATCATGCTGCATAATATCCACTGCATTCAAAATGTTCCATTTCTTCACGCTGCATGGAATCCACTGCATTCAATCGGGATGCATTTTACCTCGCTGCATGGAGTACACTGCATTCAATCTCAATGCATGGAATCCACTGCATTCAATCGGGATGCTTTGGGCCATGCTGCAAAAAATCCACTGCAATCAATCAGGATGCATTGGGCCTCGCTGCATGAACTCCACTGCATACAATCGCGATCCATTGCGCCACAATGCATGGAATCCTCTGCATTCAATGATGCTGCATGGAATCCACTGCATTCAATCAGGATGCATTTTACCACACTGCATGGAGTACACTGCATTCAATCACAATGGATGGAATCCAATGCATTCAATCGGGATGCTTTGGGCCATGCTGCAAAAAATCCACTGCATTCAATCGGGATGCACTGGGCCTCGCTGAATGGACTCCACTGCATTCAATTGGTATCCATTGCGCTGCAATGCATGGAATCCTCTGCGTTCAATGATGCTGCATGGAATCCACTGCATTCAATCGGGATGCATTTTACCACACTGCATGGAGTACACTGCATTCAATCACAATGGATGGAATCCACTGCATTCAATCATGCTGCATGGAATCCACTGCATTCAATCATGCTGCATAATATCCACTGCATTCTAAATGTTCCATTTCTGCACGCTGCATGGAATCCACTGCATTCCATCGGGATGCATGTTCCCACGCTGCATGGAGTACACTGCATTCAATCAAAATGCAAGGAATCCACTGCATTCAATCGGGATGCTTTGGGCCATGCTGCATACAATCCACTGCATTCAATCGGGATGCATTGGGCCTCACAGCATGGACTCCACTGCATATAATCGGGATCCATTACACCACAATGCATGGAATCATCTGCATTCATTGACGCTGCATGGAATCCACTGCATTCAATCGGGATGCATTTTACCAGGCTGCATGGAATCCATGCATTCATCACGCTGCATGGACTCCACTGCATACAATCGGGATCCATTGTGCCACAATGCATGGAATCCACTGCATTCAATCAGGATGCATTTTAATAAGCTGCATGGAATCCATTCAGTCATCACGCTGCATGGACTCCGCTGCATACAGTCGGGATCCATTACGCCACAATGCATAGAATCCTCTGCATTCAATCACGCTGCATGGAATCCACTGCATTCAATCGGGATGCAATTTACCACGCTGAATGGAGTACACTGCATTCAATCACGCTGCATGGAATCCCCTGCATTCAATCGGGATGCTTTGGGCCATGCTGCAAAAAAATCCACTGCATTCAATCGGGATGCATTGGGCCTCGCTTCATGGACTCCAGTGCATACAGTCGGGATCCATTGCACCAAAATGCATGGAATCCTCTGCATTCAATGACGCTGCATGGAATCCACTGCATTCAATCAGGATGCTTTGGGCCATGCCTCATAAAATCCACTTCATTCAATGACGCTGCATGGAATCGACTGCATTCAATCATGCTGCATATAATCCACTGCTTACAATAGGGTTCAATTTCTTCACGCTGCATGGAATCCACTGCATTCAATCACGCTGCATGGAATCCACTGCATTCCATCGGGATGCATGTTCCCACGCTGCATGGAGTACACTGCATTCAATCAAAATGCATGGAATCCACTGCATTCAATCGGGATGCTTTGGGCCATGCTGCATACAATCCACTGCATTCAATCGGGATGCATTGGGCCTCACTGCATGGACTCCACTGCATATAATCGGGATCCATTACACCACAATGCATGGAATCATCTGCATTCAATGACGCTGCATGGAATCCACTGCATTCAATCGGGATGCATTTTACCAGGCTGCATGGAATCCATGCATTCATCACGCTGCATGGACTCCACTGCATACAATCGGGATCCATTGCGCCACAATGCATGGAATCCTCTGCATTCAATCAGGATGCTTTGAGCCATGCTGCATAAAATCCACTGCATTCAATCATGCTCCATTAAATCCACTGCATTCAATCAGGCTGCATAAAATACACTGCATTCAATAGGGTTCCATTACTTCACACTTCATGGAATACAGTGCATTCAATCACGCTTCATGGAATCCACTGCATTCAATCGGGATTCATTTTACCACGCTGCATGGAGTTCACTGCATTCAATCTCAATGCATGGAATCCACTGCATTCAATCGGGATGCTTTGGGCCATGCTGCAAAAAATCCACTTCAATCAATCAGGATGCATTGGGCCTCGCTGCATGAACTCCACTGCATACAATCGCGATCCATTGCGCCACAATGCATGGAATCCTCTGCATTCAATGATGCTGCATGGAATCCACCTCATTCAATCAGGATGCATTTTACCACACTGCATGGAGTACACTGCATTCAATCACAATGGATGGAATCCAATGCATTCTATCGGGATGCTTTGGGCCATGCTGCAAAAAATCCACAGCATTCAATCGGGATGCACTAGGCCTTGCTGCATGGACTTCACTGCATTCAATTGGTATCCATTGCGCTGCAATGCATGGAATCCTCTGCGTTCAATGATGCTGCATGGAATCCACTGCATTCAATCGGGATGCATTTTACCACACTGCATGGAGTACACTGCATTCAATCACAATGGATGGAATCCACTGCATTCAATCGGGATGCTTTGGGGCATGCTTCATGAAATCCACTGCATTCAATCATGCTGCATGGAATCCACTGCACTCCATCATGCTGCATAAAATCCACTGCATTCAATAGGGTTCCATTTCTTCACACTGCAGGGAATACAATGCATTCAATCGGGATGCATTTTAACACTCTGCATGGATTACACTGCTGCATAATGGATTACACTGCTGCAATCATGCTGCATATAATCCACTGCATTCAATCTGGATGCTTTGGGCCATGCTGCATAAAATCCACTGCATTCCATCGGGATGCATTGGGCCTCGCTGCTTGGACTCCACTGCATACAATCGGGATCCATTGCGCCACAATGCATGGAATCTTCTGCATTCATTGATGCTGCATGGAATCCACTGCATTCAATTGGGATGCTTTGGGCCATGCTGCATATAATCCAGTGCATTCAATTGGGATGCATTTGGCCTCGCTCCATGGACTCCACTGCATACAATAAGGATCAATTGCAACACAATGCATGGAATCCTCTGCATTCAATGATGCTCCATTGAATCCAGTGCACTCAATCAGGATGCTTTGGGCCATGCTGCATAAAATCCACTGCATTCAATAGGGTTCCAACACTTCACGCTGCATGGAATCCACTGCATTCAATCAGGATGCTTTGGGCCATGCTTAATAAATTCCACTGCATTCAACGACACTGCATGGAATCCACCGAATTTAACTGGGATACATTATACTAAGCTGTATCGAATCCACTGCATTCAATCAGGATGCATTTTACCACATTGCATGGAGTTCACTGCATTTAATCATGCTGCACGTAATCCACTGCATTCAATCAGGATGCTTTGGGCCATGCTGCATAAAATCCACTGCATTCAATCATGCTGCACGTAATCGACTGCATTCAATCGGGATGCATTTTACCAGGCTGCATGGAATCCACTGCATTCAATCACGCTGCATGGAATCCACTGCATTCAATCGGGATGCATTTTACCAGGCTGCATGGAGTTCACTGCATTCAATCACAATGCATGGAATCCACTGCATTCAATCGGGATGCTTTGGGCCATGCCTCATAAAATCCACTGCATTCAACGACGCTGCATGGAATCCACCGAATTTAATTGGGATACATTATACTAAGCTGTATCGAATCCACTGCATTCAATCAGGATGCATTTTACCACATTGCATGGAGTTCACTGCATTTAATCATGCTGCACGTAATCCACTGCATTCAATCAGGATGCTTTGGGCCATGCTGCATAAAATCCACTGCATTCAATCATGCTGCACGTAATCGACTGCATTCAATCGGGATGCATTTTACCAGGCTGCATGGAATCCACTGCATTCAATCACGCTGCATGGAATCCACTGCATTCAATCGGGATGCATTTTAACAGGCTGCATGGAATCCACTGCATTCAATCACGCTGCATGGAATCCACTGCATTCAATCACGCTGCATGGAATCCACTGCATTCAATCAGGTTGCATTTTAATAAGCTGCATGGAATCCATTCAGTCATCACGCTGCATGGACTCCGCTGCATACAGTCGGGATCCATTACGCCACAATGCATGGAATCCTCTGCATTCAATCACGCTGCATGGAATCCACTGCATTCAATCGGGATGCAATTTACCACGCTGAATGGAGTACACTGCATTCAATCACGCTGCATGGAATCCCCTGCATTCAATCGGGATGCTTTGGGCCATGCTGCAAAAAAATCCACTGCATTCAATCGGGATGCATTGGGCCTCGCTTCATGGACTCCAGTGCATACAGTCGGGATCCATGGCACCAAAATGCATGGAATCCTCTGCATTCAATGACGCTGCATGGAATCCACTGCATTCAATCAGGATGCTTTGGGCCATGCCTCATAAAATCCACTTCATTCAATGACGCTGCATGGAATCGACTGCATTCAATCATGCTGCATATAATCCACTGCTTACAATAGGGTTCAATTTCTTCACGCTGCATGGAATCCACTGCATTCAATCACGCTGCATGGAATCCACTGCATTCCATCGGGATGCATGTTCCCACGCTGCATGGAGTACACTGCATTCAATCAAAATGCATGGAATCCACTGCATTCAATCGGGATGCTTTGGGCCATGCTGCATACAATCCACTGCATTCAATCGGGATGCATTGGGCCTCACTGCATGGACTCCACTGCATATAATCGGGATCCATTACACCACAATGCCTGGAATCATCTGCATTCAATGACGCTGCATGGAAACCACTGCATTCAATCGGGATGCATTTTACCAGGCTGCATGGAATCCATGCATTCATCACGCTGCATGGACTCCACTGCATACAATTGGGATCCATTGCGCCACAATGCATGGAATCCTCTGCATTCAATCAGGATGCTTTGAGCCATTCTGCATAAAATCCACTGCATTCAATCATGCTCCATTAAATCCACTGCATTCAATCAGGCTGCATAAAATACACTGCATTCAATAGGGTTCCATTACTTCACACTTCATGGAATACAGTGCATTCAATCACGCTTCATGGAATCCACTGCATTCAATCGGGATTCATTTTACCACGCTGCATGGAGTTCACTGCATTCAATCACAATGCATGGAATCCACTGCATTCAATCGGGATGCTTTGGGCCATGCCTCATAAAATCCACTGCATTCAACGACGCTGCATGGAATCCACCGAATTTAACTGGGATACATTATACTAAGCTGTATCGAATCCACTGCATTCAATCAGGATGCATTTTACCATATGGCATGGAGTTCACTGCATTCAATCATGCTACACGTAATCCACTGCATTCAATCAGGATGCTTTGGGCCATGCTGCATAAAATCCACTGCATTCAATCATGCTGCACGTAATCCACTGCATTTAATCGGGATGCATTTTACCACGCTGCATGGAGTTCACTGCATTCAATCTCAATGCATGGAATCCACTGCATTCAATCGGGATGCTTTGGGCCATGCTGCAAAAAATCCACTGCAATCAATCAGGATGCATTGGGCCTCGCTGCATGAACTCCACTGCATACAATCGCGATCCATTGCGCCACAATGCATGGAATCCTCTGCATTCAATGATGCTGCATGGAATCCACTGCATTCAATCGGGATGCATTTTACCACACTGCATGGAGTACACTGCATTCAATCACAATGGATGGAATCCACTGCATTCAATCATGCTGCATGGAATCCACTGCATTCAATCATGCTGCATAATATCCACTGCATTCTAAATGTTCCATTTCTGCACGCTGCATGGAATCCACTGCATTCCATCGGGATGCATGTTCCCACGCTGCATGGAGTACACTGCATTCAATCAAAATGCAAGGAATCCACTGCATTCAATCGGGATGCTTTGGGCCATGCTGCATACAATCCACTGCATTCAATCGGGATGCATTGGGCCTCACAGCATGGACTCCACTGCATATAATCGGGATCCATTACACCACAATGCATGGAATCATCTGCATTCATTGACGCTGCATGGAATCCACTGCATTCAATCGGGATGCATTTTACCAGGCTGCATGGAATCCATGCATTCATCACGCTGCATGGACTCCACTGCATACAATCGGGATCCATTGTGCCACAATGCATGGAATCCACTGCATTCAATCAGGATGCATTTTAATAAGCTGCATGGAATCCATTCAGTCATCACGCTGCATGGACTCCGCTGCATACAGTCGGGATCCATTACGCCACAATGCATAGAATCCTCTGCATTCAATCACGCTGCATGGAATCCACTGCATTCAATCGGGATGCAATTTACCACGCTGAATGGAGTACACTGCATTCAATCACGCTGCATGGAATCCCCTGCATTCAATCGGGATGCTTTGGGCCATGCTGCAAAAAAATCCACTGCATTCAATCGGGATGCATTGGGCCTCGCTTCATGGACTCCAGTGCATACAGTCGGGATCCATTGCACCAAAATGCATGGAATCCTCTGCATTCAATGACGCTGCATGGAATCCACTGCATTCAATCAGGATGCTTTGGGCCATGCCTCATAAAATCCACTTCATTCAATGATGCTGCATGGAATCGACTGCATTCAATCATGCTGCATATAATCCACTGCTTACAATAGGGTTCAATTTCTTCACGCTGCATGGAATCCACTGCATTCAATCACGCTGCATGGAATCCACTGCATTCCATCGGGATGCATGTTCCCACGCTGCATGGAGTACACTGCATTCAATCAAAATGCATGGAATCCACTGCATTCAATCGGGATGCTTTGGGCCATGCTGCATACAATCCACTGCATTCAATCGGGATGCATTGGGCCTCACTGCATGGACTCCACTGCATATAATCGGGATCCATTACACCACAATGCATGGAATCATCTGCATTCAATGACGCTGCATGGAATCCACTGCATTCAATCGGGATGCATTTTACCAGGCTGCATGGAATCCATGCATTCATCACGCTGCATGGACTCCACTGCATACAATCGGGATCCATTGCGCCACAATGCATGGAATCCTCTGCATTCAATCAGGATGCTTTGAGCCATGCTGCATAAAATCCACTGCATTCAATCATGCTCCATTAAATCCACTGCATTCAATCAGGCTGCATAAAATACACTGCATTCAATAGGGTTCCATTACTTCACACTTCATGGAATACAGTGCATTCAATCACGCTTCATGGAATCCACTGCATTCAATCGGGATTCATTTTACCACGCTGCATGGAGTTCACTGCATTCAATCTCAATGCATGGAATCCACTGCATTCAATCGGGATGCTTTGGGCCATGCTGCAAAAAATCCACTGCAATCAATCAGGATGCATTGGGCCTCGCTGCATGAACTCCACTGCATACAATCGCGATCCATTGCGCCACAATGCATGGAATCCTCTGCATTCAATGATGCTGCATGGAATCCACCTCATTCAATCAGGATGCATTTTACCACACTGCATGGAGTACACTGCATTCAATCACAATGGATGGAATCCAATGCATTCTATCGGGATGCTTTGGGCCATGCTGCAAAAAATCCACAGCATTCAATCGGGATGCACTAGGCCTTGCTGCATGGACTTCACTGCATTCAATTGGTATCCATTGCGCTGCAATGCATGGAATCCTCTGCGTTCAATGATGCTGCATGGAATCCACTGCATTCAATCGGGATGCATTTTACCACACTGCATGGAGTACACTGCATTCAATCACAATGGATGGAATCCACTGCATTCAATCGGGATGCTTTGGGGCATGCTTCATGAAATCCACTGCATTCAATCATGCTGCATGGAATCCACTGCACTCCATCATGCTGCATAAAATCCACTGCATTCAATAGGGTTCCATTTCTTCACACTGCAGGGAATACAATGCATTCAATCGGGATGCATTTTAACACTCTGCATGGATTACACTGCTGCATAATGGATTACACTGCTGCAATCATGCTGCATATAATCCACTGCATTCAATCTGGATGCTTTGGGCCATGCTGCATAAAATCCACTGCATTCCATCGGGATGCATTGGGCCTCGCTGCTTGGACTCCACTGCATACAATCGGGATCCATTGCGCCACAATGCATGGAATCTTCTGCATTCATTGATGCTGCATGGAATCCACTGCATTCAATTGGGATGCTTTGGGCCATGCTGCATATAATCCAGTGCATTCAATTGGGATGCATTTGGCCTCGCTCCATGGACTCCACTGCATACAATAAGGATCAATTGCAACACAATGCATGGAATCCTCTGCATTCAATGATGCTCCATTGAATCCAGTGCACTCAATCAGGATGCTTTGGGCCATGCTGCATAAAATCCACTGCATTCAATAGGGTTCCAACACTTCACGCTGCATGGAATCCACTGCATTCAATCAGGATGCTTTGGGCCATGCTTAATAAATTCCACTGCATTCAACGACACTGCATGGAATCCACCGAATTTAACTGGGATACATTATACTAAGCTGTATCGAATCCACTGCATTCAATCAGGATGCATTTTACCACATTGCATGGAGTTCACTGCATTTAATCATGCTGCACGTAATCCACTGCATTCAATCAGGATGCTTTGGGCCATGCTGCATAAAATCCACTGCATTCAATCATGCTGCACGTAATCGACTGCATTCAATCGGGATGCATTTTACCAGGCTGCATGGAATCCACTGCATTCAATCACGCTGCATGGAATCCACTGCATTCAATCGGGATGCATTTTACCAGGCTGCATGGAGTTCACTGCATTCAATCACAATGCATGGAATCCACTGCATTCAATCGGGATGCTTTGGGCCATGCCTCATAAAATCCACTGCATTCAACGACGCTGCATGGAATCCACCGAATTTAATTGGGATACATTATACTAAGCTGTATCGAATCCACTGCATTCAATCAGGATGCATTTTACCACATTGCATGGAGTTCACTGCATTTAATCATGCTGCACGTAATCCACTGCATTCAATCAGGATGCTTTGGGCCATGCTGCATAAAATCCACTGCATTCAATCATGCTGCACGTAATCGACTGCATTCAATCGGGATGCATTTTACCAGGCTGCATGGAATCCACTGCATTCAATCACGCTGCATGGAATCCACTGCATTCAATCGGGATGCATTTTAACAGGCTGCATGGAATCCACTGCATTCAATCACGCTGCATGGAATCCACTGCATTCAATCACGCTGCATGGAATCCACTGCATTCAATCAGGTTGCATTTTAATAAGCTGCATGGAATCCATTCAGTCATCACGCTGCATGGACTCCGCTGCATACAGTCGGGATCCATTACGCCACAATGCATGGAATCCTCTGCATTCAATCACGCTGCATGGAATCCACTGCATTCAATCGGGATGCAATTTACCACGCTGAATGGAGTACACTGCATTCAATCACGCTGCATGGAATCCCCTGCATTCAATCGGGATGCTTTGGGCCATGCTGCAAAAAAATCCACTGCATTCAATCGGGATGCATTGGGCCTCGCTTCATGGACTCCAGTGCATACAGTCGGGATCCATGGCACCAAAATGCATGGAATCCTCTGCATTCAATGACGCTGCATGGAATCCACTGCATTCAATCAGGATGCTTTGGGCCATGCCTCATAAAATCCACTTCATTCAATGACGCTGCATGGAATCGACTGCATTCAATCATGCTGCATATAATCCACTGCTTACAATAGGGTTCAATTTCTTCACGCTGCATGGAATCCACTGCATTCAATCACGCTGCATGGAATCCACTGCATTCCATCGGGATGCATGTTCCCACGCTGCATGGAGTACACTGCATTCAATCAAAATGCATGGAATCCACTGCATTCAATCGGGATGCTTTGGGCCATGCTGCATACAATCCACTGCATTCAATCGGGATGCATTGGGCCTCACTGCATGGACTCCACTGCATATAATCGGGATCCATTACACCACAATGCCTGGAATCATCTGCATTCAATGACGCTGCATGGAAACCACTGCATTCAATCGGGATGCATTTTACCAGGCTGCATGGAATCCATGCATTCATCACGCTGCATGGACTCCACTGCATACAATTGGGATCCATTGCGCCACAATGCATGGAATCCTCTGCATTCAATCAGGATGCTTTGAGCCATTCTGCATAAAATCCACTGCATTCAATCATGCTCCATTAAATCCACTGCATTCAATCAGGCTGCATAAAATACACTGCATTCAATAGGGTTCCATTACTTCACACTTCATGGAATACAGTGCATTCAATCACGCTTCATGGAATCCACTGCATTCAATCGGGATTCATTTTACCACGCTGCATGGAGTTCACTGCATTCAATCACAATGCATGGAATCCACTGCATTCAATCGGGATGCTTTGGGCCATGCCTCATAAAATCCACTGCATTCAACGACGCTGCATGGAATCCACCGAATTTAACTGGGATACATTATACTAAGCTGTATCGAATCCACTGCATTCAATCAGGATGCATTTTACCATATGGCATGGAGTTCACTGCATTCAATCATGCTACACGTAATCCACTGCATTCAATCAGGATGCTTTGGGCCATGCTGCATAAAATCCACTGCATTCAATCATGCTGCACGTAATCCACTGCATTCAATCGGGATGCATTTTACCACGCTGCATGGAGTTCACTGCATTCAATCTCAATGCATGGAATCCACTGCATTCAATCGGGATGCTTTGGGCCATGCTGCAAAAAATCCACTGCAATCAATCAGGATGCATTGGGCCTCGCTGCATGAACTCCACTGCATACAATCGCGATCCATTGCGCCACAATGCATGGAATCCTCTGCATTCAATGATGCTGCATGGAATCCACCTCATTCAATCAGGATGCATTTTACCACACTGCATGGAGTACACTGCATTCAATCACAATGGATGGAATCCAATGCATTCTATCGGGATGCTTTGGGCCATGCTGCAAAAAATCCACAGCATTCAATCGGGATGCACTAGGCCTTGCTGCATGGACTTCACTGCATTCAATTGGTATCCATTGCGCTGCAATGCATGGAATCCTCTGCGTTCAATGATGCTGCATGGAATCCACTGCATTCAATCGGGATGCATTTTACCACACTGCATGGAGTACACTGCATTCAATCACAATGGATGGAATCCACTGCATTCAATCGGGATGCTTTGGGGCATGCTTCATGAAATCCACTGCATTCAATCATGCTGCATGGAATCCACTGCACTCCATCATGCTGCATAAAATCCACTGCATTCAATAGGGTTCCATTTCTTCACACTGCAGGGAATACAATGCATTCAATCGGGATGCATTTTAACACTCTGCATGGATTACACTGCTGCATAATGGATTACACTGCTGCAATCATGCTGCATATAATCCACTGCATTCAATCTGGATGCTTTGGGCCATGCTGCATAAAATCCACTGCATTCCATCGGGATGCATTGGGCCTCGCTGCTTGGACTCCACTGCATACAATCGGGATCCATTGCGCCACAATGCATGGAATCTTCTGCATTCATTGATGCTGCATGGAATCCACTGCATTCAATTGGGATGCTTTGGGCCATGCTGCATATAATCCAGTGCATTCAATTGGGATGCATTTGGCCTCGCTCCATGGACTCCACTGCATACAATAAGGATCAATTGCAACACAATGCATGGAATCCTCTGCATTCAATGATGCTCCA
The DNA here is from genome assembly GCF_054392235.1 of Sus scrofa. Lineage (NCBI taxonomy): Eukaryota > Metazoa > Chordata > Mammalia > Artiodactyla > Suidae > Sus > Sus scrofa. The sequence goes on from NC_139399.1 coordinate 5,985,525, forward strand.
TTGAATCCAGTGCACTCAATCAGGATGCTTTGGGCCATGCTGCATAAAATCCACTGCATTCAATAGGGTTCCAACACTTCACGCTGCATGGAATCCACTGCATTCAATCAGGATGCTTTGGGCCATGCTTAATAAATTCCACTGCATTCAACGACACTGCATGGAATCCACCGAATTTAACTGGGATACATTATACTAAGCTGTATCGAATCCACTGCATTCAATCAGGATGCATTTTACCACATTGCATGGAGTTCACTGCATTTAATCATGCTGCACGTAATCCACTGCATTCAATCAGGATGCTTTGGGCCATGCTGCATAAAATCCACTGCATTCAATCATGCTGCACGTAATCGACTGCATTCAATCGGGATGCATTTTACCAGGCTGCATGGAATCCACTGCATTCAATCACGCTGCATGGAATCCACTGCATTCAATCGGGATGCATTTTACCAGGCTGCATGGAGTTCACTGCATTCAATCACAATGCATGGAATCCACTGCATTCAATCGGGATGCTTTGGGCCATGCCTCATAAAATCCACTGCATTCAACGACGCTGCATGGAATCCACCGAATTTAATTGGGATACATTATACTAAGCTGTATCGAATCCACTGCATTCAATCAGGATGCATTTTACCACATTGCATGGAGTTCACTGCATTTAATCATGCTGCACGTAATCCACTGCATTCAATCAGGATGCTTTGGGCCATGCTGCATAAAATCCACTGCATTCAATCATGCTGCACGTAATCGACTGCATTCAATCGGGATGCATTTTACCAGGCTGCATGGAATCCACTGCATTCAATCACGCTGCATGGAATCCACTGCATTCAATCGGGATGCATTTTAACAGGCTGCATGGAATCCACTGCATTCAATCACGCTGCATGGAATCCACTGCATTCAATCACGCTGCATGGAATCCACTGCATTCAATCAGGTTGCATTTTAATAAGCTGCATGGAATCCATTCAGTCATCACGCTGCATGGACTCCGCTGCATACAGTCGGGATCCATTACGCCACAATGCATGGAATCCTCTGCATTCAATCACGCTGCATGGAATCCACTGCATTCAATCGGGATGCAATTTACCACGCTGAATGGAGTACACTGCATTCAATCACGCTGCATGGAATCCCCTGCATTCAATCGGGATGCTTTGGGCCATGCTGCAAAAAAATCCACTGCATTCAATCGGGATGCATTGGGCCTCGCTTCATGGACTCCAGTGCATACAGTCGGGATCCATGGCACCAAAATGCATGGAATCCTCTGCATTCAATGACGCTGCATGGAATCCACTGCATTCAATCAGGATGCTTTGGGCCATGCCTCATAAAATCCACTTCATTCAATGACGCTGCATGGAATCGACTGCATTCAATCATGCTGCATATAATCCACTGCTTACAATAGGGTTCAATTTCTTCACGCTGCATGGAATCCACTGCATTCAATCACGCTGCATGGAATCCACTGCATTCCATCGGGATGCATGTTCCCACGCTGCATGGAGTACACTGCATTCAATCAAAATGCATGGAATCCACTGCATTCAATCGGGATGCTTTGGGCCATGCTGCATACAATCCACTGCATTCAATCGGGATGCATTGGGCCTCACTGCATGGACTCCACTGCATATAATCGGGATCCATTACACCACAATGCCTGGAATCATCTGCATTCAATGACGCTGCATGGAAACCACTGCATTCAATCGGGATGCATTTTACCAGGCTGCATGGAATCCATGCATTCATCACGCTGCATGGACTCCACTGCATACAATTGGGATCCATTGCGCCACAATGCATGGAATCCTCTGCATTCAATCAGGATGCTTTGAGCCATTCTGCATAAAATCCACTGCATTCAATCATGCTCCATTAAATCCACTGCATTCAATCAGGCTGCATAAAATACACTGCATTCAATAGGGTTCCATTACTTCACACTTCATGGAATACAGTGCATTCAATCACGCTTCATGGAATCCACTGCATTCAATCGGGATTCATTTTACCACGCTGCATGGAGTTCACTGCATTCAATCACAATGCATGGAATCCACTGCATTCAATCGGGATGCTTTGGGCCATGCCTCATAAAATCCACTGCATTCAACGACGCTGCATGGAATCCACCGAATTTAACTGGGATACATTATACTAAGCTGTATCGAATCCACTGCATTCAATCAGGATGCATTTTACCATATGGCATGGAGTTCACTGCATTCAATCATGCTACACGTAATCCACTGCATTCAATCAGGATGCTTTGGGCCATGCTGCATAAAATCCACTGCATTCAATCATGCTGCACGTAATCCACTGCATTCAATCGGGATGCATTTTACCACGCTGCATGGAGTTCACTGCATTCAATCTCAATGCATGGAATCCACTGCATTCAATCGGGATGCTTTGGGCCATGCTGCAAAAAATCCACTGCAATCAATCAGGATGCATTGGGCCTCGCTGCATGAACTCCACTGCATACAATCGCGATCCATTGCGCCACAATGCATGGAATCCTCTGCATTCAATGATGCTGCATGGAATCCACCTCATTCAATCAGGATGCATTTTACCACACTGCATGGAGTACACTGCATTCAATCACAATGGATGGAATCCAATGCATTCTATCGGGATGCTTTGGGCCATGCTGCAAAAAATCCACAGCATTCAATCGGGATGCACTAGGCCTTGCTGCATGGACTTCACTGCATTCAATTGGTATCCATTGCGCTGCAATGCATGGAATCCTCTGCGTTCAATGATGCTGCATGGAATCCACTGCATTCAATCGGGATGCATTTTACCACACTGCATGGAGTACACTGCATTCAATCACAATGGATGGAATCCACTGCATTCAATCGGGATGCTTTGGGGCATGCTTCATGAAATCCACTGCATTCAATCATGCTGCATGGAATCCACTGCACTCCATCATGCTGCATAAAATCCACTGCATTCAATAGGGTTCCATTTCTTCACACTGCAGGGAATACAATGCATTCAATCGGGATGCATTTTAACACTCTGCATGGATTACACTGCTGCATAATGGATTACACTGCTGCAATCATGCTGCATATAATCCACTGCATTCAATCTGGATGCTTTGGGCCATGCTGCATAAAATCCACTGCATTCCATCGGGATGCATTGGGCCTCGCTGCTTGGACTCCACTGCATACAATCGGGATCCATTGCGCCACAATGCATGGAATCTTCTGCATTCATTGATGCTGCATGGAATCCACTGCATTCAATTGGGATGCTTTGGGCCATGCTGCATATAATCCAGTGCATTCAATTGGGATGCATTTGGCCTCGCTCCATGGACTCCACTGCATACAATAAGGATCAATTGCAACACAATGCATGGAATCCTCTGCATTCAATGATGCTCCATTGAATCCAGTGCACTCAATCAGGATGCTTTGGGCCATGCTGCATAAAATCCACTGCATTCAATAGGGTTCCAACACTTCACGCTGCATGGAATCCACTGCATTCAATCAGGATGCTTTGGGCCATGCTTAATAAATTCCACTGCATTCAACGACACTGCATGGAATCCACCGAATTTAACTGGGATACATTATACTAAGCTGTATCGAATCCACTGCATTCAATCAGGATGCATTTTACCACATTGCATGGAGTTCACTGCATTTAATCATGCTGCACGTAATCCACTGCATTCAATCAGGATGCTTTGGGCCATGCTGCATAAAATCCACTGCATTCAATCATGCTGCACGTAATCGACTGCATTCAATCGGGATGCATTTTACCAGGCTGCATGGAATCCACTGCATTCAATCACGCTGCATGGAATCCACTGCATTCAATCGGGATGCATTTTACCAGGCTGCATGGAGTTCACTGCATTCAATCACAATGCATGGAATCCACTGCATTCAATCGGGATGCTTTGGGCCATGCCTCATAAAATCCACTGCATTCAACGACGCTGCATGGAATCCACCGAATTTAATTGGGATACATTATACTAAGCTGTATCGAATCCACTGCATTCAATCAGGATGCATTTTACCACATTGCATGGAGTTCACTGCATTTAATCATGCTGCACGTAATCCACTGCATTCAATCAGGATGCTTTGGGCCATGCTGCATAAAATCCACTGCATTCAATCATGCTGCACGTAATCCACTGCATTCAATCGGGATGCATTTTACCAGGCTGCATGGAATCCACTGCATTCAATCACGCTGCATGGAATCCACTGCATTCAATCGGGATGCATTTTAACAGGCTGCATGGAATCCACTGCATTCAATCACGCTGCATGGAATCCACTGCATTCAATCACGCTGCATGGAATCCACTGCATTCAATCAGGATGCATTTTAATAAGCTGCATGGAATCCATTCAGTCATCACGCTGCATGGACTCCGCTGCATACAGTCGGGATCCATTACGCCACAATGCATGGAATCCTCTGCATTCAATCACGCTGCATGGAATCCACTGCATTCAATCGGGATGCAATTTACCACGCTGAATGGAGTACACTGCATTCAATCACGCTGCATGGAATCCCCTGCATTCAATCGGGATGCTTTGGGCCATGCTGCAAAAAAATCCACTGCATTCAATCGGGATGCATTGGGCCTCGCTTCATGGACTCCAGTGCATACAGTCGGGATCCATGGCACCAAAATGCATGGAATCCTCTGCATTCAATGACGCTGCATGGAATCCACTGCATTCAATCAGGATGCTTTGGGCCATGCCTCATAAAATCCACTTCATTCAATGACGCTGCATGGAATCGACTGCATTCAATCATGCTGCATATAATCCACTGCTTACAATAGGGTTCAATTTCTTCACGCTGCATGGAATCCACTGCATTCAATCACGCTGCATGGAATCCACTGCATTCCATCGGGATGCATGTTCCCACGCTGCATGGAGTACACTGCATTCAATCAAAATGCATGGAATCCACTGCATTCAATCGGGATGCTTTGGGCCATGCTGCATACAATCCACTGCATTCAATCGGGATGCATTGGGCCTCACTGCATGGACTCCACTGCATATAATCGGGATCCATTACACCACAATGCATGGAATCATCTGCATTCAATGACGCTGCATGGAAACCACTGCATTCAATCGGGATGCATTTTACCAGGCTGCATGGAATCCATGCATTCATCACGCTGCATGGACTCCACTGCATACAATTGGGATCCATTGCGCCACAATGCATGGAATCCTCTGCATTCAATCAGGATGCTTTGAGCCATTCTGCATAAAATCCACTGCATTCAATCATGCTCCATTAAATCCACTGCATTCAATCAGGCTGCATAAAATACACTGCATTCAATAGGGTTCCATTACTTCACACTTCATGGAATACAGTGCATTCAATCACGCTTCATGGAATCCACTGCATTCAATCGGGATTCATTTTACCACGCTGCATGGAGTTCACTGCATTCAATCACAATGCATGGAATCCACTGCATTCAATCGGGATGCTTTGGGCCATGCCTCATAAAATCCACTGCATTCAACGACGCTGCATGGAATCCACCGAATTTAATTGGGATACATTATACTAAGCTGTATCGAATCCACTGCATTCAATCAGGATGCATTTTACCATATGGCATGGAGTTCACTGCATTCAATCATGCTACACGTAATCCACTGCATTCAATCAGGATGCTTTGGGCCATGCTGCATAAAATCCACTGCATTCAATCATGCTGCACGTAATCCACTGCATTCAATCGGGATGCATTTTACCAGGCTGCATGGAATCCACTGCCTTCAATCACGCTGCATGGAATCCACTGCATTCAATCGGGATGCATTTTACCAGGCTGCATGGAATCCACTGCATTCAATCACGCTGCATGGAATCCACTGCATTCAATCACGCTGCATGGAATCCACTGTATTCAATCAGGATGCATTTTACCAGGCTGCCTGGAATCCATGCATTCATCACACTGCATGGACTCCACTGCATACAATCGGGATCCATTGCGCCACAATGCATGGAATACTCTGCATTCAATGATACTCCATGGACTCCACTGCATTCAATCAGGATGCTTTGGGCCATGCTGCATAAAATCCACTGCATTTAATCATGCTGCATGGAATCCACTGCATTCAATCATGCTGCATAATATCCACTGCATTCAAAATGTTCCATTTCTTCACGCTGCATGGAATCCACTGCATTCAATCGGGATGCATTTTACCTCGCTGCATGGAGTACACTGCATTCAATCTCAATGCATGGAATCCACTGCATTCAATCGGGATGCTTTGGGCCATGCTGCAAAAAATCCACTGCAATCAATCAGGATGCATTGGGCCTCGCTGCATGAACTCCACTGCATACAATCGCGATCCATTGCGCCACAATGCATGGAATCCTCTGCATTCAATGATGCTGCATGGAATCCACTGCATTCAATCGGGATGCATTTTACCACACTGCATGGAGTACACTGCATTCAATCACAATGGATGGAATCCACTGCATTCAATCATGCTGCATGGAATCCACTGCATTCAATCATGCTGCATAATATCCACTGCATTCTAAATGTTCCATTTCTGCACGCTGCATGGAATCCACTGCATTCCATCGGGATGCATGTTCCCACGCTGCATGGAGTACACTGCATTCAATCAAAATGCAAGGAATCCACTGCATTCAATCGGGATGCTTTGGGCCATGCTGCATACAATCCACTGCATTCAATCGGGATGCATTGGGCCTCACAGCATGGACTCCACTGCATATAATCGGGATCCATTACACCACAATGCATGGAATCATCTGCATTCATTGACGCTGCATGGAATCCACTGCATTCAATCGGGATGCATTTTACCAGGCTGCATGGAATCCATGCATTCATCACGCTGCATGGACTCCACTGCATACAATCGGGATCCATTGTGCCACAATGCATGGAATCCACTGCATTCAATCAGGATGCATTTTAATAAGCTGCATGGAATCCATTCAGTCATCACGCTGCATGGACTCCGCTGCATACAGTCGGGATCCATTACGCCACAATGCATAGAATCCTCTGCATTCAATCACGCTGCATGGAATCCACTGCATTCAATCGGGATGCAATTTACCACGCTGAATGGAGTACACTGCATTCAATCACGCTGCATGGAATCCCCTGCATTCAATCGGGATGCTTTGGGCCATGCTGCAAAAAAATCCACTGCATTCAATCGGGATGCATTGGGCCTCGCTTCATGGACTCCAGTGCATACAGTCGGGATCCATTGCACCAAAATGCATGGAATCCTCTGCATTCAATGACGCTGCATGGAATCCACTGCATTCAATCAGGATGCTTTGGGCCATGCCTCATAAAATCCACTTCATTCAATGACGCTGCATGGAATCGACTGCATTCAATCATGCTGCATATAATCCACTGCTTACAATAGGGTTCAATTTCTTCACGCTGCATGGAATCCACTGCATTCAATCACGCTGCATGGAATCCACTGCATTCCATCGGGATGCATGTTCCCACGCTGCATGGAGTACACTGCATTCAATCAAAATGCATGGAATCCACTGCATTCAATCGGGATGCTTTGGGCCATGCTGCATACAATCCACTGCATTCAATCGGGATGCATTGGGCCTCACTGCATGGACTCCACTGCATATAATCGGGATCCATTACACCACAATGCATGGAATCATCTGCATTCAATGACGCTGCATGGAATCCACTGCATTCAATCGGGATGCATTTTACCAGGCTGCATGGAATCCATGCATTCATCACGCTGCATGGACTCCACTGCATACAATCGGGATCCATTGCGCCACAATGCATGGAATCCTCTGCATTCAATCAGGATGCTTTGAGCCATGCTGCATAAAATCCACTGCATTCAATCATGCTCCATTAAATCCACTGCATTCAATCAGGCTGCATAAAATACACTGCATTCAATAGGGTTCCATTACTTCACACTTCATGGAATACAGTGCATTCAATCACGCTTCATGGAATCCACTGCATTCAATCGGGATTCATTTTACCACGCTGCATGGAGTTCACTGCATTCAATCTCAATGCATGGAATCCACTGCATTCAATCGGGATGCTTTGGGCCATGCTGCAAAAAATCCACTGCAATCAATCAGGATGCATTGGGCCAGGCTGCATGAACTCCACTGCATACAATCGCGATCCATTGCGCCACAATGCATGGAATCCTCTGCATTCAATGATGCTGCATGGAATCCACCTCATTCAATCAGGATGCATTTTACCACACTGCATGGAGTACACTGCATTCAATCACAATGGATGGAATCCAATGCATTCTATCGGGATGCTTTGGGCCATGCTGCAAAAAATCCACAGCATTCAATCGGGATGCACTAGGCCTTGCTGCATGGACTTCACTGCATTCAATTGGTATCCATTGCGCTGCAATGCATGGAATCCTCTGCATTCAATGATGCTGCATGGAATCCACTGCATTCAATCGGGATGCATTTTACCACACTGCATGGAGTACACTGCATTCAATCACAATGGATGGAATCCACTGCATTCAATCGGGATGCTTTGGGGCATGCTTCATGAAATCCACTGCATTCAATCATGCTGCATGGAATCCACTGCACTCCATCATGCTGCATAAAATCCACTGCATTCAATAGGGTTCCATTTCTTCACACTGCAGGGAATACAATGCATTCAATCGGGATGCATTTTAACACTCTGCATGGATTACACTGCTGCATAATGGATTACACTGCTGCAATCATGCTGCATATAATCCACTGCATTCAATCGGGATGCTTTGGGCCATGCTGCATAAAATCCACTGCATTCCATCGGGATGCATTGGGCCTCGCTGCATGGACTCCACTGCATACAATCGGGATCCATTGCGCCACAATGCATGGAATCTTCTGCATTCATTGATGCTGCATGGAATCCACTGCATTCAATTGGGATGCTTTGGGCCATGCTGCATATAATCCAGTGCATTCAATTGGGATGCATTTGGCCTCGCTCCATTGACTCCACTGCATACAATAAGGATCAATTGCAACACAATGCATGGAATCCTCTGCATTCAATGATGCTCCATTGAATCCAGTGCACTCAATCAGGATGCTTTGGGCCATGCTGCATAAAATCCACTGCATTCAATAGGGTTCCAACACTTCACGCTGCATGGAATCCACTGCATTCAATCAGGATGCTTTGGGCCATGCTTAATAAATTCCACTGCATTCAACGACACTGCATGGAATCCACCGAATTTAACTGGGATACATTATACTAAGCTGTATCGAATCCACTGCATTCAATCAGGATGCATTTTACCATATAGCATGGAGTTCACTGCATTCAATTATGCTACACGTAATCCACTGCATTCAATCAGGATGCTTTGGGCCATGCTGCATAAAATCCACTGCATTCAATCATGCTGCACGTAATCGACTGCATTCAATCGGGATGCATTTTACCAGGCTGCATGGAATCCACTGCATTCAATCACGCTGCATGGAATCCACTGCATTCAATCGGGATGCATTTTACCAGGCTGCATGGAGTTCACTGCATTCAATCACAATGCATGGAATCCACTGCATTCAATCGGGATGCTTTGGGCCATGCCTCATAAAATCCACTGCATTCAACGACGCTGCATGGAATCCACCGAATTTAATTGGGATACATTATACTAAGCTGTATCGAATCCACTGCATTCAATCAGGATGCATTTTACCACATTGCATGGAGTTCACTGCATTTAATCATGCTGCACGTAATCCACTGCATTCAATCAGGATGCTTTGGGCCATGCTGCATAAAATCCACTGCATTCAATCATGCTGCACGTAATCGACTGCATTCAATCGGGATGCATTTTACCAGGCTGCATGGAATCCACTGCATTCAATCACGCTGCATGGAATCCACTGCATTCAATCGGGATGCATTTTAACAGGCTGCATGGAATCCACTGCATTCAATCACGCTGCATGGAATCCACTGCATTCAATCACGCTGCATGGAATCCACTGCATTCAATCAGGATGCATTTTAATAAGCTGCATGGAATCCATTCAGTCATCACGCTGCATGGACTCCGCTGCATACAGTCGGGATCCATTACGCCACAATGCATGGAATCCTCTGCATTCAATCACGCTGCATGGAATCCACTGCATTCAATCGGGATGCAATTTACCACGCTGAATGGAGTACACTGCATTCAATCACGCTGCATGGAATCCCCTGCATTCAATCGGGATGCTTTGGGCCATGCTGCAAAAAAATCCACTGCATTCAATCGGGATGCATTGGGCCTCGCTTCATGGACTCCAGTGCATACAGTCGGGATCCATGGCACCAAAATGCATGGAATCCTCTGCATTCAATGACGCTGCATGGAATCCACTGCATTCAATCAGGATGCTTTGGGCCATGCCTCATAAAATCCACTTCATTCAATGACGCTGCATGGAATCGACTGCATTCAATCATGCTGCATATAATCCACTGCTTACAATAGGGTTCAATTTCTTCACGCTGCATGGAATCCACTGCATTCAATCACGCTGCATGGAATCCACTGCATTCCATCGGGATGCATGTTCCCACGCTGCATGGAGTACACTGCATTCAATCAAAATGCATGGAATCCACTGCATTCAATCGGGATGCTTTGGGCCATGCTGCATACAATCCACTGCATTCAATCGGGATGCATTGGGCCTCACTGCATGGACTCCACTGCATATAATCGGGATCCATTACACCACAATGCATGGAATCATCTGCATTCAATGACGCTGCATGGAAACCACTGCATTCAATCGGGATGCATTTTACCAGGCTGCATGGAATCCATGCATTCATCACGCTGCATGGACTCCACTGCATACAATTGGGATCCATTGCGCCACAATGCATGGAATCCTCTGCATTCAATCAGGATGCTTTGAGCCATTCTGCATAAAATCCACTGCATTCAATCATGCTCCATTAAATCCACTGCATTCAATCAGGCTGCATAAAATACACTGCATTCAATAGGGTTCCATTACTTCACACTTCATGGAATACAGTGCATTCAATCACGCTTCATGGAATCCACTGCATTCAATCGGGATTCATTTTACCACGCTGCATGGAGTTCACTGCATTCAATCACAATGCATGGAATCCACTGCATTCAATCGGGATGCTTTGGGCCATGCCTCATAAAATCCACTGCATTCAACGACGCTGCATGGAATCCACCGAATTTAACTGGGATACATTATACTAAGCTGTATCGAATCCACTGCATTCAATCAGGATGCATTTTACCATATGGCATGGAGTTCACTGCATTCAATCATGCTACACGTAATCCACTGCATTCAATCAGGATGCTTTGGGCCATGCTGCATAAAATCCACTGCATTCAATCATGCTGCACGTAATCCACTGAATTCAATCGGGATGCATTTTACCAGGCTGCATGGAATCCACTGCCTTCAATCACGCTGCATGGAATCCACTGCATTCAATCGGGATGCATTTTACCAGGCTGCATGGAATCCACTGCATTCAATCACGCTGCATGGAATCCACTGCATTCAATCACGCTGCATGGAATCCACTGTATTCAATCAGGATGCATTTTACCAGGCTGCCTGGAATCCATGCATTCATCACACTGCATGGACTCCACTGCATACAATCGGGATCCATTGCGCCACAATGCATGGAATACTCTGCATTCAATGATACTCCATGGACTCCACTGCATTCAATCAGGATGCTTTGGGCCATGCTGCATAAAATCCACTGCATTTAATCATGCTGCATGGAATCCACTGCATTCAATCATGCTGCATAATATCCACTGCATTCAAAATGTTCCATTTCTTCACGCTGCATGTAATCCACTGCATTCAATCGGGATGCATTTTACCTCGCTGCATGGAGTACACTGCATTCAATCTCAATGCATGGAATCCACTGCATTCAATCGGGATGCTTTGGGCCATGCTGCAAAAAATCCACTGCAATCAATCAGGATGCATTGGGCCTCGCTGCATGAACTCCACTGCATACAATCGCGATCCATTGCGCCACAATGCATGGAATCCTCTGCATTCAATGATGCTGCATGGAATCCACTGCATTCAATCAGGATGCATTTTACCACACTGCATGGAGTACACTGCATTCAATCACAATGGATGGAATCCAATGCATTCAATCGGGATGCTTTGGGCCATGCTGCAAAAAATCCACTGCATTCAATCGGGATGCACTGGGCCTCGCTGAATGGACTCCACTGCATTCAATTGGTATCCATTGCGCTGCAATGCATGGAATCTTCTGCATTCAATGATGCTGCATGGAATCCACTGCATTCAATCGGGATGCATTTTACCACACTGCATGGAGTACACTGCATTCAATCACAATGGATGGAATCCACTGCATTCAATCATGCTGCATGGAATCCACTGCATTCAATCGGGATGCTTTGGGCCATGCTGCAAAAAATCCACTGCAATCAATCAGGATGCATTGGGCCAGGCTGCATGAACTCCACTGCATACAATCGCGATCCATTGCGCCACAATGCATGGAATCCTCTGCATTCAATGATGCTGCATGGAATCCACCTCATTCAATCAGGATGCATTTTACCACACTGCATGGAGTACACTGCATTCAATCACAATGGATGGAATCCAATGCATTCTATCGGGATGCTTTGGGCCATGCTGCAAAAAATCCACAGCATTCAATCGGGATGCACTAGGCCTTGCTGCATGGACTTCACTGCATTCAATTGGTATCCATTGCGCTGCAATGCATGGAATCCTCTGCATTCAATGATGCTGCATGGAATCCACTGCATTCAATCGGGATGCATTTTACCACACTGCATGGAGTACACTGCATTCAATCACAATGGATGGAATGCACTGCATTCAATCGGGATGCTTTGGGGCATGCTTCATGAAATCCACTGCATTCAATCATGCTGCATGGAATCCACTGCACTCCATCATTCTGCATAAAATCCACTGCATTCAATAGGGTTCCATTTCTTCACACTGCAGGGAATACAATGCATTCAATCGGGATGCATTTTAACACTCTGCATGGATTACACTGCTGCATAATGGATTACACTGCTGCAATCATGCTGCATATAATCCACTGCATTCAATCGGGATGCTTTGGGCCATGCTGCATAAAATCCACTGCATTCCATCGGGATGCATTGGGCCTCGCTGCATGGACTCCACTGCATACAATCGGGATCCATTGCGCCACAATGCATGGAATCTTCTGCAATCATTGATGCTGCATGGAATCCACTGCATTCAATTGGGATGCTTTGGGCCATGCTGCATATAATCCAGTGCATTCAATTGGGATGCATTTGGCCTCGCTCCATTGACTCCACTGCATACAATAAGGATCAATTGCAACACAATGCATGGAATCCTCTGCATTCAATGATGCTCCATTGAATCCAGTGCACTCAATCAGGATGCTTTGGGCCATGCTGCATAAAATCCACTGCATTCAATAGGGTTCCAACACTTCACGCTGCATGGAATCCACTGCATTCAATCAGGATGCTTTGGGCCATGCTTAATAAATTCCACTGCATTCAACGACACTGCATGGAATCCACCGAATTTAACTGGGATACATTATACTAAGCTGTATCGAATCCACTGCATTCAATCAGGATGCATTTTACCATATAGCATGGAGTTCACTGCATTCAATTATGCTACACGTAATCCACTGCATTCAATCAGGATGCTTTGGGCCATGCTGCATAAAATCCACTGCATTCAATCATGCTGCACGTAATCGACTGCATTCAATCGGGATGCATTTTACCAGGCTGCATGGAATCCACTGCATTCAATCACGCTGCATGGAATCCACTGCATTCAATCGGGATGCATTTTACCAGGCTGCATGGAGTTCACTGCATTCAATCACAATGCATGGAATCCACTGCATTCAATCGGGATGCTTTGGGCCATGCCTCATAAAATCCACTGCATTCAACGACGCTGCATGGAATCCACCGAATTTAATTGGGATACATTATACTAAGCTGTATCGAATCCACTGCATTCAATCAGGATGCATTTTACCACATTGCATGGAGTTCACTGCATTTAATCATGCTGCACGTAATCCACTGCATTCAATCAGGATGCTTTGGGCCATGCTGCATAAAATCCACTGCATTCAATCATGCTGCACGTAATCCACTGCATTCAATCGGGATGCATTTTACCAGGCTGCATGGAATCCACTGCATTCAATCACGCTGCATGGAATCCACTGCATTCAATCGGGATGCATTTTACCAGGCTGCATGGAATCCACTGCATTCAATCACGCTGCATGGAATCCACTGCATTCAATCACGCTGCATGGAATCCACTGCATTCAATCAGGATGCATTTTAATAAGCTGCATGGAATCCATTCAGTCATCACGCTGCATGGACTCCGCTGCATACAGTCGGGATCCATTACGCCACAATGCATGGAATCCTCTGCATTCAATCACGCTGCATGGAATCCACTGCATTCAATCGGGATGCAATTTACCACGCTGAATGGAGTACACTGCATTCAATCACGCTGCATGGAATCCCCTGCATTCAATCGGGATGCTTTGGGCCATGCTGCAAAAAAATCCACTGCATTCAATCGGGATGCATTGGGCCTCGCTTCATGGACTCCAGTGCATACAGTCGGGATCCATGGCACCAAAATGCATGGAATCCTCTGCATTCAATGACGCTGCATGGAATCCACTGCATTCAATCAGGATGCTTTGGGCCATGCCTCATAAAATCCACTTCATTCAATGACGCTGCATGGAATCGACTGCATTCAATCATGCTGCATATAATCCACTGCTTACAATAGGGTTCAATTTCTTCACGCTGCATGGAATCCACTGCATTCAATCACGCTGCATGGAATCCACTGCATTCCATCGGGATGCATGTTCCCACGCTGCATGGAGTACACTGCATTCAATCAAAATGCATGGAATCCACTGCATTCAATCGGGATGCTTTGGGCCATGCTGCATACAATCCACTGCATTCAATCGGGATGCATTGGGCCTCACTGCATGGACTCCACTGCATATAATCGGGATCCATTACACCACAATGCCTGGAATCATCTGCATTCAATGACGCTGCATGGAAACCACTGCATTCAATCGGGATGCATTTTACCAGGCTGCATGGAATCCATGCATTCATCACGCTGCATGGACTCCACTGCATACAATTGGGATCCATTGCGCCACAATGCATGGAATCCTCTGCATTCAATCAGGATGCTTTGAGCCATTCTGCATAAAATCCACTGCATTCAATCATGCTCCATTAAATCCACTGCATTCAATCAGGCTGCATAAAATACACTGCATTCAATAGGGTTCCATTACTTCACACTTCATGGAATACAGTGCATTCAATCACGCTTCATGGAATCCACTGCATTCAATCGGGATTCATTTTACCACGCTGCATGGAGTTCACTGCATTCAATCACAATGCATGGAATCCACTGCATTCAATCGGGATGCTTTGGGCCATGCCTCATAAAATCCACTGCATTCAACGACGCTGCATGGAATCCACCGAATTTAACTGGGATACATTATACTAAGCTGTATCGAATCCACTGCATTCAATCAGGATGCATTTTACCATATGGCATGGAGTTCACTGCATTCAATCATGCTACACGTAATCCACTGCATTCAATCAGGATGCTTTGGGCCATGCTGCATAAAATCCACTGCATTCAATCATGCTGCACGTAATCCACTGCATTCAATCGGGATGCATTTTACCAGGCTGCATGGAATCCACTGCCTTCAATCACGCTGCATGGAATCCACTGCATTCAATCGGGATGCATTTTACCAGGCTGCATGGAATCCACTGCATTCAATCACGCTGCATGGAATCCACTGCATTCAATCACGCTGCATGGAATCCACTGTATTCAATCAGGATGCATTTTACCAGGCTGCCTGGAATCCATGCATTCATCACACTGCATGGACTCCACTGCATACAATCGGGATCCATTGCGCCACAATGCATGGAATACTCTGCATTCAATGATACTCCATGGACTCCACTGCATTCAATCAGGATGCTTTGGGCCATGCTGCATAAAATCCACTGCATTTAATCATGCTGCATGGAATCCACTGCATTCAATCATGCTGCATAATATCCACTGCATTCAAAATGTTCCATTTCTTCACGCTGCATGGAATCCACTGCATTCAATCGGGATGCATTTTACCTCGCTGCATGGAGTACACTGCATTCAATCTCAATGCATGGAATCCACTGCATTCAATCGGGATGCTTTGGGCCATGCTGCAAAAAATCCACTGCAATCAATCAGGATGCATTGGGCCTCGCTGCATGAACTCCACTGCATACAATCGCGATCCATTGCGCCACAATGCATGGAATCCTCTGCATTCAATGATGCTGCATGGAATCCACTGCATTCAATCAGGATGCATTTTACCACACTGCATGGAGTACACTGCATTCAATCACAATGGATGGAATCCAATGCATTCAATCGGGATGCTTTGGGCCATGCTGCAAAAAATCCACTGCATTCAATCGGGATGCACTGGGCCTCGCTGAATGGACTCCACTGCATTCAATTGGTATCCATTGCGCTGCAATGCATGGAATCTTCTGCATTCAATGATGCTGCATGGAATCCACTGCATTCAATCGGGATGCATTTTACCACACTGCATGGAGTACACTGCATTCAATCACAATGGATGGAATCCACTGCATTCAATCATGCTGCATAATATCCACTGCATTCTAAATGTTCCATTTCTGCACGCTGCATGGAATCCACTGCATTCCATCGGGATGCATGTTCCCACGCTGCATGGAGTACACTGCATTCAATCAAAATGCAAGGAATCCACTGCATTCAATCGGGATGCTTTGGGCCATGCTGCATACAATCCACTGCATTCAATCGGGATGCATTGGGCCTCACAGCATGGACTCCACTGCATATAATCGGGATCCATTACACCACAATGCATGGAATCATCTGCATTCATTGACGCTGCATGGAATCCACTGCATTCAATCGGGATGCATTTTACCAGGCTGCATGGAATCCATGCATTCATCACGCTGCATGGACTCCACTGCATACAATCGGGATCCATTGTGCCACAATGCATGGAATCCACTGCATTCAATCAGGATGCATTTTAATAAGCTGCATGGAATCCATTCAGTCATCACGCTGCATGGACTCCGCTGCATACAGTCGGGATCCATTACGCCACAATGCATAGAATCCTCTGCATTCAATCACGCTGCATGGAATCCACTGCATTCAATCGGGATGCAATTTACCACGCTGAATGGAGTACACTGCATTCAATCACGCTGCATGGAATCCCCTGCATTCAATCGGGATGCTTTGGGCCATGCTGCAAAAAAATCCACTGCATTCAATCGGGATGCATTGGGCCTCGCTTCATGGACTCCAGTGCATACAGTCGGGATCCATGGCACCAAAATGCATGGAATCCTCTGCATTCAATGACGCTTCATGGAATCCACTGCATTCAATCAGGATGCTTTGGGCCATGCCTCATAAAATCCACTTCATTCAATGACGCTGCATGGAATCGACTGCATTCAATCATGCTGCATATAATCCACTGCTTACAATAGGGTTCAATTTCTTCACGCTGCATGGAATCCACTGCATTCAATCACGCTGCATGGAATCCACTGCATTCCATCGGGATGCATGTTCCCACGCTGCATGGAGTACACTGCATTCAATCAAAATGCATGGAATCCACTGCATTCAATCGGGATGCTTTGGGCCATGCTGCATACAATCCACTGCATTCAATCGGGATGCATTGGGCCTCACTGCATGGACTCCACTGCATATAATCGGGATCCATTACACCACAATGCCTGGAATCATCTGCATTCAATGACGCTGACTGGAATCCACTGCATTCAATCGGGATGCATTTTACCAGGCTGCATGGAATCCATGCATTCATCACGCTGCATGGACTCCACTGCATACAATCGGGATCCATTGCGCCACAATGCATGGAATCCTCTGCATTCAATCAGGATGCTTTGGGCCATGCTGCATAAAATCCACTGCATTCAATCATGCTCCATTAAATCCACTGCATTCAATCAGGCTGCATAAAATACACTGCATTCAATAGGGTTCCATTACTTCACACTTCATGGAATACAGTGCATTCAATCACGCTGCATGGAATCCACTGCATTCAATCGGGATTCATTTTACCAGGCTGCATGGAGTTCACTGCATTCAATCACAATGCATGGAATCCACTGCATTCAATCGGGATGCTTTGGGCCATGCCTCATAAAATCCACTGCATTCAACGACGCTGCATGGAATCCACCGAATTTAACTGGGATACATTATACTAAGCTGTATCGAATCCACTGCATTCAATCAGGATGCATTTTACCATATGGCATGGAGTTCACTGCATTCAATCATGCTACACGTAATCCACTGCATTCAATCAGGATGCTTTGGGCCATGCTGCATAAAATCCACTGCATTCAATCATGCTGCACGTAATCCACTGCATTCAATCGGGATGCATTTTACCAGGCTGCATGGAATCCACTGCCTTCAATCACGCTGCATGGAATCCACTGCATTCAATCGGGATGCATTTTACCAGGCTGCATGGAATCCACTGCATTCAATCACGCTGCATGGAATCCACTGCATTCAATCACGCTGCATGGAATCCACTGTATTCAATCAGGATGCATTTTACCAGGCTGCCTGGAATCCATGCATTCATCACACTGCATGGACTCCACTGCATACAATCGGGATCCATTGCGCCACAATGCATGGAATACTCTGCATTCAATGATACTCCATGGACTCCACTGCATTCAATCAGGATGCTTTGGGCCATGCTGCATAAAATCCACTGCATTTAATCATGCTGCATGGAATCCACTGCATTCAATCATGCTGCATAATATCCACTGCATTCAAAATGTTCCATTTCTTCACGCTGCATGGAATCCACTGCATTCAATCGGGATGCATTTTACCTCGCTGCATGGAGTACACTGCATTCAATCTCAATGCATGGAATCCACTGCATTCAATCGGGATGCTTTGGGCCATGCTGCAAAAAATCCACTGCAATCAATCAGGATGCATTGGGCCTCGCTGCATGAACTCCACTGCATACAATCGCGATCCATTGCGCCACAATGCATGGAATCCTCTGCATTCAATGATGCTGCATGGAATCCACTGCATTCAATCAGGATGCATTTTACCACACTGCATGGAGTACACTGCATTCAATCACAATGGATGGAATCCAATGCATTCAATCGGGATGCTTTGGGCCATGCTGCAAAAAATCCACTGCATTCAATCGGGATGCACTGGGCCTCGCTGAATGGACTCCACTGCATTCAATTGGTATCCATTGCGCTGCAATGCATGGAATCTTCTGCATTCAATGATGCTGCATGGAATCCACTGCATTCAATCGGGATGCATTTTACCACACTGCATGGAGTACACTGCATTCAATCACAATGGATGGAATCCACTGCATTCAATCATGCTGCATGGAATCCACTGCATTCAATCATGCTGCATAATATCCAATGCATTCTAAATGTTCCATTTCTGCACGCTGCATGGAAACCACTGCATTCCATCGGGATGCATGTTCCCACGCTGCATGGAGTACACTGCATTCAATCAAAATGCAAGGAATCCACTGCATTCAATCGGGATGCTTTGGGCCATGCTGCATACAATCCACTGCATTCAATCGGGATGCATTGGGCCTCACAGCATGGACTCCACTGCATATAATCGGGATCCATTACACCACAATGCATGGAATCATCTGCATTCATTGACGCTGCATGGAATCCACTGCATTCAATCGGGATGCATTTTACCAGGCTGCATGGAATCCATGCATTCATCACGCTGCATGGACTCCACTGCATACAATCGGGATCCATTGTGCCACAATGCATGGAATCCACTGCATTCAATCAGGATGCATTTTAATAAGCTGCATGGAATCCATTCAGTCATCACGCTGCATGGACTCCGCTGCATACAGTCGGGATCCATTACGCCACAATGCATAGAATCCTCTGCATTCAATCACGCTGCATGGAATCCACTGCATTCAATCGGGATGCAATTTACCACGCTGAATGGAGTACACTGCATTCAATCACGCTGCATGGAATCCCCTGCATTCAATCGGGATGCTTTGGGCCATGCTGCAAAAAAATCCACTGCATTCAATCGGGATGCATTGGGCCTCGCTTCATGGACTCCAGTGCATACAGTCGGGATCCATGGCACCAAAATGCATGGAATCCTCTGCATTCAATGACGCTGCATGGAATCCACTGCATTCAATCAGGATGCTTTGGGCCATGCCTCATAAAATCCACTTCATTCAATGACGCTGCATGGAATCGACTGCATTCAATCATGCTGCATATAATCCACTGCTTACAATAGGGTTCAATTTCTTCACGCTGCATGGAATCCACTGCATTCAATCACGCTGCATGGAATCCACTGCATTCCATCGGGATGCATGTTCCCACGCTGCATGGAGTACACTGCATTCAATCAAAATGCATGGAATCCACTGCATTCAATCGGGATGCTTTGGGCCATGCTGCATACATTCCACTGCATTCAATCGGGATGCATTGGGCCTCACTGCATGGACTCCACTGCATATAATCGGGATCCATTACACCACAATGCCTGGAATCATCTGCATTCAATGACGCTGCATGGAATCCACTGCATTCAATCGGGATGCATTTTACCAGGCTGCATGGAATCCATGCATTCATCACGCTGCATGGACTCCACTGCATACAATCGGGATCCATTGCGCCACAATGCATGGAATCCTCTGCATTCAATCAGGATGCTTTGGGCCATGCTGCATAAAATCCACTGCATTCAATCATGCTCCATTAAATCCACTGCATTCAATCAGGCTGCATAAAATACACTGCATTCAATAGGGTTCCATTACTTCACACTTCATGGAATACAGTGCATTCAATCACGCTGCATGGAATCCACTGCATTCAATCGGGATTCATTTTACCAGGCTGCATGGAGTTCACTGCATTCAATCACAATGCATGGAATCCACTGCATTCAATCGGGATGCTTTGGGCCATGCCTCATAAAATCCACTGCATTCAACGACGCTGCATGGAATCCACCGAATTTAACTGGGATACATTATACTAAGCTGTATCGAATCCACTGCATTCAATCAGGATGCATTTTACCATATGGCATGGAGTTCACTGCATTCAATCATGCTACACGTAATCCACTGCATTCAATCAGGATGCTTTGGGCCATGCTGCATAAAATCCACTGCATTCAATCATGCTGCACGTAATCCACTGCATTCAATCGGGATGCATTTTACCAGGCTGCATGGAATCCACTGCCTTCAATCACGCTGCATGGAATCCACTGCATTCAATCGGGATGCATTTTACCAGGCTGCATGGAATCCACTGCATTCAATCACGCTGCATGGAATCCACTGCATTCAATCACGCTGCATGGAATCCACTGTATTCAATCAGGATGCATTTTACCAGGCTGCCTGGAATCCATGCATTCATCACACTGCATGGACTCCACTGCATACAATCGGGATCCATTGCGCCACAATGCATGGAATACTCTGCATTCAATGATACTCCATGGACTCCACTGCATTCAATCAGGATGCTTTGGGCCATGCTGCATAAAATCCACTGCATTTAATCATGCTGCATGGAATCCACTGCATTCAATCATGCTGCATAATATCCACTGCATTCAAAATGTTCCATTTCTTCACGCTGCATGGAATCCACTGCATTCAATCGGGATGCATTTTACCTCGCTGCATGGAGTACACTGCATTCAATCTCAATGCATGGAATCCACTGCATTCAATCGGGATGCTTTGGGCCATGCTGCAAAAAATCCACTGCAATCAATCAGGATGCATTGGGCCTCGCTGCATGAACTCCACTGCATACAATCGCGATCCATTGCGCCACAATGCATGGAATCCTCTGCATTCAATGATGCTGCATGGAATCCACTGCATTCAATCAGGATGCATTTTACCACACTGCATGGAGTACACTGCATTCAATCACAATGGATGGAATCCAATGCATTCAATCGGGATGCTTTGGGCCATGCTGCAAAAAATCCACTGCATTCAATCGGGATGCACTGGGCCTCGCTGAATGGACTCCACTGCATTCAATTGGTATCCATTGCGCTGCAATGCATGGAATCTTCTGCATTCAATGATGCTGCATGGAATCCACTGCATTCAATCGGGATGCATTTTACCACACTGCATGGAGTACACTGCATTCAATCACAATGGATGGAATCCACTGCATTCAATCATGCTGCATGGAATCCACTGCATTCAATCATGCTGCATAATATCCACTGCATTCTAAATGTTCCATTTCTGCACGCTGCATGGAATCCACTGCATTCCATCGGGATGCATGTTCCCACGCTACATGGAGTACACTGCATTCAATCAAAATGCAAGGAATCCACTGCATTCAATCGGGATGCTTTGGGCCATGCTGCATACAATCCACTGCATTCAATCGGGATGCATTGGGCCTCACAGCATGGACTCCACTGCATATAATCGGGATCCATTACACCACAATGCATGGAATCATCTGCATTCATTGACGCTGCATGGAATCCACTGCATTCAATCGGGATGCATTTTACCAGGCTGCATGGAATCCATGCATTCATCACGCTGCATGGACTCCACTGCATACAATCGGGATCCATTGTGCCACAATGCATGGAATCCACTGCATTCAATCAGGATGCATTTTAATAAGCTGCATGGAATCCATTCAGTCATCACGCTGCATGGACTCCGCTGCATACAGTCGGGATCCATTACGCCACAATGCATAGAATCCTCTGCATTCAATCACGCTGCATGGAATCCACTGCATTCAATCGGGATGCAATTTACCACGCTGAATGGAGTACACTGCATTCAATCACGCTGCATGGAATCCCCTGCATTCAATCGGGATGCTTTGGGCCATGCTGCAAAAAAATCCACTGCATTCAATCGGGATGCATTGGGCCTCGCTTCATGGACTCCAGTGCATACAGTCGGGATCCATGGCACCAAAATGCATGGAATCCTCTGCATTCAATGACGCTGCATGGAATCCACTGCATTCAATCAGGATGCTTTGGGCCATGCCTCATAAAATCCACTTCATTCAATGACGCTGCATGGAATCGACTGCATTCAATCATGCTGCATATAATCCACTGCTTACAATAGGGTTCAATTTCTTCACGCTGCATGGAATCCACTGCATTCAATCACGCTGCATGGAATCCACTGCATTCCATCGGGATGCATGTTCCCACGCTGCATGGAGTACACTGCATTCAATCAAAATGCATGGAATCCACTGCATTCAATCGGGATGCTTTGGGCCATGCTGCATACAATCCACTGCATTCAATCGGGATGCATTGGGCCTCACTGCATGGACTCCACTGCATATAATCGGGATCCATTACACCACAATGCCTGGAATCATCTGCATTCAATGACGCTGCCTGGAATCCACTGCATTCAATCGGGATGCATTTTACCAGGCTGCATGGAATCCATGCATTCATCACGCTGCATGGACTCCACTGCATACAATCGGGATCCATTGCGCCACAATGCATGGAATCCTCTGCATTCAATCAGGATGCTTTGGGCCATGCTGCATAAAATCCACTGCATTCAATCATGCTCCATTAAATCCACTGCATTCAATCAGGCTGCATAAAATACACTGCATTCAATAGGGTTCCATTACTTCACACTTCATGGAATACAGTGCATTCAATCACGCTTCATGGAATCCACTGCATTCAATCGGGATTCATTTTACCACGCTGCATGGAGTTCACTGCATTCAATCACAATGCATGGAATCCACTGCATTCAATCGGGATGCTTTGGGCCATGCCTCATAAAATCCACTGCATTCAACGACGCTGCATGGAATCCACCGAATTTAACTGGGATACATTATACTAAGCTGTATCGAATCCACTGCATTCAATCAGGATGCATTTTACCATATGGCATGGAGTTCACTGCATTCAATCATGCTACACGTAATCCACTGCATTCAATCAGGATGCTTTGGGCCATGCTGCATAAAATCCACTGCATTCAATCATGCTGCACGTAATCCACTGCATTCAATCGGGATGCATTTTACCAGGCTGCATGGAATCCACTGCATTCAATCACGCTGCATGGAATCCACTGCATTCAATCGGGATGCATTTTACCAGGCTGCATGGAATCCACTGCATTCAATCACGCTGCATGGAATCCACTGCATTCAATCACGCTGCATGGAATCCACTGTATTCAATCAGGATGCATTTTACCAGGCTGCCTGGAATCCATGCATTCATCACACTGCATGGACTCCACTGCATACAATCGGGATCCATTGCGCCACAATGCATGGAATACTCTGCATTCATTGATACTCCATGGACTCCACTGCATTCAATCAGGATGCTTTGGGCCATGCTGCATAAAATCCACTGCATTTAATCATGCTGCATGGAATCCACTGCATTCAATCATGCTGCATAATATCCACTGCATTCAAAATGTTCCATTTCTTCACGCTGCATGGAATCCACTGCATTCAATCGGGATGCATTTTACCTCGCTGCATGGAGTACACTGCATTCAATCTCAATGCATGGAATCCACTGCATTCAATCGGGATGCTTTGGGCCATGCTGCAAAAAATCCACTGCAATCAATCAGGATGCATTGGGCCTCGCTGCATGAACTCCACTGCATACAATCGCGATCCATTGCGCCACAATGCATGGAATCCTCTGCATTCAATGATGCTGCATGGAATCCACTGCATTCAATCAGGATGCATTTTACCACACTGCATGGAGTACACTGCATTCAATCACAATGGATGGAATCCAATGCATTCAATCGGGATGCTTTGGGCCATGCTGCAAAAAATCCACTGCATTCAATCGGGATGCACTGGGCCTCGCTGCATGGACTCCACTGCATTCAATTGGTATCCATTGCGCTGCAATGCATGGAATCCTCTGCATTCAATGATGCTGCATGGAATCCACTGCATTCAATCGGGATGCATTTTACCACACTGCATGGAGTACACTGCATTCAATCACAATGGATGGAATCCACTGCATTCAATCATGCTGCATGGAATCCACTGCATTCAATCATGCTGCATAATATCCACTGCATTCTAAATGTTCCATTTCTTCACGCTGCATGGAATCCACTGCATTCCATCGGGATGCATGTTCCCACGCTGCATGGAGTACACTGCATTCAATCAAAATGCAAGGAATCCACTGCATTCAATCGGGATGCTTTGGGCCATGCTGCATACAATCCACTGCATTCAATCGGGATGCATTGGGCCTCACTGCATGGACTCCACTTCATATAATCGGGATCCATTACACCACAATGCATGGAATCATCTGCATTCATTGACGCTGCATGGAATCCACTGCATTCAATCGGGATGCATTTTAACAGGCTGCATGGAATCCATGCATTCATCACGCTGCATGGACTCCACTGCATACAATCGGGATCCATTGTGCCACAATGCATGGAATCCACTGCATTCAATCAGGATGCATTTTAATAAGCTGCATGGAATCCATTCAGTCATCACGCTGCATGGACTCCGCTGCATACAGTCGGGATCCATTACGCCACAATGCATGGAATCCTCTGCATTCAATCACGCTGCATGGAATCCACTGCATTCAATCGGGATGCAATTTACCACGCTGAATGGAGTACACTGCATTCAATCACGCTGCATGGAATCCCCTGCATTCAATCGGGATGCTTTGGGCCATGCTGCAAAAAAATCCACTGCATTCAATCGGGATGCATTGGGCCTCGCTTCATGGACTCCAGTGCATACAGTCGGGATCCATTGCACCAAAATGCATGGAATCCTCTGCATTCAATGACGCTGCATGGAATCCACTGCATTCAATCAGGATGCTTTGGGCCATGCCTCATAAAATCCACTTCATTCAATGACGCTGCATGGAATCGACTGCATTCAATCATGCTGCATATAATCCACTGCTTACAATAGGGTTCAATTTCTTCACGCTGCATGGAATCCACTGCATTCAATCACGCTGCATGGAATCCACTGCATTCCATCGGGATGCATGTTCCCACGCTGCATGGAGTACACTGCATTCAATCAAAATGCATGGAATCCACTGCATTCAATCGGGATGCTTTGGGCCATGCTGCATACAATCCACTGCATTCAATCGGGATGCATTGGGCCTCACTGCATGGACTCCACTGCATATAATCGGGATCCATTACACCACAATGCATGGAATCATCTGCATTCAATGACGCTGCATGGAATCCACTGCATTCAATCGGGATGCATTTTACCAGGCTGCATGGAATCCATGCATTCATCACGCTGCATGGACTCCACTGCATACAATCGGGATCCATTGCGCCACAATGCATGGAATCCTCTGCATTCAATCAGGATGCTTTGAGCCATGCTGCATAAAATCCACTGCATTCAATCATGCTCCATTAAATCCACTGCATTCAATCAGGCTGCATAAAATACACTGCATTCAATAGGGTTCCATTACTTCACACTTCATGGAATACAGTGCATTCAATCACGCTTCATGGAATCCACTGCATTCAATCGGGATTCATTTTACCACGCTGCATGGAGTTCACTGCATTCAATCTCAATGCATGGAATCCACTGCATTCAATCGGGATGCTTTGGGCCATGCTGCAAAAAATCCACTGCAATCAATCAGGATGCATTGGGCCTCGCTGCATGAACTCCACTGCATACAATCGCGATCCATTGCGCCACAATGCATGGAATCCTCTGCATTCAATGATGCTGCATGGAATCCACCTCATTCAATCAGGATGCATTTTACCACACTGCATGGAGTACACTGCATTCAATCACAATGGATGGAATCCAATGCATTCTATCGGGATGCTTTGGGCCATGCTGCAAAAAATCCACAGCATTCAATCGGGATGCACTAGGCCTCGCTGCATGGACTCCACTGCATTCAATTGGTATCCATTGCGCTGCAATGCATGGAATCCTCTGCATTCAATGATGCTGCATTGAATCCACTGCATTCAATCGGGATGCATTTTACCACACTGCATGGAGTACACTGCATTCAATCACAATGGATGGAATCCACTGCATTCAATCGGGATGCTTTGGGGCATGCTTCATGAAATCCACTGCATTCAATCATGCTGCATGGAATCCACTGCACTCCATCATGCTGCATAAAATCCACTGCATTCAATAGGGTTCCATTTCTTCACACTGCAGGGAATACAATGCATTCAATCGGGATGCATTTTAACACTCTGCATGGATTACACTGCTGCATAATGGATTACACTGCTGCAATCATGCTGCATATAATCCACTGCATTCAATCGGGATGCTTTGGGCCATGCTGCATAAAATCCACTGCATTCCATCGGGATGCATTGGGCCTCGCTGCATGGACTCCACTGCATACAATCGGGATCCATTGCGCCACAATGCATGGAATCTTCTGCATTCATTGATGCTGCATGGAATCCACTGCATTCAATTGGGATGCTTTGGGCCATGCTGCATATAATCCAGTGCATTCAATTGGGATGCATTTGGCCTCGCTCCATTGACTCCACTGCATACAATAAGGATCAATTGCAACACAATGCATGGAATCCTCTGCATTCAATGATGCTCCATTGAATCCAGTGCACTCAATCAGGATGCTTTGGGCCATGCTGCATAAAATCCACTGCATTCAATAGGGTTCCAACACTTCACGCTGCATGGAATCCACTGCATTCAATCAGGATGCTTTGGGCCATGCTTAATAAATTCCACTGCATTCAACGACACTGCATGGAATCCACCGAATTTAACTGGGATACATTATACTAAGCTGTATCGAATCCACTGCATTCAATCAGGATGCATTTTACCACATTGCATGGGGTTCACTGCATTTAATCATGCTGCACGTAATCCACTGCATTCAATCAGGATGCCTTGGGCCATGCTGCATAAAATCCACTGCATTCAATCATGCTGCACGTAATCCACTGCATTCAATCGGGATGCATTTTACCAGGCTGCATGGAATCCACTGCATTCAATCACGCTGCATGGAATCCACTGCATTCAATCGGGATGCATTTTACCAGGCTGCATGGAATCCACTGCATTCAATAACGCTGCATGGAATCCACTGCATTCAATCACGCTGCATGGAATCCACTGCATTCAATCAGGATGCATTTTAATAAGCTGCATGGAATCCATTCAGTCATCACGCTGCATGGACTCCGCTGCATACAGTCGGGATCCATTACGCCACAATGCATGGAATCCTCTGCATTCAATCACGCTGCATGGAATCCACTGCATTCAATCGGGATGCAATTTACCACGCTGAATGGAGTACACTGCATTCAATCACGCTGCATGGAATCCCCTGCATTCAATCGGGATGCTTTGGGCCATGCTGCAAAAAAATCCACTGCATTCAATCGGGATGCATTGGGCCTCGCTTCATGGACTCCAGTGCATACAGTCGGGATCCATTGCACCAAAATGCATGGAATCCTCTGCATTCAATGACGCTGCATGGAATCCACTGCATTCAATCAGGATGCTTTGGGCCATGCCTCATAAAATCCACTTCATTCAATGACGCTGCATGGAATCGACTGCATTCAATCATGCTGCATATAATCCACTGCTTACAATAGGGTTCAATTTCTTCACGCTGCATGGAATCCACTGCATTCAATCACGCTGCATGGAATCCACTGCATTCCATCGGGATGCATGTTCCCACGCTGCATGGAGTACACTGCATTCAATCAAAATGCATGGAATCCACTGCATTCAATCGGGATGCTTTGGGCCATGCTGCATACAATCCACTGCATTCAATCGGGATGCATTGGGCCTCACTGCATGGACTCCACTGCATATAATCGGGATCCATTACACCACAATGCCTGGAATTATCTGCATTCAATGACGCTGCCTGGAATCCACTGCATTCAATCGGGATGCATTTTACCAGGCTGCATGGAATCCATGCATTCATCACGCTGCATGGACTCCACTGCATACAATCGGGATCCATTGCGCCACAATGCATGGAATCCTCTGCATTCAATCAGGATGCTTTGGGCCATGCTGCATAAAATCCACTGCATTCAATCATGCTCCATTAAATCCACTGCATTCAATCAGGCTGCATAAAATACACTGCATTCAATAGGGTTCCATTACTTCACACTTCATGGAATACAGTGCATTCAATCACGCTTCATGGAATCCACTGCATTCAATCGGGATTCATTTTACCACGCTGCATGGAGTTCACTGCATTCAATCACAATGCATGGAATCCACTGCATTCAATCGGGATGCTTTGGGCCATGCCTCATAAAATCCACTGCATTCAACGACGCTGCATGGAATCCACCGAATTTAACTGGGATACATTATACTAAGCTGTATCGAATCCACTGCATTCAATCAGGATGCATTTTACCACATTGCATGGAGTTCACTGCATTTAATCATGCTGCACGTAATCCACTGCATTCAATCAGGATGCTTTGGGCCATGCTGCATTAAATCCACTGCATTCAATCATGCTGCACGTAATCCACTGCATTCAATCGGGATGCATTTTACCAGGCTGCATGGAATCCACTGCATTCAATCACGCTGCATGGAATCCACTGCATTCAATCGGGATGCATTTTACCAGGCTGCATGGAATCCACTGCATTCAATCACGCTGCATGGAATCCACTGCATTCAATCACGCTGCATGGAATCCACTGTATTCAATCAGGATGCATTTTACCAGGCTGCCTGGAATCCATGCATTCATCACACTGCATGGACTCCACTGCATACAATCGGGATCCATTGCGCCACAATGCATGGAATACTCTGCATTCAATGATACTCCATGGACTCCACTGCATTCAATCAGGATGCTTTGGGCCATGCTGCATAAAATCCACTGCATTTAATCATGCTGCATGGAATCCACTGCATTCAATCATGCTGCATAATATCCACTGCATTCAAAATGTTCCATTTCGTCACGCTGCATGGAATCCACTGCATTCAATCGGGATGCATTTTACCTCGCTGCATGGAGTACACTGCATTCAATCTCAATGCATGGAATCCACTGCATTCAATCGGGATGCTTTGGGCCATGCTGCAAAAAATCCACTGCAATCAATCAGGATGCATTGGGCCTCGCTGCATGAACTCCACTGCATACAATCGCGATCCATTGCGCCACAATGCATGGAATCCTCTGCATTCAATGATGCTGCATGGAATCCACTGCATTCAATCAGGATGCATTTTACCACACTGCATGGAGTACACTGCATTCAATCACAATGGATGGAATCCAATGCATTCAATCGGGATGCTTTGGGCCATGCTGCAAAAAATCCACTGCATTCAATCGGGATGCACTGGGCCTCGCTGAATGGACTCCACTGCATTCAATTGGTATCCATTGCGCTGCAATGCATGGAATCCTCTGCATTCAATGATGCTGCATGGAATCCACTGCATTCAATCGGGATGCATTTTACCACACTGCATGGAGTACACTGCATTCAATCACAATGGATGGAATCCACTGCATTCAATCATGCTGCATGGAATCCACTGCATTCAATCATGCTGCATAATATCCACTGCATTCTAAATGTTCCATTTCTTCACGCTGCATGGAATCCACTGCATTCCATCGGGATGCATGTTCCCACGCTGCATGGAGTACACTGCATTCAATCAAAATGCAAGGAATCCACTGCATTCAATCGGGATGCTTTGGGCCATGCTGCATACAATCCACTGCATTCAATCGGGATGCATTGGGCCTCACTGCATGGACTCCACTTCATATAATCGGGATCCATTACACCACAATGCATGGAATCATCTGCATTCATTGACGCTGCATGGAATCCACTGCATTCAATCGGGATGCATTTTAACAGGCTGCATGGAATCCATGCATTCATCACGCTGCATGGACTCCACTGCATACAATCGGGATCCATTGTGCCACAATGCATGGAATCCACTGCATTCAATCAGGATGCATTTTAATAAGCTGCATGGAATCCATTCAGTCATCACGCTGCATGGACTCCGCTGCATACAGTCGGGATCCATTACGCCACAATGCATGGAATCCTCTGCATTCAATCACGCTGCATGGAATCCACTGCATTCAATCGGGATGCAATTTACCACGCTGAATGGAGTACACTGCATTCAATCACGCTGCATGGAATCCCCTGCATTCAATCGGGATGCTTTGGGCCATGCTGCAAAAAAATCCACTGCATTCAATCGGGATGCATTGGGCCTCGCTTCATGGACTCCAGTGCATACAGTCGGGATCCATGGCACCAAAATGCATGGAATCCTCTGCATTCAATGACGCTGCATGGAATCCACTGCATTCAATCAGGATGCTTTGGGCCATGCCTCATAAAATCCACTTCATTCAATGACGCTGCATGGAATCGACTGCATTCAATCATGCTGCATATAATCCACTGCTTACAATAGGGTTCAATTTCTTCACGCTGCATGGAATCCACTGCATTCAATCACGCTGCATGGAATCCACTGCATTCCATCGGGATGCATGTTCCCACGCTGCATGGAGTACACTGCATTCAATCAAAATGCATGGAATCCACTGCATTCAATCGGGATGCTTTGGGCCATGCTGCATACAATCCACTGCATTCAATCGGGATGCATTGGGCCTCACTGCATGGACTCCACTGCATATAATCGGGATCCATTACACCACAATGCCTGGAATCATCTGCATTCAATGACGCTGCCTGGAATCCACTGCATTCAATCGGGATGCATTTTACCAGGCTGCATGGAATCCATGCATTCATCACGCTGCATGGACTCCACTGCATACAATCGGGATCCATTGCGCCACAATGCATGGAATCCTCTGCATTCAATCAGGATGCTTTGGGCCATGCTGCATAAAATCCACTGCATTCAATCATGCTCCATTAAATCCACTGCATTCAATCAGGCTGCATAAAATACACTGCATTCAATAGGGTTCCATTACTTCACACTTCATGGAATACAGTGCATTCAATCACGCTTCATGGAATCCACTGCATTCAATCGGGATTCATTTTACCACGCTGCATGGAGTTCACTGCATTCAATCACAATGCATGGAATCCACTGCATTCAATCGGGATGCTTTGGGCCATGCCTCATAAAATCCACTGCATTCAACGACGCTGCATGGAATCCACCGAATTTAACTGGGATACATTATACTAAGCTGTATCGAATCCACTGCATTCAATCAGGATGCATTTTACCATATGGCATGGAGTTCACTGCATTCAATCATGCTACACGTAATCCACTGCATTCAATCAGGATGCTTTGGGCCATGCTGCATAAAATCCACTGCATTCAATCATGCTGCACGTAATCCACTGCATTCAATCGGGATGCATTTTACCAGGCTGCATGGAATCCACTGCATTCAATCACGCTGCATGGAATCCACTGCATTCAATCGGGATGCATTTTACCAGGCTGCATGGAATCCACTGCATTCAATCACGCTGCATGGAATCCACTGCATTCAATCACGCTGCATGGAATCCACTGTATTCAATCAGGATGCATTTTACCAGGCTGCCTGGAATCCATGCATTCATCACACTGCATGGACTCCACTGCATACAATCGGGATCCATTGCGCCACAATGCATGGAATACTCTGCATTCAATGATACTCCATGGACTCCACTGCATTCAATCAGGATGCTTTGGGCCATGCTGCATAAAATCCACTGCATTTAATCATGCTGCATGGAATCCACTGCATTCAATCATGCTGCATAATATCCACTGCATTCAAAATGTTCCATTTCTTCACGCTGCATGGAATCCACTGCATTCAATCGGGATGCATTTTACCTCGCTGCATGGAGTACACTGCATTCAATCTCAATGCATGGAATCCACTGCATTCAATCGGGATGCTTTGGGCCATGCTGCAAAAAATCCACTGCAATCAATCAGGATGCATTGGGCCTCGCTGCATGAACTCCACTGCATACAATCGCGATCCATTGCGCCACAATGCATGGAATCCTCTGCATTCAATGATGCTGCATGGAATCCACTGCATTCAATCAGGATGCATTTTACCACACTGCATGGAGTACACTGCATTCAATCACAATGGATGGAATCCAATGCATTCAATCGGGATGCTTTGGGCCATGCTGCAAAAAATCCACTGCATTCAATCGGGATGCACTGGGCCTCGCTGAATGGACTCCACTGCATTCAATTGGTATCCATTGCGCTGCAATGCATGGAATCCTCTGCATTCAATGATGCTGCATGGAATCCACTGCATTCAATCGGGATGCATTTTACCACACTGCATGGAGTACACTGCATTCAATCACAATGGATGGAATCCACTGCATTCAATCATGCTGCATGGAA
Source organism: Sus scrofa (assembly GCF_054392235.1). Lineage (NCBI taxonomy): Eukaryota > Metazoa > Chordata > Mammalia > Artiodactyla > Suidae > Sus > Sus scrofa. Next base: position 6,019,544 of record NC_139399.1, read on the forward strand.
TCCACTGCATTCAATCATGCTGCATAATATCCACTGCATTCTAAATGTTCCATTTCTTCACGCTGCATGGAATCCACTGCATTCCATCGGGATGCATGTTCCCACGCTGCATGGAGTACACTGCATTCAATCAAAATGCAAGGAATCCACTGCATTCAATCGGGATGCTTTGGGCCATGCTGCATAAAATCCACTGCATTCCATCGGGATGCATTGGGTCTCACTGCATGGACTCCACTTCATATAATCGGGATCCATTACACCACAATGCATGGAATCATCTGCATTCATTGACGCTGCATGGAATCCACTGCATTCAATCGGGATGCATTTTAACAGGCTGCATGGAATCCATGCATTCATCACGCTGCATGGACTCCACTGCATACAATCGGGATCCATTGTGCCACAATGCATGGAATCCACTGCATTCAATCAGGATGCATTTTAATAAGCTGCATGGAATCCATTCAGTCATCACGCTGCATGGACTCCGCTGCATACAGTCGGGATCCATTACGCCACAATGCATGGAATCCACTGCATTCAATCGGGATGCAATTTACCACGCTGAATGGAGTACACTGCATTCAATCACGCTGCATGGAATCCCCTGCATTCAATCGGGATGCTTTGGGCCATGCTGCAAAAAAATCCACTGCATTCAATCGGGATGCATTGGGCCTCGCTTCATGGACTCCAGTGCATACAGTCGGGATCCATTGCACCAAAATGCATGGAATCCTCTGCATTCAATGACGCTGCATGGAATCCACTGAATTCAATCAGGATGCTTTGGGCCATGCCTCATAAAATCCACTGCATTCAATGACGCTGCATGGAATCGACTGCATTCAATCATGCTGCATATAATCCACTGCTTACAATAGGGTTCAATTTCTTCACGCTGCATGGAATCCACTGCATTCAATCACGCTGCATGGAATCCACTGCATTCCATCGGGATGCATGTTCCCACGCTGCATGGAGTACACTGCATTCAATCAAAATGCATGGAATCCACTGCATTCAATCGGGATGCTTTGGGCCATGCTGCATACAATCCACTGCATTCAATCGGGATGCATTGGGCCTCACTGCATGGACTCCACTGCATATAATCGGGATCCATTACACCACAATGCATGGAATCATCTGCATTCAATGACGCTGCATGGAATCCACTGCATTCAATCGGGATGCATTTTACCAGGCTGCATGGAATCCATGCATTCATCACGCTGCATGGACTCCACTGCATACAATCGGGATCCATTGCGGCACAATGCATGGAATCCTCTGCATTCAATCAGGATGCTTTGAGCCATGCTGCATAAAATCCACTGCATTCAATCATGCTCCATTAAATCCACTGCATTCAATCAGGCTGCATAAAATACACTGCATTCAATAGGGTTCCATTACTTCACACTTCATGGAATACAGTGCATTCAATCACGCTTCATGGAATCCACTGCATTCAATCGGGATTCATTTTACCACGCTGCATGGAGTTCACTGCATTCAATCTCAATGCATGGAATCCACTGCATTCAATCGGGATGCTTTGGGCCATGCTGCAAAAAATCCACTGCAATCAATCAGGATGCATTGGGCCTCGCTGCATGAACTCTACTGCATACAATCGCGATCCATTGCGCCACAATGCATGGAATCCTCTGCATTCAATGATGCTGCATGGAATCCACTGCATTCAATCAGGATGCAATTTACCACACTGCATGGAGTACACTGCATTCAATCACAATGGATGGAATCCAATGCATTCAATCGGGATGCTTTGGGCCATGCTGCAAAAAATCCACTGCATTCAATCGGGATGCACTGGGCCTCGCTGCATGGACTCCACTGCATTCAATTGGTATCCATTGCGCTGCAATGCATGGAATCCTCTGCATTCAATGATGCTGCATGGAATCCACTGCATTCAATCGGGATGCATTTTACCACACTGCATGGAGTACACTGCATTCAATCACAATGGATGGAATCCACTGCATTCAATCATGCTGCATGGAATCCACTGCATTCAATCATGCTGCATAATATCCACTGCATTCTAAATGTTCCATTTCTTCACGCAGTATGGAATGCACTGCATTCCATCGCGATGCATGTTCCCACGCTGCATGGAGTACACTGCATTCAATCAAAATACATGGAATCCACTGCATTCAATCGGGATGCTTTGGGCCATGCTGCATACAATCCACTGCACTCAATCGGGATGCATTGGGCCTCACTGCATGGACTCCACTTCATATAATCGGGATCCATTACACCACAATGCATGGAATCATCTGCATTCAATGACGCTGCATGGAATCCACTGCATTCAATCGGGATGCATTTTACCAGGCTGCATGGAATCCATGCATTCATCACGCTGCATGGACTCCACTGCATACAATCGGGATCCATTGCGCCACAATGCAAGGAATCCACTGCATTCAATCAGGATGCATTTTAATAAGCTGCATGGAATCCATTCAGTCATCACGCTGCATGGACTCCGCTGCATACAGTCGGGATCCATTACGCCACAATGCATGGAATCCTCTGCATTCAATCACGCTGCATGGAATCCACTGCATTCAATCGGGATGCAATTTACCACGCTGAATGGAGTACACTGCATTCAATCACGCTGCATGGAATCCCCTGCATTCAATCGGGATGCTTTGGGCCATGCTGCAAAAAAATCCACTGCATTCAATCGGGATGCATTGGGCCTCGCTTCATGGACTCCAGTGCATACAGTCGGGAACCATGGCACCAAAATGCATGGAATCCTCTGCATTCAATGACGCTGCATGGAATCCACTGCATTCAATCAGGATGCTTTGGGCCATGCCTCATAAAATCCACTTCATTCAATGACGCTGCATGGAATCGACTGCATTCAATCATGCTGCATATAATCCACTGCTTACAATAGGGTTCAATTTCTTCACGCTGCATGGAATCCACTGCATTCAATCACGCTGCATGGAATCCACTGCATTCCATCGGGATGCATGTTCCCACGCTGCATGGAGTACACTGCATTCAATCAAAATGCATGGAATCCACTGCATTCAATCGGGATGCTTTGGGCCATGCTGCATACAATCCACTGCATTCAATCGGGATGCATGGGGCCTCACTGCATGGACTCCACTGCATATAATCGGGATCCATTACACCACAATGCCTGGAATCATCTGCATTCAATGACGCTGCCTGGAATCCACTGCATTCAATCGGGATGCATTTTACCAGGCTGCATGGAATCCATGCATTCATCACGCTGCATGGACTCCACTGCATACAATCGGGATCCATTGCGCCACAATGCATGGAATCCTCTGCATTCAATCAGGATGCTTTGGGCCATGCTGCATAAAATCCACTGCATTCAATCATGCTCCATTAAATCCACTGCATTCAATCAGGCTGCATAAAATACACTGCATTCAATAGGGTTCCATTACTTCACACTTCATGGAATACAGTGCATTCAATCACGCTTCATGGAATCCACTGCATTCAATCGGGATTCATTTTACCACGCTGCATGGAGTTCACTGCATTCAATCACAATGCATGGAATCCACTGCATTCAATCGGGATGCTTTGGGCCATGCCTCATAAAATCCACTGCATTCAACGACGCTGCATGGAATCCACCGAATTTAACTGGGATACATTATACTAAGCTGTATCGAATCCACTGCATTCAATCAGGATGCATTTTACCATATGGCATGGAGTTCACTGCATTCAATCATGCTACACGTAATCCACTGCATTCAATCAGGATGCTTTGGGCCATGCTGCATAAAATCCACTGCATTCAATCATGCTGCACGTAATCCACTGCATTCAATCGGGATGCATTTTACCAGGCTGCATGGAATCCACTGCATTCAATCACGCTGCATGGAATCCACTGCATTCAATCGGGATGCATTTTACCAGGCTGCATGGAATCCACTGCATTCAATCACGCTGCATGGAATCCACTGCATTCAATCACGCTGCATGGAATCCACTGTATTCAATCAGGATGCATTTTACCAGGCTGCCTGGAATCCATGCATTCATCACACTGCATGGACTCCACTGCATACAATCGGGATCCATTGCGCCACAATGCATGGAATACTCTGCATTCAATGATACTCCATGGACTCCACTGCATTCAATCAGGATGCTTTGGGCCATGCTGCATAAAATCCACTGCATTTAATCATGCTGCATGGAATCCACTGCATTCAATCATGCTGCATAATATCCACTGCATTCAAAATGTTCCATTTCGTCACGCTGCATGGAATCCACTGCATTCAATCGGGATGCATTTTACCTCGCTGCATGGAGTACACTGCATTCAATCTCAATGCATGGAATCCACTGCATTCAATCGGGATGCTTTGGGCCATGCTGCAAAAAATCCACTGCAATCAATCAGGATGCATTGGGCCTCGCTGCATGAACTCCACTGCATACAATCGCGATCCATTGCGCCACAATGCATGGAATCCTCTGCATTCAATGATGCTGCATGGAATCCACTGCATTCAATCAGGATGCATTTTACCACACTGCATGGAGTACACTGCATTCAATCACAATGGATGGAATCCAATGCATTCAATCGGGATGCTTTGGGCCATGCTGCAAAAAATCCACTGCATTCAATCGGGATGCACTGGGCCTCGCTGAATGGACTCCACTGCATTCAATTGGTATCCATTGCGCTGCAATGCATGGAATCCTCTGCATTCAATGATGCTGCATGGAATCCACTGCATTCAATCGGGATGCATTTTACCACACTGCATGGAGTACACTGCATTCAATCACAATGGATGGAATCCACTGCATTCAATCATGCTGCATGGAATCCACTGCATTCAATCATGCTGCATAATATCCACTGCATTCTAAATGTTCCATTTCTTCACGCTGCATGGAATCCACTGCATTCCATCGGGATGCATGTTCCCACGCTGCATGGAGTACACTGCATTCAATCAAAATGCAAGGAATCCACTGCATTCAATCGGGATGCTTTGGGCCATGCTGCATAAAATCCACTGCATTCCATCGGGATGCATTGGGCCTCACTGCATGGACTCCACTTCATATAATCGGGATCCATTACACCACAATGCATGGAATCATCTGCATTCATTGACGCTGCATGGAATCCACTGCATTCAATCGGGATGCATTTTAACAGGCTGCATGGAATCCATGCATTCATCACGCTGCATGGACTCCACTGCATACAATCGGGATCCATTGTGCCACAATGCATGGAATCCACTGCATTCAATCAGGATGCATTTTAATAAGCTGCATGGAATCCATTCAGTCATCACGCTGCATGGACTCCGCTGCATACAGTCGGGATCCATTACGCCACAATGCATGGAATCCTCTGCATTCAATCACGCTGCATGGAATCCACTGCATTCAATCGGGATGCAATTTACCACGCTGAATGGAGTACACTGCATTCAATCACGCTGCATGGAATCCCCTGCATTCAATCGGGATGCTTTGGGCCATGCTGCAAAAAAATCCACTGCATTCAATCGGGATGCATTGGGCCTCGCTTCATGGACTCCAGTGCATACAGTCGGGATCCATTGCACCAAAATGCATGGAATCCTCTGCATTCAATGACGCTGCATGGAATCCACTGAATTCAATCAGGATGCTTTGGGCCATGCCTCATAAAATCCACTGCATTCAATGACGCTGCATGGAATCGACTGCATTCAATCATGCTGCATATAATCCACTGCTTACAATAGGGTTCAATTTCTTCACGCTGCATGGAATCCACTGCATTCAATCACGCTGCATGGAATCCACTGCATTCCATCGGGATGCATGTTCCCACGCTGCATGGAGTACACTGCATTCAATCAAAATGCATGGAATCCACTGCATTCAATCGGGATGCTTTGGGCCATGCTGCATACAATCCACTGCATTCAATCGGGATGCATTGGGCCTCACTGCATGGACTCCACTGCATATAATCGGGATCCATTACACCACAATGCATGGAATCATCTGCATTCAATGACGCTGCATGGAATCCACTGCATTCAATCGGGATGCATTTTACCAGGCTGCATGGAATCCATGCATTCATCACGCTGCATGGACTCCACTGCATACAATCGGGATCCATTGCGGCACAATGCATGGAATCCTCTGCATTCAATCAGGATGCTTTGAGCCATGCTGCATAAAATCCACTGCATTCAATCATGCTCCATTAAATCCACTGCATTCAATCAGGCTGCATAAAATACACTGCATTCAATAGGGTTCCATTACTTCACACTTCATGGAATACAGTGCATTCAATCACGCTTCATGGAATCCACTGCATTCAATCGGGATTCATTTTACCACGCTGCATGGAGTTCACTGCATTCAATCTCAATGCATGGAATCCACTGCATTCAATCGGGATGCTTTGGGCCATGCTGCAAAAAATCCACTGCAATCAATCAGGATGCATTGGGCCTCGCTGCATGAACTCTACTGCATACAATCGCGATCCATTGCGCCACAATGCATGGAATCCTCTGCATTCAATGATGCTGCATGGAATCCACTGCATTCAATCAGGATGCAATTTACCACACTGCATGGAGTACACTGCATTCAATCACAATGGATGGAATCCAATGCATTCAATCGGGATGCTTTGGGCCATGCTGCAAAAAATCCACTGCATTCAATCGGGATGCACTGGGCCTCGCTGCATGGACTCCACTGCATTCAATTGGTATCCATTGCGCTGCAATGCATGGAATCCTCTGCATTCAATGATGCTGCATGGAATCCACTGCATTCAATCGGGATGCATTTTACCACACTGCATGGAGTACACTGCATTCAATCACAATGGATGGAATCCACTGCATTCAATCATGCTGCATGGAATCCACTGCATTCAATCATGCTGCATAATATCCACTGCATTCTAAATGTTCCATTTCTTCACGCAGTATGGAATGCACTGCATTCCATCGCGATGCATGTTCCCACGCTGCATGGAGTACACTGCATTCAATCAAAATACATGGAATCCACTGCATTCAATCGGGATGCTTTGGGCCATGCTGCATACAATCCACTGCACTCAATCGGGATGCATTGGGCCTCACTGCATGGACTCCACTTCATATAATCGGGATCCATTACACCACAATGCATGGAATCATCTGCATTCAATGACGCTGCATGGAATCCACTGCATTCAATCGGGATGCATTTTACCAGGCTGCATGGAATCCATGCATTCATCACGCTGCATGGACTCCACTGCATACAATCGGGATCCATTGCGCCACAATGCAAGGAATCCACTGCATTCAATCAGGATGCATTTTAATAAGCTGCATGGAATCCATTCAGTCATCACGCTGCATGGACTCCGCTGCATACAGTCGGGATCCATTACGCCACAATGCATGGAATCCTCTGCATTCAATCACGCTGCATGGAATCCACTGCATTCAATCGGGATGCAATTTACCACGCTGAATGGAGTACACTGCATTCAATCACGCTGCATGGAATCCCCTGCATTCAATCGGGATGCTTTGGGCCATGCTGCAAAAAAATCCACTGCATTCAATCGGGATGCATTGGGCCTCGCTTCATGGACTCCAGTGCATACAGTCGGGAACCATGGCACCAAAATGCATGGAATCCTCTGCATTCAATGACGCTGCATGGAATCCACTGCATTCAATCAGGATGCTTTGGGCCATGCCTCATAAAATCCACTTCATTCAATGACGCTGCATGGAATCGACTGCATTCAATCATGCTGCATATAATCCACTGCTTACAATAGGGTTCAATTTCTTCACGCTGCATGGAATCCACTGCATTCAATCACGCTGCATGGAATCCACTGCATTCCATCGGGATGCATGTTCCCACGCTGCATGGAGTACACTGCATTCAATCAAAATGCATGGAATCCACTGCATTCAATCGGGATGCTTTGGGCCATGCTGCATACAATCCACTGCATTCAATCGGGATGCATGGGGCCTCACTGCATGGACTCCACTGCATATAATCGGGATCCATTACACCACAATGCCTGGAATCATCTGCATTCAATGACGCTGCCTGGAATCCACTGCATTCAATCGGGATGCATTTTACCAGGCTGCATGGAATCCATGCATTCATCACGCTGCATGGACTCCACTGCATACAATCGGGATCCATTGCGCCACAATGCATGGAATCCTCTGCATTCAATCAGGATGCTTTGGGCCATGCTGCATAAAATCCACTGCATTCAATCATGCTCCATTAAATCCACTGCATTCAATCAGGCTGCATAAAATACACTGCATTCAATAGGGTTCCATTACTTCACACTTCATGGAATACAGTGCATTCAATCACGCTTCATGGAATCCACTGCATTCAATCGGGATTCATTTTACCACGCTGCATGGAGTTCACTGCATTCAATCACAATGCATGGAATCCACTGCATTCAATCGGGATGCTTTGGGCCATGCCTCATAAAATCCACTGCATTCAACGACGCTGCATGGAATCCACCGAATTTAACTGGGATACATTATACTAAGCTGTATCGAATCCACTGCATTCAATCAGGATGCATTTTACCATATGGCATGGAGTTCACTGCATTCAATCATGCTACACGTAATCCACTGCATTCAATCAGGATGCTTTGGGCCATGCTGCATAAAATCCACTGCATTCAATCATGCTGCACGTAATCCACTGCATTCAATCGGGATGCATTTTACCAGGCTGCATGGAATCCACTGCATTCAATCACGCTGCATGGAATCCACTGCATTCAATCGGGATGCATTTTACCAGGCTGCATGGAATCCACTGCATTCAATCACGCTGCATGGAATCCACTGCATTCAATCACGCTGCATGGAATCCACTGTATTCAATCAGGATGCATTTTACCAGGCTGCCTGGAATCCATGCATTCATCACACTGCATGGACTCCACTGCATACAATCGGGATCCATTGCGCCACAATGCATGGAATACTCTGCATTCAATGATACTCCATGGACTCCACTGCATTCAATCAGGATGCTTTGGGCCATGCTGCATAAAATCCACTGCATTTAATCATGCTGCATGGAATCCACTGCATTCAATCATGCTGCATAATATCCACTGCATTCAAAATGTTCCATTTCGTCACGCTGCATGGAATCCACTGCATTCAATCGGGATGCATTTTACCTCGCTGCATGGAGTACACTGCATTCAATCTCAATGCATGGAATCCACTGCATTCAATCGGGATGCTTTGGGCCATGCTGCAAAAAATCCACTGCAATCAATCAGGATGCATTGGGCCTCGCTGCATGAACTCCACTGCATACAATCGCGATCCATTGCGCCACAATGCATGGAATCCTCTGCATTCAATGATGCTGCATGGAATCCACTGCATTCAATCAGGATGCATTTTACCACACTGCATGGAGTACACTGCATTCAATCACAATGGATGGAATCCAATGCATTCAATCGGGATGCTTTGGGCCATGCTGCAAAAAATCCACTGCATTCAATCGGGATGCACTGGGCCTCGCTGAATGGACTCCACTGCATTCAATTGGTATCCATTGCGCTGCAATGCATGGAATCCTCTGCATTCAATGATGCTGCATGGAATCCACTGCATTCAATCGGGATGCATTTTACCACACTGCATGGAGTACACTGCATTCAATCACAATGGATGGAATCCACTGCATTCAATCATGCTGCATGGAATCCACTGCATTCAATCATGCTGCATAATATCCACTGCATTCTAAATGTTCCATTTCTTCACGCTGCATGGAATCCACTGCATTCCATCGGGATGCATGTTCCCACGCTGCATGGAGTACACTGCATTCAATCAAAATGCAAGGAATCCACTGCATTCAATCGGGATGCTTTGGGCCATGCTGCATAAAATCCACTGCATTCCATCGGGATGCATTGGGCCTCACTGCATGGACTCCACTTCATATAATCGGGATCCATTACACCACAATGCATGGAATCATCTGCATTCATTGACGCTGCATGGAATCCACTGCATTCAATCGGGATGCATTTTAACAGGCTGCATGGAATCCATGCATTCATCACGCTGCATGGACTCCACTGCATACAATCGGGATCCATTGTGCCACAATGCATGGAATCCACTGCATTCAATCAGGATGCATTTTAATAAGCTGCATGGAATCCATTCAGTCATCACGCTGCATGGACTCCGCTGCATACAGTCGGGATCCATTACGCCACAATGCATGGAATCCTCTGCATTCAATCACGCTGCATGGAATCCACTGCATTCAATCGGGATGCAATTTACCACGCTGAATGGAGTACACTGCATTCAATCACGCTGCATGGAATCCCCTGCATTCAATCGGGATGCTTTGGGCCATGCTGCAAAAAAATCCACTGCATTCAATCGGGATGCATTGGGCCTCGCTTCATGGACTCCAGTGCATACAGTCGGGATCCATTGCACCAAAATGCATGGAATCCTCTGCATTCAATGACGCTGCATGGAATCCACTGCATTCAATCAGGATGCTTTGGGCCATGCCTCATAAAATCCACTTCATTCAATGACGCTGCATGGAATCGACTGCATTCAATCATGCTGCATATAATCCACTGCTTACAATAGGGTTCAATTTCTTCACGCTGCATGGAATCCACTGCATTCAATCACGCTGCATGGAATCCACTGCATTCCATCGGGATGCATGTTCCCACGCTGCATGGAGTACACTGCATTCAATCAAAATGCATGGAATCCACTGCATTCAATCGGGATGCTTTGGGCCATGCTGCATACAATCCACTGCATTCAATCGGGATGCATTGGGCCTCACTGCATGGACTCCACTGCATATAATCGGGATCCATTACACCACAATGCCTGGAATCCTCTGCATTCAATGACGCTGCATGGAATCCACTGCATTCAATCGGGATGCATTTTACCAGGCTGCATGGAATCCATGCATTCATCACGCTGCATGGACTCCACTGCATACAATCGGGATCCATTGCGCCACAATGCATGGAATCCTCTGCATTCAATCAGGATGCTTTGAGCCATGCTGCATAAAATCCACTGCATTCAATCATGCTCCATTAAATCCACTGCATTCAATCAGGCTGCATAAAATACACTGCATTCAATAGGGTTCCATTACTTCACACTTCATGGAATACAGTGCATTCAATCACGCTTCATGGAATCCACTGCATTCAATCGGGATTCATTTTACCACGCTGCATGGAGTTCACTGCATTCAATCTCAATGCATGGAATCCACTGCATTCAATCGGGATGCTTTGGGCCATGCTGCAAAAAATCCACTGCAATCAATCAGGATGCATTGGGCCTCGCTGCATGAACTCCACTGCATACAATCGCGATCCATTGCGCCACAATGCATGGAATCCTCTGCATTCAATGATGCTGCATGGAATCCACCTCATTCAATCAGGATGCATTTTACCACACTGCATGGAGTACACTGCATTCAATCACAATGGATGGAATCCAATGCATTCTATCGGGATGCTTTGGGCCATGCTGCAAAAAATCCACAGCATTCAATCGGGATGCACTAGGCCTCGCTGCATGGACTCCACTGCATTCAATTGGTATCCATTGCGCTGCAATGCATGGAATCCTCTGCATTCAATGATGCTGCATTGAATCCACTGCATTCAATCGGGATGCATTTTACCACACTGCATGGAGTACACTGCATTCAATCACAATGGATGGAATCCACTGCATTCAATCGGGATGCTTTGGGGCATGCTTCATGAAATCCACTGCATTCAATCATGCTGCATGGAATCCACTGCACTCCATCATGCTGCATAAAATCCACTGCATTCAATAGGGTTCCATTTCTTCACACTGCAGGGAATACAATGCATTCAATCGGGATGCATTTTAACACTCTGCATGGATTACACTGCTGCATAATGGATTACACTGCTGCAATCATGCTGCATATAATCCACTGCATTCAATCGGGATGCTTTGGGCCATGCTGCATAAAATCCACTGCATTCCATCGGGATGCATTGGGCCTCGCTGCATGGACTCCACTGCATACAATCGGGATCCATTGCGCCACAATGCATGGAATCTTCTGCATTCATTGATGCTGCATGGAATCCACTGCATTCAATTGGGATGCTTTGGGCCATGCTGCATATAATCCAGTGCATTCAATTGGGATGCATTTGGCCTCGCTCCATTGACTCCACTGCATACAATAAGGATCAATTGCAACACAATGCATGGAATCCTCTGCATTCAATGATGCTCCATTGAATCCAGTGCACTCAATCAGGATGCTTTGGGCCATGCTGCATAAAATCCACTGCATTCAATAGGGTTCCAACACTTCACGCTGCATGGAATCCACTGCATTCAATCAGGATGCTTTGGGCCATGCTTAATAAATTCCACTGCATTCAACGACACTGCATGGAATCCACCGAATTTAACTGGGATACATTATACTAAGCTGTATCGAATCCACTGCATTCAATCAGGATGCATTTTACCACATTGCATGGAGTTCACTGCATTTAATCATGCTGCACGTAATCCACTGCATTCAATCAGGATGCTTTGGGCCATGCTGCATAAAATCCACTGCATTCAATCATGCTGCACGTAATCCACTGCATTCAATCGGGATGCATTTTACCAGGCTGCATGGAATCCACTGCATTCAATCACGCTGCATGGAATCCACTGCATTCAATCGGGATGCATTTTAACAGGCTTCATGGAATCCACTGCATTCAATCACGCTGCATGGAATCCACTGCATTCAATCACGCTGCATGAAATCCACTGCATTCAATCAGGATGCATTTTAATAAGCTGCATGGAATCCATTCAGTCATCACGCTGCATGGACTCCGCTGCATACAGTCGGGATCCATTACGCCACAATGCATGGAATCCTCTGCATTCAATCACGCTGCATGGAATCCACTGCATTCAATCGGGATGCAATTTACCACGCTGAATGGAGTACACTGCATTCAATCACGCTGCATGGAATCCCCTGCATTCAATCGGGATGCTTTGGGCCATGCTGCAAAAAAATCCACTGCATTCAATCGGGATGCATTGGGCCTCGCTTCATGGACTCCAGTGCATACAGTCGGGATCCATTGCACCAAAATGCATGGAATCCTCTGCATTCAATGACGCTGCATGGAATCCACTGCATTCAATCAGGATGCTTTGGGCCATGCCTCATAAAATCCACTTCATTCAATGACGCTGCATGGAATCGACTGCATTCAATCATGCTGCATATAATCCACTGCTTACAATAGGGTTCAATTTCTTCACGCTGCATGGAATCCACTGCATTCAATCACGCTGCATGGAATCCACTGCATTCCATCGGGATGCATGTTCCCACGCTGCATGGAGTACACTGCATTCAATCAAAATGCATGGAATCCACTGCATTCAATCGGGATGCTTTGGGCCATGCTGCATACAATCCACTGCATTCAATCGGGATGCATTGGGCCTCACTGCATGGACTCCACTGCATACAATCGGGATCCATTACACCACAATGCCTGGAATCCTCTGCATTCAATGACGCTGCCTGGAATCCACTGCATTCAATCGGGATGCATTTTACCAGGCTGCATGGAATCCATGCATTCATCACGCTGCATGGACTCCACTGCATACAATCGGGATCCATTGCGCCACAATGCATGGAATCCTCTGCATTCAATCAGGATGCTTTGGGCCATGCTGCATAAAATCCACTGCATTCAATCATGCTCCATTAAATCCACTGCATTCAATCAGGCTGCATAAAATACACTGCATTCAATAGGGTTCCATTACTTCACACTTCATGGAATACAGTGCATTCAATCACGCTTCATGGAATCCACTGCATTCAATCGGGATTCATTTTACCACGCTGCATGGAGTTCACTGCATTCAATCACAATGCATGGAATCCACTGCATTCAATCGGGATGCTTTGGGCCATGCCTCATAAAATCCACTGCATTCAACGACGCTGCATGGAATCCACCGAATTTAACTGGGATACATTATACTAAGCTGTATCGAATCCACTGCATTCAATCAGGATGCATTTTACCACATTGCATGGAGTTCACTGCATTTAATCATGCTGCACGTAATCCACTGCATTCAATCAGGATGCTTTGGGCCATGCTGCATAAAATCCACTGCATTCAATCATGCTGCACGTAATCCACTGCATTCAATCATGCTGCATAATATCCACTGCATTCAAAATGTTCCATTTCTTCACGCTGCATGGAATCCACTGCATTCAATCACGCTGCATGGAATCCACTGCATTCAATCACGCTGCATGGAATCCACTGTATTCAATCAGGATGCATTTTACCAGGCTGCCTGGAATCCATGCATTCATCACACTGCATGGACTCCACTGCATACAATCGGGATCCATTGCGCCACAATGCATGGAATACTCTGCATTCAATGATACTCCATGGACTCCACTGCATTCAATCAGGATGCTTTGGGCCATGCTGCATAAAATCCACTGCATTTAATCATGCTGCATGGAATCCACTGCATTCAATCATGCTGCATAATATCCACTGCATTCAAAATGTTCCATTTCTTCACGCTGCATGGAATCCACTGCATTCAATCGGGATGCATTTTACCTCGCTGCATGGAGTACACTGCATTCAATCTCAATGCATGGAATCCAATGCATTCAATCGGGATGCTTTGGGCCATGCTGCAAAAAATCCACTGCATTCAATCGGGATGCACTGGGCCTCGCTGAATGGACTCCACTGCATTCAATTGGTATCCATTGCGCTGCAATGCATGGAATCCTCTGCATTCAATGATGCTGCATGGAATCCAATGCATTCAATCGGGATGCATTTTACCACACTGCATGGAGTACACTGCATTCAATCACAATGGATGGAATCCACTGCATTCAATCATGCTGCATGGAATCCACTGCATTCAATCATGCTGCATAATATCCACTGCATTCTAAATGTTCCATTTCTTCACGCTGCATGGAATCCACTGCATTCCATCGGGATGCATGTTCCCACGCTGCATGGAGTACACTGCATTCAATCAAAATGCAAGGAATCCACTGCATTCAATCGGGATGCTTTGGGCCATGCTGCATAAAATCCACTGCATTCCATCGGGATGCATTGGGCCTCACTGCATGGACTCCACTTCATATAATCGGGATCCATTACACCACAATGCATGGAATCATCTGCATTCATTGACGCTGCATGGAATCCACTGCATTCAATCGGGATGCATTTTAACAGGCTGCATGGAATCCATGCATTCATCACGCTGCATGGACTCCACTGCATACAATCGGGATCCATTGTGCCACAATGCATGGAATCCACTGCATTCAATCAGGATGCATTTTAATAAGCTGCATGGAATCCATTCAGTCATCACGCTGCATGGACTCCGCTGCATACAGTCGGGATCCATTACGCCACAATGCATGGAATCCTCTGCATTCAATCACGCTGCATGGAATCCACTGCATTCAATCGGGATGCAATTTACCACGCTGAATGGAGTACACTGCATTCAATCACGCTGCATGGAATCCCCTGCATTCAATCGGGATGCTTTCGGCCATGCTGCAAAAAAATCCACTGCATTCAATCGGGATGCATTGGGCCTCGCTTCATGGACTCCAGTGCATACAGTCGGGATCCATTGCACCAAAATGCATGGAATCCTCTGCATTCAATGACGCTGCATGGAATCCACTGCATTCAATCAGGATGCTTTGGGCCATGCCTCATAAAATCCACTTCATTCAATGACGCTGCATGGAATCGACTGCATTCAATCATGCTGCATATAATCCACTGCTTACAATAGGGTTCAATTTCTTCACGCTGCATGGAATCCACTGCATTCAATCACGCTGCATGGAATCCACTGCATTCCATCGGGATGCATGTTCCCACGCTGCATGGAGTACACTGCATTCAATCAAAATGCATGGAATCCACTGCATTCAATCGGGATGCTTTGGGCCATGCTGCATACAATCCACTGCATTCAATCGGGATGCATTGGGCCTCACTGCATGGACTCCACTGCATATAATCGGGATCCATTACACCACAATGCCTGGAATCATCTGCATTCAATGACGCTGCCTGGAATCCACTGCATTCAATCGGGATGCATTTTACCAGGCTGCATGGAATCCATGCATTCATCACGCTGCATGGACTCCACTGCATACAATCGGGATCCATTGCGCCACAATGCATGGAATCCTCTGCATTCAATCAGGATGCTTTGAGCCATGCTGCATAAAATCCACTGCATTCAATCATGCTCCATTAAATCCACTGCATTCAATCAGGCTGCATAAAATACACTGCATTCAATAGGGTTCCATTACTTCACACTTCATGGAATACAGTGCATTCAATCACGCTTCATGGAATCCACTGCATTCAATCGGGATTCATTTTACCACGCTGCATGGAGTTCACTGCATTCAATCTCAATGCATGGAATCCACTGCATTCAATCGGGATGCTTTGGGCCATGCTGCAAAAAATCCACTGCAATCAATCAGGATGCATTGGGCCTCGCTGCATGAACTCCACTGCATACAATCGCGATCCATTGCGCCACAATGCATGGAATCCTCTGCATTCAATGATGCTGCATGGAATCCACCTCATTCAATCAGGATGCATTTTACCACACTGCATGGAGTACACTGCATTCAATCACAATGGATGGAATCCAATGCATTCTATCGGGATGCTTTGGGCCATGCTGCAAAAAATCCACAGCATTCAATCGGGATGCACTAGGCCTCGCTGCATGGACTCCACTGCATTCAATTGGTATCCATTGCGCTGCAATGCATGGAATCCTCTGCATTCAATGATGCTGCATTGAATCCACTGCATTCAATCGGGATGCATTTTACCACACTGCATGGAGTACACTGCATTCAATCACAATGGATGGAATCCACTGCATTCAATCGGGATGCTTTGGGGCATGCTTCATGAAATCCACTGCATTCAATCATGCTGCATGGAATCCACTGCACTCCATCATGCTGCATAAAATCCACTGCATTCAATAGGGTTCCATTTCTTCACACTGCAGGGAATACAATGCATTCAATCGGGATGCATTTTAACACTCTGCATGGATTACACTGCTGCATAATGGATTACACTGCTGCAATCATGCTGCATATAATCCACTGCATTCAATCGGGATGCTTTGGGCCATGCTGCATAAAATCCACTGCATTCCATCGGGATGCATTGGGCCTCGCTGCATGGACTCCACTGCATACAATCGGGATCCATTGCGCCACAATGCATGGAATCTTCTGCATTCATTGATGCTGCATGGAATCCACTGCATTCAATTGGGATGCTTTGGGCCATGCTGCATATAATCCAGTGCATTCAATTGGGATGCATTTGGCCTCGCTCCATTGACTCCACTGCATACAATAAGGATCAATTGCAACACAATGCATGGAATCCTCTGCATTCAATGATGCTCCATTGAATCCAGTGCACTCAATCAGGATGCTTTGGGCCATGCTGCATAAAATCCACTGCATTCAATAGGGTTCCAACACTTCACGCTGCATGGAATCCACTGCATTCAATCAGGATGCTTTGGGCCATGCTTAATAAATTCCACTGCATTCAACGACACTGCATGGAATCCACCGAATTTAACTGGGATACATTATACTAAGCTGTATCGAATCCACTGCATTCAATCAGGATGCATTTTACCACATTGCATGGGGTTCACTGCATTTAATCATGCTGCACGTAATCCACTGCATTCAATCAGGATGCTTTGGGCCATGCTGCATAAAATCCACTGCATTCAATCATGCTGCACGTAATCCACTGCATTCAATCGGGATGCATTTTACCAGGCTGCATGGAATCCACTGCCTTCAATCACGCTGCATGGAATCCACTGCATTCAATCGGGATGCATTTTACCAGGCTGCATGGAATCCACTGCATTCAATCACGCTGCATGGAATCCACTGCATTCAATCACGCTGCATGGAATCCACTGCATTCAATCAGGATGCATTTTAATAAGCTGCATGGAATCCATTCAGTCATCACGCTGCATGGACTCCGCTGCATACAGTCGGGATCCATTACGCCACAATGCATGGAATCCTCTGCATTCAATCACGCTGCATGGAATCCACTGCATTCAATCGGGATGCAATTTACCACGCTGAATGGAGTACACTGCATTCAATCACGCTGCATGGAATCCCCTGCATTCAATCGGGATGCTTTGGGCCATGCTGCAAAAAAATCCACTGCATTCAATCGGGATGCATTGGGCCTCGCTTCATGGACTCCAGTGCATACAGTCGGGATCCATTGCACCAAAATGCATGGAATCCTCTGCATTCAATGACGCTGCATGGAATCCACTGCATTCAATCAGGATGCTTTGGGCCATGCCTCATAAAATCCACTTCATTCAATGACGCTGCATGGAATCGACTGCATTCAATCATGCTGCATATAATCCACTGCTTACAATAGGGTTCAATTTCTTCACGCTGCATGGAATCCACTGCATTCAATCACGCTGCATGGAATCCACTGCATTCCATCGGGATGCATGTTCCCACGCTGCATGGAGTACACTGCATTCAATCAAAATGCATGGAATCCACTGCATTCAATCGGGATGCTTTGGGCCATGCTGCATACAATCCACTGCATTCAATCGGGATGCATTGGGCCTCACTGCATGGACTCCACTGCATATAATCGGGATCCATTACACCACAATGCCTGGAATCATCTGCATTCAATGACGCTGCCTGGAATCCACTGCATTCAATCGGGATGCATTTTACCAGGCTGCATGGAATCCATGCATTCATCACGCTGCATGGACTCCACTGCATACAATCGGGATCCATTGCGCCACAATGCATGGAATCCTCTGCATTCAATCAGGATGCTTTGGGCCATGCTGCATAAAATCCACTGCATTCAATCATGCTCCATTAAATCCACTGCATTCAATCAGGCTGCATAAAATACACTGCATTCAATAGGGTTCCATTACTTCACACTTCATGGAATACAGTGCATTCAATCACGCTTCATGGAATCCACTGCATTCAATCGGGATTCATTTTACCACGCTGCATGGAGTTCACTGCATTCAATCACAATGCATGGAATCCACTGCATTCAATCGGGATGCTTTGGGCCATGCCTCATAAAATCCACTGCATTCAACGACGCTGCATGGAATCCACCGAATTTAACTGGGATACATTATACTAAGCTGTATCGAATCCACTGCATTCAATCAGGATGCATTTTACCACATTGCATGGAGTTCACTGCATTTAATCATGCTGCACGTAATCCACTGCATTCAATCAGGATGCTTTGGGCCATGCTGCATAAAATCCACTGCATTCAATCATGCTGCACGTAATCCACTGCATTCAATCGGGATGCATTTTACCAGGCTGCATGGAATCCACTGCATTCAATCACGCTGCATGGAATCCACTGCATTCAATCACGCTGCATGGAATCCACTGCATTCAATCAGGATGCATTTTAATAAGCTGCATGGAATCCATTCAGTCATCACGCTGCATGGACTCCGCTGCATACAGTCGGGATCCATTACGCCACAATGCTTGGAATCCTCTGCATTCAATCGGGATGCATTTTACCAGGCTGCATGGAATCCACTGCATTCAATCAGGATGCATTTTACCAGGCTGCCTGGAATCCATGCATTTATCACACTGCATGGACTCCACTGCATACAATCGGGATCCATTACGACACAATGCATTGAATACTCTGCATTCAATAATGCTCCATGGAATCCACTGCATTCAATCGGGATGCTTTGGGGCATGCTTCATGAAATCCACTGCATTCAATGATGCTGCATGGAATCCACCTCATTCAATCAGGATGCATTTTACCACACTGCATGGAGTACACTGCATTCAATCACAATGGATGGAATCCAATGCATTCTATCGGGATGCTTTGGGCCATGCTGCAAAAAATCCACAGCATTCAATCGGGATGCACTAGGCCTCGCTGCATGGACTCCACTGCATTCAATTGGTATCCATTGCGCTGCAATGCATGGAATCCTCTGCGTTCAATGATGCTGCATTGAATCCACTGCATTCAATCGGGATGCATTTTACCACACTGCATGGAGTACACTGCATTCAATCACAATGGATGGAATCCACTGCATTCAATCGGGATGCTTTGGGGCATGCTTCATGAAATCCACTGCATTCAATCATGCTGCATGGAATCCACTGCACTCCATCATGCTGCATAAAATCCACTGCATTCAATAGGGTTCCATTTCTTCACACTGCAGGGAATACAATGCATTCAATCGGGATGCATTTTAACACTCTGCATGGATTACACTGCTGCATAAGGGATTACACTGCTGCAATCATGCTGCATATAATCCACTGCATTCAATCGGGATGCTTTGGGCCATGCTGCATAAAATCCACTGCATTCCATCGGGATGCATTGGGCCTCGCTGCATGGACTCCACTGCATACAATCGGGATCCATTGCGCCACAATGCATGGAATCTTCTGCATTCATTGATGCTGCATGGAATCCACTGCATTAAATTGGGATGCTTTGGGCCATGCTGCATATAATCCAGTGCATTCAATTGGGATGCATTTGGCCTCGCTCCATTGACTCCACTGCATACAATAAGGATCAATTGCAACACAATGCATGGAATCCTCTGCATTCAATGATGCTCCATTGAATCCAGTGCACTCAATCAGGATGCTTTGGGCCATGCTGCATAAAATCCACTGCATTCAATAGGGTTCCAACACTTCACGCTGCATGGAATCCACTGCATTCAATCAGGATGCTTTGGGCCATGCTTAGTAAATTCCACTGCATTCAACGACACTGCATGGAATCCACCGAATTTAACTGGGATACATTATACTAAGCTGTATCGAATCCACTGCATTCAATCAGGATGCATTTTACCACATTGCATGGAGTTCACTGCATTTAATCATGCTGCACGTAATCCACTGCATTCAATCAGGATGCTTTGGGCCATGCTGCATAAAATCCACTGCATTCAATCATGCTGCACGTAATCCACTGCATTCAATCGGGATGCATTTTACCAGGCTGCATGGAATCCACTGCATTCAATCACGCTGCATAGAATCCACTGCATTCAATCGGGATGCATTTTAACAGGCTGCATGGAATCCACTGCATTCAATCACGCTGCATGGAATCCACTGCATTCAATCACGCTGCATGGAATCCACTGCATTCAATCAGGATGCATTTTAATAAGCTGCATGGAATCCATTCAGTCATCACGCTGCATGGACTCCGCTGCATACAGTCGGGATCCATTACGCCACAATGCATGGAATCCTCTGCATTCAATCACGCTGCATGGAATCCACTGCATTCAATCGGGATGCAATTTACCACGCTGAATGGAGTACACTGCATTCAATCACGCTGCATGGAATCCCCTGCATTCAATCGGGATGCTTTGGGCCATGCTGCAAAAAAATCCACTGCATTCAATCGGGATGCATTGGGCCTCGCTTCATGGACTCCAGTGCATACAGTCGGGATCCATGGCACCAAAATGCATGGAATCCTCTGCATTCAATGACGCTGCATGGAATCCACTGCATTCAATCAGGATGCTTTGGGCCATGCCTCATAAAATCCACTTCATTCAATGACGCTGCATGGAATCGACTGCATTCAATCATGCTGCATATAATCCACTGCTTACAATAGGGTTCAATTTCTTCACGCTGCATGGAATCCACTGCATTCAATCACGCTGCATGGAATCCACTGCATTCCATCGGGATGCATGTTCCCACGCTGCATGGAGTACACTGCATTCAATCAAAATGCATGGAATCCACTGCATTCAATCGGGATGCTTTGGGCCATGCTGCATACAATCCACTGCATTCAATCGGGATGCATTGGGCCTCACTGCATGGACTCCACTGCATATAATCGGGATCCATTACACCACAATGCCTGGAATCATCTGCATTCAATGACGCTGCCTGGAATCCACTGCATTCAATCGGGATGCATTTTACCAGGCTGCATGGAATCCATGCATTCATCACGCTGCATGGACTCCACTGCATACAATCGGGATCCATTGCGCCACAATGCATGGAATCCTCTGCATTCAATCAGGATGCTTTGGGCCATGCTGCATAAAATCCACTGCATTCAATCATGCTCCATTAAATCCACTGCATTCAATCAGGCTGCATAAAATACACTGCATTCAATAGGGTTCCATTACTTCACACTTCATGGAATACAGTGCATTCAATCACGCTTCATGGAATCCACTGCATTCAATCGGGATTCATTTTACCACGCTGCATGGAGTTCACTGCATTCAATCACAATGCATGGAATCCACTGCATTCAATCGGGATGCTTTGGGCCATGCCTCATAAAATCCACTGCATTCAACGACGCTGCATGGAATCCACCGAATTTAACTGGGATACATTATACTAAGCTGTATCGAATCCACTGCATTCAATCAGGATGCATTTTACCACATTGCATGGAGTTCACTGCATTTAATCATGCTGCACGTAATCCACTGCATTCAATCAGGATGCTTTGGGCCATGCTGCATAAAATCCACTGCATTCAATCATGCTGCACGGAATCCACTGCATTCAATCGGGATGCATTTTACCAGGCTGCATGGAATCCACTGCATTCAATCACGCTGCATGGAATCCACTGCATTCAATCAGGATGCATTTTAATAAGCTGCATGGAATCCATTCAGTCATCACGCTGCATGGACTCCGCTGCATACAGTCGGGATCCATTACGCCACAATGCATGGAATCCTCTGCATTCAATCGGGATGCATTTTACCAGGCTGCATGGAATCCACTGCATTCAATCAGGATGCATTTTACCAGGCTGCCTGGAATCCATGCATTTATCACACTGCATGGACTCCACTGCATACAATCGGGATCCATTACGACACAATGCATTGAATACTCTGCATTCAATAATGCTCCATGGAATCCACTGCATTCAATCGGGATGCTTTGGGGCATGCTTCATGAAATCCACTGCATTCAATCATGCTGCATGGAATCGACTGCACTCCATCATGCTGCATAAAATCCACTGCATTCAATAGGGTTCCATTTCTTCACACTGCAGGGAATACAATGCATTCAATCGGGATGCATTTTAACACTCTGCATGGATTACACTGCTGCATAATGGATTACACTGCTGCAATCATGCTGCATATAATCCACTGCATTCAATCGGGATGCTTTGGGCCATGCTGCATAAAATCCACTGCATTCCATCGGGATGCATTGGGCCTCGCTGCATGGACTCCACTGCATACAATCGGGATCCATTGCACCACAATGCATGGAATCCTCTGCATTCATTGATGCTGCATGGAATCCACTGCATTCAATTGGGATGCTTTGGGCCATGCTGCATATAATCCAGTGCATTCAATTGGGATGCATTTGGCCTCGCTCCATTGACTCCACTGCATACAATAAGGATCAATTGCAACACAATGCATGGAATCCTCTGCATTCAATGATGCTCCATTGAATCCAGTGCACTCAATCAGGATGCTTTGGGCCATGCTGCATAAAATCCACTGCATTCAATAGGGTTCCAACACTTCACGCTGCATGGAATCCACTGCATTCAATCAGGATGCTTTGGGCCATGCTTAATAAATTCCACTGCATTCAACGACACTGCATGGAATCCACCGAATTTAACTGGGATACATTATACTAAGCTGTATCGAATCCACTGCATTCAATCAGGATGCATTTTACCACATTGCATGGAGTTCACTGCATTCACTCATGCTGCACGTAATCCACTGCATTCAATCGGGATGCATTTTACCAGGCTGCATGGAATCCACTGCATTCAATCACGCTGCATGGAATCCACTGCATTCAATCGGGATGCATTTTACCTCGCTGCATGGAATCCACTGCATTCAATCACGCTGCATGGAATCCACTGCATTCAATCACGCTGCATGGAATCCACTGCATTCAATCAGGATGCATTTTAATAAGCTGCATGGAATCCATTCAGTCATCACGCTGCATGGACTCCGCTGCATACAGTCGGGATCCATTACACCACAATGCATGGAATCCTCTGCATTCAATCACGCTGCATGGAATCCACTGCATTCAATCGGGATGCAATTTACCAGGCTGAATGGAGTACACTGCATTCAATCACGCTGCATGGAATCCCCTGCATTCAATCGGGATGCTTTGGGCCATGCTGCAAAAAAATCCACTGCATTCAATCGGCATGCATTGGGCCTCGCTTCATGGACTCCAGTGCATACAGTCGGGATCCATTGCACCAAAATGCATGGAATCCTCTGCATTCAATGACGCTGCATGGAATCCACTGATTTCAATCGGGATGCTTTGGGCCATGCCTCATAAAATCCACTTCATTCAATGACGCTGCATGGAATCGACTGCATTCAATCATGCTGCATATAATCCACTGCTTACAATAGGGTTCAATTACTTCACGCTGCATGGAATCCACTGCATTCAATCACGCTGCATGGAATCCACAGCATTCCATCGGGATGCATGTTCCCACTCTGCATGGAGTACACTGCATTCAATCAAAATGCATGGAATCCACTGCATTCAATCGGGATGCTTTGGGCCATGCTGCATACAATCCACTGCATTCCATCGGGATGCATTGGGCCTCACTGCATGGACTCCACTGCATATAATCGGGATCCATTACACCACAATGCCTGGAATCATCTGCATTCAATGACGCTGCCTGGAATCCACTGCATTCAATCGGGATGCATTTTACCAGGCTGCATGGAATCCATGCATTCATCACGCTGCATGGACTCCACTGCATACAATCGGGATCCATTGCGCCACAATGCATGGAATCCTCTGCATTCAATCAGGATGCTTTGGGCCATGCTGCATAAAATCCACTGCATTCAATCATGCTCCATTAAATCCACTGCATTCAATCAGGCTGCATAAAATACACTGCATTCAATAGGGTTCCATTACTTCACACTTCATGGAATACAGTGCATTCAATCACACTTCATGGAATCCACTGCATTCAATCGGGATTCATTTTACCACGCTGCATGGAGTTCACTGCATTCAAACACAATGCATGGAATCCACTGCATTCAATCGGGATGCTTTGGGCCATGCCTCATAAAATCCACTGCATTCAACGACGCTGCATGGAATCCACCGAATTTAATTGGGATACATTATACTAAGCTGTATCGAATCCACTGCATTCAATCAGGATGCATTTTACCACATTGCATGGAGTTCACTGCATTCAATCATGCTGCACGTAATCCACTGCATTCAATCAGGATGCTTTGGGCCATGCTGCATAAAATCCACTGCATTCAATCATGCTGCACGTAATCCACTGCATTCAATCGGGATGCATTTTACCAGGCTGCATGGAATCCACTGCATTCAATCACGCTGCATGGAATCCACTGCATTCAATCACGCTGCATGGAATCCACTGCATTCAGTCAGGATGCATTTTAATAAGCTGCATGGAATCCATTCAGTCATCACGCTGCATGGACTCCGCTGCATACAGTCGGGATCCATTACGCCACAATGCATGGAATCCTCTGCATTCAATCGGGATGCATTTTGCCAGGCTGCATGGAATCCACTGCATTCAATAACGCTTCATGGAATCCACTGCATTCAATCACGCTGCATGGAATCCACTGCATTCAATCAGGATGCATTTTACCATGCTGCCTGGAATCCATGCATTTATCACACTGCATGGACTCCACTGCATACAATCGGGATCCATTACGACACAATGCATTGAATACTCTGCATTCAATAATGCTCCATAGAATCCACTGCATTCAATCAGGATGCTTTGGGCCATGCTGCATAAAATCCACTGCATTTAATCATGCTGCATAGAATCCACTGCATTCAATCATGCTGCATAATATCCACTGCATTCTAAATGTTCCATTTCTTCACGCTGCATGGAATCCACTGCATTCCATCGGGATGCATGTTCCCACGCTGCATGGAGTACACTGCATTCAATCAAAATGCATGGAATCCACTGCATTCAATCGGGATGCTTTGGGCCATGCTGCATACAATCCACTGCATTCAATCGGGATGCATTGGGCCTCACTGCATGGACTCCACTGCATATAATCGGGATCCATTACACCACAATGCATGGAATCATCTGCATTCAATGACGCTGCATGGAATCCACTGCATTCAATCGGGATGCATTTTACCAGGCTGCATGGAATCCATGCATTCATCACGCTGCATGGACTCCACTGCATACAATCGGGATCCATTGTGCCACAATGCATGGAATCCTCTGCATTCAATCAGGATGCTTTGGGCCATGCTGCATAAAATCCACTGCATTCAATCATGCTCCATTAAATCCACTGCATTCAATCAGGCTGCATAAAATACACTGCATTCAATAGGGTTCCATTACTTCACACTTCATGGAATACAGTGCATTCAATCACACTTCATGGAATCCACTGCATTCAATCGGGATTCATTTTACCACGCTGCATGGAGTTCACTGCATCCAATCACAATGCATGGAATCCACTGCATTCAATCGGGATGCTTTGGGCCATGCCTCATAAAATCCACTGCATTCAACGACGCTGCATGGAATCCACCGAATTTAATTGGGATACATTATACTAAGCTGTATCGAATCCACTGCATTCAATCAGGATGCATTTTTCCACATTGCATGGAGTTCACTGCATTTAATCATGCTGCACGTAATCCACTGCATTCAATCAGGATGCTTTGGGCCATGCTGCATAAACTCCACTGCATTCAATCATGCTGCACGTAATCCACTGCATTCAATCGGGATGCATTTTACCAGGCTGCATGGAATCCACTGCATTCAATCACGCTGCATGGAATCCACTGCATTCAATCGGGATGCATTTTACCTCGCTGCATGGAATCCACTGCATTCAATCACGCTGCATGGAATCCACTGCATTCAATCACGCTGCATGGAATCCACTGCATTCAATCAGGATGCATTTTAATAAGCTGCATGGAATCCATTCAGTCATCACGCTGCATGGACTCCGCTGCATACAGTCGGGATCCATTACGCCACAATGCATGGAATCCTCTGCATTCAATCACGCTGCATGGAATCCACTGCATTCAATCGGGATGCAATTTACCACGCTGAATGGAGTACACTGCATTCAATCACGCTGCATGGAATCCCCTGCATTCAATCGGGATGCTTTGGGCCATGCTGCAAAAAAATCCACTGCATTCAATCGGGATGCATTGGGCCTCGCTTCATGGACTCCAGTGCATACAGTCGGGATCCATGGCACCAAAATGCATGGAATCCTCTGCATTCAATGACGCTGCATGGAATCCACTGCATTCAATCAGGATGCTTTGGGCCATGCCTCATAAAATCCACTACATTCAATGACGCTGCATGGAATCGACTGCATTCAATCATGCTGCATATAATCCACTGCTTACAATAGGGTTCAATTTCTTCACGCTGCATGGAATCCACTGCATTCAATCA
This sequence comes from Sus scrofa, assembly GCF_054392235.1. Classification (NCBI taxonomy): domain Eukaryota; kingdom Metazoa; phylum Chordata; class Mammalia; order Artiodactyla; family Suidae; genus Sus; species Sus scrofa. Next base: position 6,047,499 of record NC_139399.1, read on the forward strand.
CGCTGTATGGAATCCACTGTATTCAATCACGCTGTATGGATTCCACTGTATTCAATCAGGATGCATTTTACCAGGCTGCCTGGAATCCATGCATTCATCACACTGCATGGACTCCACTGCATACAATCGGGATCCATTGCGCCACAATGCATGGAATACTCTGCATTCAATGATACTCCATGGACTCCACTGCATTCAATCAGGATGCTTTGGGCCATGCTGCATAAAATCCACTGCATTTAATTATGCTGCATGGAATCCACTGCATTCAATCATGCTGCATAATATCCACTGCATTCAAAATATTCCATTTCTTCACGCTGCATGGAATCCACTGCATTCCTTCGGGATGCATTTTACCTCGCTGCATGGAGTACACTGCATTCAATCTCAATGCATGGAATCCACTGCATTCAATCGGGGTGCTTTGGGCCATGCTGCAAAAAATCCACTGCAATCAATCAGGATGCATTGGGCCTCGCTGCATGAACTCTACTGCATACAATCGCGATCCATTGCGCCACAATGCATGGAATCCTCTGCATTCAATGATGCTGCATGGAATCCACTGCATTCAATCAGGATGCATTTTACCACACTGCATGGAGTACACTGCATTCAATCACAATGGATGGAATCCAATGCATTCAATCGGGATGCTTTGGGCCATGCTGCAAAAAATCCACTGCATTCAATCGGGATGCACTAGGCCTCGCTGCATGGACTCCACTGCATTCACTTGGTATCCATTGCGCTGCAATGCATGGAATCCTCTGCATTCAATGATGCTGCATGGAATCCACTGCATTCAATCGGGATGCATTTTACCACACTGCATGGAGTACACTGCATTCAATCACAATGGATGGAATCCACTGCATTCAATCATGCTGCATGGAATCCACTGCATTCAATCATGCTGCATAATATCCACTGCATTCTAAATGTTCCATTTCTGCACGCTGCATGGAATCCACTGCATTCCATCGGGATGCATGTTCCCACGCTGCATGGAGTACACTGCATTCAATCAAAATGCATGGAATCCACTGCATTCAATCGGGATGCTTTGGGCCATGCTGCATACAATCCACTGCATTCAATCGGGATGCATTGGGCCTCACTGCATGGACTCCACTTCATATAATCGGGATCAATTACACCACAATGCATGGAATCATCTGCATTCAATGACGCTGCAGGGAATCCACTGCATTCAATCGGGATGCATTTTACCAGGCTGCATGGAATCCATGCATTCATCACGCTGCATGGACTCCACTGCATACAATCGGGATCCATTGCGCCACAATGCATGGAATCCACTGCATTCAATCAGGATGCATTTTAATAAGCTGCATGGAATCCATTCAGTCATCACGCTGCATGGACTCCGCTGCATACAGTCGGGATCCATTACGCCACAATGCATGGAATCCTCTGCATTCAATCACGCTGCATGGAATCCACTGCATTCAATCGGGATGCAATTTACCACGCTGAATGGAGTACACTGCATTCAATCACGCTGCATGGAATCCCCTGCATTCAATCGGGATGCTTTGGGCCATGCTGCAAAAAAATCCACTGCATTCAATCGGGATGCATTGGGCCTCGCTTCATGGACTCCAGTGCATACAGTCGGGATCCATGGCACCAAAATGCATGGAATCCTCTGCATTCAATGACGCTGCATGGAATCCACTGCATTCAATCAGGATGCTTTGGGCCATGCCTCATAAAATCCACTTCATTCAATGACGCTGCATGGAATCGACTGCATTCAATCATGCTGCATATAATCCACTGCTTACAATAGGGTTCAATTTCTTCACGCTGCATGGAATCCACTGCATTCAATCACGCTGCATGGAATCCACTGCATTCCATCGGGATGCATGTTCCCACGCTGCATGGAGTACACTGCATTCAATCAAAATGCATGGAATCCACTGCATTCAATCGGGATGCTTTGGGCCATGCTGCATACAATCCACTGCATTCAATCGGGATGCATTGGGCCTCACTGCATGGACTCCACTGCATATAATCGGGATCCATTACACCACAATGCCTGGAATCATCTGCATTCAATGACGCTGCCTGGAATCCACTGCATTCAATCGGGATGCATTTTACCAGGCTGCATGGAATCCATGCATTCATCACGCTGCATGGACTCCACTGCATACAATCGGGATCCATTGCGCCACAATGCATGGAATCCTCTGCATTCAATCAGGATGCTTTGGGCCATGCTGCATAAAATCCACTGCATTCAATCATGCTCCATTAAATCCACTGCATTCAATCAGGCTGCATAAAATACACTGCATTCAATAGGGTTCCATTACTTCACACTTCATGGAATACAGTGCATTCAATCACGCTTCATGGAATCCACTGCATTCAATCGGGATTCATTTTACCACGCTGCATGGAGTTCACTGCATTCAATCTCAATGCATGGAATCCACTGCATTCAATCGGGATGCTTTGGGCCATGCTGCAAAAAATCCACTGCAATCAATCAGGATGCATTGGGCCTCGCTGCATGAACTCTACTGCATACAATCGCGATCCATTGCGCCACAATGCATGGAATCCTCTGCATTCAATGATGCTGCATGGAATCCACTGCATTCAATCGGGATGCATTTTACCACACTGCATTGAGTACACTGCATTCAATCACAATGGATGGAATCCACTGCATTCAATCATGCTGCATGGAATCCACTGCATTCAATCATGCTGCATAATATCCACTGCATTCTAAATGTTCCATTTCTTCACGCTGCATGGAATCCACTGCATTCCATCGGGATGCATGTTCCCACGCTGCATGGAGTACACTGCATTCAATCAAAATACATGGAATCCACTGCATTCAATCGGGATGCTTTGGGCCATGCTGCATACAATCCACTGCATTCAATCGGGATGCATTGGGCCTCACTGCATGGACTCCACTTCATATAATCGGGATCCATTACACCACAATGCATGGAATCATCTGCATTCAATGACGCTGCATGGAATCCACTGCATTCAATCGGGATGCATTTTACCAGGCTGCATGGAATCCATGCATTCATCACGCTGCATGGACTCCACTGCATACAATCGGGATCCATTGCGCCACAATGCATGGAATCCACTGCATTCAATCAGGATGCATTTTAATAAGCTGCATGGAATCCATTCAGTCATCACGCTGCATGGACTCCGCTGCATACAGTCGGGATCCATTACGCCACAATGCATGGAATCCTCTGCATTCAATCACGCTGCATGGAATCCACTGCATTCAATCGGGATGCAATTTACCACGCTGAATGGAGTACACTGCATTCAATCACGCTGCATGGAATCCCCTGCATTCAATCGGGATGCTTTGGGCCATGCTGCAAAAAAATCCACTGCATTCAATCGGGATGCATTGGGCCTCGCTTCATGGACTCCAGTGCATACAGTCGGGATCCATGGCACCAAAATGCATGGAATCCTCTGCATTCAATGACGCTTCATGGAATCCACTGCATTCAATCAGGATGCTTTGGGCCATGCCTCATAAAATCCACTTCATTCAATGACGCTGCATGGAATCGACTGCATTCAATCATGCTGCATATAATCCACTGCTTACAATAGGGTTCAATTTCTTCACGCTGCATGGAATCCACTGCATTCAATCACGCTGCATGGAATCCACTGCATTCCATCGGGATGCATGTTCCCACGCTGCATGGAGTACACTGCATTCAATCAAAATGCATGGAATCCACTGCATTCAATCGGGATGCTTTGGGCCATGCTGCATACAATCCACTGCATTCAATCGGGATGCATTGGGCCTCACTGCATGGACTCCACTGCATATAATCGGGATCCATTACACCACAATGCCTGGAATCATCTGCATTCAATGACGCTGCCTGGAATCCACTGCATTCAATCGGGATGCATTTTACCAGGCTGCATGGAATCCATGCATTCATCACGCTGCATGGACTCCACTGCATACAATCGGGATCCATTGCGCCACAATGCATGGAATCCTCTGCATTCAATCAGGATGCTTTGGGCCATGCTGCATAAAATCCACTGCATTCAATCATGCTCCATTAAATCCACTGCATTCAATCAGGCTGCATAAAATACACTGCATTCAATAGGGTTCCATTACTTCACACTTCATGGAATACAGTGCATTCAATCACGCTTCATGGAATCCACTGCATTCAATCGGGATTCATTTTACCACGCTGCATGGAGTTCACTGCATTCAATCACAATGCATGGAATCCACTGCATTCAATCGGGATGCTTTGGGCCATGCCTCATAAAATCCACTGCATTCAACGACGCTGCATGGAATCCACCGAATTTAACTGGGATACATTATACTAAGCTGTATCGAATCCACTGCATTCAATCAGGATGCATTTTACCATATGGCATGGAGTTCACTGCATTCAATGATGCTACACGTAATCCACTGCATTCAATCAGGATGCTTTGGGCCATGCTGCATAAAATCCACTGCATTCAATCAACTGCACGTAATCCACTGCATTCAATCGGGATGCATTTTACCAGGCTGCATGGAATCCACTGCATTCAATCACGCTGCATGGAATCCACTGCATTCAATCGGGATGCATTTTACCAGGCTGCATGGAATCCACTGCATTCAATCACGCTGCATGGAATCCACTGCATTCAATCACGCTGCATGGAATCCACTGCATTCAATCACGCTGCATGGAATCCACTGTATTCAATCAGGATGCATTTTACCAGGCTGCCTGGAATCCATGCATTCATCACACTCCATGGACTCCACTGCATACAATCGGGATCCATTGCGCCACAATGCATGGAATACTCTGCATTCAATGATACTCCATGGACTCCACTGCATTCAATCAGGATGCTTTGGGCCATGCTGCATAAAATCCACTGCATTTAATCATGCTGCATGGAATCCACTGCATTCAATCATGCTGCATAATATCCACTGCATTCAAAATGTTCCATTTCTTCACGCTGCATGGAATCCACTGCATTCAATCGGGATGCATTTTACCTCGCTGCATGGAGTACACTGCATTCAATCTCAATGCATGGAATCCACTGCATTCAATCGGGATGCTTTGGGCCATGCTGCAAAAAATCCACTGCAATCAATCAGGATGCATTGGGCCTCGCTGCATGAACTCCACTGCATACAATCGCGATCCATTGCGCCACAATGCATGGAATCCTCTGCATTCAATGATGCTGCATGGAATCCACTGCATTCAATCAGGATGCATTTTACCACACTGCATGGAGTACACTGCATTCAATCACAATGGATGGAATCCAATGCATTCAATCGGGATGCTTTGGGCCATGCTGCAAAAAATCCACTGCATTCAATCGGGATGCACTGGGCCTCGCTGAATGGACTCCACTGCATTCAATTGGTATCCATTGCGCTGCAATGCATGGAGTCCTCTGCATTCAATGATGCTGCATGGAATCCACTGCATTCAATCGGGATGCATTTTACCACACTGCATGGAGTACACTGCATTCAATCACAATGGATGGAATCCACTGCATTCAATCATGCTGCATGGAATCCACTGCATTCAATCATGCTGCATAATATCCACTGCATTCTAAATGTTCCATTTCTTCACGCTGCATGGAATCCACTGCATTCCATCGGGATGCATGTTCCCACGCTGCATGGAGTACACTGCATTCAATCAAAATGCAAGGAATCCACTGCATTCAATCGGGATGCTTTGGGCCATGCTGCATACAATCCACTGCATTCAATCGGGATGCATTGGGCCTCACTGCATGGACTCCACTTCATATAATCGGGATCCATTACACCACAATGCATGGAATCATCTGCATTCATTGACGCTGCATGGAATCCACTGCATTCAATCGGGATGCATTTTAACAGGCTGCATGGAATCCATGCATTCATCACGCTGCATGGACTCCACTGCATACAATCGGGATCCATTGTGCCACAATGCATGGAATCCACTGCATTCAATCAGGATGCATTTTAATAAGCTGCATGGAATCCATTCAGTCATCACGCTGCATGGACTCCGCTGCATACAGTCGGGATCCATTACGCCACAATGCATGGAATCCTCTGCATTCAATCACGCTGCATGGAATCCACTGCATTCAATCGGGATGCAATTTACCACGCTGAATGGAGTACACTGCATTCAATCACGCTGCATGGAATCCCCTGCATTCAATCGGGATGCTTTGGGCCATGCTGCAAAAAAATCCACTGCATTCAATCGGGATGCATTGGGCCTCGCTTCATGGACTCCAGTGCATACAGTCGGGATCCATTGCACCAAAATGCATGGAATCCTCTGCATTCAATGACGCTGCATGGAATCCACTGCATTCAATCAGGATGCTTTGGGCCATGCCTCATAAAATCCACTTCATTCAATGACGCTGCATGGAATCGACTGCATTCAATCATGCTGCATATAATCCACTGCTTACAATAGGGTTCAATTTCTTCACGCTGCATGGAATCCACTGCATTCAATCACGCTGCATGGAATCCACTGCATTCCATCGGGATGCATGTTCCCACGCTGCATGGAGTACACTGCATTCAATCAAAATGCATGGAATCCACTGCATTCAATCGGGATGCATTGGGCCTCACTGCATGGACTCCACTGCATATAATCGGGATCCATTACACCACAATGCATGGAATCATCTGCATTCAATGACGCTGCATGGAATCCACTGCATTCAATCGGGATGCATTTTACCAGGCTGCATGGAATCCATGCATTCATCACGCTGCATGGACTCCACTGCATACAATCGGGATCCATTGCGCCACAATGCATGGAATCCTCTGCATTCAATCAGGATGCTTTGGGCCATGCTGCATAAAATCCACTGCATTCAATCATGCTCCATTAAATCCACTGCATTCAATCAGGCTGCATAAAATACACTGCATTCAATAGGGTTCCATTACTTCACACTTCATGGAATACAGTGCATTCAATCACGCTTCATGGAATCCACTGCATTCAATCGGGATTCATTTTACCACGCTGCATGGAGTTCACTGCATTCAATCACAATGCATGGAATCCAGTGCATTCAATCGGGATGCTTTGGGCCATGCTGCAAAAAATCCACTGCAATCAATCAGGATGCATTGGGCCTCGCTGCATGAACTCCACTGCATACAATCGCGATCCATTGCGCCACAATGCATGGAATCCTCTGCATTCAATGATGCTGCATGGAATCCACCTCATTCAATCAGGATGCATTTTACCACACTGCATGGAGTACACTGCATTCAATCACAATGGATGGAATCCAATGCATTCTATCGGGATGCTTTGGGCCATGCTGCAAAAAATCCACAGCATTCAATCGGGATGCACTAGGCCTCGCTGCATGGACTCCACTGCATTCACTTGGTATCCATTGCGCTGCAATGCATGGAATCCTCTGCATTCAATGATGCTGCATTGAATCCACTGCATTCAATCGGGATGCATTTTACCACACTGCATGGAGTACACTGCATTCAATCACAATGGATGGAATCCACTGCATTCAATCGGGATGCTTTGGGGCATGCTTCATGAAATCCACTGCATTCAATCATGCTGCATGGAATCCACTGCACTCCATCATGCTGCATAAAATCCACTGCATTCAATAGGGTTCCATTTCTTCACACTGCAGGGAATACAATGCATTCAATCGGGATGCATTTTAACACTCTGCATGGATTACACTGCTGCATAATGGATTACACTGCTGCAATCATGCTGCATATAATCCACTGCATTCAATCGGGATGCTTTGGGCCATGCTGCATAAAATCCACTGCATTCCATCGGGATGCATTGGGCCTCGCTGCATGGACTCCACTGCATACAATCGGGATCCATTGCGCCACAATGCATGGAATCTTCTGCATTCATTGATGCTGCATGGAATCCACTGCATTCAATTGGGATGCTTTGGGCCATGCTGCATATAATCCAGTGCATTCAATTGGGATGCATTTGGCCTCGCTCCATTGACTCCACTGCATACAATAAGGATCAATTGCAACACAATGCATGGAATCCTCTGCATTCAATGATGCTCCATTGAATCCAGTGCACTCAATCAGGATGCTTTGGGCCATGCTGCATAAAATCCACTGCATTCAATAGGGTTCCAACACTTCACGCTGCATGGAATCCACTGTATTCAATCAGGATGCTTTGGGCCATGCTTAATAAATTCCACTGCATTCAACGACACTGCATGGAATCCACCGAATTTAACTGGGATACATTATACTAAGCTGTATCGAATCCACTGCATTCAATCAGGATGCATTTTACCACATTGCATGGGGTTCACTGCATTTAATCATGCTGCACGTAATCCACTGCATTCAATCAGGATGCTTTGGGACATGCTGCATAAAATCCACTGCATTCAATCATGCTGCACGTAATCCACTGCATTCAATCGGGATGCATTTTACCAGGCTGCATGGAATCCACTGCATTCAATCACGCTGCATGGAATCCACTGCATTCAATCGGGATGCATTTTACCAGGCTGCATGGAATCCACTGCATTCAATCACGCTGCATGGAATCCACTGCATTCAATCACGCTGCATGGAATCCACTGCATTCAATCAGGATGCATTTTAATAAGCTGCATGGAATCCATTCAGTCATCACGCTGCATGGACTCCGCTGCATACAGTCGGGATCCATTACGCCACAATGCATGGAATCCTCTGCATTCAATCACGCTGCATGGAATCCACTGCATTCAATCGGGATGCAATTTACCACGCTGAATGGAGTACACTGCATTCAATCACGCTGCATGGAATCCCCTGCATTCAATCGGGATGCTTTGGGCCATGCTGCAAAAAAATCCACTGCATTCAATCGGGATGCATTGGGCCTCGCTTCATGGACTCCAGTGCATACAGTCGGGATCCATGGCACCAAAATGCATGGAATCCTCTGCATTCAATGACGCTGCATGGAATCCACTGCATTCAATCAGGATGCTTTGGGCCATGCCTCATAAAATCCACTTCATTCAATGACGCTGCATGGAATCGACTGCATTCAATCATGCTGCATATAATCCACTGCTTACAATAGGGTTCAATTTCTTCACGCTGCATGGAATCCACTGCATTCAATCACGCTGCATGGAATCCACTGCATTCCATCGGGATGCATGTTCCCACGCTGCATGGAGTACACTGCATTCAATCAAAATGCATGGAATCCACTGCATTCAATCGGGATGCTTTGGGCCATGCTGCATACAATCCACTGCATTCAATCGGGATGCATTGGGCCTCACTGCATGGACTCCACTGCATATAATCGGGATCCATTACACCACAATGCATGGAATCATCTGCATTCAATGACGCTGCATGGAATCCACTGCATTCAATCGGGATGCATTTTACCAGGCTGCATGGAATCCATGCATTCATCACGCTGCATGGACTCCACTGCATACAATCGGGATCCATTGCGCCACAATGCATGGAATCCTCTGCATTCAATCAGGATGCTTTGAGCCATGCTGCATAAAATCCACTGCATTCAATCATGCTCCATTAAATCCACTGCATTCAATCAGGCTGCATAAAATACACTGCATTCAATAGGGTTCCATTACTTCACACTTCATGGAATACAGTGCATTCAATCACGCTTCATGGAATCCACTGCATTCAATCGGGATTCATTTTACCACGCTGCATGGAGTTCACTGCATTCAATCTCAATGCATGGAATCCACTGCATTCAATCGGGATGCTTTGGGCCATGCTGCAAAAAATCCACTGCAATCAATCAGGATGCATTGGGCCTCGCTGCATGAACTCTACTGCATACAATCGCGATCCATTGCGCCACAATGCATGGAATCCTCTGCATTCAATGATGCTGCATGGAATCCACTGCATTCAATCAGGATGCATTTTACCACACTGCATGGAGTACACTGCATTCAATCACAATGGATGGAATCCAATGCATTCAATCGGGATGCTTTGGGCCATGCTGCAAAAAATCCACTGCATTCAATCGGGATGCACTGGGCCTCGCTGCATGGACTCCACTGCATTCAATTGGTATCCATTGCGCTGCAATGCATGGAATCCTCTGCATTCAATGATGCTGCATGGAATCCACTGCATTCAATCGGGATGCATTTTACCACACTGCATGGAGTACACTGCATTCAATCACAATGGATGGAATCCACTGCATTCAATCATGCTGCATGGAATCCACTGCATTCAATCATGCTGCATAATATCCACTGCATTCTAAATGTTCCATTTCTTCACGCAGTATGGAATCCACTGCATTCCATCGCGATGCATGTTCCCACGCTGCATGGAGTACACTGCATTCAATCAAAATACATGGAATCCACTGCATTCAATCGGGATTCTTTGGGCCATGCTGCATACAATCCACTGCATTCAATCGGGATGCATTGGGCCTCACTGCATGGACTCCACTTCATATAATCGGGATCCATTACACCACAATGCATGGAATCATCTGCATTCAATGACGCTGCATGGAATCCACTGCATTCAATCGGGATGCATTTTACCAGGCTGCATGGAATCCATGCATTCATCACGCTGCATGGACTCCACTGCATACAATCGGGATCCATTGCGCCACAATGCATGGAATCCACTGCATTCAATCAGGATGCATTTTAATAAGCTGCATGGAATCCATTCAGTCATCACGCTGCATGGACTCCGCTGCATACAGTCGGGATCCATTACGCCACAATGCATGGAATCCTCTGCATTCAATCACGCTGCATGGAATCCACTGCATTCAATCGGGATGCAATTTACCACGCTGAATGGAGTACACTGCATTCAATCACGCTGCATGGAATCCCCTGCATTCAATCGGGATGCTTTGGGCCATGCTGCAAAAAAATCCACTGCATTCAATCGGGATGCATTGGGCCTCGCTTCATGGACTCCAGTGCATACAGTCGGGATCCATGGCACCAAAATTCATGGAATCCTCTGCATTCAATGACGCTGCATGGAATCCACTGCATTCAATCAGGATGCTTTGGGCCATGCCTCATAAAATCCACTTCATTCAATGACGCTGCATGGAATCGACTGCATTCAATCATGCTGCATATAATCCACTGCTTACAATAGGGTTCAATTTCTTCACGCTGCATGGAATCCACTGCATTCAATCACGCTGCATGGAATCCACTGCATTCCATCGGGATGCATGTTCCCACGCTGCATGGAGTACACTGCATTCAATCAAAATGCATGGAATCCACTGCATTCAATCGGGATGCTTTGGGCCATGCTGCATACAATCCACTGCATTCAATCGGGATGCATTGGGCCTCACTGCATGGACTCCACTGCATATAATCGGGATCCATTACACCACAATGCCTGGAATCATCTGCATTCAATGACGCTGCCTGGAATCCACTGCATTCAATCGGGATGCATTTTACCAGGCTGCATGGAATCCATGCATTCATCACGCTGCATGGACTCCACTGCATACAATCGGGATCCATTGCGCCACAATGCATGGAATCCTCTGCATTCAATCAGGATGCTTTGGGCCATGCTGCATAAAATCCACTGCATTCAATCATGCTCCATTAAATCCACTGCATTCAATCAGGCTGCATAAAATACACTGCATTCAATAGGGTTCCATTACTTCACACTTCATGGAATACAGTGCATTCAATCACGCTTCATGGAATCCACTGCATTCAATCGGGATTCATTTTACCACGCTGCATGGAGTTCACTGCAATCAATCACAATGCATGGAATCCACTGCATTCAATCGGGATGCTTTGGGCCATGCCTCATAAAATCCACTGCATTCAACGACGCTGCATGGAATCCACCGAATTTAACTGGGATACATTATACTAAGCTGTATCGAATCCACTGCATTCAATCAGGATGCATTTTACCATATGGCATGGAGTTCACTGCATTCAATCATGCTACACGTAATCCACTGCATTCAATCAGGATGCTTTGGGCCATGCTGCATAAACTCCACTGCATTCAATCATGCTGCACGTAATCCACTGCATTCAATCGGGATGCATTTTACCAGGCTGCATGGAATCCACTGCATTCAATCACGCTGCATGGAATCCACTGCATTCAATCGGGATGCATTTTACCAGGCTGCATGGAATCCACTGCATTCAATCACGCTGCATGGAATCCACTGCATTCAATCACGCTGCATGGAATCCACTGTATTCAATCAGGATGCATTTTACCAGGCTGCCTGGAATCCATGCATTCATCACACTGCATGGACTCCACTGCATACAATCGGGATCCATTGCGCCACAATGCATGGAATACTCTGCATTCAATGATACTCCATGGACTCCACTGCATTCAATCAGGATGCTTTGGGCCATGCTGCATAAAATCCACTGCATTTAATCATGCTGCATGGAATCCACTGCATTCAATCATGCTGCATAATATCCACTGCATTCAAAATGTTCCATTTCTTCACGCTGCATGGAATCCAGTGCATTCAATCGGGATGCATTTTACCTCGCTGCATGGAGTACACTGCATTCAATCTCAATGCATGGAATCCACTGCATTCAATCGGGATGCTTTGGGCCATGCTGCAAAAAATCCACTGCAATCAATCAGGATGCATTGGGCCTCGCTGCATGAACTCCACTTCATACAATCGCGATCCATTGCGCCACAATGCATGGAATCCTCTGCATTCAATGATGCTGCATGGAATCCACTGCATTCAATCAGGATGCATTTTACCACACTGCATGGAGTACACTGCATTCAATCACAATGGATGGAATCCAATGCATTCAATCGGGATGCTTTGGACCATGCTGCAAAAAATCCACTGCATTCAATCGGGATGCACTGGGCCTCGCTGAATGGACTCCACTGCATTCAATTGGTATCCATTGCGCTGCAATGCATGGAATCCTCTGCATTCAATGATGCTGCATGGAATCCACTGCATTCAATCGGGATGCATTTTACCACACTGCATGGAGTACACTGCATTCAATCACAATGGATGGAATCCACTGCATTCAATCATGCTGCATGGAATCCACTGCATTCAATCATGCTGCATAATATCCACTGCATTCTAAATGTTCCATTTCTTCACGCTGCATGGAATCCACTGCATTCCATCGGGATGCATGTTCCCACGCTGCATGGAGTACACTGCATTCAATCAAAATGCAAGGAATCCACTGCATTCAATCGGGATGCTTTGGGCCATGCTGCATACAATCCACTGCATTCATTCGGGATGCATTGGGCCTCACTGCATGGACTCCACTGCATATAATCGGGATCCATTACACCACAATGCATGGAATCATCTGCATTCAATGACGCTGCCTGGAATCCACTGCATTCAATCGGGATGCATTTTACCAGGCTGCATGGAATCCATGCATTCATCACGCTGCATGGACTCCACTGCATACAATCGGGATCCATTGCGCCACAATGCATGGAATCCTCTGCATTCAATCAGGATGCTTTGGGCCATGCTGCATAAAATCCACTGCATTCAATCATGCTCCATTAAATCCACTGCATTCAATCAGGCTGCATAAAATACACTGCATTCAATAGGGTTCCATTACTTCACACTTCATGGAATACAGTGCATTCAATCACGCTTCATGGAATCCACTGCATTCAATCGGGATTCATTTTACCACGCTGCATGGAGTTCACTGCAATCAATCACAATGCATGGAATCCACTGCATTCAATCGGGATGCTTTGGGCCATGCCTCATAAAATCCACTGCATTCAACGACGCTGCATGGAATCCACCGAATTTAACTGGGATACATTATACTAAGCTGTATCGAATCCACTGCATTCAATCAGGATGCATTTTACCATATGGCATGGAGTTCACTGCATTCAATCATGCTACACGTAATCCACTGCATTCAATCAGGATGCTTTGGGCCATGCTGCATAAACTCCACTGCATTCAATCATGCTGCACGTAATCCACTGCATTCAATCGGGATGCATTTTACCAGGCTGCATGGAATCCACTGCATTCAATCACGCTGCATGGAATCCACTGCATTCAATCGGGATGCATTTTACCAGGCTGCATGGAATCCACTGCATTCAATCACGCTGCATGGAATCCACTGCATTCAATCACGCTGCATGGAATCCACTGTATTCAATCAGGATGCATTTTACCAGGCTGCCTGGAATCCATGCATTCATCACACTGCATGGACTCCACTGCATACAATCGGGATCCATTGCGCCACAATGCATGGAATACTCTGCATTCAATGATACTCCATGGACTCCACTGCATTCAATCAGGATGCTTTGGGCCATGCTGCATAAAATCCACTGCATTTAATCATGCTGCATGGAATCCACTGCATTCAATCATGCTGCATAATATCCACTGCATTCAAAATGTTCCATTTCTTCACGCTGCATGGAATCCAGTGCATTCAATCGGGATGCATTTTACCTCGCTGCATGGAGTACACTGCATTCAATCTCAATGCATGGAATCCACTGCATTCAATCGGGATGCTTTGGGCCATGCTGCAAAAAATCCACTGCAATCAATCAGGATGCATTGGGCCTCGCTGCATGAACTCCACTTCATACAATCGCGATCCATTGCGCCACAATGCATGGAATCCTCTGCATTCAATGATGCTGCATGGAATCCACTGCATTCAATCAGGATGCATTTTACCACACTGCATGGAGTACACTGCATTCAATCACAATGGATGGAATCCAATGCATTCAATCGGGATGCTTTGGACCATGCTGCAAAAAATCCACTGCATTCAATCGGGATGCACTGGGCCTCGCTGAATGGACTCCACTGCATTCAATTGGTATCCATTGCGCTGCAATGCATGGAATCCTCTGCATTCAATGATGCTGCATGGAATCCACTGCATTCAATCGGGATGCATTTTACCACACTGCATGGAGTACACTGCATTCAATCACAATGGATGGAATCCACTGCATTCAATCATGCTGCATGGAATCCACTGCATTCAATCATGCTGCATAATATCCACTGCATTCTAAATGTTCCATTTCTTCACGCTGCATGGAATCCACTGCATTCCATCGGGATGCATGTTCCCACGCTGCATGGAGTACACTGCATTCAATCAAAATGCAAGGAATCCACTGCATTCAATCGGGATGCTTTGGGCCATGCTGCATACAATCCACTGCATTCATTCGGGATGCATTGGGCCTCACTGCATGGACTCCACTGCATATAATCGGGATCCATTACACCACAATGCATGGAATCATCTGCATTCAATGACGCTGCATGGAATCCACTGCATTCAATCGGGATGCATTTTACCAGGCTGCATGGAATCCATGCATTCATCACGCTGCATGGACTCCACTGCATACAATCGGGATCCATTGTGCCACAATGCATGGAATCCACTGCATTCAATCAGGATGCATTTAAATAAGCTGCATGGAATCCATTCAGTCATCACGCTGCATGGACTCCGCTGCATACAGTCAGGATCCATTGCACCAAAATGCATGGAATCCTCTGCATTCAATGACGCTGCATGGAATCCACTGCATTCAATCAGGATGCTTTGGGCCATGCCTCATAAAATCCACTTCATTCAATGACGCTGCATGGAATCGACTGCATTCAATCATGCTGCATATAATCCACTGCTTACAATAGGGTTCAATTTCTTCACGCTGCATGGAATCCACTGCATTCAATCACGCTGCATGGAATCCACTGCATTCCATCGGGATGCATGTTCCCACGCTGCATGGAGTACACTGCATTCAATCAAAATGCATGGAATCCACTGCATTCAATCGGGATGCTTTGGGCCATGCTGCATACAATCCACTGCATTCAATCGGGATGCATTGGGCCTCACTGCATGGACTCCACTGCATATAATCGGGATCCATTACACCACAATGCATGGAATCATCTGCATTCAATGACGCTGCATGGAATCCACTGCATTCAATCGGGATGCATTTTACCAGGCTGCATGGAATCCATGCATTCATCACGCTGCATGGACTCCACTGCATACAATCGGGATCCATTGCGCCACAATGCATGGAATCCTCTGCATTCAATCAGGATGCTTTGGGCCATGCTGCATAAAATCCACTGCATTCAATCATGCTCCATTAAATCCACTGCATTCAATCAGGCTGCATAAAATACACTGCATTCAATAGGGTTCCATTACTTCACACTTCATGGAATACAGTGCATTCAATCACGCTTCATGGAATCCACTGCATTCAATCGGGATTCATTTTACCACGCTGCATGGAGTTAACTGCATTCAATCTCAATGCATGGAATCCACTGCATTCAATCGGGATGCTTTGGGCCATGCTGCAAAAAATCCACTGCAATCAATCAGGATGCATTGGGCCTCGCTGCATGAACTCCACTGCATACAATCGCGATCCATTGCGCCACAATGCATGGAATCCTCTGCATTCAATGATGCTGCATGGAATCCACCTCATTCAATCAGGATGCATTTTACCACACTGCATGGAGTACACTGCATTCAATCACAATGGATGGAATCCAATGCATTCTATCGGGATGCTTTGGGCCATGCTGCAAAAAATCCACAGCATTCAATCGGGATGCACTAGGCCTCGCTGCATGGACTCCACTGCATTCAATTGGTATCCATTGCGCTGCAATGCATGGAATCCTCTGCATTCAATGATGCTGCATGGAATCCACTGCATTCAATCGGGATGCATTTTACCACACTGCATGGAGTACACTGCATTCAATCACAATGGATGGAATCCACTGCATTCAATCGGGATGCTTTGGGGCATGCTTCATGAAATCCACTGCATTCAATCATGCTGCATGGAATCCACTGCACTCCATCATGCTGCATAAAATCCACTGCATTCAATAGGGTTCCATTTCTTCACACTGCAGGGAATACAATGCATTCAATCGGGATGCATTTTAACACTCTGCATGGATTACACTGCTGCATAATGGATTACACTGCTGCAATCATGCTGCATATAATCCACTGCATTCAATCGGGATGATTTGGGCCATGCTGCATAAAATCCACTGCATTCCATCGGGATGCATTGGGCCTCGCTGCATGGACTCCACTGCATACAATCGGGATCCATTGCGCCACAATGCATGGGATCTTCTGCATTCATTGATGCTGCATGGAATCCACTGCATTCAATTGGGATGCTTTGGGCCATGCTGCATATAATCCAGTTCATTCAATTGGGATGCATTTGGCCTCGCTCCATTGACTCCACTGCATACAATAAGGATCAATTGCAACACAATGCATGGAATCCTCTGCATTCAATGATGCTCCATTGAATCCAGTGCACTCAATCAGGATGCTTTGGGCCATGCTGCATAAAATCCACTGCATTCAATAGGGTTCCAACACTTCACGCTGCATGGAATCCACTGCATTCAATCAGGATGCTTTGGGCCATGCTTAATAAATTCCACTGCATTCAACGACACTGCATGGAATCCACCGAATTTAACTGGGATACATTATACTAAGCTGTATCGAATCCACTGCATTCAATCAGGATGCATTTTACCATATTGCATGGAGTTCACTGCATTCAATCATGCTACACGTAATCCACTGCATTCAATCAGGATGCTTTGGGCCATGCTGCATAAAATCCACTGCATTCAATCATGCTGCACGTAATCGACTGCATTCAATCGGGATGCATTTTACCAGGCTGCATGGAATCCACTGCATTCAATCACGCTGCATGGAATCCACTGCATTCAATCGGGATGCATTTTACCAGGCTGCATGGAATCCACTGCATTCAATCACGCTGCATGGAATCCACTGCATTCAATCACGCTGCATGGAATCCACTGCATTCAATCAGGATGCATTTTAATAAGCTGCATGGAATCCATTCAGTCATCACGCTGCATGGACTCCGCTGCATACAGTCGGGATCCATTACGCCACAATGCATGGAATCCTCTGCATTCAATCACGCTGCATGGAATCCACTGCATTCAATCGGGATGCAATTTACCACGCTGAATGGAGTACACTGCATTCAATCACGCTGCATGGAATCCCCTGCATTCAATCGGGATGCTTTGGGCCATGCTGCAAAAAAATCCACTGCATTCAATCGGGATGCATTGGGCCTCGCTTCATGGACTCCAGTGCATACAGTCGGGATCCATTGCACCAAAATGCATGGAATCCTCTGCATTCAATGACGCTGCATGGAATCCACTGCATTCAATCAGGATGCTTTGGGCCATGCCTCATAAAATCCACTTCATTCAATGACGCTGCATGGAATCGACTGCATTCAATCATGCTGCATATAATCCACTGCTTACAATAGGGTTCAATTTCTTCACGCTGCATGGAATCCACTGCATTCAATCACGCTGCATGGAATCCACTGCATTCCATCGGGATGCATGTTCCCACGCTGCATGGAGTACACTGCATTCAATCAAAATGCATGGAATCCACTGCATTCAATCGGGATGCTTTGGGCCATGCTGCATACAATCCACTGCATTCAATCGGGATGCATTGGGCCTCACTGCATGGACTCCACTGCATATAATCGGGATCCATTACACCACAATGCCTGGAATCATCTGCATTCAATGACGCTGCCTGGAATCCACTGCATTCAATCGGGATGCATTTTACCAGGCTGCATGGAATCCATGCATTCATCACGCTGCATGGACTCCACTGCATACAATCGGGATCCATTGCGCCACAATGCATGGAATCCTCTGCATTCAATCAGGATGCTTTGGGCCATGCTGCATAAAATCCACTGCATTCAATCATGCTCCATTAAATCCACTGCATTCAATCAGGCTGCATAAAATACACTGCATTCAATAGGGTTCCATTACTTCACACTTCATGGAATACAGTGCATTCAATCACGCTTCATGGAATCCACTGCATTCAATCGGGATTCATTTTACCACGCTGCATGGAGTTCACTGCATTCAATCACAATGCATGGAATCCACTGCATTCAATCGGGATGCTTTGGGCCATGCCTCATAAAATCCACTGCATTCAACGACGCTGCATGGAATCCACCGAATTTAACTGGGATACATTATACTAAGCTGTATCGAATCCACTGCATTCAATCAGGATGCATTTTACCACATTGCATGGAGTTCACTGCATTTAATCATGCTGCACGTAATCCACTGCATTCAATCAGGATGCTTTGGGCCATGCTGCATAAAATCCACTGCATTCAATCATGCTGCACGTAATCCACTGCATTCAATCGGGATGCATTTTACCAGGCTGCATGGAATCCACTGCATTCAATCACGCTGCATGGAATCCACTGCATTCAATCACGCTGCATGGAATCCACTGCATTCAATCAGGATGCATTTTAATAAGCTGCATGGAATCCATTCAGTCATCACGCTGCATGGACTCCGCTGCATACAGTCGGGATCCATTACGCCACAATGCTTGGAATCCTCTGCATTCAATCGGGATGCATTTTACCAGGCTGCATGGAATCCACTGCATTCAATCAGGATGCATTTTACCAGGCTGCCTGGAATCCATGCATTTATCACACTGCATGGACTCCACTGCATACAATCGGGATCCATTACGACACAATGCATTGAATACTCTGCATTCAATAATGCTCCATGGAATCCACTGCATTCAATCGGGATGCTTTGGGGCATGCTTCATGAAATCCACTGCATTCAATCATGCTGCATGGAATCCACTGCACTCCATCATGCTGCATAAAATCCACTTCATTCAATAGGGTTCCATTTCTTCACACTGCAGGGAATACAATGCATTCAATCGGGATGCATTTTAACACTCTGCATGGATTACACTGCTGCATAATGGATTACACTGCTGCAATCATGCTGCATATAATCCACTGCATTCAATCGGGATGCATTGGGCCTCGCTGCATGGACTCCACTGCATACAATCGGGATCCATTGCGCCACAATGCATGGAATCTTCTGCATTCATTGATGCTGCATGGAATCCACTGCATTCAATTGGGATGCTTTGGGCCATGCTGCATATAATCCAGTGCATTCAATTGGGATGCATTTGGCCTCGCTCCATTGACTCCACTGCATACAATAAGGATCAATTGCAACACAATGCATGGAATCCTCTGCATTCAATGATGCTCGATTGAATCCAGTGCACTCAATCAGGATGCTTTGGGCCATGCTGCATAAAATCCACTGCATTCAATAGGGTTCCAACACTTCACGCTGCATGGAATCCACTGCATTCAATCAGGATGCTTTGGGCCATGCTTAATAAATTCCACTGCATTCAAAGACACTGCATGGAATCCACCGAATTTAACTGGGATACATTATACTAAGCTGTATCGAATCCACTGCATTCAATCAGGATGCATTTTACCACATTGCATGGAGTTCACTGCATTCAATCATGCTGCACGTAATCCACTGCATTCAATCAGGATGCTTTGGGCCATGCTGCATAAAATCCACTGCATTCAATCATGCTGCACGTAATCCACTGCATTCAATCGGGATGCATTTTACCAGGCTGCATGGAATCCACTGCATTCAATCACGCTGCATGGGATCCACTGCATTCAATCGGGAT
The DNA here is from genome assembly GCF_054392235.1 of Sus scrofa. Classification (NCBI taxonomy): domain Eukaryota; kingdom Metazoa; phylum Chordata; class Mammalia; order Artiodactyla; family Suidae; genus Sus; species Sus scrofa. The sequence goes on from NC_139399.1 coordinate 6,068,367, forward strand.
GCATTTTACCAGGCTGCATGGAATCCACTGCATTCAATCACGCTGCATGGAATCCACTGCATTCAATCACGCTGCATGGAATCCACTGCATTCAATCGGGATGCAATTTACCACGCTGAATGGAGTACACTGCATTCAATCACGCTGCATGGAATCCCCTGCATTCAATCGGGATGCTTTGGGCCATGCTGCAAAAAAATCCACTGCATTCAATCGGCATGCATTGGGCCTCGCTTCATGGACTCCAGTGCATACAGTCGGGATCCATTGCACCAAAATGCATGGAATCCTCTGCATTCAATGACGCTGCATGGAATCCACTGCATTCAATCGGGATGCTTTGGGCCATGCCTCATAAAATCCACTTCATTCAATGACGCTGCATGGAATCGACTGCATTCAATCATGCTGCATATAATCCACTGCTTACAATAGGGTTCAATTACTTCACGCTGCATGGAATCCACTGCATTCAATCACGCTGCATGGAATCCACAGTATTCCATCGGGATGCATGTTCCCACTCTGCATGGAGTACACTGCATTCAATCAAAATGCATGGAATCCACTGCATTCAATCGGGATGCTTTGGGCCATGCTGCATACAATCCACTGCATTCCATCGGGATGAATTGGGCCTCACTGCATGGACTCCACTGCATATAATCGGGATCCATTACACCACAATGCATGGAATAATCTGCATTCAATGACGCTGCATGGAATCCACTGCATTCAATCGGGATGCATTTTACCAGGCTGCATGGAATCCATGCATTCATCACGCTGCATGGACTCCACTGCATACAATCGGGATCCATTGCGCCACAAGGCATGGAATCCTCTGCATTCAATCAGGATGCTTTGGGCCATGCTGCATAAAATCCACTGCATTCAATCATGCTCCATTAAATCCACTGCATTCAATCAGGCTGCATAAAATACACTGCATTCAATAGGGTTCCATTACTTCACACTTCATGGAATACAGTGCATTCAATCACACTTCATGGAATCCACTGCATTCAATCGGGATTCATTTTACCACGCTGCATGGAGTTCACTGCATTCAATCTCAATGCATGGAATCCACTGCATTCAATCGGGATGCTTTGGGCCATGCCTCATAAAATCCACTGCATTCAACGACGCTGCATGGAATCCACCGAATTTAATTGGGATACATTATACTAAGCTGTATCGAATCCACTGCATTCAATCAGGATGCATTTTACCACATTGCATGGAGTTCACTGCATTCACTCATGCTGCACGTAATCCACTGCATTCAATCAGGATGCTTTGGGCCATGCTGCATAAAATCCACTGCATTCAATCATGCTGCACGTAATCCACTGCATTCAATCGGGATGCATTTTACCAGGCTGCATGGAATCCACTGCATTCAATCACGCTGCATGGAGTCCACTGCATTCAATCACGCTGCATGGAATCCACTGCATTCAATCAGGATGCATTTTAATAAGCTGCATGGAATCCATTCAGTCATCACGCTGCATGGACTCCGCTGCATACAGTCGGGATCCATTACGCCACAATGCATGGAATCCTCTGCATTCAATCGGGATGCATTTTGCCAGGCTGCATGGAATCCACTGCATTCAATAACGGTGCATGGAATCCACTGCATTCAATCACGCTGCATGGAATCCACTGCATTCAATCAGGATGCATTTTACCATGCTGCCTGGAATCCATGCATTTATCACACTGCATGGACTCCACTGCATACAATCGGGATCCATTACGACACAATGCATTGAATACTCTGCATTCAATAATGCTCCATGGAATCCACTGCATTCAATCAGGATGCTTTGGGCCATGCTGCCTAAAATCCACTGCATTCTAAATGTTCCATTTCTTCACGCTGCATGGACTCCACTGCATTCCATCGGGATGCATGTTCCCAGGCTGCATGGAGTACACTGCATTCAATCAAAATGCATGGAATCCACTGCATTCAATCGGGATGCTTTGGGCCATGCTGCATACAATCCACTGCATTCAATCGGGATGCATTGGGCCTCACTGCATGAACTCCACTGCATATAATCGGGATCCATTACACCACAATGCATGGAATCATCTGCATTCAATGACGCTGCATGGAATCCACTGCATTCAATCGGGATGCATTTTACCAGGCTGCATGGAATCCATGCATTCATCACCCTGCATGGACTCCACTGCATACAATCGGGATCCATTGCGCCACAATGCATGGAATCCTCTGCATTCAATCAGGATGCTTTGGGCCATGCTGCATAAAATCCACTGCATTCAATCATGCTCCATTAAATCCACTGCATTCAATCAGGCTGCATAAAATACACTGCATTCAATAGGGTTCCATTACTTCACACTTCATGGAATACAGTGCATCCAATCACACTTCATGGAATCCACTGTATTCAATCGGGATTCATTTTACCACGCTGCATGGAGTTCACTGCATTCAATCACAATGCATGGAATCCACTGCATTCAATCGGGATGCTTTGGGCCATGCCTCATAAAATCCACTGCATTCAACGACGCTGCATGGAATCCACCGAATTTAATTGGGATACATTATACTAAGCTGTATCGAATCCACTGCATTCAATCAGGATGCATTTTACCACATTGCATGGAGTTCACTGCATTTAATCATGCTGCACGTAATCCACTGCATTCAATCAGGATGCTTTGGGCCATGCTGCATAAAATCCACTGCATTCAATCATGCTGCACGTAATCCACTGCATTCAATCGGGATGCATTTTACCAGGCTGCATGGAATCCACTGCATTCAATCACGCTGCATGGAATCCACTGCATTCAATCAGGATGCATTTTACCAGGCTGCATGGAATCCACTGCATTAAATCACGCTGCACGGAATCCACTGCATTCAATCACGCTGCATGGAATCCACTGCATTCAATCAGAATGCATTGTAATAAGCTGCATGGAATCCATTCAGTCATCACGCTGCATGGACTCCGCTGCATACAATCGGGATCCATTACGCCGCAATGCATGGAATCCTCTGCATTCAATCACGCTGCATGGAATCCACTGCATTCAATCGGGATGCAATTTACCACGCTGAATGGAGTACACTGCATTCAATCACGCTGCATGGAATCCCCTGCATTCAATCGGGATGCTTTGGGCCATGCTGCAAAAAAATCCACTGCATTCAATCGGGATGCATTGGGCCTCGCTTCATGGACTCCAGTGCATACAGTCGGGATCCATGGCACCAAAATGCATGGAATCCTCTGCATTCAATGACGCTGCATGGAATCCACTGCATTCAATCAGGATGCTTTGGGCCATGCCTCATAAAATCCACTTCATTCAATGACGCTGCATGGAATCGACTGCATTCAATCATGCTGCATATAATCCACTGCTTACAATAGGGTTCAATTTCTTCACGCTGCATGGAATCCACTGCATTCAATCACGCTGCATGGAATCCACTGCATTCCATCGGGATGCATGTTCCCACGCTGCATGGAGTACACTGCATTCAATCAAAATGCATGGAATCCACTGCATTCAATCGGGATGCTTTGGGCCATGCTGCATACAATCCACTGCATTCAATCGGGATGCATTGGGCCTCACTGCATGGACTCCACTGCATATAATCGGGATCTATTACACCACAATGCATGGAATCATCTGCATTCAATGACGCTGCCTGGAATCCACTGCATTCAATCGGGATGCATTTTACCAGGCTGCATGGAATCCATGCATTCATCACGCTGCATGGACTCCACTGCATACAATCGGGATCCATTGCGCCACAATGCATGGAATCCTCTGCATTCAATCAGGATGCTTTGAGCCATGCTGCATAAAATCCACTGCATTCAATCATGCTCCATTAAATCCACTGCATTCAATCAGGCTGCATAAAATACACTGCATTCAATAGGGTTCCATTACTTCACACTTCATGGAATACAGTGCATTCAATCACGCTTCATGGAATCCACTGCATTCAATCGGGATTCATTTTACCACGCTGCATGGAGTTCACTGCATTCAATCTCAATGCATGGAATCCAATGCATTCTATCGGGATGCTTTGGGCCATGCTGCAAAAAATCCACAGCATTCAATCGGGATGCACTAGGCCTCGCTGCATGGACTCCACTGCATTCAATTGGTATCCATTGCGCTGCAATGCATGGAATCCTCTGCATTCAATGATGCTGCATGGAATCCACCTCATTCAATCAGGATGCATTTTACCACACTGCATGGAGTACACTGCATTCAATCACAATGGATGGAATCCAATGCATTCTATCGGGATGCTTTGGGCCATGCTGCAAAAAATCCACAGCATTCAATCGGGATGCACTAGGCCTCGCTGCATGGACTCCACTGCATTCAATTGGTATCCATTGCGCTGCAATGCATGGAATCCTCTGCATTCAATGATGCTGCATGGAATCCACTGCATTCAATCGGGATGCATTTTACCACACTGCATGGAGTACACTGCATTCAATCACAATGGATGGAATCCACTGCATTCAATCATGCTGCATGGAATCCACTGCATTCAATCATGCTGCATAATATCCACTGCATTCTAAATGTTCCATTTCTTCACGCTGCATGGAATCCACTGCATTCCATCGGGATGCATGTTCCCACGCTGCATGGAGTACACTGCATTCAATCAAAATGCAAGGAATCCACTGCATTCAATCGGGATGCTTTGGGCCATGCTGCATACAATCCACTGCATTCATTCGGGATGCATTGGGCCTCACTGCATGGACTCCACTGCATATAATCGGGATCCATTACACCACAATGCATGGAATCATCTGCATTCAATGACGCTGCATGGAATCCACTGCATTCAATCGGGATGCATTTTACCAGGCTGCATGGAATCCATGCATTCATCACGCTGCATGGACTCCACTGCATACAATCGGGATCCATTGTGCCACAATGCATGGAATCCACTGCATTCAATCAGGATGCATTTAAATAAGCTGCATGGAATCCATTCAGTCATCACGCTGCATGGACTCCGCTGCATACAGTCAGGATCCATTGCACCAAAATGCATGGAATCCTCTGCATTCAATGACGCTGCATGGAATCCACTGCATTCAATCAGGATGCTTTGGGCCATGCCTCATAAAATCCACTTCATTCAATGACGCTGCATGGAATCGACTGCATTCAATCATGCTGCATATAATCCACTGCTTACAATAGGGTTCAATTTCTTCACGCTGCATGGAATCCACTGCATTCAATCACGCTGCATGGAATCCACTGCATTCCATCGGGATGCATGTTCCCACGCTGCATGGAGTACACTGCATTCAATCAAAATGCATGGAATCCACTGCATTCAATCGGGATGCTTTGGGCCATGCTGCATACAATCCACTGCATTCAATCGGGATGCATTGGGCCTCACTGCATGGACTCCACTGCATATAATCGGGATCCATTACACCACAATGCATGGAATCATCTGCATTCAATGACGCTGCATGGAATCCACTGCATTCAATCGGGATGCATTTTACCAGGCTGCATGGAATCCATGCATTCATCACGCTGCATGGACTCCACTGCATACAATCGGGATCCATTGCGCCACAATGCATGGAATCCTCTGCATTCAATCAGGATGCTTTGGGCCATGCTGCATAAAATCCACTGCATTCAATCATGCTCCATTAAATCCACTGCATTCAATCAGGCTGCATAAAATACACTGCATTCAATAGGGTTCCATTACTTCACACTTCATGGAATACAGTGCATTCAATCACGCTTCATGGAATCCACTGCATTCAATCGGGATTCATTTTACCACGCTGCATGGAGTTAACTGCATTCAATCTCAATGCATGGAATCCAATGCATTCAATCGGGATGCTTTGGGCCATGCTGCAAAAAATCCACTGCAATCAATCAGGATGCATTGGGCCTCGCTGCATGAACTCCACTGCATACAATCGCGATCCATTGCGCCACAATGCATGGAATCCTCTGCATTCAATGATGCTGCATGGAATCCACCTCATTCAATCAGGATGCATTTTACCACACTGCATGGAGTACACTGCATTCAATCACAATGGATGGAATCCAATGCATTCTATCGGGATGCTTTGGGCCATGCTGCAAAAAATCCACAGCATTCAATCGGGATGCACTAGGCCTCGCTGCATGGACTCCACTGCATTCAATTGGTATCCATTGCGCTGCAATGCATGGAATCCTCTGCATTCAATGATGCTGCATGGAATCCACTGCATTCAATCGGGATGCATTTTACCACACTGCATGGAGTACACTGCATTCAATCACAATGGATGGAATCCACTGCATTCAATCGGGATGCTTTGGGGCATGCTTCATGAAATCCACTGCATTCAATCATGCTGCATGGAATCCACTGCACTCCATCATGCTGCATAAAATCCACTGCATTCAATAGGGTTCCATTTCTTCACACTGCAGGGAATACAATGCATTCAATCGGGATGCATTTTAACACTCTGCATGGATTACACTGCTGCATAATGGATTACACTGCTGCAATCATGCTGCATATAATCCACTGCATTCAATCGGGATGATTTGGGCCATGCTGCATAAAATCCACTGCATTCCATCGGGATGCATTGGGCCTCACTGCATGGACTCCACTGCATACAATCGGGATCCATTGCGCCACAATGCATGGGATCTTCTGCATTCATTGATGCTGCATGGAATCCACTGCATTCAATTGGGATGCTTTGGGCCATGCTGCATATAATCCAGTTCATTCAATTGGGATGCATTTGGCCTCGCTCCATTGACTCCACTGCATACAATAAGGATCAATTGCAACACAATGCATGGAATCCTCTGCATTCAATGATGCTCCATTGAATCCAGTGCACTCAATCAGGATGCTTTGGGCCATGCTGCATAAAATCCACTGCATTCAATAGGGTTCCAACACTTCACGCTGCATGGAATCCACTGCATTCAATCAGGATGCTTTGGGCCATGCTTAATAAATTCCACTGCATTCAACGACACTGCATGGAATCCACCGAATTTAACTGGGATACATTATACTAAGCTGTATCGAATCCACTGCATTCAATCAGGATGCATTTTACCATATTGCATGGAGTTCACTGCATTCAATCATGCTACACGTAATCCACTGCATTCAATCAGGATGCTTTGGGCCATGCTGCATAAAATCCACTGCATTCAATCATGCTGCACGTAATCGACTGCATTCAATCGGGATGCATTTTACCAGGCTGCATGGAATCCACTGCATTCAATCACGCTGCATGGAATCCACTGCATTCAATCGGGATGCATTTTACCAGGCTGCATGGAATCCACTGCATTCAATCACGCTGCATGGAATCCACTGCATTCAATCACGCTGCATGGAATCCACTGCATTCAATCAGGATGCATTTTAATAAGCTGCATGGAATCCATTCAGTCATCACGCTGCATGGACTCCGCTGCATACAGTCGGGATCCATTACGCCACAATGCATGGAATCCTCTGCATTCAATCACGCTGCATGGAATCCACTGCATTCAATCGGGATGCAATTTACCACGCTGAATGGAGTACACTGCATTCAATCACGCTGCATGGAATCCCCTGCATTCAATCGGGATGCTTTGGGCCATGCTGCAAAAAAATCCACTGCATTCAATCGGGATGCATTGGGCCTCGCTTCATGGACTCCAGTGCATACAGTCGGGATCCATTGCACCAAAATGCATGGAATCCTCTGCATTCAATGACGCTGCATGGAATCCACTGCATTCAATCAGGATGCTTTGGGCCATGCCTCATAAAATCCACTTCATTCAATGACGCTGCATGGAATCGACTGCATTCAATCATGCTGCATATAATCCACTGCTTACAATAGGGTTCAATTTCTTCACGCTGCATGGAATCCACTGCATTCAATCACGCTGCATGGAATCCACTGCATTCCATCGGGATGCATGTTCCCACGCTGCATGGAGTACACTGCATTCAATCAAAATGCATGGAATCCACTGCATTCAATCGGGATGCTTTGGGCCATGCTGCATACAATCCACTGCATTCAATCGGGATGCATTGGGCCTCACTGCATGGACTCCACTGCATATAATCGGGATCCATTACACCACAATGCCTGGAATCATCTGCATTCAATGACGCTGCCTGGAATCCACTGCATTCAATCGGGATGCATTTTACCAGGCTGCATGGAATCCATGCATTCATCACGCTGCATGGACTCCACTGCATACAATCGGGATCCATTGCGCCACAATGCATGGAATCCTCTGCATTCAATCAGGATGCTTTGGGCCATGCTGCATAAAATCCACTGCATTCAATCATGCTCCATTAAATCCACTGCATTCAATCAGGCTGCATAAAATACACTGCATTCAATAGGGTTCCATTACTTCACACTTCATGGAATACAGTGCATTCAATCACGCTTCATGGAATCCACTGCATTCAATCGGGATTCATTTTACCACGCTGCATGGAGTTCACTGCATTCAATCACAATGCATGGAATCCACTGCATTCAATCGGGATGCTTTGGGCCATGCCTCATAAAATCCACTGCATTCAACGACGCTGCATGGAATCCACCGAATTTAACTGGGATACATTATACTAAGCTGTATCGAATCCACTGCATTCAATCAGGATGCATTTTACCACATTGCATGGAGTTCACTGCATTTAATCATGCTGCACGTAATCCACTGCATTCAATCAGGATGCTTTGGGCCATGCTGCATAAAATCCACTGCATTCAATCATGCTGCACGTAATCCACTGCATTCAATCGGGATGCATTTTACCAGGCTGCATGGAATCCACTGCATTCAATCACGCTGCATGGAATCCACTGCATTCAATCACGCTGCATGGAATCCACTGCATTCAATCAGGATGCATTTTAATAAGCTGCATGGAATCCATTCAGTCATCACGCTGCATGGACTCCGCTGCATACAGTCGGGATCCATTACGCCACAATGCTTGGAATCCTCTGCATTCAATCGGGATGCATTTTACCAGGCTGCATGGAATCCACTGCATTCAATCAGGATGCATTTTACCAGGCTGCCTGGAATCCATGCATTTATCACACTGCATGGACTCCACTGCATACAATCGGGATCCATTACGACACAATGCATTGAATACTCTGCATTCAATAATGCTCCATGGAATCCACTGCATTCAATCGGGATGCTTTGGGGCATGCTTCATGAAATCCACTGCATTCAATCATGCTGCATGGAATCCACTGCACTCCATCATGCTGCATAAAATCCACTTCATTCAATAGGGTTCCATTTCTTCACACTGCAGGGAATACAATGCATTCAATCGGGATGCATTTTAACACTCTGCATGGATTACACTGCTGCATAATGGATTACACTGCTGCAATCATGCTGCATATAATCCACTGCATTCAATCGGGATGCATTGGGCCTCGCTGCATGGACTCCACTGCATACAATCGGGATCCATTGCGCCACAATGCATGGAATCTTCTGCATTCATTGATGCTGCATGGAATCCACTGCATTCAATTGGGATGCTTTGGGCCATGCTGCATATAATCCAGTGCATTCAATTGGGATGCATTTGGCCTCGCTCCATTGACTCCACTGCATACAATAAGGATCAATTGCAACACAATGCATGGAATCCTCTGCATTCAATGATGCTCGATTGAATCCAGTGCACTCAATCAGGATGCTTTGGGCCATGCTGCATAAAATCCACTGCATTCAATAGGGTTCCAACACTTCACGCTGCATGGAATCCACTGCATTCAATCAGGATGCTTTGGGCCATGCTTAATAAATTCCACTGCATTCAAAGACACTGCATGGAATCCACCGAATTTAACTGGGATACATTATACTAAGCTGTATCGAATCCACTGCATTCAATCAGGATGCATTTTACCACATTGCATGGAGTTCACTGCATTCAATCATGCTGCACGTAATCCACTGCATTCAATCAGGATGCTTTGGGCCATGCTGCATAAAATCCACTGCATTCAATCATGCTGCACGTAATCCACTGCATTCAATCGGGATGCATTTTACCAGGCTGCATGGAATCCACTGCATTCAATCACGCTGCATGGGATCCACTGCATTCAATCGGGATGCATTTTACCAGGCTGCATGGAATCCACTGCATTCAATCACGCTGCATGGAATCCACTGCATTCAATCACGCTGCATGGAATCCACTGCATTCAATCGGGATGCAATTTACCACGCTGAATGGAGTACACTGCATTCAATCACGCTGCATGGAATCCCCTGCATTCAATCGGGATGCTTTGGGCCATGCTGCAAAAAAATCCACTGCATTCAATCGGCATGCATTGGGCCTCGCTTCATGGACTCCAGTGCATACAGTCGGGATCCATTGCACCAAAATGCATGGAATCCTCTGCATTCAATGACGCTGCATGGAATCCACTGCATTCAATCGGGATGCTTTGGGCCATGCCTCATAAAATCCACTTCATTCAATGACGCTGCATGGAATCGACTGCATTCAATCATGCTGCATATAATCCACTGCTTACAATAGGGTTCAATTACTTCACGCTGCATGGAATCCACTGCATTCAATCACGCTGCATGGAATCCACAGTATTCCATCGGGATGCATGTTCCCACTCTGCATGGAGTACACTGCATTCAATCAAAATGCATGGAATCCACTGCATTCAATCGGGATGCTTTGGGCCATGCTGCATACAATCCACTGCATTCCATCGGGATGAATTGGGCCTCACTGCATGGACTCCACTGCATATAATCGGGATCCATTACACCACAATGCATGGAATAATCTGCATTCAATGACGCTGCATGGAATCCACTGCATTCAATCGGGATGCATTTTACCAGGCTGCATGGAATCCATGCATTCATCACGCTGCATGGACTCCACTGCATACAATCGGGATCCATTGCGCCACAAGGCATGGAATCCTCTGCATTCAATCAGGATGCTTTGGGCCATGCTGCATAAAATCCACTGCATTCAATCATGCTCCATTAAATCCACTGCATTCAATCAGGCTGCATAAAATACACTGCATTCAATAGGGTTCCATTACTTCACACTTCATGGAATACAGTGCATTCAATCACACTTCATGGAATCCACTGCATTCAATCGGGATTCATTTTACCACGCTGCATGGAGTTCACTGCATTCAATCTCAATGCATGGAATCCACTGCATTCAATCGGGATGCTTTGGGCCATGCCTCATAAAATCCACTGCATTCAACGACGCTGCATGGAATCCACCGAATTTAATTGGGATACATTATACTAAGCTGTATCGAATCCACTGCATTCAATCAGGATGCATTTTACCACATTGCATGGAGTTCACTGCATTCACTCATGCTGCACGTAATCCACTGCATTCAATCAGGATGCTTTGGGCCATGCTGCATAAAATCCACTGCATTCAATCATGCTGCACGTAATCCACTGCATTCAATCGGGATGCATTTTACCAGGCTGCATGGAATCCACTGCATTCAATCACGCTGCATGGAGTCCACTGCATTCAATCACGCTGCATGGAATCCACTGCATTCAATCAGGATGCATTTTAATAAGCTGCATGGAATCCATTCAGTCATCACGCTGCATGGACTCCGCTGCATACAGTCGGGATCCATTACGCCACAATGCATGGAATCCTCTGCATTCAATCGGGATGCATTTTGCCAGGCTGCATGGAATCCACTGCATTCAATAACGGTGCATGGAATCCACTGCATTCAATCACGCTGCATGGAATCCACTGCATTCAATCAGGATGCATTTTACCATGCTGCCTGGAATCCATGCATTTATCACACTGCATGGACTCCACTGCATACAATCGGGATCCATTACGACACAATGCATTGAATACTCTGCATTCAATAATGCTCCATGGAATCCACTGCATTCAATCAGGATGCTTTGGGCCATGCTGCCTAAAATCCACTGCATTCTAAATGTTCCATTTCTTCACGCTGCATGGACTCCACTGCATTCCATCGGGATGCATGTTCCCAGGCTGCATGGAGTACACTGCATTCAATCAAAATGCATGGAATCCACTGCATTCAATCGGGATGCTTTGGGCCATGCTGCATACAATCCACTGCATTCAATCGGGATGCATTGGGCCTCACTGCATGAACTCCACTGCATATAATCGGGATCCATTACACCACAATGCATGGAATCATCTGCATTCAATGACGCTGCATGGAATCCACTGCATTCAATCGGGATGCATTTTACCAGGCTGCATGGAATCCATGCATTCATCACCCTGCATGGACTCCACTGCATACAATCGGGATCCATTGCGCCACAATGCATGGAATCCTCTGCATTCAATCAGGATGCTTTGGGCCATGCTGCATAAAATCCACTGCATTCAATCATGCTCCATTAAATCCACTGCATTCAATCAGGCTGCATAAAATACACTGCATTCAATAGGGTTCCATTACTTCACACTTCATGGAATACAGTGCATCCAATCACACTTCATGGAATCCACTGTATTCAATCGGGATTCATTTTACCACGCTGCATGGAGTTCACTGCATTCAATCACAATGCATGGAATCCACTGCATTCAATCGGGATGCTTTGGGCCATGCCTCATAAAATCCACTGCATTCAACGACGCTGCATGGAATCCACCGAATTTAATTGGGATACATTATACTAAGCTGTATCGAATCCACTGCATTCAATCAGGATGCATTTTACCACATTGCATGGAGTTCACTGCATTTAATCATGCTGCACGTAATCCACTGCATTCAATCAGGATGCTTTGGGCCATGCTGCATAAAATCCACTGCATTCAATCATGCTGCACGTAATCCACTGCATTCAATCGGGATGCATTTTACCAGGCTGCATGGAATCCACTGCATTCAATCACGCTGCATGGAATCCACTGCATTCAATCAGGATGCATTTTACCAGGCTGCATGGAATCCACTGCATTAAATCACGCTGCACGGAATCCACTGCATTCAATCACGCTGCATGGAATCCACTGCATTCAATCAGAATGCATTGTAATAAGCTGCATGGAATCCATTCAGTCATCACGCTGCATGGACTCCGCTGCATACAATCGGGATCCATTACGCCGCAATGCATGGAATCCTCTGCATTCAATCACGCTGCATGGAATCCACTGCATTCAATCGGGATGCAATTTACCACGCTGAATGGAGTACACTGCATTCAATCACGCTGCATGGAATCCCCTGCATTCAATCGGGATGCTTTGGGCCATGCTGCAAAAAAATCCACTGCATTCAATCGGGATGCATTGGGCCTCGCTTCATGGACTCCAGTGCATACAGTCGGGATCCATGGCACCAAAATGCATGGAATCCTCTGCATTCAATGACGCTGCATGGAATCCACTGCATTCAATCAGGATGCTTTGGGCCATGCCTCATAAAATCCACTTCATTCAATGACGCTGCATGGAATCGACTGCATTCAATCATGCTGCATATAATCCACTGCTTACAATAGGGTTCAATTTCTTCACGCTGCATGGAATCCACTGCATTCAATCACGCTGCATGGAATCCACTGCATTCCATCGGGATGCATGTTCCCACGCTGCATGGAGTACACTGCATTCAATCAAAATGCATGGAATCCACTGCATTCAATCGGGATGCTTTGGGCCATGCTGCATACAATCCACTGCATTCAATCGGGATGCATTGGGCCTCACTGCATGGACTCCACTGCATATAATCGGGATCTATTACACCACAATGCATGGAATCATCTGCATTCAATGACGCTGCCTGGAATCCACTGCATTCAATCGGGATGCATTTTACCAGGCTGCATGGAATCCATGCATTCATCACGCTGCATGGACTCCACTGCATACAATCGGGATCCATTGCGCCACAATGCATGGAATCCTCTGCATTCAATCAGGATGCTTTGAGCCATGCTGCATAAAATCCACTGCATTCAATCATGCTCCATTAAATCCACTGCATTCAATCAGGCTGCATAAAATACACTGCATTCAATAGGGTTCCATTACTTCACACTTCATGGAATACAGTGCATTCAATCACGCTTCATGGAATCCACTGCATTCAATCGGGATTCATTTTACCACGCTGCATGGAGTTCACTGCATTCAATCTCAATGCATGGAATCCAATGCATTCTATCGGGATGCTTTGGGCCATGCTGCAAAAAATCCACAGCATTCAATCGGGATGCACTAGGCCTCGCTGCATGGACTCCACTGCATTCAATTGGTATCCATTGCGCTGCAATGCATGGAATCCTCTGCATTCAATGATGCTGCATGGAATCCACCTCATTCAATCAGGATGCATTTTACCACACTGCATGGAGTACACTGCATTCAATCACAATGGATGGAATCCAATGCATTCTATCGGGATGCTTTGGGCCATGCTGCAAAAAATCCACAGCATTCAATCGGGATGCACTAGGCCTCGCTGCATGGACTCCACTGCATTCAATTGGTATCCATTGCGCTGCAATGCATGGAATCCTCTGCATTCAATGATGCTGCATGGAATCCACTGCATTCAATCGGGATGCATTTTACCACACTGCATGGAGTACACTGCATTCAATCACAATGGATGGAATCCACTGCATTCAATCGGGATGCTTTGGGGCATGCTTCATGAAATCCACTGCATTCAATCATGCTGCATGGAATCCACTGCACTCCATCATGCTGCATAAAATCCACTGCATTCAATAGGGTTCCATTTCTTCACACTGCAGGGAATACAATGCATTCAATCGGGATGCATTTTAACACTCTGCATGGATTACACTGCTGCATAATGGATTACACTGCTGCAATCATGCTGCATATAATCCACTGCATTCAATCGGGATGCTTTGGGCCATGCTGCATAAAATCCACTGCATTCCATCGGGATGCATTGGGCCTCGCTGCATGGACTCCACTGCATACAATCGGGATCCATTGCGCCACAATGCATGGAATCTTCTGCATTCATTGATGCTGCATGGAATCCACTGCATTCAATTGGGATGCTTTGGGCCATGCTGCATATAATCCAGTGCATTCAATTGGGATGCATTTGGCCTCGCTCCATTGACTCCACTGCATACAATAAGGATCAATTGCAACACAATGCATGGAATCCTCTGCATTCAATGATGCTCCATTGAATCCAGTGCACTCAATCAGGATGCTTTGGGCCATGCTGCATAAAATCCACTGCATTCAATAGGGTTCCAACACTTCACGCTGCATGGAATCCACTGCATTCAATCAGGATGCTTTGGGCCATGCTTAATAAATTCCACTGCATTCAACGACACTGCATGGAATCCACCGAATTTAACTGGGATACATTATACTAAGCTGTATCGAATCCACTGCATTCAATCAGGATGCATTTTACCACATTGCATGGAGTTCACTGCATTTAATCATGCTGCACGTAATCCACTGCATTCAATCAGGATGCTTTGGGCCATGCTGCATAAAATCCACTGCATTCAATCATGCTGCACGTAATCCACTGCATTCAATCGGGATGCATTTTACCAGGCTGCATGGAATCCACTGCATTCAATCACGCTGCATGGAATCCACTGCATTCAATCGGGATGCATTTTACCAGGCTGCATGGAATCCACTGCATTCAATCACGCTGCATGGAATCCACTGCATTCAATCACGCTGCATGGAATCCACTGCATTCAATCAGGATGCATTTTAATAAGCTGCATGGAATCCATTCAGTCATCACGCTGCATGGACTCCGCTGCATACAGTCGGGATCCATTACGCCACAATGCATGGAATCCTCTGCATTCAATCACGCTGCATGGAATCCACTGCATTCAATCGGGATGCAATTTACCAGGCTGAATGGAGTACACTGCATTCAATCACGCTGCATGGAATCCCCTGCATTCAATCGGGATGCTTTGGGCCATGCTGCAAAAAAATCCACTGCATTCAATCGGGATGCATTGGGCCTCGCTTCATGGACTCCAGTGCATACAGTCGGGATCCATGGCACCAAAATGCATGGAATCCTCTGCATTCAATGACGCTGCATGGAATCCACTGCATTCAATCAGGATGCTTTGGGCCATGCCTCATAAAATCCACTTCATTCAATGACGCTGCATGGAATCGACTGCATTCAATCATGCTGCATATAATCCACTGCTTACAATAGGGTTCAATTTCTTCACGCTGCATGGAATCCACTGCATTCAATCACGCTGCATGGAATCCACTGCATTCCATCGGGATGCATGTTCCCACGCTGCATGGAGTACACTGCATTCAATCAAAATGCATGGAATCCACTGCATTCAATCGGGATGCTTTGGGCCATGCTGCATACAATCCACTGCATTCAATCGGGATGCATTGGGCCTCACTGCATGGACTCCACTGCATATAATCGGGATCCATTACACCACAATGCCTGGAATCATCTGCATTCAATGACGCTGCCTGGAATCCACTGCATTCAATCGGGATGCATTTTACCAGGCTGCATGGAATCCATGCATTCATCACGCTGCATGGACTCCACTGCATACAATCGGGATCCATTGCGCCACAATGCATGGAATCCTCTGCATTCAATCAGGATGCTTTGGGCCATGCTTCATAAAATCCACTGCATTCAATCATGCTCCATTAAATCCACTGCATTCAATCAGGCTGCATAAAATACACTGCATTCAATAGGGTTCCATTACTTCACACTTCATGGAATACAGTGCATTCAATCACGCTTCATGGAATCCACTGCATTCAATCGGGATTCATTTTACCACGCTGCATGGAGTTCACTGCATTCAATCACAATGCATGGAATCCACTGCATTCAATCGGGATGCTTTGGGCCATGCCTCATAAAATCCACTGCATTCAACGACGCTGCATGGAATCCACCGAATTTAACTGGGATACATTATACTAAGCTGTATCGAATCCACTGCATTCAATCAGGATGCATTTTACCACATTGCATGGAGTTCACTGCATTTAATCATGCTGCACGGAATCCACTGCATTCAATCAGGATGCTTTGGGCCATGCTGCATAAAATCCACTGCATTCAATCATGCTGCACGTAATCCACTGCATTCAATCGGGATGCATTTTACCAGGCTGCATGGAATCCACTGCATTCAATCACGCTGCATGGAATCCACTGCATTCAATCACGCTGCATGGAATCCACTGCATTCAATCAGGATGCATTTTAATAAGCTGCATGGAATCCATTCAGTCATCACGCTGCATGGACTCCGCTGCATACAGTCGGGATCCATTACGCCACAATGCTTGGAATCCTCTGCATTCAATCGGGATGCATTTTACCAGGCTGCATGGAATCCACTGCATTCAATCAGGATGCATTTTACCAGGCTGCCTGGAATCCATGCATTTATCACACTGCATGGACTCCACTGCATACAATCGGGATCCATTACGACACAATGCATTGAATACTCTGCATTCAATAATGCTCCATGGAATCCACTGCATTCAATCGGGATGCTTTGGGGCATGCTTCATGAAATCCACTGCATTCAATCATGCTGCATGGAATCCACTGCACTCCATCATGCTGCATAAAATCCACTGCATTCAATAGGGTTCCATTTCTTCACACTGCAGGGAATACAATGCATTCAATCGGGATGCATTTTAACACTCTGCATGGATTACACTGCTGCATAATGGATTACACTGCTGCAATCATGCTGCATATAATCCACTGCATTCAATCGGGATGCTTTGGGCCATGCTGCATAAAATCCACTGCATTCCATCGGGATGCATTGGGCCTCGCTGCATGGACTCCACTGCATACAATCGGGATCCATTGCGCCACAATGCATGGAATCTTCTGCATTCATTGATGCTGCATGGAATCCACTGCATTCAATTGGGATGCTTTGGGCCATGCTGCATATAATCCAGTGCATTCAATTGGGATGCATTTGGCCTCGCTCCATTGACTCCACTGCATACAATAAGGATCAATTGCAACACAATGCATGGAATCCTCTGCATTCAATGATGCTCGATTGAATCCAGTGCACTCAATCAGGATGCTTTGGGCCATGCTGCATAAAATCCACTGCATTCAATAGGGTTCCAACACTTCACGCTGCATGGAATCCACTGCATTCAATCAGGATGCTTTGGGCCATGCTTAATAAATTCCACTGCATTCAAAGACACTGCATGGAATCCACCGAATTTAACTGGGATACATTATACTAAGCTGTATCGAATCCACTGCATTCAATCAGGATGCATTTTACCACATTGCATGGAGTTCACTGCATTTAATCATGCTGCACGTAATCCACTGCATTCAATCAGGATGCTTTGGGCCATGCTGCATAAAATCCACTGCATTCAATCATGCTGCACGTAATCCACTGCATTCAATCGGGATGCATTTTACCAGGCTGCATGGAATCCACTGCATTCAATCACGCTGCATGGAATCCACTGCATTCAATCGGGATGCATTTTACCAGGCTGCATGGAATCCACTGCATTCAATCACGCTGCATGGAATCCACTGCATTCAATCACGCTGCATGGAATCCACTGCATTCAATCGGGATGCAATTTACCAGGCTGAATGGAGTACACTGCATTCAATCACGCTGCATGGAATCCCCTGCATTCAATCGGGATGCTTTGGGCCATGCTGCAAAAAAATCCACTGCATTCAATCGGCATGCTTTGGGCCTCGCTTCATGGACTCCAGTGCATACAGTCGGGATCCATTGCACCAAAATGCATGGAATCCTCTGCATTCAATGACGCTGCATGGAATCCACTGCATTCAATCGGGATGCTTTGGGCCATGCCTCATAAAATCCACTTCATTCAATGACGCTGCATGGAATCGACTGCATTCAATCATGCTGCATATAATCCACTGCTTACAATAGGGTTCAATTTCTTCACGCTGCATGGAATCCACTGCATTCAATCACGCTGCATGGAATCCACAGCATTCCATCGGGATGCATGTTCCCACTCTGCATGGAGTACACTGCATTCAATCAAAATGCATGGAATCCACTGCATTCAATCGGGATGCTTTGGGCCATGCTGCATACAATCCACTGCATTCCATCGGGATGCATTGGGCCTCACTGCATGGACTCCACTGCATATAATCGGGATCCATTACACCACAATGCATGGAATAATCTGCATTCAATGACGCTGCATGGAATCCACTGCATTCAATCGGGATGCATTTTACCAGGCTGCATGGAATCCATGCATTCATCACGCTGCATGGACTCCACTGCATACAATCGGGATCCATTGCGCCACAAGGCATGGAATCCTCTGCATTCAATCAGGATGCTTTGGGCCATGCTGCATAAAATCCACTGCATTCAATCATGCTCCATTAAATCCACTGCATTCAATCAGGCTGCATAAAATACACTGCATTCAATAGGGTTCCATTACTTCACACTTCATGGAATACAGTGCATTCAATCACACTTCATGGAATCCACTGCATTCAATCGGGATTCATTTTACCACGCTGCATGGAGTTCACTGCATTCAATCACAATGCATGGAATCCACTGCATTCAATCGGGATGCTTTGGGCCATGCCTCATAAAATCCACTGCATTCAACGACGCTGCATGGAATCCACCGAATTTAATTGGGATACATTATACTAAGCTGTATCGAATCCACTGCATTCAATCAGGATGCATTTTACCACAATGCATGGAGTTCACTGCATTCAATCATGCTGCACATAATCCACTGCATTCAATCAGGATGCTTTGGGCCATGCTGCATAAAATCCACTGCATTCAATCATGCTGCACGTACTCCACTGCATTCAATCGGGATGCATTTTACCAGGCTGCATGGAATCCACTGCATTCAATCACGCTGCATGGAATCCACTGCATTCAATCACGCTGCATGGAATCCACTGCATTCAATCAGGATGCATTTTAATAAGCTGCATGGAATCCATTCAGTCATCACGCTGCATGGACTCCGCTTCATACAGTCGGGATCCATTACGCCACAATGCATGGAATCCTCTGCATTCAATCGGGATGCATTTTGCCAGGCTGCATGGAATCCACTGCATTCAATAACGCTGCATGGAATCCACTGCATTCAATCAGGATGCATTTTACCACATTGCATGGAGTTCACTGCATTCAATCATGCTGCACGTAATCCACTGCATTCAATCGGGATGCATTTTACCAGGCTGCATGGAATCCACTGCATTCAATCACGCTGCATGGAATCCACTGCATTCATCGGGATGCATTTTACCAGGCTGCATGGAATCCACTGCATTCAATCACGCTGCATGGAATCCACTGCATTCAATCACGCTGCATGGAATCCACTGCATTCAATCAGGATGCATTGTAATAAGCTGCATGGAATCCATTCAGTCATCACGCTGCATGGACTCCGCTGCATACAGTCGGGATCCATTACGCCGCAATGCATGGAATCCTCTGCATTCAATCACGCTGCATGGAATCCACTGCATTCAATCGGGATGCAATTTACCACGCTGAATGGAGTACACTGCATTCAATCACGCTGCATGGAATCCCCTGCATTCAATCGGGATGCTTTGGGCCATGCTGCAAAAAAATCCACTGCATTCAATCGGGATGCATTGGGCCTCGCTTCATGGACTCCAGTGCATACAGTCGGGATCCATGGCACCAAAATGCATGGAATCCTCTGCATTCAATGACGCTGCATGGAATCCACTGCATTCAATCAGGATGCTTTGGGCCATGCCTCATAAAATCCACTTCATTCAATGACGCTGCATGGAATCGACTGCATTCAATCATGCTGCATATAATCCACTGCTTACAATAGGGTTCAATTTCTTCACGCTGCATGGAATCCACTGCATTCAATCACGCTGCATGGAATCCACTGCATTCAATCAGGATGCTTTGGGCCATGCTGCATAAAATCCACTGCATTCAATCATGCTGCACGTAATCCACTGCATTCAATCGGGATGCATTTTACCAGGCTGCATGGAATCCACTGCATTCAATCACGCTGCATGGAATCCACTGCATTCAATCACGCTGCATGGAATCCACTGTATTCAATCCGGATGCATTTTACCAGGCTGCCTGGAATCCATGCATTCATCACACTGCATGGACTCCACTGCATACAATCGGGATCCATTGCACCACAATGCATGGAATACTCTGCATTCAATGATACTCCATGGACTCCACTGTATTCAATCAGGATGCTTTGGGCCATGCTGCATAAAATCCACTGCATTTAATCATGCTGCATGGAATCCACTGCACTCAATCATGCTGCATAATATCCACTACATTCAAAATATTCCATTTCTTCACGCTGCATGGAATCCACTGCATTCCATCGGGATGCATTTTACCTCGCTGCATGGAGTACACTGCATTCAATCTCAATGCATGGAATCCACTGCATTCAATCGGGATGCTTTGGGCCATGCTGCAAAAAATCCACTGCAATCAATCAGGATGCATTGGGCCTCGCTGCATGAACTCTACTGCATACAATCGCGATCCATTGCGCCACAATGCATGGAATCCTCTGCATTCAATGATGCTGCATGGAATCCACTGCATTCAATCAGGATGCATTTTACCACACTGCATGGAGTACACTGCATTCAATCACAATGGATGGAATCCAATGCATTCAATCGGGATGCTTTGGGCCATGCTGCAAAAAATCCACTGCATTCAATCGGGATGCACTGGGCCTCGCTGCATGGACTCCACTGCATTCAATTGGTATCCATTGCGCTGCAATGCATGGAATCCTCTGCATTCAATGATGCTGCATGGAATCCACTGCATTCAATCGGGATGCATTTTACCACACTGCATGGAGTACACTGCATTCAATCACAATGGATGGAATCCACTGCATTCAATCATGCTGCATGGAATCCACTGCATTCAATCATGCTGCATAATATCCACTGCATTCTAAATGTTCCATTTCTTCACGCTGCATGGAATCCACTGCATTCCATCGGGATGCATGTTCCCACGCTGCATGGAGTACACTGCATTCAATCAAAATGCAAGGAATCCACTGCATTCAATCGGGATGCTTTGGGCCATGCTGCATACAATCCTCTGCATTCAATCGGGATGCATTGGGCCTCACTGCATGGACTCCACTTCATATAATCGGGATCTATTACACCACAATGCATGGAATCATCTGCATTCAATGACGCTGCATGGAATCCACTGCATTCAATCGGGATGCATTTTACCAGGCTGCATGGAATCCATGCATTCATCACGCTGCATGGACTCCACTGCATACAATCGGGATCCATTGCGCCACAATGCATGGAATCCACTGCATTCAATCAGGATGCATTTTAATAAGCTGCATGGAATCCATTCAGTCATCACGCTGCATGGACTCCGCTGCATACAGTCGGGATCCATTACGCCACAATGCATGGAATCCTCTGCATTCAATCACGCTGCATGGAATCCACTGCATTCAATCGGGATGCAATTTACCACGCTGAATGGAGTACACTGCATTCAATCACGCTGCATGGAATCCCCTGCATTCAATCGGGATGCTTTGGGCCATGCTTCAAAAAAATCCACTTCATTCAATCGGGATGCATTGGGCCTCGCTTCATGGACTCCAGTGCATACAGTCGGGATCCAATGCACCAAAATGCATGGAATCCTCTGCATTCAATGACGCTGCATGGAATCCACTGCATTCAATCAGGATGCTTTGGGCCCTGCCTCATAAAATCCACTTCATTCAATGACGCTGCATGGACTCGACTGCATTCAATCATGCTGCATATAATCCACTGCTTACAATAGGGTTCAATTTCTTCACGCTGCATGGAATCCACTGCATTCAATCACGCTGCATGGAATCCACTGCATTCCATCGGGATGCATGTTCCCACGCTGCATGGAGTACACTGCATTCGATCAAAATGCATGGAATCCACTGCATTCAATCGGGATGCTTTGGGCCATGCTGCATACAATCCACTGCATTCAATCGGGATGCATTGGGCCTCACTGCATGGACTCCACTGCATATAATCGGGATCCATTACACCACAATGCCTGGAATCATCTGCATTCAATGACGCTGCATGGAAACCACTGCATTCAATCGGGATCCATTGCGCCACAATGCATGGAATCCTCTGCATTCAATCAGGATGCTTTGAGCCATGCTGCATAAAATCCACTGCATTCAATCATGCTCCATTAAATCCACTGCATTCAATCAGGCTGCATAAAATACACTGCATTCAATAGGGTTCCATTACTTCACACTTCATGGAATACAGTGCATTCAATCACGCTTCATGGAATCCACTGCATTCAATCGGGATGCATTTTACCACGCTGCATTGAGTTCACTGCATTCAATCACAATGCATGGAATCCACTGCATTCAATCGGGATGCTTTGGGCCATGCCTCATAAAATCCACTGCATTCAACGACGCTGCATGGAATCCACTGAATTTAACTGGGATACATTATACTAAGCTGTATCGAATCCACTGCATTCAATCAGGATGCATTTTACCATATGGCATGGAGTTCACTGCATTCAATCATGCTACACGTAATCCACTGCATTCAATCAGGATGCTTTGGGCCATGCTGCATAAAATCCACTGCATTCAATCATGCTGCACGTAATCCACTTCATTCAATCGGGATGCATTTTACCAGGCTGCATGGAATCCACTGCCTTCAATCACGCTGCATGGAATCCACTGCATTCAATCGGGATGCATTTTACCAGGCTGCATGGAATCCACTGCATTCAATCACGCTGCATGGAATCCACTGCATTCAATCACGCTGCATGGAATCCACTGTATTCAATCAGGATGCATTTTACCAGGCTGCCTGGAATCCATGCATTCATCACACTGCATGGACTCCACTGCATACAATCGGGATCCATTGCGCCACAATGCATGGAATACTCTGCATTCAATGATACTCCATGGACTCCACTGCATTCAATCAGGATGCTTTGGGCCATGCTGCATAAAATCCACTGCATTTAATCATGCTGCATGGAATCCACTGCATTCAATCATGCTGCATAATATCCACTGCATTCAAAATGTTCCATTTCTTCACGCTGCATGGAATCCACTGCATTCAATCGGGATGCATTTTACCTCGCTGCATGGAGTACACTGCATTCAATCTCAATGCATGGAATCCACTGCATTCAATCGGGATGCTTTGGGCCATGCTGCAAAAAATCCACTGCATTCAATCGAGATGCATTGGGCCTCGCTGCATGGACTCCACTGCATACAATCGCGATCCATTGCGCCACAATGCATGGAATCCTCTGCATTCAATGATGCTGCATGGAATCCACTGCATTCAATCATGCTGCATAATATCCACTGCATTCAAAATGTTCCATTTCTTCACGCTGCATGGAATCCACTGCATTCAATCAGGATGCATGTTCCCACGCTGCATGGAGTACACTGCATTCAATCAAAATGCATGGAATCCACTGCATTCAATCGGGATGCTTTGGGCCATGCTGCATACAATCCACTGCATTCAATCGGGATGCATTGGGCCTCACTGCATGGACTCCACTGCATATAATCGGGATCCATTACACCACAATGCATGGAATCATCTGCATTCAATGACGCTGCATGGAATCCACTGCATTCAATCGGGATGCATTTTAACAGGCTGCATGGAATCCATGCATTCATCACGCTGCATGGACTCCACTGCATACAATCGGGATCCATTGCGCCACAATGCATGGACTCCTCTGCATTCAATGATGCTCCATGGACTCCACTGCATTCAATCAGGATGCTTTGGGCCATGCTGCATAAAATCCACTGCATTCAATCATGCTCCATTAAATCCACTGCATTCAATCAGGCTGCATAAAATACACTGCATTCAATAGGGTTCCATTACTTCACACTTCATGGAATACAGTGCATTCAATCACGCTTCATGGAATCCACTGCATTCAATCGGGATTCATTTTACCACGCTGCATGGAGTTCACTGCATTCAATCACAATGCATGGAATCCACTGCATTCAATCGGGATGCTTTGGGCCATGCCTCATAAAATCCACTGCATTCAACGACGCTGCATGGAATCCACCGAATTTAACTGGGATACATTATACTAAGCTGTATCGAATCCACTGCATTCAATCAGGATGCATTTTACCATATGGCATGGAGTTCACTGCATTCAATCATGCTACACGTAATCCACTGCATTCAATCAGGATGCTTTGGGCCATGCTGCATAAAATCCACTGCATTCAATCATGCTGCACGTAATCCACTGCATTCAATCGGGATGCATTTTACCAGGCTGCATGGAATCCACTGCATTCAATCACGCTGCATGGAATCCACTGCATTCAATCGGGATGCATTTTACCAGGCTGCATGGAATCCACTGCATTCAATCACGCTGCATGGAATCCACTGCATTCAATCACGCTGCATGGAATCCACTGTATTCAATCGGGATGCATTTTACCAGGCTGCCTGGAATCCATGCATTCATCACACTGCATGGACTCCACTGCATACAATCGGGATCCATTGCGCCACAATGCATGGAATACTCTGCATTCAATGATACTCCATGGACTCCACTGCAGTCAATCAGGAGGCTTTGGGCCATGCTGCATAAAATCCACTGCATTTAATCATGCTGCATAGAATCCACTGCATTCAATCATGCTGCATAATATCCACTGCATTCAAAATATTCCATTTCTTTACGCTGCATGGAATCCACTGCATTCAATCGGGATGCATTTTACCTCGCTGCATGGAGTACACTGCATTCAATCTCAATGCATGGAATCCACTGCATTCAATCGGGATGCTTTGGGCCATGCTGCAAAAAATCCACTGCAATCAATCAGGATGCATTGGGCTTCGGTGCATGGACTCCACTGCATACAATCGTGATCCATTGCGCCACAATGCATGGAATCCTCTGCATTCAATGATGCTGCATGGAATCCACTGCATTCCATCGGGATGCATTTTACCACACTGCATGGAGTACACTGCATTCAATCACAATGGATGGAATCCAATGCATTAAATCGGGATGCTTTGGGCCATGCTGCAGAAAATCCACTGCATTCAATCGGGATGCACTGGGCCTCGCTGCATGGACTCAACTGCATTCAATTGGTATCCATTGCGCTGCAATGCATGGAATCCTCTGCATTCAATGACGCTGCATGGAATCCACTGCATTCAATCGGGATGCATTTTACCAGGCTGCATGGAATCCATGCATTCCTCACGCTGCATGGACTCCACTGCATACATTCGGGATCCATTGCGCCACAATGCATGGAATCCTCTGCATTCAATGATGCTCCATGGACTCCACTGCATTCAATCAGGATGCTTTGGGCCATGCTGCATAAAATCCACTGCATTCAATCATGCTCCATTAAATCCACTGCATTCAATCAGGCTGCATAAAATACACTGCATTCTATTGGGTTCCATTACTTCACACTTCATGGAATACAGTGCATTCAATCTCGCTTCATGGAATCCACTGCATTCAAACGGGATGCATTTTACCACGCTGCATGGAGTTCACTGCATTCAATCACAATGCATGGAATCCACTGCATTCAATCGGGATGCTTTGGGCCATGCCTCATAAAATCCACTGCATTCAACGACGCTGCATGGAATCCACCGAATTTAACTGGGATACATTATACTAAGCTGTATCGAATCCACTGCATTCAATCAGGATGCTTTGGGCCATGCTGCATAAAATCCACTGCATTCAATCATGCTGCACGTAATCCACTGCATTCAATCGGGATGCATTTTACCAGGCTTCATGGAATCCACTGCATTCAATCACGCTGCATGGAATCCACTGCATTCAATCGGGATGCATTTTACCAGGCTGCATGGAATCCACTGCATTCAATCACGCTGCATGGAATCCACTGCATTCAATCACGCTGCATGGAATCCACTGTATTCAATCAGGATGCATTTTACCAGGCTGCCTGGAATCCATGCATTCATCACACTGCATGGACTCCACTGCATACAATCGGGATCCATTGCGCCACAATGCATGGAATACTCTGCATTCAATGATACTCCATGGACTCCACTGCATTCAATCAGGATGCTTTGGGCCATGCTGCATAAAATCCACTGCATTTAATCATGCTGCATGGGATCCACTGCATTCAATCATGCTGCATAATATCCACTGCATTCAAAATGTTCCATTTCTTCACGCTGCATGGAATCCACTGCATTCATTCGGGATGCATTTTACCTCGCTGCATGGAGTACACTGCATTCAATCTCAATGCATGGAATCCACTGCATTCAATCGGGATGCTTTGGGCCATGCTGCAAAAAATCCACTGCAATCAATCAGGATGCATTGGGCCTCGCTGCATGAACTCCACTGCATACAATCGCGATCCATTGCGCCACAATGCATGGAATCCTCTGCATTCAATGATGCTGCATGGAATCCACTGCATTCAATCAGGATGCATTTTACCACACTGCATGGAGTACACTGCATTCAATCACAATGGATGGAATCCACTGCATTCAATCGGGATGCTTTGGGCCATGCTGCAAAAAATCCACTGCATTCAATCGGGATGCACTGGGCCTCGCTGCATGGACTCCACTGCATTCAATTGGTATCCATTGCGCTGCAATGCATGGAATCCTCTGCATTCAATGATGCTGCATGGAATCCACTGCATTCAATCGGGATGCATTTTACCACACTGCATGGAGTACACTGCATTCAATCACAATGGATGGAATCCACTGCATTCAATCATGCTGCATGGAATCCACTGCATTCAATCATGCTGCATGTAATCCACTGCTTACAATAGGGTTCAATTTCTTCACGCTGCATGGAATCCACTGCATTCAATCACGCTGCATGGAATCCACTGCATTCCATCGGGATGCATGTTCCCACGCTGCATGGAGTACACTGCATTCAATCAAAATGCATGGAATCCACTGCATTCAATCGGGATGCTTTGGGCCATGCTGCATACAATCCACTGCATTCTATCGGGATGCATTGGGCCTCACTGCATGGACTCCACTGCATATAATCGGGATCCATTACACCACAATGCATGGAATCATCTGCATTCAATGACGCTGCATGGAATCCACTGCATTCAATCGGGATGCATTTTACCAGGCTGCATGGAATCCATGCATTCATCACCCTGCATGGACTCCACTGCATACAATCGGGATCCATTGCGCCACAATGCATGGAATCCTCTGCATTCAATCAGGATGCTTTGGGCCATGCTGCATAAAATCCACTGCATTCAATCATGCTCCATTAAATCCACTGCATTCAATCAGGCTGCATAAAATACACTGCTTTCAATAGGGTTCCATTACTTCACACTTCATGGAATACAGTGCATTCAATCACGCTTCATGGAATCCACTGCATTCAATCGGGATTCATTTTACCACGCTGCATGGAGTTCACTGCATTCAATCTCAATGCATGGAATCCACTGCATTCAATCGGGATGCTTTGGGCCATGCTGCAAATAATCCACTGCAATCAATCAGGATGCATTGGGCCTCGCTGCATGAACTCCACTGCATACAATCGCGATCCATTGCGCCACAATGCATGGAATCCTCTGCATTCAATGATGCTGCATGGAATCCACCTCATTCAATCAGGATGCATTTTACCAGGCTGCCTGGAATCCATGCATTCATCACACTGCATGGACTCCACTGCATACAATCGGGATCCATTGCGCCACAATGCATGGAATACTCTGCATTCAATGATACTCCATGGACTCCACTGCATTCAATCAGGCTGCATAAAATACACTGCATTCAATAGGGTTCCATTACTTCACACTTCATGGAATACAGTGCATTCAATCACGCTTCATGGAATCCACTGCATTCAATCGGGATTCATTTTACCACGCTGCATGGAGTTCACTGCATTCAATCACAATGCATGGAATCCACTGCATTCAATCGGGATGCTTTGGGCCATGCCTCCTAAAATCCACTGCATTCAACGACGCTGCATGGAATCCACCGAATTTAACTGGGATACATTATACTAAGCTGTATCGAATCCACTGCATTCAATCAGGATGCATTTTACGATATGGCATGGAGTTCACTGCATTCAATCATGCTACACGTAATCCACTGCATTCAATCAGGATGCTTTGGGCCATGCTGCATAAAATCCACTGCATTCAATCATGCTGCACGTAATCCACTGCATTCAATCGGGATGCATTTTACCAGGCTGCATGGAATCCACTGCCTTCAATCACGCTGCATGGAATCCACTGCATTCAATCGGGATGCATTTTACCAGGCTGCATGGAATCCACTGCATTCAATCACGCTGCATGGAATCCACTGCATTCAATCACGCTGCATGGAATCCACTGTATTCAATCAGGATGCATTTTACCAGGCTGCCTGGAATCCATGCATTCATCACACTGCATGGACTCCACTGCATACAATCGGGATCCATTGCGCCACAATGCATGGAATACTCTGCATTCAATGATACTCCATGGACTCCACTGCATTCAATCAGGATGCTTTGGGCCATGCTGCATAAAATCCACTGCATTTAATCATGCTGCATGGAATCCACTGCATTCAATCATGCTGCATAATATCCACTGCATTCAAAATGTTCCATTTCTTCACGCTGCATGGAATCCACTGCATTCAATCGGGATGCATTTTACCTCGCTGCATGGAGTACACTGCATTCAATCTCAATGCATGGAATCCACTGCATTCAATCGGGATGCTTTGGGCCATGCTGCAAAAAATCCACTGCATTCAATCGAGATGCATTGGGCCTCGCTGCATGGACTCCACTGCATACAATCGCGATCCATTGCGCCACAATGCATGGAATCCTCTGCATTCAATGATGCTGCATGGAATCCACTGCATTCAATCATGCTGCATAATATCCACTGCATTCAAAATGTTCCATTTCTTCACGCTGCATGGAATCCACTGCATTCAATCAGGATGCATGTTCCCACGCTGCATGGAGTACACTGCATTCAATCAAAATGCATGGAATCCACTGCATTCAATCGGGATGCTTTGGGCCATGCTGCATACAATCCACTGCATTCAATCGGGATGCATTGGGCCTCACTGCATGGACTCCACTGCATATAATCGGGATCCATTACACCACAATGCATGGAATCATCTGCATTCAATGACGCTGCATGGAATCCACTGCATTCAATCGGGATGCATTTTAACAGGCTGCATGGAATCCATGCATTCATCACGCTGCATGGACTCCACTGCATACAATCGGGATCCATTGCGCCACAATGCATGGACTCCTCTGCATTCAATGATGCTCCATGGACTCCACTGCATTCAATCAGGATGCTTTGGGCCATGCTGCATAAAATCCACTGCATTCAATCATGCTCCATTAAATCCACTGCATTCAATCAGGCTGCATAAAATACACTGCATTCAATAGGGTTCCATTACTTCACACTTCATGGAATACAGTGCATTCAATCACGCTTCATGGAATCCACTGCATTCAATCGGGATTCATTTTACCACGCTGCATGGAGTTCACTGCATTCAATCACAATGCATGGAATCCACTGCATTCAATCGGGATGCTTTGGGCCATGCCTCATAAAATCCACTGCATTCAACGACGCTGCATGGAATCCACCGAATTTAACTGGGATACATTATACTAAGCTGTATCGAATCCACTGCATTCAATCAGGATGCATTTTACCATATGGCATGGAGTTCACTGCATTCAATCATGCTACACGTAATCCACTGCATTCAATCAGGATGCTTTGGGCCATGCTGCATAAAGTCCACTGCATTCAATCATGCTGCACGTAATCCACTGCATTCAATCGGGATGCATTTTACCAGGCTGCATGGAATCCACTGCATTCAATCACGCTGCATGGAATCCACTGCATTCAATCGGGATGCATTTTACCAGGCTGCATGGAATCCACTGCATTCAATCACGCTGCATGGAATCCACTGCATTCAATCACGCTGCATGGAATCCACTGTATTCAATCGGGATGCATTTTACCAGGCTGCCTGGAATCCATGCATTCATCACACTGCATGGACTCCACTGCATACAATCGGGATCCATTGCGCCACAATGCATGGAATACTCTGCATTCAATGATACTCCATGGACTCCACTGCAGTCAATCAGGAGGCTTTGGGCCATGCTGCATAAAATCCACTGCATTTAATCATGCTGCATAGAATCCACTGCATTCAATCATGCTGCATAATATCCACTGCATTCAAAATATTCCATTTCTTTACGCTGCATGGAATCCACTGCATTCAATCGGGATGCATTTTACCTCGCTGCATGGAGTACACTGCATTCAATCTCAATGCATGGAATCCACTGCATTCAATCGGGATGCTTTGGGCCATGCTGCAAAAAATCCACTGCAATCAATCAGGATGCATTGGGCTTCGCTGCATGGACTCCACTGCATACAATCGTGATCCATTGCGCCACAATGCATGGAATCCTCTGCATTCAATGATGCTGCATGGAATCCACTGCATTCCATCGGGATGCATTTTACCACACTGCATGGAGTACACTGCATTCAATCACAATGGATGGAATCCAATGCATTAAATCGGGATGCTTTGGGCCATGCTGCAGAAAATCCACTGCATTCAATCGGGATGCACTGGGCCTCGCTGCATGGACTCAACTGCATTCAATTGGTATCCATTGCGCTGCAATGCATGGAATCCTCTGCATTCAATGACGCTGCATGGAATCCACTGCATTCAATCGGGATGCATTTTACCAGGCTGCATGGAATCCATGCATTCCTCACGCTGCATGGACTCCACTGCATACATTCGGGATCCATTGCGCCACAATGCATGGAATCATCTGCATTCAATTATGCTCCATGGACTCCACTGCATTCAATCAGGATGCTTTGGGCCATGCTGCATAAAATCCACTGCATTCAATCATGCTCCATTAAATCCACTGCATTCAATCAGGCTGCATAAAATACACTGCATTCTATTGGGTTCCATTACTTCACACTTCATGGAATACAGTGCATTCAATCACGCTTCATGGAATCCACTGCATTCAAACGGGATGCATTTTACCACGCTGCATGGAGTTCACTGCATTCAATCACAATGCATGGAATCCACTGCATTCAATCGGGATGCTTTGGGCCATGCCTCATAAAATCCACTGCATTCAACGACGCTGCATGGAATCCACCGAATTTAACTGGGATACATTATACTAAGCTGTATCGAATCCACTGCATTCAATCAGGATGCATTTTACCATATGGCATGGAGTTCACTGCATTCAATCATGCTACACGTAATCCACTGCATTCAATCAGGATGCTTTGGGCCATGCTGCATAAAATCCACTGCATTCAATCATGCTGCACGTAATCCACTGCATTCAATCGGGATGCATTTTACCAGGCTGCATGGAATCCACTGCATTCAATCACGCTGCATGGAATCCACTGCATTCAATCACGCTGCATGGAATCCACTGTATTCAATCAGGATGCATTTTACCAGGCTGCCTGGAATCCATGCATTCATCACACTGCATGGACTCCACTGCATACAATCGGGATCCATTGCGCCACAATGCATGGAATACTCTGCATTCAATGATACTCCATGGACTCCACTGCATTCAATCAGGCTGCATAAAATACACTGCATTCAATAGGGTTCCATTACTTCACACTTCATGGAATACAGTGCATTCAATCACGCTTCATGGAATCCACTGCATTCAATCGGGATTCATTTTACCACGCTGCATGGAGTTCACTGCATTCAATCACAATGCATGGAATCCACTGCATTCAATCGGGATGCTTTGGGCCATGCCTCATAAAATCCACTGCATTCAACGACGCTGCATGGAATCCACCGAATTTAACTGGGATACATTATACTAAGCTGTATCGAATCCACTGCATTCAATCAGGATGCATTTTACCATATGGCATGGAGTTCACTGCATTCAATCATGCTACACGTAATCCACTGCATTCAATCAGGATGCTTTGGGCCATGCTGCATAAAATCCACTGCATTCAATCATGCTGCACGTAATCCACTTCATTCAATCGGGATGCATTTTACCAGGCTGCATGGAATCCACTGCCTTCAATCACGCTGCATGGAATCCACTGCATTCAATCGGGATGCATTTTACCAGGCTGCATCGAATCCACTGCATTCAATCACGCTGCATGGAATCCACTGCATTCAATCACGCTGCATGGAATCCACTGTATTCAATCAGGATGCATTTTACCAGGCTGCCTGGAATCCATGCATTCATCACACTGCATGGACTCCACTGCATACAATCGGGATCCATTGCGCCACAATGCATGGAATACTCTGCATTCAATGATACTCCATGGACTCCACTGCATTCAATCAGGATGCTTTGGGCCATGCTGCATAAAATCCACTGCATTTAATCATGCTGCATGGAATCCACTGCATTCAATCATGCTGCATAATATCCACTGCATTCAAAATGTTCCATTTCTTCACGCTGCATGGAATCCACTGCATTCAATCGGGATGCATTTTACCTCGCTGCATGGAGTACACTGCATTCAATCTCAATGCATGGAATCCACTGCATTCAATCGGGATGCTTTGGGCCATGCTGCAAAAAATCCACTGCATTCAATCGAGATGCATTGGGCCTCGCTGCATGGACTCCACTGCATACAATCGCGATCCATTGCGCCACAATGCATGGAATCCTCTGCATTCAATGATGCTGCATGGAATCCACTGCATTCAATCATGCTGCATAATATCCACTGCATTCAAAATGTTCCATTTCTTCACGCTGCATGGAATCCACTGCATTCAATCAGGATGCATGTTCCCACGCTGCATGGAGTACACTGCATTCAATCAAAATGCATGGAATCCACTGCATTCAATCGGGATGCTTTGGGCCATGCTGCATACAATCCACTGCATTCAATCGGGATGCATTGGGCCTCACTGCATGGACTCCACTGCATATAATCGGGATCCATTACACCACAATGCATGGAATCATCTGCATTCAATGACGCTGCATGGAATCCACTGCATTCAATCGGGATGCATTTTACCAGGCTGCATGGAATCCATGCATTCATCACGCTGCATGGACTCCACTGCATACAATCGGGATCCATTGCGCCACAATGCATGGACTCCTCTGCATTCAATGATGCTCCATGGACTCCACTGCATTCAATCAGGATGCTTTGGGCCATGCTGCATAAAATCCACTGCATTCAATCATGCTCCATTAAATCCACTGCATTCAATCAGGCTGCATAAAATACACTGCATTCAATAGGGTTCCATTACTTCACACTTCATGGAATACAGTGCATTCAATCACGCTTCATGGAATCCACTGCATTCAATCGGGATTCATTTTACCACGCTGCATGGAGTTCACTGCATTCAATCACAATGCATGGAATCCACTGCATTCAATCGGGATGCTTTGGGCCATGCCTCATAAAATCCACTGCATTCAACGACGCTGCATGGAATCCACCGAATTTAACTGGGATACATTATACTAAGCTGTATCGAATCCACTGCATTCAATCAGGATGCATTTTACCATATGGCATGGAGTTCACTGCATTCAATCATGCTACACGTAATCCACTGCATTCAATCAGGATGCTTTGGGCCATGCTGCATAAAGTCCACTGCATTCAATCATGCTGCACGTAATCCACTGCATTCAATCGGGATGCATTTTACCAGGCTGCATGGAATCCACTGCATTCAATCACGCTGCATGGAATCCACTGCATTCAATCGGGATGCATTTTACCAGGCTGCATGGAATCCACTGCATTCAATCACGCTGCATGGAATCCACTGCATTCAATCACGCTGCATGGAATCCACTGTATTCAATCGGGATGCATTTTACCAGGCTGCCTGGAATCCATGCATTCATCACACTGCATGGACTCCACTGCATACAATCGGGATCCATTGCGCCACAATGCATGGAATACTCTGCATTCAATGATACTCCATGGACTCCACTGCAGTCAATCAGGAGGCTTTGGGCCATGCTGCATAAAATCCACTGCATTTAATCATGCTGCATAGAATCCACTGCATTCAATCATGCTGCATAATATCCACTGCATTCAAAATATTCCATTTCTTTACGCTGCATGGAATCCACTGCATTCAATCGGGATGCATTTTACCTCGCTGCATGGAGTACACTGCATTCAATCTCAATGCATGGAATCCACTGCATTCAATCGGGATGCTTTGGGCCATGCTGCAAAAAATCCACTGCAATCAATCAGGATGCATTGGGCTTCGCTGCATGGACTCCACTGCATACAATCGTGATCCATTGCGCCACAATGCATGGAATCCTCTGCATTCAATGATGCTGCATGGAATCCACTGCATTCCATCGGGATGCATTTTACCACACTGCATGGAGTACACTGCATTCAATCACAATGGATGGAATCCAATGCATTAAATCGGGATGCTTTGGGCCATGCTGCAGAAAATCCACTGCATTCAATCGGGATGCACTGGGCCTCGCTGCATGGACTCAACTGCATTCAATTGGTATCCATTGCGCTGCAATGCATGGAATCCTCTGCATTCAATGACGCTGCATGGAATCCACTGCATTCAATCGGGATGCATTTTACCAGGCTGCATGGAATCCATGCATTCCTCACGCTGCATGGACTCCACTGCATACATTCGGGATCCATTGCGCCACAATGCATGGAATCCTCTGCATTCAATGATGCTCCATGGACTCCACTGCATTCAATCAGGATGCTTTGGGCCATGCTGCATAAAATCCACTGCATTCAATCATGCTCCATTAAATCCACTGCATTCAATCAGGCTGCATAAAATACACTGCATTCTATTGGGTTCCATTACTTCACACTTCATGGAATACAGTGCATTCAATCACGCTTCATGGAATCCACTGCATTCAAACGGGATGCATTTTACCACGCTGCATGGAGTTCACTGCATTCAATCACAATGCATGGAATCCACTGCATTCAATCGGGATGCTTTGGGCCATGCCTCATAAAATCCACTGCATTCAACGACGCTGCATGGAATCCACCGAATTTAACTGGGATACATTATACTAAGCTGTATCGAATCCACTGCATTCAATCAGGATGCATTTTACCATATGGCATGGAGTTCACTGCATTCAATCATGCTACACGTAATCCACTGCATTCAATCAGGATGCTTTGGGCCATGCTGCATAAAATCCACTGCATTCAATCATGCTGCACGTAATCCACTGCATTCAATCGGGATGCATTTTACCAGGCTGCATGGAATCCACTGCATTCAATCACGCTGCATGGAATCCACTGCATTCAATCACGCTGCATGGAATCCACTGTATTCAATCAGGATGCATTTTACCAGGCTGCCTGGAATCCATGCATTCATCACACTGCATGGACTCCACTGCATACAATCGGGATCCATTGCGCCACAATGCATGGAATACTCTGCATTCAATGATACTCCATGGACTCCACTGCATTCAATCAGGATGCTTTGGGCCATGCTGCATAAAATCCACTGCATTTAATCATGCTGCATGGAATCCACTGCATTCAATCATGCTGCATAATATCCACTGCATTCAAAATGTTCCATTTCTTCACGCTGCATGGAATCCACTGCATTCATTCGGGATGCATTTTACCTCGCTGCATGGAGTACACTGCATTCAATCTCAATGCATGGAATCCACTGCATTCAATCGGGATGCTTTGGGCCATGCTGCAAAAAATCCACTGCAATCAATCAGGATGCATTGGGCCTCGCTGCATGAACTCCACTGCATACAATCGCGATCCATTGCGCCACAATGCATGGAATCCTCTGCATTCAATGATGCTGCATGGAATCCACTGCATTCAATCAGGATGCATTTTACCACACTGCATGGAGTACACTGCATTCAATCACAATGGATGGAATCCAATGCATTCAATCGGGATGCTTTGGGCCATGCTGCAAAAAATCCACTGCATTCAATCG
The DNA here is from genome assembly GCF_054392235.1 of Sus scrofa. Taxonomy (NCBI): domain Eukaryota; kingdom Metazoa; phylum Chordata; class Mammalia; order Artiodactyla; family Suidae; genus Sus; species Sus scrofa. The sequence goes on from NC_139399.1 coordinate 6,105,911, forward strand.
GGATGCACTGGGCCTCGCTGCATGGACTCCACTGCATTCAATTGGTATCCATTGCGCTGCAATGCATGGAATCCTCTGCATTCAATGATGCTGCATGGAATCCACTGCATTCAATCGGGATGCATTTTACCACACTGCATGGAGTACACTGCATTCAATCACAATGGATGGAATCCACTGCATTCAATCATGCTGCATGGAATCCACTGCATTCAATCATGCTGCATGTAATCCACTGCTTACAATAGGGTTCAATTTCTTCACGCTGCATGGAATCCACTGCATCCAATCACGCTGCATGGAATCCACTGCATTCCATCGGGATGCATGTTCCCACGCTGCATGGAGTACACTGCATTCAATCAAAATGCATGGAATCCACTGCATTCAATCGGGATGCTTTGGGCCATGCTGCATACAATCCACTGCATTCAATCGGGATGCATTGGGCCTCACTGCATGGACTCCACTGCATATAATCGGGATCCATTACACCACAATGCATGGAATCATCTGCATTCAATGACGCTGCATGGAATCCACTGCATTCAATCGGGATGCATTTTACCAGGCTGCATGGAATCCATGCATTCATCACGCTGCATGGACTCCACTGCATACAATCGGGATCCATTGCGCCACAATGCATGGAATCCTCTGCATTCAATCAGGATGCTTTGGGCCATGCTGCATAAAATCCACTGCATTCAATCATGCTCCATTAAATCCACTGCATTCAATCAGGCTGCATAAAATACACTGCATTCAATAGGGTTCCATTACTTCACACTTCATGGAATACAGTGCATTCAATCACGCTTCATGGAATCCACTGCATTCAATCGGGATTCATTTTACCACGCTGCATGGAGTTCACTGCATTCAATCACAATGCATGGAATCCACTGCATTCAATCGGGATGCTTTGGGCCATGCCTCATAAAATCCACTGCATTCAACGACGCTGCATGGAATCCACCGAATTTAATTGGGATACATTATACTAAGCTGTATCGAATCCACTTCATTCAATCAGGATGCATTTTACCACATTGCATGGAGTTCACTGCATTTAATCATGCTGCACGTAATCCACTGCATTCAATCAGGATGCTTTGGGCCATGCTGCATAAAATCCACTGCATTCAATCATGCTGCACGTAATCCACTGCATTCAATCGGGATGCATTTTACCAGGCTGCATGGAATCCACTGCATTCAATCACGCTGCATGGAATCCACTGCATTCAATCGGGATGCATTTTACCAGGCTGCATGGAATCCACTGCATTCAATCACGCTGCATGGAATCCACTGCATTCAATCACGCTGCATGGAATCCATTGCATCCAATCAGGATGCATTTTAATAAGCTGCATGGAATCCGTTCAGTCATCACGCTGCATGGACTCCGCTGCATACAGTCGGGATCCATTACGCCACAATGCATGCAATCCTCTGCATTCAATCACGCTGCATGGAATCCACTGCATTCAATCGGGATGCAATTTACCACGCTGAATGGAGTACACTGCATTCAATCACGCTGCATGGAATCCCCTGCATTCAATCGGGATGCTTTGGGCCATGCTGCAAAAAAATCCACTGCATTCAATCGGGATGCATTGTGCCTCGCTTCATGGACTCCAGTGCATACAGTCGGGATCCATGGCACCAAAATGCATGGAATCCTCTGCATTCAATGACGCTGCATGGAATCCACTGCATTCAATCAGGATGCTTTGGGCCATGCCTCATAAAATCCACTTCATTCAATGACGCTGCATGGAATCGACTGCATTCAATCATGCTGCATATAATCCACTGCTTACAATAGGGTTCAATTTCTTCACGCTGCATGGAATCCACTGCATTCAATCACGCTGCATGGAATCCACTGCATTCCATCGGGATGCATGTTCCCACGCTGCATGGAGTACACTGCATTCAATCAAAATGCATGGAATCCACTGCATTCAATCGGGATGCTTTGGGCCATGCTGCATACAATCCACTGCATTCAATCGGGATGCATTGGGCCTCACTGCATGGACTCCACTGCATATAATCGGGATCCATTACACCACAATGCATGGAATCATCTGCATTCAATGACGCTGCATGGAATCCACTGCATTCAATCGGGATGCATTTTACCAGGCTGCATGGAATCCATGCATTCATCACGCTGCATGGACTCCACTGCATACAATCGGGATCCATTGCGCCACAATGCATGGAATCCTCTGCATTCAATCAGGATGCTTTGAGCCATGCTGCATAAAATCCACTGCATTCAATCATGCTCCATTAAATCCACTGCATTCAATCAGGCTGCATAAAATACACTGCATTCAATAGGGTTCCATTACTTCACACTTCATGGAATACAGTGCATTCAATCACGCTTCATGAAATCCACTGCATTCAATCGGGATTCATTTCACCACGCTGCATGGCGTTCACTGCATTCAATCACAATGCATGGAATCCACTGCATTCAATCGGGATGCTTTGGGCCATGCCTCATAAAATCCACTGCATTCAACAACGCTGCATGGAATCCACCGAATTTAACTGGGATACATTATACTAAGCTGTATCGAATCCACTGCATTCAATCAGGATGCATTTTACCATATGGCATGGAGTTCACTGCATTCAATGATGCTACACGTAATCCACTGCATTCAATCAGGATGCTTTGGGCCATGCTGCATAAAATCCACTGCATTCAATCATGCTGCACGTAATCCACTGCATTCAATCGGGATGCATTTTACCAGGCTGCATGGAATCCACTGCATTCAATCACGCTGCATGGAATCCACTGCATTCAATCGGGATGCATTTTACCAGGCTGCATGGAATCCACTGCATTCAATCACGCTGCATGGAATCCACTGCATTCAATCACGCTGCATGGAATCCACTGTATTCAATCAGGATGCATTTTACCAGGCTGCCTGGAATCCATGCATTCATCACACTGCATGGACTCCACTGCATACAATCGGGATCCATTGCGCCACAATGCATGGAATACTCTGCATTCAATGATACTCCATGGACTCCACTGCATTCAATCAGGATGCTTTGGGCCATGCTGCATAAAATCCACTGCATTTAATCATGCTGCATGGAATCCACTGCATTCAATCATGCTGCATAATATCCACTGCATTCAAAATATTCCATTTCTTCACGCTGCATGGAATCCACTGCATTCAATCGGGATGCATTTTACCTCGCTGCATGGAGTACACTGCATTCAATCTCAATGCATGGAATCCACTGCATTCAATCGGGATGCTTTGGGCCATGCTGCAAAAAATCCACTGCAATCAATCAGGATGCATTGGGCCTCGCTGCATGAACTCTACTGCATACAATCGCGATCCATTGCGCCACAATGCATGGAATCCTCTGCATTCAATGATGCTGCATGGAATCCACTGCATTCAATCAGGATGCATTTTACCACACTGCATGGAGTACACTGCATTCAATCACAATGGATGGAATCCAATGCATTCAATCGGGATGCTTTGGGCCATGCTGCAAAAAATCCACTGCATTCAATCGGGATGCACTGGGCCTCGCTGCATGGACTCCACTGCATTCAATTGGTATCCATTGCGCTGCAATGCATGGAATCCTCTGCATTCAATGATGCTGCATGGAATCCACTGCATTCAATCGGGATGCATTTTACCACACTGCATGGAGTACACTGCATTCAATCACAATGGATGGAATCCACTGCATTCAATCATGCTGCATGGAATCCACTGCATTCAATCATGCTGCATAATATCCACTGCATTCTAAATGTTCCATTTCTTCACGCTGCATGGAATCCACTGCATTCCATCGGGATGCATGTTCCCACGCTGCATGGAGTACACTGCATTCAATCAAAATGCATGGAATCCACTGCATTCAATCGGGATGCTTTGGGCCATGCTGCATACAATCCACTGCATTCAATCGGGATGCATTGGGCCTCACTGCATGGACTCCACTTCATATAATCGGGATCTATTACACCACAATGCATGGAATCATCTGCATTCAATGACGCTGCATGGAATCCACTGCATTCAATTGGGATGCATTTTACCAGGCTGCATGGAATCCATGCATTCATCACGCTGCATGGACTCCACTGCATACAATCGGGATCCATTGCGCCACAATGCATGGAATCCACTGCATTCAATCAGGATGCATTTTAATAAGCTGCATGGAATCCATTCAGTCATCACGCTGCATGGACTCCGCTGCATACAGTCGGGATCCATTACGCCACAATGCATGGAATCCTCTGCATTCAATCACGCTGCATGGAATCCACTGCATTCAATCGGGATGCAATTTACCACGCTGAATGGAGTACACTGCATTCAATCACGCTGCATGGAATCCCCTGCATTCAATCGGGATGCTTTGGGCCATGCTTCAAAAAAATCCACTTCATTCAATCGGGATGCATTGGGCCTCGCTTCATGGACTCCAGTGCATACAGTCGGGATCCATTGCACCAAAATGCATGGAATCCTCTGCATTCAATGACGCTGCATGGAATTCACTGCATTCAATCAGGATGCTTTGGGCCCTGCCTCATAAAATCCACTTCATTCAATGACGCTGCATGGAATCGACTGCATTCAATCATGCTGCATATAATCCACTGCTTACAATAGGGTTCAATTTCTTCACGCTGCATGGAATCCACTGCATTCAATCACGCTGCATGGAATCCACTGCATTCCATCGGGATGCATGTTCCCACGCTGCATGGAGTACACTGCATTCGATCAAAATGCATGGAATCCACTGCATTCAATCGGGATGCTTTGGGCCATGCTGCATACAATCCACTGCATTCAATCGGGATGCATTGGGCCTCACTGCATGGACTCCACTGCATATAATCGGGATCCATTACACCACAATGCCTGGAATCATCTGCATTCAATGACGCTGCATGGAAACCACTGCATTCAATCGGGATGCATTTTACCAGGCTGCATGGAATCCATGCATTCATCACGCTGCATGGACTCCACTGCATACAATCGGGATCCATTGCACCACAATGCATGGAATCCTCTGCATTCAATCAGGATGCTTTGAGCCATGCTGCATAAAATCCACTGCATTCAATCATGCTCCATTAAATCCACTGCATTCAATCAGGCTGCATAAAATACACTGCATTCAATAGGGTTCCATTACTTCACACTTCATGGAATACAGTGCATTCAATCACGCTTCATGGAATCCACTGCATTCAATCGGGATGCATTTTACCACGCTGCATGGAGTTCACTGCATTCAATCACAATGCATGGAATCCACTGCATTCAATCGGGATGCTTTGGGCCATGCCTCATAAAATCCACTGCATTCAACGACGCTGCATGGAATCCACCGAATTTAACTGGTATACATTATACTAAGCTGTATCGAATCCACTGCATTCAATCAGGATGCATTTTACCATATGGCATGGAGTTCACTGCATTCAATTATGCTACACGTAATCCACTGCATTCAATCAGGATGCTTTGGGCCATGCTGCATAATATCCACTGCATTCAATCATGCTGCACGTAATCCACTGCATTCAATCGGGATGCATTTTACCAGGCTGCATGGAATCCACTGCATTCAATCACGCTGCATGGAATCCACTGCATTCAATCGGGATGCATTTTACCAGGCTGCATGGAATCCACTGCATTCAATAACGCTGCATGGAATCCACTGCATTCAATCACGCTGCATGGAATCCACTGTATTCAATCAGGATGCATTTTACCAGGCTGCCTGGAATCCATGCATTCATCACACTGCATGGACTCCACTGCATACAATCGGGATCCATTGCGCCACAATGCATGGAATACTCTGCATTCAATGATACTCCATGGACTCCACTGCATTCAATCAGGATGCTTTGGGCCATGCTGCATAAAATCCACTGCATTTAATCATGCTGCATGGAATCCACTGCATTCAATCACGCTGCATGGAATCCACTGCATTCAATCACGCTGCATGGAATCCACTGTATTCAATCGGGATGCATTTTACCAGGCTGCCTGGAATCCATGCATTCATCACACTGCATGGACTCCACTGCATACAATCGGGATCCATTGCGCCACAATGCATGGAATACTCTGCATTCAATGATACTCCATGGACTCCACTGCATTCAATCAGGATGCTTTGGGCCATGCTGCAAAAAATCCACTGCAATCAATCAGGATGCATTGGGCCTCGCTGCATGAACTCTACTGCATACAATCGCGATCCATTGCGCCACAATGCATGGAATCCTCTGCATTCAATGATGCTGCATGGAATCCACTGCATTCAATCATGCTGCATAATATCCACTGCATTCAAAATGTTCCATTTCTTCACGCTGCATGGAATCCACTGCATTCAATCAGGATGCATGTTCCCACGCTGCATGGAGTACACTGCATTCAATCAAAATGCATGGAATCCACTGCATTCAATCGGGATGCTTTGGGCCATGCTGCATACAATCCACTGCATTCAATCGGGATGCATTGGGCCTCACTGCATGGACTCCACTGCATATAATCGGGATCCATTACACCACAATGCATGGAATCATCTGCATTCAATGACGCTGCATGGAATCCACTGCATTCAATCGGGATGCATTTTACCAGGCTGCATGGAATCCATGCATTCATCACGCTGCATGGACTCCACTGCATACAATCGGGATCCATTGCGCCAAAATGCATGGAATCCTCTGCATTCAATGATGCTCCATGGACTCCACTGCATTCAATCAGGATGCTTTGGGCCATGCTGCATAAAATCCACTGCATTCAATCATGCTGCATTAAATCCACTGCATTCAATCAGGCTGCATAAAATACACTGCATTCAATAGGGTTCCATTACTTCACACTTCATGGAATACAGTGCATTCAATCACGCTTTATGGAATCCACTGCATTCAATCGGGATTCATTTTACCACGCTGCATGGAGTTCACTGCATTCAATCACAATGCATGGAATCCACTGCATTCAATCGGGATGCTTTGGGCCATGCCTCATAAAATCCACTGCATTCAACGACGCTGCATGGAATCCTCCGAATTTAACTGGGATACATTATACTAAGCTGTATCGAATCCACTGCATTCAATCAGGATGCATTTTACCATATGGCATGGAGTTCACTGCATTCAATCATGCTACACGTAATCCACTGCATTCAATCAGGATGCTTTGGGCCATGCTGCATAAAATCCACTGCATTCAATCATGCTGCACGTAATCCACTGCATTCAATCGGGATGCATTTTACCAGGCTGCATGGAATCCACTGCATTCAATCACGCTGCATGGAATCCACTGCATTCAATCGGGATGCATTTTACCAGGCTGCATGGAATCCACTGCATTCAATCACGCTGCATGGAATCCACTGCATTCAATCACGCTGAATGGAATCCACTGTATTCAATCAGGATGCATTTTACCAGGCTGCCTGGAATCCATGCATTCATCACACTGCATGGACTCCACTGCATACAATCGGGATCCATTGCGCCACAATGCATGGAATACTCTGCATTCAATGATACTCCATGGACTCCACTGCATTCAATCAGGATGCTTTGGGCCATGCTGCATAAAATCCACTGCATTTAATCATGCTGCATGGAATCCACTGCATTCAATCATGCTGCATAGTATCCACTGCATTCAAAATGTTCCATTTCTTCACGCTGCATGGAATCCACTGCATTCAATCGGGATGCATTTTACCTCGCTGCATGGAGTACACTGCATTCAATCTCAATGCATGGAATCCACTGCATTCAATCGGGATGCTTTGGGCCATGCTGCAAAAAATCCACTGCAATCAATCAGGATGCATTGGGCCTCGCTGCATGAACTCTACTGCATACAATCGCGATCCATTGCGCCACAATGCATGGAATCCTCTGCATTCAATGATGCTGCATGGAATCCACTGCATTCAATCATGCTGCATAATATCCACTGCATTCAAAATGTTCCATTTCTTCACGCTGCATGGAATCCACTGCATTCAATCAGGATGCATGTTCCCACGCTGCATGGAGTACACTGCATTCAATCAAAATGCATGGAATCCACTGCATTCAATCGGGATGCTTTGGGCCATGCTGCATACAATCCACTGCATTCAATCGGGATGCATTGGGCCTCACTGCATGGACTCCACTGCATATAATCGGGATCCATTACACCACAATGCATGGAATCATCTGCATTCAATGACGCTGCATGGAATCCACTGCATTCAATCGGGATGCATTTTACCAGGCTGCATGGAATCCATGCATTCATCACGCTGCATGGACTCCACTGCATACAATCAGGATCCATTGCGCCACAATGCATGGAATCCACTGCATTCAATCAGGATGCATTTTAATAAGCTGCATGGAATCCATTCAGTCATCACTCTGCATGGACTCCGCTGCATACAGTCGGGATCCATTACGCCACAATGCATGGAATCCTCTGCATTCAATCACGCTGCATGGAATCCACTGCATTCAATCGGGATGCATGGAATCCATTGCATCCAATCAGGATGCATTTTAATAAGCTGCATGGAATCCGTTCAGTCATCACGCTGCATGGACTCCGCTGCATACAGTTGGGATCCATTACGCCACAATGCATGGAATCCTCTGCATTCAATCACGCTGCATGGAATCCACTGCATTCAATCGGGATGCAATTTACCACGCTGAATGGAGTACACTGCATTCAATCACGCTGCATGGAATCCCCTGCATTCAATCGGGATGCTTTGGGCCATGCTGCAAAAAAATCCACTGCATTCAATCGGGATGCATTGTGCCTCGCTTCATGGACTCCAGTGCATACAGTCGGGATCCATGGCACCAAAATGCATGGAATCCTCTGCATTCAATGACGCTGCATGGAATCCACTGCATTCAATCAGGATGCTTTGGGCCATGCCTCATAAAATCCACTTCATTCAATGACGCTGCATGGAATCGACTGCATTCAATCATGCTGCATATAATCCACTGCTTACAATAGGGTTCAATTTCTTCACGCTGCATGGAATCCACTGCATTCAATCACGCTGCATGGAATCCACTGCATTCCATCGGGATGCATGTTCCCACGCTGCATGGAGTACACTGCATTCAATCAAAATGCATGGAATCCACTGCATTCAATCGGGATGCTTTGGGCCATGCTGCATACAATCCACTGCATTCAATCGGGATGCATTGGGCCTCACTGCATGGACTCCACTGCATATAATCGGGATCCATTACACCACAATGCATGGAATCATCTGCATTCAATGACGCTGCCTGGAATCCACTGCATTCAATCGGGATGCATTTTACCAGGCTGCATGGAATCCATGCATTCATCACGCTGCATGGACTCCACTGCATACAATCGAGATCCATTGCGCCACAATGCATGGAATCCTCTGCATTCAATCAGGATGCTTTGAGCCATGCTGCATAAAATCCACTGCATTCAATCATGCTCCATTAAATCCACTGCATTCAATCAGGCTGCATAAAATACACTGCATTCAATAGGGTTCCATTACTTCACACTTCATGGAATACAGTGCATTCAATCACGCTTCATGAAATCCACTGCATTCAATCGGGATTCATTTCACCACGCTGCATGGCGTTCACTGCATTCAATCACAATGCATGGAATCCACTGCATTCAATCGGGATGCTTTGGGCCATGCCTCATAAAATCCACTGCATTCAACAACGCTGCATGGAATCCACCGAATTTAACTGGGATACATTATACTAAGCTGTATCGAATCCACTGCATTCAATCAGGATGCATTTTACCATATGGCATGGAGTTCACTGCATTCAATGATGCTACACGTAATCCACTGCATTCAATCAGGATGCTTTGGGCCATGCTGCATAAAATCCACTGCATTCAATCATGCTGCACGTAATCCACTGCATTCAATCGGGATGCATTTTACCAGGCTGCATGGAATCCACTGCATTCAATCACGCTGCATGGAATCCACTGCATTCAATCGGGATGCATTTTACCAGGCTGCATGGAATCCACTGCATTCAATCACGCTGCATGGAATCCACTGCATTCAATCACGCTGCATGGAATCCACTGTATTCAATCAGGATGCATTTTACCAGGCTGCCTGGAATCCATGCATTCATCACACTGCATGGACTCCACTGCATACAATCGGGATCCATTGCGCCACAATGCATGGAATACTCTGCATTCAATGATACTCCATGGACTCCACTGCATTCAATCAGGATGCTTTGGGCCATGCTGCATAAAATCCACTGCATTCAATCATGCTGCATAATATCCACTGCATTCAAAATATTCCATTTCTTCACGCTGCATGGAATCCACTGCATTCAATCGGGATGCATTTTACCTCGCTGCATGGAGTACACTGCATTCAATCTCAATGCATGGAATCCACTGCATTCAATCGGGATGCTTTGGGCCATGCTGCAAAAAATCCACTGCAATCAATCAGGATGCATTGGGCCTCGCTGCATGAACTCTACTGCATACAATCGCGATCCATTGCGCCACAATGCATGGAATCCTCTGCATTCAATCATGCTGCATAATATCCACTGCATTCAAAATATTCCATTTCTTCACGCTGCATGGAATCCACTGCATTCAATCGGGATGCATTTTACCTCGCTGCATGGAGTACACTGCATTCAATCTCAATGCATGGAATCCACTGCATTCAATCGGGATGCTTTGGGCCATGCTGCAAAAAATCCACTGCAATCAATCAGGATGCATTGGGCCTCGCTGCATGAACTCTACTGCATACAATCGCGATCCATTGCGCCACAATGCATGGAATCCTCTGCATTCAATGATGCTGCATGGAATCCACTGCATTCAATCAGGATGCATTTTACCACACTGCATGGAGTACACTGCATTCAATCACAATGGATGGAATCCAATGCATTCAATCGGAATGCTTTGGGCCATGCTGCAAAAAATCCACTGCATTCAATCGGGATGCACTGGGCCTCGCTGCATGGACTCCACTGCATTCAATTGGTATCCATTGCGCTGCAATGCATGGAATCCTCTGCATTCAATGATGCTGCATGGAATCCACTGCATTCAATCGGGATGCATTTTACCACACTGCATGGAGTACACTGCATTCAATCACAATGGATGGAATCCACTGCATTCAATCATGCTGAATGGAATCCACTGCATTCAATCATGCTGCATAATATCCACTGCATTCTAAATGTTCCATTTCTTCACGCTGCATGGAATCCACTGCATTCCATCGGGATGCATGTTCCCACGCTGCATGGAGTACACTGCATTCAATCAAAATGCATGGAATCCACTGCATTCAATCGGGATGCTTTGGGCCATGCTGCATACAATCCACTGCATTCAATCGGGATGCATTGGGCCTCACTGCATGGACTCCACTTCATATAATCGGGATCTATTACACCACAATGCATGGAATCATCTGCATTCAATGACGCTGCATGGAATCCACTGCATTCAATTGGGATGCATTTTACCAGGCTGCATGGAATCCATGCATTCATCACGCTGCATGGACTCCACTGCATACAATCGGGATCCATTGCGCCACAATGCATGGAATCCACTGCATTCAATCAGGATGCATTTTAATAAGCTGCATGGAATCCATTCAGTCATCACGCTGCATGGACTCCGCTGCATACAGTCGGGATCCATTACGCCACAATGCATGGAATCCTCTGCATTCAATCACGCTGCATGGAATCCACTGCATTCAATCGGGATGCAATTTACCACGCTGAATGGAGTACACTGCATTCAATCACGCTGCATGGAATCCCCTGCATTCAATCGGGATGCTTTGGGCCATGCTTCAAAAAAATCCACTTCATTCAATCGGGATGCATTGGGCCTCGCTTCATGGACTCCAGTGCATACAGTCGGGATCCATTGCACCAAAATGCATGGAATCCTCTGCATTCAATGACGCTGCATGGAATCCACTGCATTCAATCAGGATGCTTTGGGCCCTGCCTCATAAAATCCACTTCATTCAATGACGCTGCATGGAATCGACTGCATTCAATCATGCTGCATATAATCCACTGCTTACAATAGGGTTCAATTTCTTCACGCTGCATGGAATCCACTGCATTCAATCACGCTGCATGGAATCCACTGCATTCCATCGGGATGCATGTTCCCACGCTGCATGGAGTACACTGCATTCGATCAAAATGCATGGAATCCACTGCATTCAATCGGGATGCTTTGGGCCATGCTGCATACAATCCACTGCATTCAATCGGGATGCATTGGGCCTCACTGCATGGACTCCACTGCATATAATCGGGATCCATTACACCACAATGCCTGGAATCATCTGCATTCAATGACGCTGCATGGAAACCACTGCATTCAATCGGGATGCATTTTACCAGGCTGCATGGAATCCATGCATTCATCACGCTGCATGGACTCCACTGCATACAATCGGGATCCATTGCACCACAATGCATGGAATCCTCTGCATTCAATCAGGATGCTTTGAGCCATGCTGCATAAAATCCACTGCATTCAATCATGCTCCATTAAATCCACTGCATTCAATCAGGCTGCATAAAATACACTGCATTCAATAGGGTTCCATTACTTCACACTTCATGGAATACAGTGCATTCAATCACGCTTCATGGAATCCACTGCATTCAATCGGGATGCATTTTACCACGCTGCATGGAGTTCACTGCATTCAATCACAATGCATGGAATCCACTGCATTCAATCGGGATGCTTTGGGCCATGCCTCATAAAATCCACTGCATTCAACGACGCTGCATGGAATCCACCGAATTTAACTGGTATACATTATACTAAGCTGTATCGAATCCACTGCATTCAATCAGGATGCATTTTACCATATTTCATGGAGTTCACTGCATTCAATTATGCTACACGTAATCCACTGCATTCAATCAGGATGCTTTGGGCCATGCTGCATAATATCCACTGCATTCAATCATGCTGCACGTAATCCACTGCATTCAATCGGGATGCATTTTACCAGGCTGCATGGAATCCACTGCATTCAATCACGCTGCATGGAATCCACTGCATTCAATCGGGATGCATTTTACCAGGCTGCATGGAATCCACTGCATTCAATAACGCTGCATGGAATCCACTGCATTCAATCACGCTGCATGGAATCCACTGTATTCAATCAGGATGCATTTTACCAGGCTGCCTGGAATCCATGCATTCATCACACTGCATGGACTCCACTGCATACAATCGGGATCCATTGCGCCACAATGCATGGAATACTCTGCATTCAATGATACTCCATGGACTCCACTGCATTCAATCAGGATGCTTTGGGCCATGCTGCATAAAATCCACTGCATTTAATCATGCTGCATGGAATCCATTGCATCCAATCAGGATGCATTTTAATAAGCTGCATGGAATCCGTTCAGTCATCACGCTGCATGGACTCCGCTGCATACAGTCGGGATCCATTACGCCACAATGCATGGAATCCTCTGCATTCAATCACGCTGCATGGAATCCACTGCATTCAATCGGGATGCAATTTACCACGCTGAATGGAGTACACTGCATTCAATCACGCTGCATGGAATCCCCTGCATTCAATCGGGATGCTTTGGGCCATGCTGCAAAAAAATCCACTGCATTCAATCGGGATGCATTGTGCCTCGCTTCATGGACTCCAGTGCATACAGTCGGGATCCATGGCACCAAAATGCATGGAATCCTCTGCATTCAATGACGCTGCATGGAATCCACTGCATTCAATCAGGATGCTTTGGGCCATGCCTCATAAAATCCACTTCATTCAATGACGCTGCATGGAATCGACTGTATTCAATCATGCTGCATATAATCCACTGCTTACAATAGGGTTCAATTTCTTCACGCTGCATGGAATCCACTGCATTCAATCACGCTGCATGGAATCCACTGCATTCCATCGGGATGCATGTTCCCACGCTGCATGGAGTACACTGCATTCAATCAAAATGCATGGAATCCACTGCATTCAATCGGGATGCTTTGGGCCATGCTGCATACAATCCACTGCATTCAATCGGGATGCATTGGGCCTCACTGCATGGACTCCACTGCATATAATCGGGATCCATTACACCACAATGCATGGAATCATCTGCATTCAATGACGCTGCCTGGAATCCACTGCATTCAATCGGGATGCATTTTACCAGGCTGCATGGAATCCATGCATTCATCACGCTGCATGGACTCCACTGCATACAATCGAGATCCATTGCGCCACAATGCATGGAATCCTCTGCATTCAATCAGGATGCTTTGAGCCATGCTGCATAAAATCCACTGCATTCAATCATGCTCCATTAAATCCACTGCATTCAATCAGGCTGCATAAAATACACTGCATTCAATAGGGTTCCATTACTTCACACTTCATGGAATACAGTGCATTCAATCACGCTTCATGAAATCCACTGCATTCAATCGGGATTCATTTCACCACGCTGCATGGCGTTCACTGCATTCAATCACAATGCATGGAATCCACTGCATTCAATCGGGATGCTTTGGGCCATGCCTCATAAAATCCACTGCATTCAACAACGCTGCATGGAATCCACCGAATTTAACTGGGATACATTATACTAAGCTGTATCGAATCCACTGCATTCAATCAGGATGCATTTTACCATATGGCATGGAGTTCACTGCATTCAATGATGCTACACGTAATCCACTGCATTCAATCAGGATGCTTTGGGCCATGCTGCATAAAATCCACTGCATTCAATCATGCTGCACGTAATCCACTGCATTCAATCGGGATGCATTTTACCAGGCTGCATGGAATCCACTGCATTCAATCACGCTGCATGGAATCCACTGCATTCAATCGGGATGCATTTTACCAGGCTGCATGGAATCCACTGCATTCAATCACGCTGCATGGAATCCACTGCATTCAATCACGCTGCATGGAATCCACTGTATTCAATCAGGATGCATTTTACCAGGCTGCCTGGAATCCATGCATTCATCACACTGCATGGACTCCACTGCATACAATCGGGATCCATTGCGCCACAATGCATGGAATACTCTGCATTCAATGATACTCCATGGACTCCACTGCATTCAATCAGGATGCTTTGGGCCATGCTGCATAAAATCCACTGCATTTAATCATGCTGCATGGAATCCACTGCATTCAATCATGCTGCATAATATCCACTGCATTCAAAATATTCCATTTCTTCACGCTGCATGGAATCCACTGCATTCAATCGGGATGCATTTTACCTCGCTGCATGGAGTACACTGCATTCAATCTCAATGCATGGAATCCACTGCATTCAATCGGGATGCTTTGGGCCATGCTGCAAAAAATCCACTGCAATCAATCAGGATGCATTGGGCCTCACTGCATGAACTCCACTGCATACAATCGCGATCCATTGCGCCACAATGCATGGAATCCTCTGCATTCAATGATGCTGCATGGAATCCACTGCATTCAATCAGGATGCATTTTACCACACTGCATGGAGTACACTGCATTCAATCACAATGGATGGAATCCAATGCATTCAATCGGGATGCTTTGGGCCATGCTGCAAAAAATCCACTGCATTCAATCGGGATGCACTGGGCCTCGCTGCATGGACTCCACTGCATTCAATTGGTATCCATTGCGCTGCAATGCATGGAATCCTCTGCATTCAATGATGCTGCATGGAATCCACTGCATTCAATCGGGATGCATTTTACCACACTGCATGGAGTACACTGCATTCAATCACAATGGATGGAATCCACTGCATTCAATCATGCTGCATGGAATCCACTGCATTCAATCATGCTGCATAATATCCACTGCATTCTAAATGTTCCATTTCTTCACGCTGCATGGAATCCACTGCATTCCATCGGGATGCATGTTCCCACGCTGCATGGAGTACACTGCATTCAATCAAAATGCATGGAATCCACTGCATTCAATCGGGATGCTTTGGGCCATGCTGCATACAATCCACTGCATTCAATCGGGATGTATTGGGCCTCACTGCATGGACTCCACTTCATATAATCGGGATCTATTACACCACAATGCATGGAATCATCTGCATTCAATGACGCTGCATGGAATCCACTGCATTCAATTGGGATGCATTTTACCAGGCTGCATGGAATCCATGCATTCATCACGCTGCATGGACTCCACTGCATACAATCGGGATCCATTGCGCCACAATGCATGGAATCCACTGCATTCAATCAGGATGCATTTTAATAAGCTGCATGGAATCCATTCAGTCATCACGCTGCATGGACTCCGCTGCATACAGTCGGGATCCATTACGCCACAATGCATGGAATCCTCTGCATTCAATCACGCTGCATGGAATCCACTGCATTCAATCGGGATGCAATTTACCACGCTGAATGGAGTACACTGCATTCAATCACGCTGCATGGAATCCCCTGCATTCAATCGGGATGCTTTGGGCCATGCTTCAAAAAAATCCACTTCATTCAATCGGGATGCATTGGGCCTCGCTTCATGGACTCCAGTGCATACAGTCGGGATCCATTGCACCAAAATGCATGGAATCCTCTGCATTCAATGACGCTGCATGGAATCCACTGCATTCAATCAGGATGCTTTGGGCCCTGCCTCATAAAATCCACTTCATTCAATGACGCTGCATGGAATCGACTGCATTCAATCATGCTGCATATAATCCACTGCTTACAATAGGGTTCAATTTCTTCACGCTGCATGGAATCCACTGCATTCAATCACGCTGCATGGAATCCACTGCATTCCATCGGGATGCATGTTCCCACGCTGCATGGAGTACACTGCATTCGATCAAAATGCATGGAATCCACTGCATTCAATCGGGATGCTTTGGGCCATGCTGCATACAATCCACTGCATTCAATCGGGATGCATTGGGCCTCACTGCATGGACTCCACTGCATATAATCGGGATCCATTACACCACAATGCCTGGAATCATCTGCATTCAATGACGCTACATGGAAACCACTGCATTCAATCGGGATGCATTTTACCAGGCTGCATGGAATCCATGCATTCATCACGCTGCATGGACTCCACTGCATACAATCGGGATCCATTGCACCACAATGCATGGAATCCTCTGCATTCAATCAGGATGCTTTGAGCCATGCTGCATAAAATCCACTGCATTCAATCATGCTCCATTAAATCCACTGCATTCAATCAGGCTGCATAAAATACACTGCATTCAATAGGGTTCCATTACTTCACACTTCATGGAATACAGTGCATTCAATCACGCTTCATGGAATCCACTGCATTCAATCGGGATGCATTTTACCACGCTGCATGGAGTTCACTGCATTCAATCACAATGCATGGAATCCACTGCATTCAATCGGGATGCTTTGGGCCATGCCTCATAAAATCCACTGCATTCAACGACGCTGCATGGAATCCACCGAATTTAACTGGGATACATTATACTAAGCTGTATCGAATCCACTGCATTCAATCAGGATGCATTTTACCATATGGCATGGAGTTCACTGCATTCAATTATGCTACACGTAATCCACTGCATTCAATCAGGATGCTTTGGGCCATGCTGCATAATATCCACTGCATTCAATCATGCTGCACGTAATCCACTGCATTCAATCGGGATGCATTTTACCAGGCTGCATGGAATCCACTGCATTCAATCACGCTGCATGGAATCCACTGCATTCAATCGGGATGCATTTTACCAGGCTGCATGGAATCCACTGCATTCAATAACGCTGCATGGAATCCACTGCATTCAATCACGCTGCATGGAATCCACTGTATTCAATCAGGATGCATTTTACCAGGCTGCCTGGAATCCATGCATTCATCACACTGCATGGACTCCACTGCATACAATCGGGATCCATTGCGCCACAATGCATGGAATACTCTGCATTCAATGATACTCCATGGACTCCACTGCATTCAATCAGGATGCTTTGGGCCATGCTGCATAAAATCCACTGCATTTAATCATGCTGCATGGAATCCACTGCATTCAATCATGGTGCATAGTATCCACTGCATTCAAAATGTTCCATTTCTTCACGCTGCATGGAATCCACTGCATTCAATCGGGATGCATTTTACCTCGCTGCATGGAGTACACTGCATTCAATCTCAATGCATGGAATCCACTGCATTCAATCGGGATGCTTTGGGCCATGCTGCAAAAAATCCACTGCAATCAATCAGGATGCATTGGGCCTCGCTGCATGAACTCTACTGCATACAATCGCGATCCATTGCGCCACAATGCATGGAATCCTCTGCATTCAATGATTCTGCATGGAATCCACTGCATTCAATCATGCTGCATAATATCCACTGCATTCAAAATGTTCCATTTCTTCACGCTGCATGGAATCCACTGCATTCAATCAGGATGCATGTTCCCACGCTGCATGGAGTACACTGCATTCAATCAAAATGCATGGAATCCACTGCATTCAATCGGGATGCTTTGGGCCATGCTGCATACAATCCACTGCATTCAATCGGGATGCATTGGGCCTCACTGCATGGACTCCACTGCATATAATCGGGATCCATTACACCACAATGCATGGAATCATCTGCATTCAATGACGCTGCATGGAATCCACTACATTCAATCGGGATGCATTTTACCAGGCTGCATGGAATCCATGCATTCATCACGCTGCATGGACTCCACTGCATACAATCGGGATCCATTGCGCCAAAATGCATGGAATCCTCTGCATTCAATGATGCTCCATGGACTCCACTGCATTCAATCAGGATGCTTTGGGCCATGCTGCATAAAATCCACTGCATTCAATCATGCTGCATTAAATCCACTGCATTCAATCAGGCTGCATAAAATACACTGCATTCAATAGGGTTCCATTACTTCACACTTCATGGAATACAGTGCATTCAATCACGCTTTATGGAATCCACTGCATTCAATCGGGATTCATTTTACCACGCTGCATGGAGTTCACTGCATTCAATCACAATGCATGGAATCCACTGCATTCAATCGGGATGCTTTGGGCCATGCCTCATAAAATCCACTGCATTCAACGACGCTGCATGGAATCCTCCGAATTTAACTGGGATACATTATACTAAGCTGTATCGAATCCACTGCATTCAATCAGGATGCATTTTACCATATGGCATGGAGTTCACTGCATTCAATCATGCTACACGTAATCCACTGCATTCAATCAGGATGCTTTGGGCCATGCTGCATAAAATCCACTGCATTCAATCATGCTGCACGTAATCCACTGCATTCAATCGGGATGCATTTTACCAGGCTTCATGGAATCCACTGCATTCAATCACGCTGCATGGAATCCACTGCATTCAATCGGGATGCATTTTACCAGGCTGCATGGAATCCACTGCATTCAATCACGCTGCATGGAATCCACTGCATTCAATCACGCTGCATGGAATCCACTGTATTCAATCAGGATGCATTTTACCAGGCTGCCTGGAATCCATGCATTCATCACACTGCATGGACTCCACTGCATACAATCGGGATCCATTGCGCCACAATGCATGGAATACTCTGCATTCAATGATACTCCATGGACTCCACTGCATTCAATCAGGATGCTTTGGGCCATGCTGCATAAAAACCACTGCATTCAATCATGCTGCATGGAATCCACTGCATTCAATCATGCTGCATAATATCCACTGCATTCAAAATGTTCCATTTCTTCACGCTGCATGGAATCCACTGCATTCAATCGGGATGCATTTTACCTCGCTGCATGGAGTACACTGCATTCAATCTCAATGCATGGAATCCACTGCATTCAATCGGGATGCTTTGGGCCATGCTGCAAAAAATCCACTGCAATCAATCAGGATGCATTGGGCCTCGCTGCATGGACTCCACTGCATACAATCGCGATCCATTGCGCCACAATGCATGGAATCCTCTGCATGCAATGATGCTGCATGAAATCCACTGCATTCCATCGGGATGCATTTTACCACACTGCATGGAGTACACTGCATTCAATCACAATGGATGGAATCCAATGCATTCAATCGGGATGCTTTGGGCCATGCTGCAGAAAATCCACTGCATTCAATCGGGATGCACTGGGCCTCGCTGCATGGAATCCACTGCATTCAATTGGTAACCATTGCGCTGCAATGCATGGAATCCTCTGCATTCAATGACGCTGCATGGAATCCACTGCATTCAATCGGGATGCATTTTACCAGGCTGCATGGAATCCATGCATTCATCACGCTGCATGGACTCCACTGCATACAATCGGGATCCATTGCGCCACAATGCATGGAATCCTCTGCATTCAATGATGCTCCATGGACTCCACTGCATTCAATCAGGATGCTTTGGGCCATGCTGCATAAAATCCACTGCATTCAATCATGCTCCATTAAATCCACTGCATTCAATCAGGCTGCATAAAATACACTGCATTCAATAGGGTTCCATTACTTCACACTTCATGGAATACAGTGCATTCAATCACGCTTCATGGAATCCACTGCATTCAATCGGGATTCATTTTACCACGCTGCATGGAGTTCACTGCATTCAATCACAATGCATGGAATCCACTGCATTCAATCGGGATGCTTTGGGCCATGCCTCATAAAATCCACTGCATTCAACGACGCTGCATGGAATCCTCCGAATTTAATTGGGATACATTATACTAAGCTGTATCGAATCCACTGCATTCAATCAGGATGCATTTTACCACATTGCATGGAGTTCACTGCATTTAATCATGCTGCACGTAATCCACTGCATTCAATCAGGATGCTTTGGGCCATGCTGCATAAAATCCACTGCATTCAATCATGCTGCACGTAATCCACTGCATTCAATCGGGATGCATTTTACCAGGCTGCATGGAATCCACTGCATTCAATCACGCTGCATGGAATCCACTGCATTCAATCACGCTGCATGGAATCCACTGTATTCAATCAGGATGCATTTTACCAGGCTGCCTGGAATCCATGCATTCATCACACTGCATGGACTCCACTGCATACAATCGGGATCCATTGCGCCACAATGCATGGAATACTCTGCATTCAATGATACTCCATGGACTCCACTGCATTCAATCAGGATGCTTTGGGCCATGCTGCATAAAATCCACTGCATTTAATCATGCTGCATAGAATCCACTGCATTCAATCATGCTGCATAATATCCACTGCATTCAAAATATTCCATTTCTTTACGCTACATGGAATCCACTGCATTCAATCGGGATGCATTTTACCTCGCTGCATGGAGTACACTGCATTCAATCTCAATGCATGGAATCCACTGCATTCAATCGGGATGCTTTGGGCCATGCTGCAAAAAATCCACTGCAATCAATCAGGATGCATTGGGCCTCGCTGCATGGACTCCACTGCATACAATCGCGATCCATTGCGCCACAATGCATGGAATCCTCTGCATTCAATGATGCTGCATGGAATCCACTGCATTCAATCATGCTGCATAATATCCACTGCATTCAAAATGTTCCATTTCTTCACGCTGCATGGAATCCACTGCATTCAATCAGGATGCATGTTCCCACGCTGCATGGAGTACACTGCATTCAATCAAAATGCATGGAATCCACTACATTCAATCGGGATGCTTTGGGCCATGCTGCATACAATCCACTGCATTCAATCGGGATGCATTGGGCCTCACTGCATGGACTCCACTGCATATAATCGGGATCCATTACACCACAATGCATGGAATCATCTGCATTCAATGACGCTGCATGGAATCCACTGCATTCTTTCGGGATGCATTTTACCAGGCTGCATGGAATCCATGCATTCATCACGCTGCATGGACTCCACTGCATACAATCGGGATCCATTGTGCCACAATGCATGGAATACTCTGCATTCAATGATACTCCATGGACTCCAAGGCATTCAATCAGGATGCTTTGGGCCATGCTGCATAAAATCCACTGCATTCTATCATGCTCCATTAAATCCACTGCATTCAATCAGGCTGCATAAAATACACTGCATTCAATAGGGTTCCATTACTTCACACTTCATGGAATACAGTGCATTCAATCACGCTTTATGGAATCCACTGCATTCAATCGGGATTCATTTTACCACGCTGCATGGAGTTCACTGCATTCAATCACAATGCATGGAATCCACTGCATTCAATCGGGATGCTTTGGGCCATGCCTCATAAAGTCCACTGCATTCAACGACGCTGCATGGAATCCACCGAATTTAACTGGGATACATTATACTAAGCTGTATCGAATCCACTGCATTCATTCGGGATGCATTTTACCATATTGCATGGAGTTCACTGCATTCAATCATGCTACACGTAATCCACTGCATTCAATCAGGATGCTTTGGGCCATGCTGCATAAAATCCACTGCATTCAATCATGCTGCATGGAATCCACTGCATTCAATCATGCTGCATAATATCCACTGCATTCAAAATGTTCCATTTCTTCACGCTGCATGGAATCCACTGCATTCAATCGGGATGCATTTTACCTCGCTGCATGGAGTACACTGCATTCAATCTCAATGCATGGAATCCACTGCATTCAATCGGGATGTTTTGGGCCATGCTGCAAAAAATCCACTGCAATCAATCAGGATGCATTGGGCCTCGCTGCATGGACTCCACTGCATACAATCGCGATCCATTGCGCCACAATGCATGGAATCCTCTGCATTCAATGATGCTGCATGGAATCCACTGCATTCCATCGGGATGCATTTTACCACGCTGCATGGAGTACACTGCATTCAATCACAATGGATGGAATCCAATGCATTCAATCGGGATGCTTTGGGCCATGCTGCAAAAAATCCACTGCATTCAATCGGGATGCACTGGGCCTCGCTGCATGGACTCCACTGCATTCAATTGGTATCCATTGCGCTGCAATGCATGGAATCCTCTGCATTCAATGACGCTGCAAGGAATCCACTGCATTCAATCGGGATGCTTTGGGGCATGCTTCATGAAATCCACTGCATTCAATCATGCTGCATGGAATCCACTGCACTCCATCATGCTGCATAAAATCCACTGCATTCAATAGGGTTCCATTTCTTCACACTGCAGGGAATACAATGCATTCAATCGGGATGCATTTTAACACTCTGCATGGATTACACTGCTGCATAATGGATTACACTGCTGCAATCATGCTGCATATAATCCACTGCATTCAATCGGGATGATTTGGGCCATGCTGCATAAAATCCACTGCATTCCATCGGGATGCATTGGGCCTCGCTGCATGGACTCCACTGCATACAATCGGGATCCATTGCGCCACAATGCATGGGATCTTCTGCATTCATTGACGCTGCATGGAATCCACTGCATTCAATTGGGATGCTTTGGGCCATGCTGCATATAATCCAGTGCATTCAATTGGGATGCATTTGGCCTCGCTCCATTGACTCCACTGCATACAATAAGGATCAATTGCAACACAATGCATGGAATCCTCTGCATTCAATGACGCTGCATGGAATCCACTGCATTCAATCGGGATGCTTTGGGGCATGCTTCATGAAATCCACTGCATTCAATCATGCTGCATGGAATCCACTGCACTCCATCATGCTGCATAAAATCCACTGCATTCAATAGGGTTCCATTTCTTCACACTGCAGGGAATACAATGCATTCAATCGGGATGCATTTTAACACTGCATGTATTACACTGCTGCATAATGGATTAAACTACTGCAATCATGCTACATATAATCCACTGCATTCAATCGGGATGATTTGGGCCATGCTGCATAAAATCCACTGCATTCCATCGGGATGCATTGGGCCTCGCTGCATGGACTCCACTGCATACAATCGGGATCCATTGTGCCACAATGCATGGGATCTTCTGCATTCATTGACGCTGCATGGAATCCACTGCATTCAATTGGGATGCTTTGGGCCATGCTGCATATAATCCAGTGCATTCAATCGAGATGCATTTGGCCTCGCTCCATTGACTCCACTGCATGCAATAAGGATCAATTGCAACACAATGCATGGAATCCTCTGCATTCAATGATGCTCCATTGAATCCAGTGCACTCAATCAGGATGCTTTGGGCCATGCTGCATAAAATCCACTGCATTCAATAGGGTTCCAACACTTCACGCTGCATGGAATCCACTGCATTCAATCAGGATGCTTTGGGCCATGCTTAGTAAATTCCACTGCATTCAACGACGCTGCATGGAATCCACCGAATTTAATTGGGATACATTATACTAAGCTGTATCGAATCCACTGCATTCAATCAGGATGCATTTTACCACATTGCATGGAGTTCACTGCATTTAATCATGCTGCACGTAATCCACTGCATTCAATCAGGATGCATTTTACCACATTGCATGGAGTTCACTGCATTTAATCATGCTGCACGTAATCCACTGCATTCAATCAGGATGCATTTTACCAGGCTGCATGGAATCCACTGCATTCAATCACGCTGCATGGAATCCACTGCATTCAATCGGGATGCATTTTACCAGGCTGCATGGAATCCACTGCATTCAATCACGCTGCATGGAATCCACTGCATTCAATCACGCTGCATGGAATCCACTGTATTCAATCAGGATGCATTTTACCAGGCTGCCTGGAATCCATGCATTCATCACACTGCATGGACTCCACTGCATACAATCGGGATCCATTGCGCCACAATGCATGGAATACTCTGCATTCAATGATACTCCATGGACTCCACTGCATTCAATCAGGATGCTTTGGGCCATGCTGCATAAAATCCACTGCATTTAATCATGCTGCATAGAATCCACTGCATTCAATCATGCTGCATAATATCCACTGCATTCAAAATATTCCATTTCTTTACGCTACATGGAATCCACTGCATTCAATCGGGATGCATTTTACCTCGCTGCATGGAGTACACTGCATTCAATCTCAATGCATGGAATCCACTGCATTCAATCGGGATGCTTTGGGCCATGCTGCAAAAAATCCACTGCAATCAATCAGGATGCATTGGGCCTCGCTGCATGGACTCCACTGCATACAATCGCGATCCATTGCGCCACAATGCATGGAATCCTCTGCATTCAATGATGCTGCATGGAATCCACTGCATTCAATCATGCTGCATAATATCCACTGCATTCAAAATGTTCCATTTCTTCACGCTGCATGGACTCCACTGCATTCAATCAGGATGCATGTTCCCACGCTGCATGGAGTACACTGCATTCAATCAAAATGCATGGAATCCACTACATTCAATCGGGATGCTTTGGGCCATGCTGCATACAATCCACTGCATTCAATCGGGATGCATTGGGCCTCACTGCATGGACTCCACTGCATATAATCGGGATCCATTACACCACAATGCATGGAATCATCTGCATTCAATGACGCTGCATGGAATCCACTGCATTCTTTCGGGATGCATTTTACCAGGCTGCATGGAATCCATGCATTCATCACGCTGCATGGACTCCACTGCATACAATCGGGATCCATTGTGCCACAATGCATGGAATACTCTGCATTCAATGATACTCCATGGACTCCAAGGCATTCAATCAGGATGCTTTGGGCCATGCTGCATAAAATCCACTGCATTCTATCATGCTCCATTAAATCCACTGCATTCAATCAGGCTGCATAAAATACACTGCATTCAATAGGGTTCCATTACTTCACACTTCATGGAATACAGTGCATTCAATCACGCTTTATGGAATCCACTGCATTCAATCGGGATTCATTTTACCACGCTGCATGGAGTTCACTGCATTCAATCACAATGCATGGAATCCACTGCATTCAATCGGGATGCTTTGGGCCATGCCTCATAAAGTCCACTGCATTCAACGACGCTGCATGGAATCCACCGAATTTAACTGGGATACATTATACTAAGCTGTATCGAATCCACTGCATTCATTCGGGATGCATTTTACCATATTGCATGGAGTTCACTGCATTCAATCATGCTACACGTAATCCACTGCATTCAATCAGGATGCTTTGGGCCATGCTGCATAAAATCCACTGCATTCAATCATGCTGCATGGAATCCACTGCATTCAATCATGCTGCATAATATCCACTGCATTCAAAATGTTCCATTTCTTCACGCTGCATGGAATCCACTGCATTCAATCGGGATGCATTTTACCTCGCTGCATGGAGTACACTGCATTCAATCTCAATGCATGGAATCCACTGCATTCAATCGGGATGTTTTGGGCCATGCTGCAAAAAATCCACTGCAATCAATCAGGATGCATTGGGCCTCGCTGCATGGACTCCACTGCATACAATCGCGATCCATTGCGCCACAATGCATGGAATCCTCTGCATTCAATGATGCTGCATGGAATCCACTGCATTCCATCGGGATGCATTTTACCACGCTGCATGGAGTACACTGCATTCAATCACAATGGATGGAATCCAATGCATTCAATCGGGATGCTTTGGGCCATGCTGCAAAAAATCCACTGCATTCAATCGGGATGCACTGGGCCTCGCTGCATGGACTCCACTGCATTCAATTGGTATCCATTGCGCTGCAATGCATGGAATCCTCTGCATTCAATGACGCTGCAAGGAATCCACTGCATTCAATCGGGATGCTTTGGGGCATGCTTCATGAAATCCACTGCATTCAATCATGCTGCATGGAATCCACTGCACTCCATCATGCTGCATAAAATCCACTGCATTCAATAGGGTTCCATTTCTTCACACTGCAGGGAATACAATGCATTCAATCGGGATGCATTTTAACACTCTGCATGGATTACACTGCTGCATAATGGATTACACTGCTGCAATCATGCTGCATATAATCCACTGCATTCAATCGGGATGATTTGGGCCATGCTGCATAAAATCCACTGCATTCCATCGGGATGCATTGGGCCTCGCTGCATGGACTCCACTGCATACAATCGGGATCCATTGCGCCACAATGCATGGGATCTTCTGCATTCATTGACGCTGCATGGAATCCACTGCATTCAATTGGGATGCTTTGGGCCATGCTGCATATAATCCAGTGCATTCAATTGGGATGCATTTGGCCTCGCTCCATTGACTCCACTGCATACAATAAGGATCAATTGCAACACAATGCATGGAATCCTCTGCATTCAATGACGCTGCATGGAATCCACTGCATTCAATCGGGATGCTTTGGGCCATGCTGCATAAAATCCACTGCATTCAATCATGCTGCATGGAATCCACTGCACTCCATCATGCTGCATAAAATCCACTGCATTCAATAGGGTTCCATTTCTTCACACTGCAGGGAATACAATGCATTCAATCGGGATGCATTTTAACACTGCATGTATTACACTGCTGCATAATGGATTAAACTACTGCAATCATGCTGCATATAATCCACTGCATTCAATCGGGATGATTTGGGCCATGCTGCATAAAATCCACTGCATTCCATCGGGATGCATTGGGCCTCGCTGCATGGACTCCACTGCATACAATCGGGATCCATTGTGCCACAATGCATGGGATCTTCTGCATTCATTGACGCTGCATGGAATCCACTGCATTCAATTGGGATGCTTTGGGCCATGCTGCATATAATCCAGTGCATTCAATCGAGATGCATTTGGCCTCGCTCCATTGACTCCACTGCATGCAATAAGGATCAATTGCAACACAATGCATGGAATCCTCTGCATTCAATGATGCTCCATTGAATCCAGTGCACTCAATCAGGATGCTTTGGGCCATGCTGCATAAAATCCACTGCATTCAATAGGGTTCCAACACTTCACGCTGCATGGAATCCACTGCATTCAATCAGGATGCTTTGGGCCATGCTTAGTAAATTCCACTGCATTCAACGACGCTGCATGGAATCCACCGAATTTAATTGGGATATATTATACTAAGCTGTATCGAATCCACTGCATTCAATCAGGATGCATTTTACCACATTGCATGGAGTTCACTGCATTTAATCATGCTGCACGTAATCCACTGCATTCAATCAGGATGCATTTTACCACATTGCATGGAGTTCACTGCATTTAATCATGCTGCACGTAATCCACTGCATTCAATCATGCTGCACGTAATCCACTGCATTCAATCGGGATGCATTTTACCAGGCTGCATGGAATCCACTGCATTCAATCACGCTGCATGGAATCCACTGCATTCAATCGGGATGCATTTTACCAGGCTGCATGGAATCCACTGCATTCAATCACGCTGCATGGAATCCACTGCATTCAATCACGCTGCATGGAATCCACTGTATTCAATCAGGATGCATTTACCAGGCTGCCTGGAATCCATGCATTCATCACACTGCATGGACTCCACTGCATACAATCGGGATCCATTGCGCCACAATGCATGGAATACTCTGCATTCAATGATACTCCATGGACTCCACTGCATTCAATCAGGATGCTTTGGGCCATGCTGCATAAAATCCACTGCATTTAATCATGCTGCATGGAATCCACTGCATTCAATCATGCTGCATAGTATCCACTGCATTCAAAATGTTCCATTTCTTCACGCTGCATGGAATCCACTGCATTCAATGGGGATGCATTTTACCTCGCTGCATGGAGTACACTGCATTCAATCTCAATGCATGGAATCCACTGCATTCAATCGGGATGCTTTGGGCCATGCTGCAAAAAATCCACTGCAATCAATCAGGATGCATTGGGCCTCGCTGCATGAACTCTACTGCATACAATCGCGATCCATTGCGCCACAATGCATGGAATCCTCTGCATTCAATGATGCTGCATGGAATCCACTGCATTCAATCATGCTGCATAATATCCACTGCATTCAAAATGTTCCATTTCTTCACGCTGCATGGAATCCACTGCATTCAATCAGGATGCATGTTCCCACGCTGCATGGAGTACACTGCATTCAATCAAAATGCATGGAATCCACTGCATTCAATCGGGATGCTTTGGGCCATGCTGCATACAATCCACTGCATTCAATCGGGATGCATTGGGCCTCACTGCATGGACTCCACTGCATATAATCGGGATCCATTACACCACAATGCATGGAATCATCTGCATTCAATGACGCTGCATGGAATCCACTGCATTCAATCGGGATGCATTTTACCAGGCTGCATGGAATCCATGCATTCATCACGCTGCATGGACTCCACTGCATACAATCGGGATCCATTGCGCCAAAATGCATGGAATCCTCTGCATTCAATGATGCTCCATGGACTCCACTGCATTCAATCAGGATGCTTTGGGCCATGCTGCATAAAATCCACTGCATTCAATCATGCTGCATTAAATCCACTGCATTCAATCAGGCTGCATAAAATACACTGCATTCAATAGGGTTCCATTACTTCACACTTCATGGAATACAGTGCATTCAATCACGCTTTATGGAATCCACTGCATTCAATCGGGATTCATTTTACCACGCTGCATGGAGTTCACTGCATTCAATCACAATGCATGGAATCCACTGCATTCAATCGGGATGCTTTGGGCCATGCCTCATAAAATCCACTGCATTCAACGACGCTGCATGGAATCCTCCGAATTTAACTGGGATACATTATACTAAGCTGTATCGAATCCACTGCATTCAATCAGGATGCATTTTACCATATGGCATGGAGTTCACTGCATTCAATCATGCTACACGTAATCCACTGCATTCAATCAGGATGCTTTGGGCCATGCTGCATAAAATCCACTGCATTCAATCATGCTGCACGTAATCCACTGCATTCAATCGGGATGCATTTTACCAGGCTTCATGGAATCCACTGCATTCAATCACGCTGCATGGAATCCACTGCATTCAATCGGGATGCATTTTACCAGGCTGCATGGAATCCACTGCATTCAATCACGCTGCATGGAATCCACTGCATTCAATCACGCTGCATGGAATCCACTGTATTCAATCAGGATGCATTTTACCAGGCTGCCTGGAATCCATGCATTCATCACACTGCATGGACTCCACTGCATACAATCGGGATCCATTGCGCCACAATGCATGGAATACTCTGCATTCAATGATACTCCATGGACTCCACTGCATTCAATCAGGATGCTTTGGGCCATGCTGCATAAAATCCACTGCATTTAATCATGCTGCATGGAATCCACTGCATTCAATCATGCTGCATAATATCCACTGCATTCAAAATGTTCCATTTCTTCACGCTGCATGGAATCCACTGCATTCAATCGGGATGCATTTTACCTCGCTGCATGGAGTACACTGCATTCAATCTCAATGCATGGAATCCACTGCATTCAATCGGGATGCTTTGGGCCATGCTGCAAAAAATCCACTGCAATCAATCAGGATGCATTGGGCCTCGCTGCATGGACTCCACTGCATACAATCGCGATCCATTGCGCCACAATGCATGGAATCCTCTGCATGCAATGATGCTGCATGAAATCCACTGCATTCCATCGGGATGCATTTTACCACACTGCATGGAGTACACTGCATTCAATCACAATGGATGGAATCCAATGCATTCAATCGGGATGCTTTGGGCCATGCTGCAGAAAATCCACTGCATTCAATCGGGATGCACTGGGCCTCGCTGCATGGAATCCACTGCATTCAATTGGTAACCATTGCGCTGCAATGCATGGAATCCTCTGCATTCAATGACGCTGCATGGAATCCACTGCATTCAATCGGGATGCATTTTACCAGGCTGCATGGAATCCATGCATTCATCACGCTGCATGGACTCCACTGCATACAATCGGGATCCATTGCGCCACAATGCATGGAATCCTCTGCATTCAATGATGCTCCATGGACTCCACTGCATTCAATCAGGATGCTTTGGGCCATGCTGCATAAAATCCACTGCATTCAATCATGCTCCATTAAATCCACTGCATTCAATCAGGCTGCATAAAATACACTGCATTCAATAGGGTTCCATTACTTCACACTTCATGGAATACAGTGCATTCAATCACGCTTCATGGAATCCACTGCATTCAATCGGGATTCATTTTACCACGCTGCATGGAGTTCACTGCATTCAATCACAATGCATGGAATCCACTGCATTCAATCGGGATGCTTTGGGCCATGCCTCATAAAATCCACTGCATTCAACGACACTGCATGGAATCCTCCGAATTTAATTGGGATACATTATACTAAGCTGTATCGAATCCACTGCATTCAATCAGGATGCATTTTACCACATTGCATGGAGTTCACTGCATTTAATCATGCTGCACGTAATCCACTGCATTCAATCAGGATGCTTTGGGCCATGCTGCATAAAATCCACTTCATTCAATCATGCTGCACGTAATCCACTGCATTCAATCGGGATGCATTTTACCAGGCTGCATGGAATCCACTGCATTCAATCACGCTGCATGGAATCCACTGCATTCAATCACGCTGCATGGAATCCACTGTATTCAATCAGGATGCATTTTACCAGGCTGCCTGGAATCCATGCATTCATCACACTGCATGGACTCCACTGCATACAATCGGGATCCATTGCGCCACAATGCATGGAATACTCTGCATTCAATGATACTCCATGGACTCCACTGCATTCAATCAGGATGCTTTGGGCCATGCTGCATAAAATCCACTGCATTTAATCATGCTGCATAGAATCCACTGCATTCAATCATGCTGCATAATATCCACTGCATTCAAAATATTCCATTTCTTTACGCTACATGGAATCCACTGCATTCAATCGGGATGCATTTTACCTCGCTGCATGGAGTACACTGCATTCAATCTCAATGCATGGAATCCACTGCATTCAATCGGGATGCTTTGGGCCATGCTGCAAAAAATCCACTGCAATCAATCAGGATGCATTGGGCCTCGCTGCATGGACTCCACTGCATACAATCGCGATCCATTGCGCCACAATGCATGGAATCCTCTGCATTCAATGATGCTGCATGGAATCCACTGCATTCAATCATGCTGCATAATATCCACTGCATTCAAAATGTTCCATTTCTTCACGCTGCATGGAATCCACTGCATTCAATCAGGATGCATGTTCCCACGCTGCATGGAGTACACTGCATTCAATCAAAATGCATGGAATCCACTACATTCAATCGGGATGCTTTGGGCCATGCTGCATACAATCCACTGCATTCAATCGGGATGCATTGGGCCTCACTGCATGGACTCCACTGCATATAATCGGGATCCATTACACCACAATGCATGGAATCATCTGCATTCAATGACGCTGCATGGAATCCACTGCATTCTTTCGGGATGCATTTTACCAGGCTGCATGGAATCCATGCATTCATCACGCTGCATGGACTCCACTGCATACAATCGGGATCCATTGTGCCACAATGCATGGAATACTCTGCATTCAATGATACTCCATGGACTCCAAGGCATTCAATCAGGATGCTTTGGGCCATGCTGCATAAAATCCACTGCATTCTATCATGCTCCATTAAATCCACTGCATTCAATCAGGCTGCATAAAATACACTGCATTCAATAGGGTTCCATTACTTCACACTTCATGGAATACAGTGCATTCAATCACGCTTTATGGAATCCACTGCATTCAATCGGGATTCATTTTACCACGCTGCATGGAGTTCACTGCATTCAATCACAATGCATGGAATCCACTGCATTCAATCGGGATGCTTTGGGCCATGCCTCATAAAGTCCACTGCATTCAACGACGCTGCATGGAATCCACCGAATTTAACTGGGATACATTATACTAAGCTGTATCGAATCCACTGCATTCATTCGGGATGCATTTTACCATATTGCATGGAGTTCACTGCATTCAATCATGCTACACGTAATCCACTGCATTCAATCAGGATGCTTTGGGCCATGCTGCATAAAATCCACTGCATTCAATCATGCTGCATGGAATCCACTGCATTCAATCATGCTGCATAATATCCACTGCATTCAAAATGTTCCATTTCTTCACGCTGCATGGAATCCACTGCATTCAATCGGGATGCATTTTACCTCGCTGCATGGAGTACACTGCATTCAATCTCAATGCATGGAATCCACTGCATTCAATCGGGATGTTTTGGGCCATGCTGCAAAAAATCCACTGCAATCAATCAGGATGCATTGGGCCTCGCTGCATGGACTCCACTGCATACAATCGCGATCCATTGCACCACAATGCATGGAATCCTCTGCATTCAATGATGCTGCATGGAATCCACTGCATTCCATCGGGATGCATTTTACCACGCTGCATGGAGTACACTGCATTCAATCACAATGGATGGAATCCAATGCATTCAATCGGGATGCTTTGGGCCATGCTGCAAAAAATCCACTGCATTCAATCGGGATGCACTGGGCCTCGCTGCATGGACTCCACTGCATTCAATTGGTATCCATTGCGCTGCAATGCATGGAATCCTCTGCATTCAATGACGCTGCAAGGAATCCACTGCATTCAATCGGGATGCTTTGGGGCATGCTTCATGAAATCCACTGCATTCAATCATGCTGCATGGAATCCACTGCACTCCATCATGCTGCATAAAATCCACTGCATTCAATAGGGTTCCATTTCTTCACACTGCAGGGAATACAATGCATTCAATCGGGATGCATTTTAACACTCTGCATGGATTACACTGCTGCATAATGGATTACACTGCTGCAATCATGCTGCATATAATCCACTGCATTCAATCGGGATGATTTGGGCCATGCTGCATAAAATCCACTGCATTCCATCGGGATGCATTGGGCCTCGCTGCATGGACTCCACTGCATACAATTGGGATCCATTGCGCCACAATGCATGGGATCTTCTGCATTCATTGACGCTGCATGGAATCCACTGCATTCAATTGGGATGCTTTGGGCCATGCTGCATATAATCCAGTGCATTCAATTGGGATGCATTTGGCCTCGCTCCATTGACTCCACTGCATACAATAAGGATCAATTGCAACACAATGCATGGAATCCTCTGCATTCAATGACGCTGCATGGAATCCACTGCATTCAATCGGGATGCTTTGGGGCATGCTTCATGAAATCCACTGCATTCAATCATGCTGCATGGAATCCACTGCACTCCATCATGCTGCATAAAATCCACTGCATTCAATAGGGTTCCATTTCTTCACACTGCAGGGAATACAATGCATTCAATCGGGATGCATTTTAACACTGCATGTATTACACTGCTGCATAATGGATTAAACTACTGCAATCATGCTACATATAATCCACTGCATTCAATCGGGATGATTTGGGCCATGCTGCATAAAATCCACTGCATTCCATCGGGATGCATTGGGCCTCGCTGCATGGACTCCACTGCATACAATCGGGATCCATTGTGCCACAATGCATGGGATCTTCTGCATTCATTGACGCTGCATGGAATCCACTGCATTCAATTGGGATGCTTTGGGCCATGCTGCATATAATCCAGTGCATTCAATCGAGATGCATTTGGCCTCGCTCCATTGACTCCACTGCATGCAATAAGGATCAATTGCAACACAATGCATGGAATCCTCTGCATTCAATGATGCTCCATTGAATCCAGTGCACTCAATCAGGATGCTTTGGGCCATGCTGCATAAAATCCACTGCATTCAATAGGGTTCCAACACTTCACGCTGCATGGAATCCACTGCATTCAATCAGGATGCTTTGGGCCATGCTTAGTAAATTCCACTGCATTCAACGACGCTGCATGGAATCCACCGAATTTAATTGGGATACATTATACTAAGCTGTATCGAATCCACTGCATTCAATCAGGATGCATTTTACCACATTGCATGGAGTTCACTGCATTTAATCATGCTGCACGTAATCCACTGCATTCAATCAGGATGCATTTTACCACATTGCATGGAGTTCACTGCATTTAATCATGCTGCACGTAATCCACTGCATTCAATCAGGATGCATTTTACCAGGCTGCATGGAATCCACTGCATTCAATCACGCTGCATGGAATCCACTGCATTCAATCGGGATGCATTTTACCAGGCTGCATGGAATCCACTGCATTCAATCACGCTGCATGGAATCCACTGCATTCAATCACGCTGCATGGAATCCACTGTATTCAATCAGGATGCATTTTACCAGGCTGCCTGGAATCCATGCATTCATCACACTGCATGGACTCCACTGCATACAATCGGGATCCATTGCGCCACAATGCATGGAATACTCTGCATTCAATGATACTCCATGGACTCCACTGCATTCAATCAGGATGCTTTGGGCCATGCTGCATAAAATCCACTGCATTTAATCATGCTGCATAGAATCCACTGCATTCAATCATGCTGCATAATATCCACTGCATTCAAAATATTCCATTTCTTTACGCTACATGGAATCCACTGCATTCAATCGGGATGCATTTTACCTCGCTGCATGGAGTACACTGCATTCAATCTCAATGCATGGAATCCACTGCATTCAATCGGGATGCTTTGGGCCATGCTGCAAAAAATCCACTGCAATCAATCAGGATGCATTGGGCCTCGCTGCATGGACTCCACTGCATACAATCGCGATCCATTGCGCCACAATGCATGGAATCCTCTGCATTCAATGATGCTGCATGGAATCCACTGCATTCAATCATGCTGCATAATATCCACTGCATTCAAAATGTTCCATTTCTTCACGCTGCATGGACTCCACTGCATTCAATCAGGATGCATGTTCCCACGCTGCATGGAGTACACTGCATTCAATCAAAATGCATGGAATCCACTACATTCAATCGGGATGCTTTGGGCCATGCTGCAGAAAATCCACTGCATTCAATCGGGATGCATTGGGCCTCACTGCATGGACTCCACTGCATATAATCGGGATCCATTACACCACAATGCATGGAATCATCTGCATTCAATGACGCTGCATGGAATCCACTGCATTCTTTCGGGATGCATTTTACCAGGCTGCATGGAATCCATGCATTCATCACGCTGCATGGACTCCACTGCATACAATCGGGATCCATTGTGCCACAATGCATGGAATACTCTGCATTCAATGATACTCCATGGACTACAAGGCATTCAATCAGGATGCCTTGGTCCATGCTGCATAAAATCCACTGCATTCTATCATGCTCCATTAAATCCACTGCATTCAATCAGGCTGCATAAAATACACTGCATTCAATAGGGTTCCATTACTTCTCACTTCATGGAATACAGTGCATTCAATCACGCTTTATGGAATCCACTGCATTCAATCGGGATTCATTTTACCACGCTGCATGGAGTTCACTGCATTCAATCACAATGCATGGAATCCACTGCATTCAATCGGGATGCTTTGGGCCATGCCTCATAAAGTCCACTGCATTCAACGACGCTGCATGGAATCCACCGAATTTAACTGGGATACATTATACTAAGCTGTATCGAATCCACTGCATTCATTCGGGATGCATTTTACCATATTGCATGGAGTTCACTGCATTCAATCATGCTACACGTAATCCACTGCATTCAATCAGGATGCTTTGGGCCATGCTGCATAAAATCCACTGCATTCAATCATGCTGCATGGAATCCACTGCATTCAATCATGCTGCATAATATCCACTGCATTCAAAATGTTCCATTTCTTCACGCTGCATGGAATCCACTGCATTCAATCGGGATGCATTTTACCTCGCTGCATGGAGTACACTGCATTCAATCTCAATGCATGGAATCCACTGCATTCAATCGGGATGTTTTGGGCCATGCTGCAAAAAATCCACTGCAATCAATCAGGATGCATTGGGCCTCGCTGCATGGACTCCACTGCATACAATCGCGATCCATTGCGCCACAATGCATGGAATCCTCTGCATTCAATGATGCTGCATGGAATCCACTGCATTCCATCGGGATGCATTTTACCACGCTGCATGGAGTACACTGCATTCAATCACAATGGATGGAATCCAATGCATTCAATCGGGATGCTTTGGGCCATGCTGCAAAAAATCCACTGCATTCAATCGGGATGCACTGGGCCTCGCTGCATGGACTCCACTGCATTCAATTGGTATCCATTGCGCTGCAATGCATGGAATCCTCTGCATTCAATGACGCTGCAAGGAATCCACTGCATTCAATCGGGATGCTTTGGGGCATGCTTCATGAAATCCACTGCATTCAATCATGCTGCATGGAATCCACTGCACTCCATCATGCTGCATAAAATCCACTGCATTCAATAGGGTTCCATTTCTTCACACTGCAGGGAATACAATGCATTCAATCGGGATGCATTTTAACACTCTGCATGGATTACACTGCTGCATAATGGATTACACTGCTGCAATCATGCTGCATATAATCCACTGCATTCAATCGGGATGATTTGGGCCATGCTGCATAAAATCCACTGCATTCCATCGGGATGCATTGGGCCTCGCTGCATGGACTCCACTGCATACAATTGGGATCCATTGCGCCACAATGCATGGGATCTTCTGCATTCATTGACGCTGCATGGAATCCACTGCATTCAATTGGGATGCTTTGGGCCATGCTGCATATAATCCAGTGCATTCAATTGGGATGCATTTGGCCTCGCTCCATTGACTCCACGGCATACAATAAGGATCAATTGCAACACAATGCATGGAATCCTCTGCATTCAATGACGCTGCATGGAATCCACTGCATTCAATCGGGATGCTTTGGGGCATGCTTCATGAAATCCACTGCATTCAATCATGCTGCATGGAATCCACTGCACTCCATCATGCTGCATAAAATCCACTGCATTCAATAGGGTTCCATTTCTTCACACTGCAGGGAATACAATGCATTCAATCGGGATGCATTTTAACACTGCATGTATTACACTGCTGCATAATGGATTAAACTACTGCAATCATGCTGCATATAATCCACTGCATTCAATCGGGATGATTTGGGCCATGCTGCATAAAATCCACTGCATTCCATCGGGATGCATTGGGCCTCGCTGCATGGACTCCACTGCATACAATCGGGATCCATTGTGCCACAATGCATGGGATCTTCTGCATTCATTGACGCTGCATGGAATCCACTGCATTCAATTGGGATGCTTTGGGCCATGCTGCATATAATCCAGTGCATTCAATTGAGATGCATTTGGCCTCGCTCCATTGACTCCACTGCATGCAATAAGGATCAATTGCAACACAATGCATGGAATCCTCTGCATTCAATGATGCTCCATTGAATCCAGTGCACTCAATCAGGATGCTTTGGGCCATGCTGCATAAAATCCACTGCATTCAATAGGGTTCCAACACTTCACGCTGCATGGAATCCACTGCATTCAATCAGGATGCTTTGGGCCATGCTTAGTAAATTCCACTGCATTCAACGACGCTGCATGGAATCCACCGAATTTAATTGGGATATATTATACTAAGCTGTATCGAATCCACTGCATTCAATCAGGATGCATTTTACCACATTGCATGGAGTTCACTGCATTTAATCATGCTGCACGTAATCCACTGCATTCAATCAGGATGCATTTTACCACATTGCATGGAGTTCACTGCATTTAATCATGCTGCACGTAATCCACTGCATTCAATCAGGATGCATTTTACCAGGCTGCATGGAATCCACTGCATTCAATCACGCTGCATGGAATCCACTGCATTCAATCGGGATGCATTTTACCAGGCTGCATGGAATCCACTGCATTCAATCACGCTGCATGGAATCCACTGCATTCAATCACGCTGCATGGAATCCACTGCATTCAATCAGGATGCATTTTAATAAGCTGCATGGAATCCATTCAGTCATCATGCTGCATGGACTCCGCTGCATACAGTCGGGATCCATTACGCCACAATGCATGGAATCCTCTGCATTCAATCACGCTGCATGGAATCCACTGCATTCAATCGGAATGCAATTTACCACGCTGAATGGAGTACACTGCATTCAATCACGCTGCATGGAATCCCCTGCATTCAATCGGGATGCTTTGGGCCATGCTGCAAAAAAATCCACTGCATTCAATCGGGATGCATTGGGCCTCGCTTCATGGACTCCAGTGCATACAGTCGGGATCCATTGCACCACAATGCATGGAATCCTCTACATTCAATGACGCTGCATGGAATCCACTGCATTCAATCAGGATGCTTTGGGCCATGCCTCATAAAATCCACTTCATTCAATGACGCTGCATGGAATCGACTGCATTCAATCATGCTGCATATAATCCACTGCTTACAATAGGGTACAATTTCTTCACGCTGCATGGAATCCACTGCATTCAAAATGTTCCATTTCTTCACGCTGCATGGAATCCACTGCATTCAATCGGGATGCATTTTACCTCGCTGCATGGAGTACACTGCATTCAATCTCAATGCATGGAATCCACTGCATTCAATCGGGATGTTTTGGGCCATGCTGCAAAAAATCCACTGCAATCAATCAGGATGCATTGGGCCTCGCTGCATGGACTCCACTGCATACAATCGCGATCCATTGCGCCACAATGCATGGAATCCTCTGCATTCAATGATGCTGCATGGAATCCACTGCATTCCATCGGGATGCATTTTACCACGCTGCATGGAGTACACTGCATTCAATCACAATGGATGGAATCCAATGCATTCAATCGGGATGCTTTGGGCCATGCTGCAAAAAATCCACTGCATTCAATCGGGATGCACTGGGCCTCGCTGCATGGACTCCACTGCATTCAATTGGTATCCATTGCGCTGCAATGCATGGAATCCTCTGCATTCAATGACGCTGCAAGGAATCCACTGCATTCAATCGGGATGCTTTGGGGCATGCTTCATGAAATCCACTGCATTCAATCATGCTGCATGGAATCCACTGCACTCCATCATGCTGCATAAAATCCACTGCATTCAATAGGGTTCCATTTCTTCACACTGCAGGGAATACAATGCATTCAATCGGGATGCATTTTAACACTCTGCATGGATTACACTGCTGCATAATGGATTACACTGCTGCAATCATGCTGCATATAATCCACTGCATTCAATCGGGATGATTTGGGCCATGCTGCATAAAATCCACTGCATTCCATCGGGATGCATTGGGCCTCGCTGCATGGACTCCACTGCATACAATTGGGATCCATTGCGCCACAATGCATGGGATCTTCTGCATTCATTGACGCTGCATGGAATCCACTGCATTCAATTGGGATGCTTTGGGCCATGCTGCATATAATCCAGTGCATTCAATTGGGATGCATTTGGCCTCGCTCCATTGACTCCACGGCATACAATAAGGATCAATTGCAACACAATGCATGGAATCCTCTGCATTCAATGACGCTGCATGGAATCCACTGCATTCAATCGGGATGCTTTGGGGCATGCTTCATGAAATCCACTGCATTCAATCATGCTGCATGGAATCCACTGCACTCCATCATGCTGCATAAAATCCACTGCATTCAATAGGGTTCCATTTCTTCACACTGCAGGGAATACAATGCATTCAATCGGGATGCATTTTAACACTGCATGTATTACACTGCTGCATAATGGATTAAACTACTGCAATCATGCTGCATATAATCCACTGCATTCAATCGGGATGATTTGGGCCATGCTGCATAAAATCCACTGCATTCCATCGGGAT
This sequence comes from Sus scrofa, assembly GCF_054392235.1. NCBI lineage: Eukaryota > Metazoa > Chordata > Mammalia > Artiodactyla > Suidae > Sus > Sus scrofa. Next base: position 6,146,865 of record NC_139399.1, read on the forward strand.
GCATTGGGCCTCGCTGCATGGACTCCACTGCATACAATCGGGATCCATTGTGCCACAATGCATGGGATCTTCTGCATTCATTGACGCTGCATGGAATCCACTGCATTCAATTGGGATGCTTTGGGCCATGCTGCATATAATCCAGTGCATTCAATTGAGATGCATTTGGCCTCGCTCCATTGACTCCACTGCATGCAATAAGGATCAATTGCAACACAATGCATGGAATCCTCTGCATTCAATGATGCTCCATTGAATCCAGTGCACTCAATCAGGATGCTTTGGGCCATGCTGCATAAAATCCACTGCATTCAATAGGGTTCCAACACTTCACGCTGCATGGAATCCACTGCATTCAATCAGGATGCTTTGGGCCATGCTTAGTAAATTCCACTGCATTCAACGACGCTGCATGGAATCCACCGAATTTAATTGGGATATATTATACTAAGCTGTATCGAATCCACTGCATTCAATCAGGATGCATTTTACCACATTGCATGGAGTTCACTGCATTTAATCATGCTGCACGTAATCCACTGCATTCAATCAGGATGCATTTTACCACATTGCATGGAGTTCACTGCATTTAATCATGCTGCACGTAATCCACTGCATTCAATCAGGATGCATTTTACCAGGCTGCATGGAATCCACTGCATTCAATCACGCTGCATGGAATCCACTGCATTCAATCGGGATGCATTTTACCAGGCTGCATGGAATCCACTGCATTCAATCACGCTGCATGGAATCCACTGCATTCAATCACGCTGCATGGAATCCACTGCATTCAATCAGGATGCATTTTAATAAGCTGCATGGAATCCATTCAGTCATCATGCTGCATGGACTCCGCTGCATACAGTCGGGATCCATTACGCCACAATGCATGGAATCCTCTGCATTCAATCACGCTGCATGGAATCCACTGCATTCAATCGGAATGCAATTTACCACGCTGAATGGAGTACACTGCATTCAATCACGCTGCATGGAATCCCCTGCATTCAATCGGGATGCTTTGGGCCATGCTGCAAAAAAATCCACTGCATTCAATCGGGATGCATTGGGCCTCGCTTCATGGACTCCAGTGCATACAGTCGGGATCCATTGCACCACAATGCATGGAATCCTCTACATTCAATGACGCTGCATGGAATCCACTGCATTCAATCAGGATGCTTTGGGCCATGCCTCATAAAATCCACTTCATTCAATGACGCTGCATGGAATCGACTGCATTCAATCATGCTGCATATAATCCACTGCTTACAATAGGGTACAATTTCTTCACGCTGCATGGAATCCACTGCATTCAAAATGTTCCATTTCTTCACGCTGCATGGACTCCACTGCATTCCATCGGGATGCATGTTCCCACGCTGCATGGAGTACACTGCATTCAATCAAAATGCATGGAATCCACTGCATTCAATCGGGATGCTTTGGGCCATGCTGCATACAATCCACTGCATTCAATCGGGATGCATTGGGCCTCACTGCATGGACTCCACTGCATATAATCGGAATCCATTACACCACAATGCATGGAATCATCTGCATTCAATGACGCTGCATGGAATCCACTGCATTCAATCGGGATGCATTTTACCAGGCTGCATGGAATCCATGCATTCATCACACTGCATGGACTCCACTGCATACAATCGGGATCCATTGCGCCACAATGCATGGAATCCTCTGCATTCAATCAGGATGCTTTGGGCCATGCTGCATAAAATCCACTGCATTCAATCATGCTCCATTAAATCCACTGCATTCAATCAGGCTGCATAAAATACACTGCATTCAATAGGGTTCCATTACTTCACACTTCATGGAATACAGTGCATTCAATCACGCTTCATGGAATCCACTGCATTCAATCGGGATTCATTTTACCACGCTGCATGGAGTTCACTGCATTCAATCACAATGCATGGAATCCACTGCATTCAATCGGGATGCTTTGGGCCATGCCTCATAAAATCCACTGCATTCAACGACGCTGCATGGAATCCACCGAATTTAACTGGGATACATTATACTAAGCTGTATCGAATCCACTGCATTCAATCAGGATGCATTTTACGATAGGGCATGGAGTTCACTGCATTCAATCATGCTACACGTAATCCACTGCATTCAATCAGGATGCTTTGGGCCATGCTGCATAAAATCCACTGCATTCAATCATGCTGCACGTAATCCACTGCATTCAATCGGGATGCATTTTACCTCGCTGCATGGAGTACACTGCATTCAATCTCAATGCATGGAATCCAATGCATTCAATCGGGGTGCTTTGGGCCATGCTGCAAAAAATCCACTGCAATCAATCAGGATGCATTGGGCCTCGCTGCATGGACTCCACTGCATACAATCACGATCCATTGCGCCACAATGCATGGAATCCTCTGCATTCAATGATGCTGCATGGAATCCACTGAATTCCATCGGGATGCATTTTACCACACTGCATGGAGTACACTGCATTCAATCACAATGGATGGAATCCAATGCATTCAATCGGGATGCTTTGGGCCATGCTGCAGAAAATCCACTGCATTCAATCGGGATGCACTGGGCCTCGCTGCATGGACTCCACTGCATTCAATTGGTATCCATTGCGCTGCAATGCATGGAATCCTCTGCATTCAATGACGCTGCAAGGAATCCACTGCATTCAATCGGGATGCTTTGGGGCATGCTTCATGAAATCCACTGCATTCAATCATGCTGCATGGAATCCACTGCACTCCATCATGCTGCATAAAATCCACTGCATTCAATAGGGTTCCATTTCTTCACACTGCAGGGAATACAATGCATTCAATCGGGATGCATTTTAACACTGCATGTATTACACTGCTGCATAATGGATTAAACTACTGCAATCATGCTGCATATAATCCACTGCATTCAATCGGGATGATTTGGGCCATGCTGCATAAAATCCACTGCATTCCATCGGGATGCATTGGGCCTCGCTGCATGGACTCCACTGCATACAATCGGGATCCATTGTGCCACAATGCATGGGATCTTCTGCATTCATTGACGCTGCATGGAATCCACTGCATTCAATTGGGATGCTTTGGGCCATGCTGCATATAATCCAGTGCATTCAATCGAGATGCATTTGGCCTCGCTCCATTGACTCCACTGCATGCAATAAGGATCTATTGCAACACAATGCATGGAATCCTCTGCATTCAATGATGCTCCATTGAATCCAGTGCACTCAATCAGGATGCTTTGGGCCATGCTGCATAAAATCCACTGCATTCAATAGGGTTCCAACACTTCACGCTGCATGGAATCCACTGCATTCAATCAGGATGCTTTGGGCCATGCTTAGTAAATTCCTCTGCATTCAACGACGCTGCATGGAATCCACCGAATTTAATTGGGATACATTATACTAAGCTGTATCGAATCCACTGCATTCAATCAGGATGCATTTTACCACATTGCATGGAGTTCACTGCATTTAATCTTGCTGCACGTAATCCACTGCATTCAATCAGGATGCATTTTACCACATTGCATGGAGTTCACTGCATTTAATCATGCTGCACATAATCCACTGCATTCAATCAGGATGCATTTTACCAGGCTGCATGGAATCCACTGCATTCAATCACGCTGCATGGAATCCACTGCATTCAATCGGGATGCATTTTACCAGGCTGCATGGAATCCACTGCATTCAATCACGCTGCATGGAATCCACTGCATTCAATCACGCTGCATGGAATCCACTGCATTCAATCAGGATGCATTTTAATAAGCTGCATGGAATCCATTCAGTCATCACGCTGCATGGACTCCGCTGCATACAGTCGGGATCCATTACGCCACAATGCATGGAATCCTCTGCATTCAATGACGCTGCATGGAATCCACTGCATTCAATCGGGATGCAATTTACCAGGCTGAATGGAGTACACTGCATTCAATCACGCTGCATGGAATCCCCTGCATTCAATCGGGATGCTTTGGGCCATGCTGCAAAAAAATCCACTGCATTCAATCGGGATGCATTGGGCCTCGCTTCATGGACTCCAGTGCATACAGTCGGGATCCATTGCACCACAATGCATGGAATCCTCTACATTCAATGACGCTGCATGGAATCCACTGCATTCAATCAGGATGCTTTGGGCCATGCCTCATAAAATCCACTTCATTCAATGACGCTGCATGGAATCGACTGCATTCAATCATGCTGCATATAATCCACTGCTTACAATAGGGTTCAATTTCTTCACGCTGCATGGAATCCACAGCATTCAAAATGTTCCATTTCTTCACGCTGCATGGACTCCACTGCACTCCATCGGGATGCATGTTCCCACGCTGCATGGAGTACACTGCATTCAATCAAAATGCATGGAATCCACTGCATTCAATCGGGATGCTTTGGCCCATGCTGCATACAATCCACTGCATTCAATCGGGATGCATTGGGCCTCACTGCATGGACTCCACTGCATATAATCGGAATCCATTACACCACAATGCATGGAATCATCTGCATTCAATGACGCTGCATGGAATCCACTGCATTCAATCGGGATGCATTTTACCAGGCTGCATGGAATCCATGCATTCATCACACTGCATGGACTCCACTGCATACAATCGGGATCCATTGTGCCACAATGCATGGAATCCTCTGCATTCAATCAGGATGCTTTGGGCCATGCTGCATAAAATCCACTGCTTTCAATCATGCTCCATTAAATCCACTGCATTCAATCAGGCTGCATATAATACACTGCATTCAATAGGGTTCCATTACTTCACACTTCATGGAATACAGTGCATTCAATCACGCTTCATGGAATCCACTGCATTCAATCGGGATTCATTTTACCACGCTGCATGGAGTTCACTGCATTCAATCACAATGCATGGAATCCACTGCATTCAATCGGGATGCTTTGGGCCATGCCTCATAAAATCCACTGCATTCAACGACGCTGCATGGAATCCACCGAATTTAACTGGGATACATTATACTAAGCTGTATCGAATCCACTGCATTCAATCAGGATGCATTTTACGATATGGCATGGAGTTCACTGCATTCAATCATGCTACACGTAATCCACTGCATTCAATCAGGATGCTTTGGGCCATGCTGCATAAAATCCACTGCATTCAATCATGCTGCACGTAATCCACTGCATTCAATCGGGATGCATTTTACCTCGCTGCATGGAGTACACTGCATTCAATCTCAATGCATGGAATCCAATGCATTCAATCGGGATGCTTTGGGCCATGCTGCAAAAAATCCACTGCAATCAATCAGGATGCATTGGGCCTCGCTGCATGGACTCCACTGCATACAATCACGATCCATTGCGCCACAATGCATGGAATCCTCTGCATTCAATGATGCTGCATGGAATCCACTGCATTCCATCGGGATGCATTTTACCACACTGCATGGAGTACACTGCATTCAATCACAATGGATGGAATCCAATGCATTCAATCGGGATGCTTTGGGCCATGCTGCAGAAAATCCACTGCATTCAATCGGGATGCACTGGGCCTCGCTGCATGGACTCCACTGCATTCAATTGGTATCCATTGCGCTGCAATGCATGGAATCCTCTGCATTCAATGACGCTGCAAGGAATCCACTGCATTCAATCGGGATGCTTTGGGGCATGCTTCATGAAATCCACTGCATTCAATCATGCTGCATGGAATCCACTGCACTCCATCATGCTGCATAAAATCCACTGCATTCAATAGTGTTCCATTTCTTCACACTGCAGGGAATACAATGCATTCAATCGGGATGCATTTTAACACTGCATGTATTACACTGCTGCATAATGGATTAAACTACTGCAATCATGCTGCATATAATCCACTGCATTCAATCGGGATGATTTGGGCCATGCTGCATAAAATCCACTGCATTCCATCGGGATGCATTGGGCCTCGCTGCATGGACTCCACTGCATACAATCGGGATCCATTGTGCCACAATGCATGGGATCTTCTGCATTCATTGACGCTGCATGGAATCCACTGCATTCAATTGGGATGCTTTGGGCCATGCTGCATATAATCCAGTGCATTCAATCGGGATGCATTTGGCCTCGCTCCATTGACTCCACTGCATGCAATAAGGATCAATTGCAACACAATGCATGGAATCCTCTGCATTCAATGATGCTCCATTGAATCCAGTGCACTCAATCAGGATGCTTTGGGCCATGCTGCATAAAATCCACTGCATTCAATAGGGTTCCAACACTTCACGCTGCATGGAATCCACTGCATTCAATCAGGATGCTTTGGGCCATGCTTAGTAAATTCCACTGCATTCAACGACGCTGCATGGAATCCACCGAATTTAATTGGGATACATTATACTAAGCTGTATCGAATCCACTGCATTCAATCAGGATGCATTTTACCACATTGCATGGAGTTCACTGCATTTAATCATGCTGCACGTAATCCACTGCATTCAATCAGGATGCATTTTACCACATTGCATGGAGTTCACTGCATTTAATCATGCTGCATGTAATCCACTGCATTCAATCAGGATGCATTTTACCAGGCTGCATGGAATCCACTGCATTCAATCACGCTGCATGGAATCGACTGCATTCAATCGGGATGCATTTTACCAGGCTGCATGGAATCCACTGCATTCAATCACGCTGCATGGAATCCACTGCATTCAATCACGCTGCATGGAATCCACTGCATTCAATCAGGATGCATTTTAATAAGCTGCATGGAATCCATTCAGTCATCACGCTGCATGGACTCCGCTGCATACAGTCGGGATCCATTACGCCACAATGCATGCAATCCTCTGCATTCAATCACGCTGCATGGAATCCACTGCATTCAATCGGGATGCAATTTACCACGCTGAATGGAGTACACTGCATTCAATCACGCTGCATGGAATCCCCTGCATTCAATCGGGATGCTTTGGGCCATGCTGCAAAAAAATCCACTGCATTCAATCGGGATGCATTGGGCCTCGCTTCATGGACTCCAGTGCATACAGTCGGGATCCATTGCACCACAATGCATGGAATCCTCTACATTCAATGACGCTGCATGGAATCCACTGCATTCAATCAGGATGCTTTGGGCCATGCCTCATAAAATCCACTTCATTCAATGACGCTGCATGGAATCGACTGCATTCAATCATGCTGCATATAATCCACTGCTAACAATAGGGTTCAATTTCTTCACACTGCATGGAATCCACGGCATTCAAAATGTTCCATTTCTTCACGCTGCATGGAATCCACTGCATTCCATCGGGATGCATGTTCCCACGCTGCATGGAGTACACTGCATTCAATCAAAATACATGGAATCCCCTGCATTCAATCGGGATGCTTTGGCCCATGCTGCATACAATCCACTGCATTCAATCGGGATGCATTGGGCCTCACTGCATGGACTCCACTGCATATAATCGGGATCCATTACACCACAATGCATGGAATCATCTGCATTCAATGACGCTGCATGGAATCCACTGCATTCAATTGGGATGCATTTTACCAGGCTGCATGGAATCCATGCATTCATCACACTGCATGGACTCCACTGCATACAATCGGGATCCATTGTGCCACAATGCATGGAATCCTCTGCATTCAATCAGGATGCTTTGGGCCATGCTGCATAAAATCCACTGCATTCAATCATGCTCCATTAAATCCACTGCATTCAATCAGGCTGCATAAAATACACTGCATTCAATAGGGTTCCATTACTTCACACTTCATGGAATACAGTGCATTCAATCACGCTTCATGGAATCCACTGCATTCAATCGGGATTCATTTTACCACGCTGCATGGAGTTCACTGCATTCAATCACAATGCATGGAATCCACTGCATTCAATCGGGATGCTTTGGGCCATGCCTCATAAAATCCACTGCATTCAACGACGCTGCATGGAATCCACCGAATTTAACTGGGATACATTATACTAAGCTGTATCGAATCCACTGCATTCAATCAGGATGCATTTTACGATATGGCATGGGGTTCACTGCATTCAATCATGCTACACGTAATCCACTGCATTCAATCAGGATGCTTTGGGCCATGCTGCATAAAATCCACTGCATTCAATCATGCTGCACGTAATCCACTGCATTCAATCGGGATGCATTTTACCTCGCTGCATGGAGTACACTGCATTCAATCTCAATGCATGGAATCCAATGCATTCAATCGGGGTGCTTTGGGCCATGCTGCAAAAAATCCACTGCAATCAATCAGGATGCATTGGGCCTCGCTGCATGGACTCCACTGCATACAATCACGATCCATTGCGCCACAATGCATGGAATCCTCTGCATTCAATGATGCTGCATGGAATCCACTGCATTCCATCGGGATGCATTTTACCACACTGCATGGAGTACACTGCATTCAATCACAATGGATGGAATCCAATGCATTCAATCGGGATGCTTTGGGCCATGCTGCAGAAAATCCACTGCATTCAATCGGGATGCACTGGGCCTCGCTGCATGGACTCCACTGCATTCAATTGGTATCCATTGCGCTGCAATGCATGGAATCCTCTGCATTCAATGACGCTGCAAGGAATCCACTGCATTCAATCGGGATGCTTTGGGGCATGCTTCATGAAATCCACTGCATTCAATCATGCTGCATGGAATCCACTGCACTCCATCATGCTGCATAAAATCCACTGCATTCAATAGGGTTCCATTTCTTCACACTGCAGGGAATACAATGCATTCAATCGGGATGCATTTTAACACTGCATGTATTACACTGCTGCATAATGGATTAAACTACTGCAATCATGCTGCATATAATCCACTGCATTCAATCGGGATGATTTGGGCCATGCTGCATAAAATCCACTGCATTCCATCGGGATGCATTGGGCCTCGCTGCATGGACTCCACTGCATACAATCGGGATCCATTGTGCCACAATGCATGGGATCTTCTGCATTCATTGACGCTGCATGGAATCCACTGCATTCAATTGGGATGCTTTGGGCCATGCTGCATATAATCCAGTGCATTCAATCGAGATGCATTTGGCCTCGCTCCATTGACTCCACTGCATGCAATAAGGATCAATTGCAACACAATGCATGGAATCCTCTGCATTCAATGATGCTCCATTGAATCCAGTGCACTCAATCAGGATGCTTTGGGCCATGCTGCATAAAATCCACTGCATTCAATAGGGTTCCAACACTTCACGCTGCATGGAATCCACTGCATTCAATCAGGATGCTTTGGGCCATGCTTAGTAAATTCCACTGCATTCAACGACGCTGCATGGAATCCACCGAATTTAATTGGGATACATTATACTAAGCTGTATCGAATCCACTGCATTCAATCAGGATGCATTTTACCACATTGCATGGAGTTCACTGCATTTAATCATGCTGCACGTAATCCACTGCATTCAATCAGGATGCATTTTACCACATTGCATGGAGTTCACTGCATTTAATCATGCTGCACGTAATCCACTGCATTCAATCAGGATGCATTTTACCAGGCTGCATGGAATCCACTGCATTCAATCACGCTGCATGGAATCGACTGCATTCAATCGGGATGCATTTTACCAGGCTGCATGGAATCCACTGCATTCAATCACGCTGCATGGAATCCACTGCATTCAATCACGCTGCATGGAATCCACTGCATTCAATCAGGATGCATTTTAATAAGCTGCATGGAATCCATTCAGTCATCACGCTGCATGGACTCCGCTGCATACAGTCGGGATCCATTACGCCACAATGCATGGAATCCTCTGCATTCAATCACGCTGCATGGAATCCACTGCATTCAATCGGGATGCAATTTACCACGCTGAATGGAGTACACTGCATTCAATCACGCTGCATGGAATCCCCTGCATTCAATCGGGATGCTTTGGGCCATGCTGCAAAAAAATCCACTGCATTCAATCGGGATGCATTGGGCCTCGCTTCATGGACTCCAGTGCATACAGTCGGGATCCATTGCACCACAATGCATGGAATCCTCTACATTCAATGACGCTGCATGGAATCCACTGCATTCAATCAGGATGCTTTGGGCCATGCCTCATAAAATCCACTTCATTCAATGACGCTGCATGGAATCGACTGCATTCAATCATGCTGCATATAATCCACTGCTTACAATAGGGTTCAATTTCTTCACGCTGCATGGAATCCACAGCATTCAAAATGTTCCATTTCTTCACGCTGCATGGACTCCACTGCACTCCATCGGGATGCATGTTCCCACGCTGCATGGAGTACACTGCATTCAATCAAAATGCATGGAATCCACTGCATTCAATCGGGATGCTTTGGCCCATGCTGCATACAATCCACTGCATTCAATCGGGATGCATTGGGCCTCACTGCATGGACTCCACTGCATATAATCGGAATCCATTACACCACAATGCATGGAATCATCTGCATTCAATGACGCTGCATGGAATCCACTGCATTCAATCGGGATGCATTTTACCAGGCTGCATGGAATCCATGCATTCATCACACTGCATGGACTCCACTGCATACAATCGGGATCCATTGTGCCACAATGCATGGAATCCTCTGCATTCAATCAGGATGCTTTGGGCCATGCTGCATAAAATCCACTGCATTCAATCATGCTCCATTAAATCCACTGCATTCAATCAGGCTGCATATAATACACTGCATTCAATAGGGTTCCATTACTTCACACTTCATGGAATACAGTGCATTCAATCACGCTTCATGGAATCCACTGCATTCAATCGGGATTCATTTTACCACGCTGCATGGAGTTCACTGCATTCAATCACAATGCATGGAATCCACTGCATTCAATCGGGATGCTTTGGGCCATGCCTCATAAAATCCACTGCATTCAACGACGCTGCATGGAATCCACCGAATTTAACTGGGATACATTATACTAAGCTGTATCGAATCCACTGCATTCAATCAGGATGCATTTTACGATATGGCATGGAGTTCACTGCATTCAATCATGCTACACGTAATCCACTGCATTCAATCAGGATGCTTTGGGCCATGCTGCATAAAATCCACTGCATTCAATCATGCTGCACGTAATCCACTGCATTCAATCGGGATGCATTTTACCTCGCTGCATGGAGTACACTGCATTCAATCTCAATGCATGGAATCCAATGCATTCAATCGGGATGCTTTGGGCCATGCTGCAAAAAATCCACTGCAATCAATCAGGATGCATTGGGCCTCGCTGCATGGACTCCACTGCATACAATCACGATCCATTGCGCCACAATGCATGGAATCCTCTGCATTCAATGATGCTGCATGGAATCCACTGCATTCCATCGGGATGCATTTTACCACACTGCATGGAGTACACTGCATTCAATCACAATGGATGGAATCCAATGCATTCAATCGGGATGCTTTGGGCCATGCTGCAGAAAATCCACTGCATTCAATCGGGATGCACTGGGCCTCGCTGCATGGACTCCACTGCATTCAATTGGTATCCATTGCGCTGCAATGCATGGAATCCTCTGCATTCAATGACGCTGCAAGGAATCCACTGCATTCAATCGGGATGCTTTGGGGCATGCTTCATGAAATCCACTGCATTCAATCATGCTGCATGGAATCCACTGCACTCCATCATGCTGCATAAAATCCACTGCATTCAATAGTGTTCCATTTCTTCACACTGCAGGGAATACAATGCATTCAATCGGGATGCATTTTAACACTGCATGTATTACACTGCTGCATAATGGATTAAACTACTGCAATCATGCTGCATATAATCCACTGCATTCAATCGGGATGATTTGGGCCATGCTGCATAAAATCCACTGCATTCCATCGGGATGCATTGGGCCTCGCTGCATGGACTCCACTGCATACAATCGGGATCCATTGTGCCACAATGCATGGGATCTTCTGCATTCATTGACGCTGCATGGAATCCACTGCATTCAATTGGGATGCTTTGGGCCATGCTGCATATAATCCAGTGCATTCAATCGAGATGCATTTGGCCTCGCTCCATTGACTCCACTGCATGCAATAAGGATCAATTGCAACACAATGCATGGAATCCTCTGCATTCAATGATGCTCCATTGAATCCAGTGCACTCAATCAGGATGCTTTGGGCCATGCTGCATAAAATCCACTGCATTCAATAGGGTTCCAACACTTCACGCTGCATGGAATCCACTGCATTCAATCAGGATGCTTTGGGCCATGCTTAGTAAATTCCACTGCATTCAACGACGCTGCATGGAATCCACCGAATTTAATTGGGATACATTATACTAAGCTGTATCGAATCCACTGCATTCAATCAGGATGCATTTTACCACATTGCATGGAGTTCACTGCATTTAATCATGCTGCACGTAATCCACTGCATTCAATCAGGATGCATTTTACCACATTGCATGGAGTTCACTGCATTTAATCATGCTGCACATAATCCACTGCATTCAATCAGGATGCATTTTACCAGGCTGCATGGAATCCACTGCATTCAATCACGCTGCATGGAATCCACTGCATTCAATCGGGATGCATTTTACCAGGCTGCATGGAATCCACTGCATTCAATCACGCTGCATGGAATCCACTGCATTCAATCACGCTGCATAGAATCCACTGCATTCAATCAGGATGCATTTTAATAAGCTGCATGGAATCCATTCAGTCATCACGCTGCATGGACTCCGCTGCATACAGTCGGGATCCATTACGCCACAATGCATGGAATCCTCTGCATTCAATCACGCTGCATGGAATCCCCTGCATTCAATCGGGATGCTTTGGGCCATGCTGCAAAAAAATCCACTGCATTCAATCGGGATGCATTGGGCCTCGCTTCATGGACTCCAGTGCATACAGTCGGGATCCATTGCACCACAATGCATGGAATCCTCTACATTCAATGACGCTGCATGGAATCCACTGCATTCAATCAGGATGCTTTGGGCCATGCCTCATAAAATCCACTTCATTCAATGACGCTGCATGGAATCGACTGCATTCAATCATGCTGCATATAATCCACTGCTTACAATAGGGTTCAATTTCTTCACGCTGCATGGAATCCACAGCATTCAAAATGTTCCATTTCTTCACGCTGCATGGACTCCACTGCACTCCATCGGGATGCATGTTCCCACGCTGCATGGAGTACACTGCATTCAATCAAAATGCATGGAATCCACTGCATTCAATCGGGATGCTTTGGCCCATGCTGCATACAATCCACTGCATTCAATCGGGATGCATTGGGCCTCACTGCATGGACTCCACTGCATATAATCGGAATCCATTACACCACAATGCATGGAATCATCTGCATTCAATGACGCTGCATGGAATCCACTGCATTCAATCGGGATGCATTTTACCAGGCTGCATGGAATCCATGCATTCATCACACTGCATGGACTCCACTGCATACAATCGGGATCCATTGTGCCACAATGCATGGAATCCTCTGCATTCAATCAGGATGCTTTGGGCCATGCTGCATAAAATCCACTGCATTCAATCATGCTCCATTAAATCCACTGCATTCAATCAGGCTGCATATAATACACTGCATTCAATAGGGTTCCATTACTTCACACTTCATGGAATACAGTGCATTCAATCACGCTTCATGGAATCCACTGCATTCAATCGGGATTCATTTTACCACGCTGCATGGAGTTCACTGCATTCAATCACAATGCATGGAATCCACTGCATTCAATCGGGATGCTTTGGGCCATGCCTCATAAAATCCACTGCATTCAACGACGCTGCATGGAATCCACCGAATTTAACTGGGATACATTATACTAAGCTGTATCGAATCCACTGCATTCAATCAGGATGCATTTTACGATATGGCATGGGGTTCACTGCATTCAATCATGCTACACGTAATCCACTGCATTCAATCAGGATGCTTTGGGCCATGCTGCATAAAATCCACTGCATTCAATCATGCTGCACGTAATCCACTGCATTCAATCGGGATGCATTTTACCTCGCTGCATGGAGTACACTGCATTCAATCTCAATGCATGGAATCCAATGCATTCAATCGGGATGCTTTGGGCCATGCTGCAAAAAATCCACTGCAATCAATCAGGATGCATTGGGCCTCGCTGCATGGACTCCACTGCATACAATCACGATCCATTGCGCCACAATGCATGGAATCCTCTGCATTCAATGATGCTGCATGGAATCCACTGCATTCCATCGGGATGCATTTTACCACACTGCATGGAGTACACTGCATTCAATCACAATGGATGGAATCCAATGCATTCAATCGGGATGCTTTGGGCCATGCTGCAGAAAATCCACTGCATTCAATCGGGATGCACTGGGCCTCGCTGCATGGACTCCACTGCATTCAATTGGTATCCATTGCGCTGCAATGCATGGAATCCTCTGCATTCAATGACGCTGCAAGGAATCCACTGCATTCAATCGGGATGCTTTGGGGCATGCTTCATGAAATCCACTGCATTCAATCATGCTGCATGGAATCCACTGCACTCCATCATGCTGCATAAAATCCACTGCATTCAATAGTGTTCCATTTCTTCACACTGCAGGGAATACAATGCATTCAATCGGGATGCATTTTAACACTGCATGTATTACACTGCTGCATAATGGATTAAACTACTGCAATCATGCTGCATATAATCCACTGCATTCAATCGGGATGATTTGGGCCATGCTGCATAAAATCCACTGCATTCCATCGGGATGCATTGGGCCTCGCTGCATGGACTCCACTGCATACAATCGGGATCCATTGTGCCACAATGCATGGGATCTTCTGCATTCATTGACGCTGCATGGAATCCACTGCATTCAATTGGGATGCTTTGGGCCATGCTGCATATAATCCAGTGCATTCAATCGAGATGCATTTGGCCTCGCTCCATTGACTCCACTGCATGCAATAAGGATCAATTGCAACACAATGCATGGAATCCTCTGCATTCAATGATGCTCCATTGAATCCAGTGCACTCAATCAGGATGCTTTGGGCCATGCTGCATAAAATCCACTGCATTCAATAGGGTTCCAACACTTCACGCTGCATGGAATCCACTGCATTCAATCAGGATGCTTTGGGCCATGCTTAGTAAATTCCACTGCATTCAACGACGCTGCATGGAATCCACCGAATTTAATTGGGATACATTATACTAAGCTGTATCGAATCCACTGCATTCAATCAGGATGCATTTTACCACATTGCATGGAGTTCACTGCATTTAATCATGCTGCACGTAATCCACTGCATTCAATCAGGATGCATTTTACCACATTGCATGGAGTTCACTGCATTTAATCATGCTGCACGTAATCCACTGCATTCAATCAGGATGCATTTTACCAGGCTGCATGGAATCCACTGCATTCAATCACGCTGCATGGAATCCACTGCATTCAATCGGGATGCATTTTACCAGGCTGCATGGAATCCACTGCATTCAATCACGCTGCATGGAATCCACTGCATTCAATCACGCTGCATGGAATCCACTGCATTCAATCAGGATGCATTTTAATAAGCTGCATGGAATCCATTCAGTCATCACGCTGCATGGACTCCGCTGCATACAGTCGGGATCCAATACGCCACAATGCATGCAATCCTCTGCATTCAATCACGCTGCATGGAATCCACTGCATTCAATCGGGATGCAATTTACCACGCTGAATGGAGTACACTGCATTCAATCACGCTGCATGGAATCCCCTGCATTCAATCGGGATGCTTTGGGCCATGCTGCAAAAAAATCCACTGCATTCAATCGGGATGCATTGGGCCTCGCTTCATGGACTCCAGTGCATACAGTCGGGATCCATTGCACCACAATGCATGGAATCCTCTACATTCAATGACGCTGCATGGAATCCACTGCATTCAATCAGGATGCTTTGGGCCATGCCTCATAAAATCCACTTCATTCAATGACGCTGCATGGAATCGACTGCATTCAATCATGCTGCATATAATCCACTGCTAACAATAGGGTTAAATTTCTTCACACTGCATGGAATCCACGGCATTCAAAATGTTCCATTTCTTCACGCTGCATGGAATCCACTGCATTCCATCGGGATGCATGTTCCCACGCTGCATGGAGTACACTGCATTCAATCAAAATACATGGAATCCCCTGCATTCAATCGGGATGCTTTGGCCCATGCTGCATACAATCCACTGCATTCAATCGGGATGCATTGGGCCTCACTGCATGGACTCCACTGCATATAATCGGAATCCATTACACCACAATGCATGGAATCATCTGCATTCAATGACGCTGCATGGAATCCACTGCATTCAATTGGGATGCATTTTACCAGGCTGCATGGAATCCATGCATTCATCACACTGCATGGACTCCACTGCATACAATCGGGATCCATTGTGCCACAATGCATGGAATCCTCTGCATTCAATCAGGATGCTTTGGGCCATGCTGCATAAAATCCACTGCATTCAATCATGCTCCATTAAATCCACTGCATTCAATCAGGCTGCATAAAATACACTGCATTCAATAGGGTTCCATTACTTCACACTTCATGGAATACAGTGCATTCAATCACGCTTCATGGAATCCACTGCATTCAATCGGGATTCATTTTACCACGCTGCATGGAGTTCACTGCATTCAATCACAATGCATGGAATCCACTGCATTCAATCGGGATGCTTTGGGCCATGCCTCATAAAATCCACTGCATTCAACGACGCTGCATGGAATCCACCGAATTTAACTGGGATACATTATACTAAGCTGTATCGAATCCACTGCATTCAATCAGGATGCATTTTACGATATGGCATGGAGTTCACTGCATTCAATCATGCTACACGTAATCCACTGCATTCAATCAGGATGCTTTGGGCCATGCTGCATAAAATCCACTGCATTCAATCATGCTGCACGTAATCCACTGCATTCAATCGGGATGCATTTTACCTCGCTGCATGGAGTACACTGCATTCAATCTCAATGCATGGAATCCAATGCATTCAATCGGGATGCTTTGGGCCATGCTGCAAAAAATCCACTGCAATCAATCAGGATGCATTGGGCCTCGCTGCATGGACTCCACTGCATACAATCACGATCCATTGCGCCACAATGCATGGAATCCTCTGCATTCAATGATGCTGCATGGAATCCACTGCATTCCATCGGGATGCATTTTACCACACTGCATGGAGTACACTGCATTCAATCACAATGGATGGAATCCAATGCATTCAATCGGGATGCTTTGGGCCATGCTGCAGAAAATCCACTGCATTCAATCGGGATGCACTGGGCCTCGCTGCATGGACTCCACTGCATTCAATTGGTATCCATTGCGCTGCAATGCATGGAATCCTCTGCATTCAATGACGCTGCAAGGAATCCACTGCATTCAATCGGGATGCTTTGGGGCATGCTTCATGAAATCCACTGCATTCAATCATGCTGCATGGAATCCACTGCACTCCATCATGCTGCATAAAATCCACTGCATTCAATAGTGTTCCATTTCTTCACACTGCAGGGAATACAATGCATTCAATCGGGATGCATTTTAACACTGCATGTATTACACTGCTGCATAATGGATTAAACTACTGCAATCATGCTGCATATAATCCACTGCATTCAATCGGGATGATTTGGGCCATGCTGCATAAAATCCACTGCATTCCATCGGGATGCATTGGGCCTCGCTGCATGGACTCCACTGCATACAATCGGGATCCATTGTGCCACAATGCATGGGATCTTCTGCATTCATTGACGCTGCATGGAATCCACTGCATTCAATTGGGATGCTTTGGGCCATGCTGCATATAATCCAGTGCATTCAATCGAGATGCATTTGGCCTCGCTCCATTGACTCCACTGCATGCAATAAGGATCAATTGCAACACAATGCATGGAATCCTCTGCATTCAATGATGCTCCATTGAATCCAGTGCACTCAATCAGGATGCTTTGGGCCATGCTGCATAAAATCCACTGCATTCAATAGGGTTCCAACACTTCACGCTGCATGGAATCCACTGCATTCAATCAGGATGCTTTGGGCCATGCTTAGTAAATTCCACTGCATTCAACGACGCTGCATGGAATCCACCGAATTTAATTGGGATACATTATACTAAGCTGTATCGAATCCACTGCATTCAATCAGGATGCATTTTACCACATTGCATGGAGTTCACTGCATTTAATCATGCTGCACGTAATCCACTGCATTCAATCAGGATGCATTTTACCACATTGCATGGAGTTCACTGCATTTAATCATGCTGCACGTAATCCACTGCATTCAATCAGGATGCATTTTACCAGGCTGCATGGAATCCACTGCATTCAATCACGCTGCATGGAATCCACTGCATTCAATCGGGATGCATTTTACCAGGCTGCATGGAATCCACTGCATTCAATCACGCTGCATGGAATCCACTGCATTCAATCACGCTGCATGGAATGCACTGCATTCAATCAGGATGCATTTTAATAAGCTGCATGGAATCCATTCAGTCATCACGCTGCATGGACTCCGCTGCATACAGTCGGGATCCATTACGCCACAATGCATGCAATCCTCTGCATTCAATCACGCTGCATGGAATCCACTGCATTCAATCGGGATGCAATTTACCACGCTGAATGGAGTACACTGCATTCAATCACGCTGCATGGAATCCCCTGCATTCAATCGGGATGCTTTGGGCCATGCTGCAAAAAAATCCACTGCATTCAATCGGGATGCATTGGGCCTCGCTTCATGGACTCCAGTGCATACAGTCGGGATCCATTGCACCACAATGCATGGAATCCTCTACATTCAATGACGCTGCATGGAATCCACTGCATTCAATCAGGATGCTTTGGGCCATGCCTCATAAAATCCACTTCATTCAATGACGCTGCATGGAATCGACTGCATTCAATCATGCTGCATATAATCCACTGCTAACAATAGGGTTCAATTTCTTCACACTGCATGGAATCCACGGCATTCAAAATGTTCCATTTCTTCACGCTGCATGGAATCCACTGCATTCCATCGGGATGCATGTTCCCACGCTGCATGGAGTACACTGCATTCAATCAAAATACATGGAATCCCCTGCATTCAATCGGGATGCTTTGGCCCATGCTGCATACAATCCACTGCATTCAATCGGGATGCATTGGGCCTCACTGCATGGACTCCACTGCATATAATCGGAATCCATTACACCACAATGCATGGAATCATCTGCATTCAATGACGCTGCATGGAATCCACTGCATTCAATTGGGATGCATTTTACCAGGCTGCATGGAATCCATGCATTCATCACACTGCATGGACTCCACTGCATACAATCGGGATCCATTGTGCCACAATGCATGGAATCCTCTGCATTCAATCAGGATGCTTTGGGCCATGCTGCATAAAATCCACTGCATTCAATCATGCTCCATTAAATCCACTGCATTCAATCAGGCTGCATAAAATACACTGCATTCAATAGGGTTCCATTACTTCACACTTCATGGAATACAGTGCATTCAATCACGCTTCATGGAATCCACTGCATTCAATCGGGATTCATTTTACCACGCTGCATGGAGTTCACTGCATTCAATCACAATGCATGGAATCCACTGCATTCAATCGGGATGCTTTGGGCCATGCCTCATAAAATCCACTGCATTCAACGACGCTGCATGGAATCCACCGAATTTAACTGGGATACATTATACTAAGCTGTATCGAATCCACTGCATTCAATCAGGATGCATTTTACCATATGGCATGGAGTTCACTGCATTCAATCATGCTACACGTAATCCACTGCATTCAATCAGGATGCTTTGGGCCATGCTGCATAAAATCCACTGCATTCAATCATGCTGCACGTAATCCACTGCATTCAATCGGGATGCATTTTACCTCGCTGCATGGAGTACACTGCATTCAATCTCAATGCATGGAATCCAATGCATTCAATCGGGATGCTTTGGGCCATGCTGCAAAAAATCCACTGCAATCAATCAGGATGCATTGGGCCTCGCTGCATGGACTCCACTGCATACAATCACGATCCATTGCGCCACAATGCATGGAATCCTCTGCATTCAATGATGCTGCATGGAATCCACTGCATTCCATCGGGATGCATTTTACCACACTGCATGGAGTACACTGCATTCAATCACAATGGATGGAATCCAATGCATTCAATCGGGATGCTTTGGGCCATGCTGCAGAAAATCCACTGCATTCAATCGGGATGCACTGGGCCTCGCTGCATGGACTCCACTGCATTCAATTGGTATCCATTGCGCTGCAATGCATGGAATCCTCTGCATTCAATGACGCTGCAAGGAATCCACTGCATTCAATCGGGATGCTTTGGGGCATGCTTCATGAAATCCACTGCATTCAATCATGCTGCATGGAATCCACTGCACTCCATCATGCTGCATAAAATCCACTGCATTCAATAGGGTTCCATTTCTTCACACTGCAGGGAATACAATGCATTCAATCGGGATGCATTTTAACACTGCATGTATTACACTGCTGCATAATGGATTAAACTACTGCAATCATGCTGCATATAATCCACTGCATTCAATCGGGATGATTTGGGCCATGCTGCATAAAATCCACTGCATTCCATCGGGATGCATTGGGCCTCGCTGCATGGACTCCACTGCATACAATCGGGATCCATTGTGCCACAATGCATGGGATCTTCTGCATTCAATCTCAATGCATGGAATCCACTGCATTCAATTGGGATGCTTTGGGCCATGCTGCATATAATCCAGTGCATTCAATCGAGATGCATTTGGCCTCGCTCCATTGACTCCACTGCATGCAATAAGGATCAATTGCAACACAATGCATGGAATCCTCTGCATTCAATGATGCTCCATTGAATCCAGTGCACTCAATCAGGATGCTTTGGGCCATGCTGCATAAAATCCACTGCATTCAATAGGGTTCCAACACTTCACGCTGCATGGAATCCACTGCATTCAATCAGGATGCTTTGGGCCATGCTTAGTAAATTCCTCTGCATTCAACGACGCTGCATGGAATCCACCGAATTTAATTGGGATACATTATACTAAGCTGTATCGAATCCACTGCATTCAATCAGGATGCATTTTACCACATTGCATGGAGTTCACTGCATTTAATCATGCTGCACGTAATCCACTGCATTCAATCAGGATGCATTTTACCACATTGCATGGAGTTCACTGCATTTAATCATGCTGCACGTAATCCACTGCATTCAATCAGGATGCATTTTACCAGGCTGCATGGAATCCACTGCATTCAATCACGCTGCATGGAATCCACTGCATTCAATCGGGATGCATTTTACCAGGCTGCATGGAATCCACTGCATTCAATCACGCTGCATGGAATCCACTGCATTCAATCACGCTGCATGGAATCCACTGCATTCAATCAGGATGCATTTTAATAAGCTGCATGGAATCCATTCAGTCATCACGCTTCATGGACTCCGCTGCATACAGTCGGGATCCATTACGCCACAATGCATGCAATCCTCTGCATTCAATCACGCTGCATGGAATCCACTGCATTCAATCGGGATGCAATTTACCACGCTGAATGGAGTACACTGCATTCAATCACGCTGCATGGAATCCCCTGCATTCAATCGGGATGCTTTGGGCCATGCTGCAAAAAAATCCACTGCATTCAATCGGGATGCATTGGGCCTCGCTTCATGGACTCCAGTGCATACAGTCGGGATCCATTGCACCACAATGCATGGAATCCTCTACATTCAATGACGCTGCATGGAATCCACTGCATTCAATCAGGATGCTTTGGGCCATGCCTCATAAAATCCACTTCATTCAATGATGCTGCATGGAATCGACTGCATTCAATCATGCTGCATATAATCCACTGCTAACAATAGGGTTCAATTTCTTCACACTGCATGGAATCCACGGCATTCAAAATGTTCCATTTCATCACGCTGCATGGACTCCACTGCATCCCATCGGGATGCATGTTCCCACGCTGCATGGAGTACACTGCATTCAATCAAAATACATGGAATCCCCTGCATTCAATCGGGATGCTTTGGCCCATGCTGCATACAATCCACTGCATTCAATCGGGATGCATTGGGCCTCACTGCATGGACTCCACTGCATATAATCGGACTCCATTACACCACAATGCATGGAATCATCTGCATTCAATGATGCTGCATGGAATCCACTGCATTCAATTGGGATGGATTTTACCAGGCTGCATGGAATCCATGCATTCATCACACTGCATGGACTCCACTGCATACAATCGGGATCCATTGTGCCACAATGCATGGAATCCTCTGCATTCAATCAGGATGCTTTGGGCCATCCTGCATAAAATCCACTGCATTCAATCATGCTCCATTAAATCCACTGCATTCAATCAGGCTGCATAAAATACACTGCATTCAATAGGGTTCCATTACTTCACACTTCATGGAATACAGTGCATTCAATCACGCTTCATGGAATCCACTGCATTCAATCGGGATTCATTTTACCACGCTGCATGGAGTTCACTGCATTCAATCACAATGCATGGAATCCACTGCATTCAATCGGGATGCTTTGGGCCATGCCTCATAAAATCCACTGCATTCAACGACGCTGCATGGAATCCACCGAATTTAACTGGGGTACATTATACTAAGCTGTATCGAATCCACTGCATTCAATCAGGATGCATTTTACGATAGGGCATGGAGTTCACTGCATTCAATCATGCTACACGTAATCCACTGCATTCAATCAGGATGCTTTGGGCCATGCTGCATAAAATCCACTGCATTCAATCAATCTGCACTTAATCCACTGCATTCAATCGGGATGCATTTTACCAGGCTGCATGGAATCCACTGCATTCAATCAGGATGCATGGAATCCACTGCATTCAATCGGGATGCATTTTACCAGGCTGCATGGAATCCACTGCATTCAATCACGCTGCATGGAATCCACTGCATTCAATCACGCTGCATGGAATCCACTGCATTCAATCAGGATGCATTTTACCAGGCTGCCTGGAATCCATGCATTCATCACACTGCATGGACTCCACTGCATACAATCGGGATCCATTGTGCCACAATGCATGGAATACTCTGCATTCAATGATGCTCCATGGAATCCACTGCATTCAATCAGGATGCTTTGGGCCATGCTGCATAAAATCCACTGCATTCAATCATGCTGCATGGAGTCCTCTGCATTCAATCATGCTGCATAATATCCACTGCATTCAAAATGTTCCATTTCTTCACGCTGCATGGAATCCACTGCATTCAATCGGGATGCATTTTACCTCGCTGCATGGAGTACACTGCATTCAATCTCAATGCATGGAATCCACTGCATTCAATTGGGATGCTTTGGGCCATGCTGCATATAATCCAGTGCATTCAATCGGGATGCATTTGGCCTCGCTCCATTGACTCCACTGCATACAATAAGGATCAATTGCAACACAATGCAAGGAATCCTCTGCATTCAATGCTGCTCCATTGAATCCAGTGCACTCACTCAGGATGCTTTGGGCCATGCTGCATAAAATCCACTGCATTCAATAGGGTTCCAACACTTCACGCTGCACGTAATCCACTGCATTCAATCAGGATGCTTTGGGCCATGCTGCATAAAATCCACTGCATTCAATCATGCTGCACGGAATCCACTGCATTCAATCGGGATGCATTTTACCAGGCTGCATGGAATCCACTGCATTCAATCACGCTGCATGGAATCCACTGCATTCAATCGGGATGCATTTTACCAGGCTGCATGGAATCCACTGCAGTCAATCACGCTGCATGGAATCCACTGCATTCAATCACGCTGCATGGAATCCACTGCATTCAATCACGCTGCATGGAATCCACTCCATTCAATCGGGATGCAATTTACCACGCTGAATGGAGTACACTGCATTCAATCACGCTGCATGGAATCCCCTGCATTCAATCGGGATGCTTTGGGCCATGCTGCAAAAAAATCCACTGCATTCAATCGGGATGCATTGGGCCTCGCTTCATGGACTCCAGTGCATACAGTCGGGATCCATTGCACCAAAATGCATTGAATCCTCTGCATTCAATGACGCTGCATGGAATCCACTGCATTCAATCAGGATGCTTTGGGCCATGCCTCATAAAATCCACTTCATTCAATGACGCTGCATGGAATCGACTGCATTCAATCATGCTGCATATAATCCACTGCTTACAATAGGGTTCAATTTCATCACGCTGCATGGAATCCACTGCATTCAATCACGCTGCATGGAATCCACTGCATTCCATCGGGATGCATTTTACCACACTGCATGGAGTACACTGCATTCAATCACAATGGATGGAATCCAATGCATTCAATCGGGATGATTTGGGCCATGCTGCAGAAAATCCACTGCATTCAATCGGGATGCACTAGGCCTCGCTGCATGGACTCCACTGCATGTAATCGGGATCCATTACACCGCAATGCATGGAATCCTCTGCATTCAATGACGCTGCATGGAATCCACTGCATTCAATCGGGATGCTTTGGGGCATGCTTCATGAAATCCACTGCATTCAATCATGCTGCATGGAATCCACTGCACTCCATCATGCTGCATAAAATCCACTGCATTCAATAGGGTTCCATTTCTTCACACTGCAGGGAATACAATGCATTCAATTGGGATGCATTTTAACACTCTGCATGGATTACACTGCTGCATAATGGATTACACTGCTGCAATCATGCTGCATATAATCCACTGCATTCAATCGGGATGCTTTGGGCCATGCTGCATAAAATGCACTGCATTCCATCGGGATGCATTGGGCCTCGCTGCATGGACTCCACTGCATACAATCGGGATCCATTGCGCCACAATGCATGGAATCTTCTGCATTCATTGATGCTGCATGGAATCCACTGCATTCAATTGGGATGCTTTGGGCCATGCTGCATATAATCCAGTGCATTCAATTGGGATAGATTTCGCCTCGCTCCATTGACTCCACTGCATACAATAAGGATCAATTGCAACACAATGCATGGAATCCTCTGCATTCAATGATGCTCCATTGAATCCAGTGCACTCAATCAGGATGCTTTGGGCCATGCTGCATAAAATCCACTGCATTCAATAGGGTTCCAACACTTCACGCTGCATGGAATCCACTGCATTCAATCAGGAGGCTTTGGGCCATGCTTAGTAAATTCCACTGCATTCAACGACGCTGCATGGAATCCACCGAATTTAATTGGGATATATTATACTAAGCTGTATCGAATCCACTGCATTCAATCAGGATGCATTTTACCACATTGCATGGAGTTCACTGCATTTAATCATGCTGCACGTAATCCACTGCATTCAATCAGGATGCATTTTACCAGGCTGCATGGAATCCACTGCATTCAATCACGCTGCATGGAATCCACTGCATTCAATCGGGATGCATTTTACCAGGCTGCATGGAATCCACTGCATTCAATCACGCTGCATGGAATCCACTGCATTCAATCACGCTGCATGGAATCCACTGCATTCAATCAGGATGCATTTTAATAAGCTGCATGGAATCCATTCAGTCATCATGCTGCATGGACTCCGCTGCATACAGTCGGGATCCATTACGCCACAATGCATGGAATCCTCTGCATTCAATCACGCTGCATGGAATCCACTGCATTCAATCGGGATGCAATTTACCACGCTGAATGGAGTACACTGCATTCAATCACGCTGCATGGAATCCCCTGCATTCAATCGGGATGCTTTGGGCCATGCTGCAAAAAAATCCACTGCATTCAATCGGGATGCATTGGGCCTCGCTTCATGGACTCCAGTGCATACAGTCGGGATCCATTGCACCACAATGCATGGAATCCTCTACATTCAATGACGCTGCATGGAATCCACTGCATTCAATCAGGATGCTTTGGGCCATGCCTCATAAAATCCACTTCATTCAATGACGCTGCATGGAATCGACTGCATTCAATCATGCTGCATATAATCCACTGCTTACAATAGGGTACAATTTCTTCACGCTGCATGGAATCCGCGGCATTCAAAATGTTCCATTTCTTCACGCTGCATGGACTCCACTGCATTCCATCGGGATGCATGTTCCCACGCTGCATGGAGTACACTGCATTCAATCAAAATGCATGGAATCCACTGCATTCAATCGGGATGCTTTGGGCCATGCTGCATACAATCCACTGCATTCAATCGGGATGCATTGGGCCTCACTGCATGGACTCCACTGCATATAATCGGAATCCATTACACCACAATGCATGGAATCATCTGCATTCAATGACGCTGCATGGAATCCACTGCATTCAATCGGGATGCATTTTACCAGGCTGCATGGAATCCATGCATTCATCACACTGCATGGACTCCACTACATACAATCGGGATCCATTGCGCCACAATGCATGGAATCCTCTGCATTCAATCAGGATGCTTTGGGCCATGCTGCATAAAATCCACTGCATTCAATCATGCTCCATTAAATCCACTGCATTCAATCAGGCTGCATAAAATACACTGCATTCAATAGGGTTCCATTACTTCACACTTCATGGAATACAGTGCATTCAATCACGCTTCATGGAATCCACTGCATTCAATCGGGATTCATTTTACCACGCTGCATGGAGTTCACTGCATTCAATCTCAATGCATGGAATCCACTGCATTCAATCGGGATGCTTTGGGCCATGCCTCATAAAATCCACTGCATTCAACGACGCTGCATGGAATCCACCGAATTTAACTGGGATACATTATACTAAGCTGTATCGAATCCACTGCATTCAATCAGGATGCATTTTACGATATGGCATGGAGTTCACTGCATTCAATCATGCTACACGTAATCCACTGCATTCAATCAGGATGCTTTGGGCCATGCTGCATAAAATCCACTGCATTCAATCATGCTGCACGTAATCCACTGCATTCAATCGGGATGCATTTTACCTCGCTGCATGGAGTACACTGCATTCAATCTCAATGCATGGAATCCAATGCATTCAATCGGGATGCTTTGGGCCATGCTGCAAAAAATCCACTGCAATCAATCAGGATGCATTGGGCCTCGCTGCATGGACTCCACTGCATACAATCACGATCCATTGCGCCACAATGCATGGAATCCTCTGCATTCAATGATGCTGCATGGAATCCACTGCATTCCATCGGGATGCATTTTACCACACTGCATGGAGTACACTGCATTCAATCACAATGGATGGAATCCAATGCATTCAATCGGGATGTTTTGGGCCATGCTGCAGAAAATCCACTGCATTCAATCTGGATGCACTGGGCCTCGCTGCATGGACTCCACTGCATTCAATTGGTATCCATTGCGCTGCAATGCATGGAATCCTCTGCATTCAATGATGCTGCAAGTAATCCACTGCATTCAATCGGGATGCTTTGGGGCATGCTTCATGAAATCCACTGCATTCAATCATGCTGCATGGAATCCACTGCATTCAATCAGGATGCTTTGGGCCATGCTTAGTAAATTCCACTGCATTCAACGACGCTGCATGGAATCCACCGAATTTAATTGGGATACATTATACTAAGCTGTATCGAATCCACTGCATTCATTCAGGATGCATTTTACCACATTGCATGGAGTTCACTGCATTTAATCATGCTGCACGTAATCCACTGCATTCAATCAGGATGCATTTTACCACATTGCATGGAGTTCACTGCATTTAATCATGCTGCACGTAATCCACTGCATTCAATCAGGATGCATTTTACCAGGCTGCATGGAATCCACTGCATTCAATCACGCTGCATGGAATCCACTGCATTCAATCGGGATGCATTTTACCAGGCTGCATGGAATCCACTGCATTCAATCACGCTGCATGGAATCCACTGCATTCAATCACGCTGCATGGAATCCACTGCATTCAATCAGGATGCATTTTAATAAGCTGCATGGAATCCATTCAGTCATCACGCTTCATGGACTCCGCTGCATACAGTCGGGATCCATTACGCCACAATGCATGCAATCCTCTGCATTCAATCACGCTGCATGGAATCCACTGCATTCAATCGGGATGCAATTTACCACGCTGAATGGAGTACACTGCATTCAATCACGCTGCATGGAATCCCCTGCATTCAATCGGGATGCTTTGGGCCATGCTGCAAAAAAATCCACTGCATTCAATCGGGATGCATTGGGCCTCGCTTCATGGACTCCAGTGCATACAGTCGGGATCCATTGCACCACAATGCATGGAATCCTCTACATTCAATGACGCTGCATGGAATCCACTGCATTCAATCAGGATGCTTTGGGCCATGCCTCATAAAATCCACTTCATTCAATGATGCTGCATGGAATCGACTGCATTCAATCATGCTGCATATAATCCACTGCTAACAATAGGGTTCAATTTCTTCACACTGCATGGAATCCACGGCATTCAAAATGTTCCATTTCTTCACGCTGCATGGACTCCACTGCATTCCATCGGGATGCATGTTCCCACGCTGCATGGAGTACACTGCATTCAATCAAAATACATGGAATCCCCTGCATTCAATCGGGATGCTTTGGCCCATGCTGCATACAATCCACTGCATTCAATCGGGATGCATTGGGCCTCACTGCATGGACTCCACTGCATATAATCGGACTCCATTACACCACAATGCCTGGAATCATCTGCATTCAATGACGCTGCATGGAATCCACTGCATTCAATCGGGATGCATTTTACCAGGCTGCATGGAATCCATGCATTCATCACACTGCATGGACTCCACTGCATACAATCGGGATCCATTGTGCCACAATGCATGGAATCCTCTGCATTCAATGATGCTGCAAGGAATCCACTGCATTCAATCGGGATGCTTTGGGGCATGCTTCATGAAATCCACTGCATTCAATCATGCTGCATGGAATCCACTGCATTCAATCAGGATGCTTTGGGCCATGCTTAGTAAATTCCACTGCATTCAACGACGCTGCATGGAATCCACCGAATTTAATTGGGATACATTATACTAAGCTGTATCGAATCCACTGCATTCATTCAGGATGCATTTTACCACATTGCATGGAGTTCACTGCATTTAATCATGCTGCACGTAATCCACTGCATTCAATCAGGATGCATTTTACCACATTGCATGGAGTTCACTGCATTTAATCATGCTGCACGTAATCCACTGCATTCAATCCGGATGCATTTTACCAGGCTGCATGGAATCCACTGCATTCAATCACGCTGCATGGAATCCACTGCATTCAATCGGGATGCATTTTACCAGGCTGCATGGAATCCACTGCATTCAATCACGCTGCATGGAATCCACTGCATTCAATCACGCTGCATGGAATCCACTGCATTCAATCAGGATGCATTTTAATAAGCTGCATGGAATCCATTCAGTCATCACGCTTCATGGACTCCGCTGCATACAGTCGGGATCCATTACGCCACAATGCATGCAATCCTCTGCATTCAATCACGCTGCATGGAATCCACTGCATTCAATCGGGATGCAATTTACCACGCTGAATGGAGTACACTGCATTCAATCACGCTGCATGGAATCCCCTGCATTCAATCGGGATGCTTTGGGCCATGCTGCAAAAAAATCCACTGCATTCAATCGGGATGCATTGGGCCTCGCTTCATGGACTCCAGTGCATACAGTCGGGATCCATTGCACCACAATGCATGGAATCCTCTACATTCAATGACGCTGCATGGAATCCACTGCATTCAATCAGGATGCTTTGGGCCATGCCTCATAAAATCCACTTCATTCAATGATGCTGCATGGAATCGACTGCATTCAATCATGCTGCATATAATCCACTGCTAACAATAGGGTTCAATTTCTTCACACTGCATGGAATCCACGGCATTCAAAATGTTCCATTTCTTCACGCTGCATGGACTCCACTGCATTCCATCGGGATGCATGTTCCCACGCTGCATGGAGTACACTGCATTCAATCAAAATACATGGAATCCCCTGCATTCAATTGGGATGCTTTGGCCCATGCTGCATACAATCCACTGCATTCAATCGGGATGCATTGGGCCTCACTGCATGGACTCCACTGCATATAATCGGACTCCATTACAACACAATGCCTGGAATCATCTGCATTCAATGACGCTGCATGGAATCCACTGCATTCAATCGGGATGCATTTTACCAGGCTGCATGGAATCCATGCATTCA
Source organism: Sus scrofa (assembly GCF_054392235.1). Lineage (NCBI taxonomy): Eukaryota > Metazoa > Chordata > Mammalia > Artiodactyla > Suidae > Sus > Sus scrofa. The sequence continues at coordinate 6,177,305 of NC_139399.1, forward strand.
TCACACTGCATGGACTCCACTGCATACAATCGGGATCCATTGTGCCACAATGCATGGAATCCTCTGCATTCAATCAGGATGCTTTGGGCCATGCTGCATAAAATCCACTGCATTCAATCATGCTCCATTAAATCCACTGCATTCAATCAGGCTGCATAAAATACACTGCATTCAATAGGGTTCCATTACTTCACACTTCATGGAATACAGTGCATTCAATCACGCTTCATGGAATCCACTGCATTCAATCGGGATGCATTTTACCACGCTGCATGGAGTTCACTGCATTCAATCACAATGCATGGAATCCACTGCATTCAATCGGGATGCTTTGGGCCATGCCTCATAAAATCCACTTCATTCAATGACGCTGCATGGAATCGACTGCATTCAATCATGCTGCATATAATCCACTGCTTACAATAGGGTTCAATTTCATCACGCTGCATGGAATCCACTGCATTCAATCACGCTGCATGGAATCCACTGCATTCCATCGGGATGCATTTTACCACACTGCATGGAGTACACTGCATTCAATCACAATGGATGGAATCCAATGCATTCAATCGGGATGATTTGGGCCATGCTGCAGAAAATCCACTGCATTCAATCGGGATGCACTAGGCCTCGCTGCATGGACTCCACTGCATTCAATTGGTATCCATTGCGCTGCAATGCATGGAATCCTCTGCATTCAATGACGCTGCATGGAATCCACTGCATTCAATCGGGATGCTTTGGGGCATGCTTCATGAAATCCACTGCATTCAATCATGCTGCATGGAATCCACTGCACTCCATCATGCTGCATAAAATCCACTGCATTCAATAGGGTTCCATTTCTTCACACTGCAGGGAATACAATGCATTCAATTGGGATGCATTTTAACACTCTGCATGGATTACACTGCTGCATAATGGATTACACTGCTGCAATCATGCTGCATATAATCCACTGCATTCAATCGGGATGCTTTGGGCCATGCTGCATAAAATGCACTGCATTCCATCGGGATGCATTGGGCCTCGCTGCATGGACTCCACTGCATACAATCGGGATCCATTGCGCCACAATGCATGGAATCTTCTGCATTCATTGATGCTGCATGGAATCCACTGCATTCAATTGGGATGCTTTGGGCCATGCTGCATATAATCCAGTGCATTCAATTGGGATAGATTTCGCCTCGCTCCATTGACTCCACTGCATACAATAAGGATCAATTGCAACACAATGCATGGAATCCTCTGCATTCAATGATGCTCCATTGAATCCAGTGCACTCAATCAGGATGCTTTGGGCCATGCTGCATAAAATCCACTGCATTCAATAGGGTTCCAACACTTCACGCTGCATGGAATCCACTGCATTCAATCAGGAGGCTTTGGGCCATGCTTAGTAAATTCCACTGCATTCAACGACGCTGCATGGAATCCACCGAATTTAATTGGGATATATTATACTAAGCTGTATCGAATCCACTGCATTCAATCAGGATGCATTTTACCACATTGCATGGAGTTCACTGCATTTAATCATGCTGCACGTAATCCACTGCATTCAATCAGGATGCATTTTACCAGGCTGCATGGAATCCACTGCATTCAATCACGCTGCATGGAATCCACTGCATTCAATCGGGATGCATTTTACCAGGCTGCATGGAATCCACTGCATTCAATCACGCTGCATGGAATCCACTGCATTCAATCACGCTGCATGGAATCCACTGCATTCAATCAGGATGCATTTTAATAAGCTGCATGGAATCCATTCAGTCATCATGCTGCATGGACTCCGGTGCATACAGTCGGGATCCATTACGCCACAATGCATGGAATCCTCTGCATTCAATCACGCTGCATGGAATCCACTGCATTCAATCGGAATGCAATTTACCACGCTGAATGGAGTACACTGCATTCAATCACGCTGCATGGAATCCCCTGCATTCAATCGGGATGCTTTGGGCCATGCTGCAAAAAAATCCACTGCATTCAATCGGGATGCATTGGGCCTCGCTTCATGGACTCCAGTGCATACAGTCGGGATCCATTGCACCACAATGCATGGAATCCTCTACATTCAATGACGCTGCATGGAATCCACTGCATTCAATCAGGATGCTTTGGGCCATGCCTCATAAAATCCACTTCATTCAATGACGCTGCATGGAATCGACTGCATTCAATCATGCTGCATATAATCCACTGCTTACAATAGGGTACAATTTCTTCACGCTGCATGGAATCCGCGGCATTCAAAATGTTCCATTTCTTCACGCTGCATGGACTCCACTGCATTCCATCGGGATGCATGTTCCCACGCTGCATGGAGTACACTGCATTCAATCAAAATGCATGGAATCCACTGCATTCAATCGGGATGCTTTGGGCCATGCTGCATACAATCCACTGCATTCAATCGGGATGCATTGGGCCTCACTGCATGGACTCCACTGCATATAATCGGAATCCATTACACCACAATGCATGGAATCATCTGCATTCAATGACGCTGCATGGAATCCACTGCATTCAATCGGGATGCATTTTACCAGGCTGCATGGAATCCATGCATTCATCACGCTGCATGGACTCCACTGCATACAATCGGGATCCATTGCGCCACAATGCATGGAATCCTCTGCATTCAATCAGGATGCTTTGGGCCATGCTGCATAAAATCCACTGCATTCAATCATGCTCCATTAAATCCACTGCATTCAATCAGGCTGCATAAAATACACTGCATTCAATAGGGTTCCATTACTTCACACTTCATGGAATACAGTGCATTCAATCACGCTTCATGGAATCCACTGCATTCAATCGGGATTCATTTTACCACGCTGCATGGAGTTCACTGCATTCAATCACAATGCATGGAATCCACTGCATTCAATCGGGATGCATTTTACCTCGCTGCATGGAGTACACTGCATTCAATCTCAATGCATGGAATCCACTGCATTCAATTGGGATGCTTTGGGCCATGCTGCATATAATCCAGTGCATTCAATCGGGATGCATTTGGCCTCGCTCCATTGACTCCACTGCATACAATAAGGATCAATTGCAACACAATGCAAGGAATCCTCTGCATTCAATGCTGCTCCATTGAATCCAGTGCACTCAATCAGGATGCTTTGGGCCATGCTGCATAAAATCCACTGCATTCAATAGGGTTCCAACACTTCACGCTGCACGTAATCCACTGCATTCAATCAGGATGCTTTGGGCCATGCTGCATAAAATCCACTGCATTCAATCATGCTGCACGGAATCCACAGCATCCAATCGGGATGCATTTTACCAGGCTGCATGGAATCCACTGCATTCAATCACGCTGCATGGAATCCACTGCATTCAATCGGGATGCATTTTACCAGGCTGCATGGAATCCACTGCAGTCAATCACGCTGCATGGAATCCACTGCATTCAATCACGCTGCATGGAATCCACTGCATTCAATCACGCTGCATGGAATCCACTCCATTCAATCGGGATGCAATTTACCACGCTGAATGGAGTACACTGCATTCAATCACGCTGCATGGAATCCCCTGCATTCAATCGGGATGCTTTGGGCCATGCTGCAAAAAAATCCACTGCATTCAATCGGGATGCATTGGGCCTCGCTTCATGGACTCCAGTGCATACAGTCGGGATCCATTGCACCAAAATGCATTGAATCCTCTGCATTCAATGACGCTGCATGGAATCCACTGCATTCAATCAGGATGCTTTGGGCCATGCCTCATAAAATCCACTTCATTCAATGACGCTGCATGGAATCGACTGCATTCAATCATGCTGCATATAATCCACTGCTTACAATAGGGTTCAATTTCATCACGCTGCATGGAATCCACTGCATTCAATCACGCTGCATGGAATCCACTGCATTCCATCGGGATGCATTTTACCACACTGCATGGAGTACACTGCATTCAATCACAATGGATGGAATCCAATGCATTCAATCGGGATGATTTGGGCCATGCTGCAGAAAATCCACTGCATTCAATCGGGATGCACTAGGCCTCGCTGCATGGACTCCACTGCATTCAATTGGTATCCATTGCGCTGCAATGCATGGAATCCTCTGCATTCAATGACGCTGCATGGAATCCACTGCATTCAATCGGGATGCTTTGGGGCATGCTTCATGAAATCCACTGCATTCAATCATGCTGCATGGAATCCACTGCACTCCATCATGCTGCATAAAATCCACTGCATTCAATAGGGTTCCATTTCTTCACACTGCAGGGAATACAATGCATTCAATTGGGATGCATTTTAACACTCTGCATGGATTACACTGCTGCATAATGGATTACACTGCTGCAATCATGCTGCATATAATCCACTGCATTCAATCGGGATGCTTTGGGCCATGCTGCATAAAATGCACTGCATTCCATCGGGATGCATTGGGCCTCGCTGCATGGACTCCACTGCATACAATCGGGATCCATTGCGCCACAATGCATGGAATCTTCTGCATTCATTGATGCTGCATGGAATCCACTGCATTCAATTGGGATGCTTTGGGCCATGCTGCATATAATCCAGTGCATTCAATTGGGATAGATTTCGCCTCGCTCCATTGACTCCACTGCATACAATAAGGATCAATTGCAACACAATGCATGGAATCCTCTGCATTCAATGATGCTCCATTGAATCCAGTGCACTCAATCAGGATGCTTTGGGCCATGCTGCATAAAATCCACTGCATTCAATAGGGTTCCAACACTTCACGCTGCATGGAATCCACTGCATTCAATCAGGAGGCTTTGGGCCATGCTTAGTAAATTCCACTGCATTCAACGACGCTGCATGGAATCCACCGAATTTAATTGGGATATATTATACTAAGCTGTATCGAATCCACTGCATTCAATCAGGATGCATTTTACCACATTGCATGGAGTTCACTGCATTTAATCATGCTGCACGTAATCCACTGCATTCAATCAGGATGCATTTTACCAGGCTGCATGGAATCCACTGCATTCAATCACGCTGCATGGAATCCACTGCATTCAATCGGGATGCATTTTACCAGGCTGCATGGAATCCACTGCATTCAATCACGCTGCATGGAATCCACTGCATTCAATCACGCTGCATGGAATCCACTGCATTCAATCAGGATGCATTTTAATAAGCTGCATGGAATCCATTCAGTCATCATGCTGCATGGACTCCGCTGCATACAGTCGGGATCCATTACGCCACAATGCATGGAATCCTCTGCATTCAATCACGCTGCATGGAATCCACTGCATTCAATCGGAATGCAATTTACCACGCTGAATGGAGTACACTGCATTCAATCACGCTGCATGGAATCCCCTGCATTCAATCGGGATGCTTTGGGCCATGCTGCAAAAAAATCCACTGCATTCAATCGGGATGCATTGGGCCTCGCTTCATGGACTCCAGTGCATACAGTCGGGATCCATTGCACCACAATGCATGGAATCCTCTACATTCAATGACGCTGCATGGAATCCACTGCATTCAATCAGGATGCTTTGGGCCATGCCTCATAAAATCCACTTCATTCAATGACGCTGCATGGAATCGACTGCATTCAATCATGCTGCATATAATCCACTGCTTACAATAGGGTACAATTTCTTCACGCTGCATGGAATCCGCGGCATTCAAAATGTTCCATTTCTTCACGCTGCATGGACTCCACTGCATTCCATCGGGATGCATGTTCCCACGCTGCATGGAGTACACTGCATTCAATCAAAATGCATGGAATCCACTGCATTCAATCGGGATGCTTTGGGCCATGCTGCATACAATCCACTGCATTCAATCGGGATGCATTGGGCCTCACTGCATGGACTCCACTGCATATAATCGGAATCCATTACACCACAATGCATGGAATCATCTGCATTCAATGACGCTGCATGGAATCCACTGCATTCAATCGGGATGCATTTTACCAGGCTGCATGGAATCCATGCATTCATCACGCTGCATGGACTCCACTGCATACAATCGGGATCCATTGCGCCACAATGCATGGAATCCTCTGCATTCAATCAGGATGCTTTGGGCCATGCTGCATAAAATCCACTGCATTCAATCATGCTCCATTAAATCCACTGCATTCAATCAGGCTGCATAAAATACACTGCATTCAATAGGGTTCCATTACTTCACACTTCATGGAATACAGTGCATTCAATCACGCTTCATGGAATCCACTGCATTCAATCGGGATTCATTTTACCACGCTGCATGGAGTTCACTGCATTCAATCACAATGCATGGAATCCACTGCATTCAATCGGGATGCATTTTACCTCGCTGCATAGAGTACACTGCATTCAATCTCAATGCATGGAATCCACTGCATTCAATTGGGATGCTTTGGGCCATGCTGCATATAATCCAGTGCATTCAATCGGGATGCATTTGGCCTCGCTCCATTGACTCCACTGCATACAATAAGGATCAATTGCAACACAATGCAAGGAATCCTCTGCATTCAATGCTGCTCCATTGAATCCAGTGCACTCAATCAGGATGCTTTGGGCCATGCTGCATAAAATCCACTGCATTCAATAGGGTTCCAACACTTCACGCTGCACGTAATCCACTGCATTCAATCAGGATGCTTTGGGCCATGCTGCATAAAATCCACTGCATTCAATCATGCTGCACGGAATCCACTGCATTCAATCGGGATGCATTTTACCAGGCTGCATGGAATCCACTGCATTCATTCACGCTGCATGGAATCCACTGCATTCAATCGGGATGCATTTTACCAGGCTGCATGGAATCCACTGCAGTCAATCACGCTGCATGGAATCCACTGCATTCAATCACGCTGCATGGAATCCACTGCATTCAATCACGCTGCATGGAATCCACTCCATTCAATCGGGATGCAATTTACCACGCTGAATGGAGTACACTGCATTCAATCACGCTGCATGGAATCCCCTGCATTCAATCGGGATGCTTTGGGCCATGCTGCAAAAAAATCCACTGCATTCAATCGGGATGCATTGGGCCTCGCTTCATGGACTCCAGTGCATACAGTCGGGATCCATTGCACCAAAATGCATTGAATCCTCTGCATTCAATGACGCTGCATGGAATCCACTGCATTCAATCAGGATGCTTTGGGCCATGCCTCATAAAATCCACTTCATTCAATGACGCTGCATGGAATCGACTGCATTCAATCATGCTGCATATAATCCACTGCTTACAATAGGGTTCAATTTCATCACGCTGCATGGAATCCACTGCATTCAATCACGCTGCATGGAATCCACTGCATTCCATCGGGATGCATTTTACCACACTGCATGGAGTACACTGCATTCAATCACAATGGATGGAATCCAATGCATTCAATCGGGATGATTTGGGCCATGCTGCAGAAAATCCACTGCATTCAATCGGGATGCACTAGGCCTCGCTGCATGGACTCCACTGCATTCAATTGGTATCCATTGCGCTGCAATGCATGGAATCCTCTGCATTCAATGACGCTGCATGGAATCCACTGCATTCAATCGGGATGCTTTGGGGCATGCTTCATGAAATCCACTGCATTCAATCATGCTGCATGGAATCCACTGCACTCCATCATGCTGCATAAAATCCACTGCATTCAATAGGGTTCCATTTCTTCACACTGCAGGGAATACAATGCATTCAATTGGGATGCATTTTAACACTCTGCATGGATTACACTGCTGCATAATGGATTACACTGCTGCAATCATGCTGCATATAATCCACTGCATTCAATCGGGATGCTTTGGGCCATGCTGCATAAAATGCACTGCATTCCATCGGGATGCATTGGGCCTCGCTGCATGGACTCCACTGCATACAATCGGGATCCATTGCGCCACAATGCATGGAATCTTCTGCATTCATTGATGCTGCATGGAATCCACTGCATTCAATTGGGATGCTTTGGGCCATGCTGCATATAATCCAGTGCATTCAATTGGGATAGATTTCGCCTCGCTCCATTGACTCCACTGCATACAATAAGGATCAATTGCAACACAATGCATGGAATCCTCTGCATTCAATGATGCTCCATTGAATCCAGTGCACTCAATCAGGATGCTTTGGGCCATGCTGCATAAAATCCACTGCATTCAATAGGGTTCCAACACTTCACGCTGCATGGAATCCACTGCATTCAATCAGGAGGCTTTGGGCCATGCTTAGTAAATTCCACTGCATTCAACGACGCTGCATGGAATCCACCGAATTTAATTGGGATATATTATACTAAGCTGTATCGAATCCACTGCATTCAATCAGGATGCATTTTACCACATTGCATGGAGTTCACTGCATTTAATCATGCTGCACGTAATCCACTGCATTCAATCAGGATGCATTTTACCAGGCTGCATGGAATCCACTGCATTCAATCACGCTGCATGGAATCCACTGCATTCAATCGGGATGCATTTTACCAGGCTGCATGGAATCCACTGCATTCAATCACGCTGCATGGAATCCACTGCATTCAATCACGCTGCATGGAATCCACTGCATTCAATCAGGATGCATTTTAATAAGCTGCATGGAATCCATTCAGTCATCATGCTGCATGGACTCCGGTGCATACAGTCGGGATCCATTACGCCACAATGCATGGAATCCTCTGCATTCAATCACGCTGCATGGAATCCACTGCATTCAATCGGAATGCAATTTACCACGCTGAATGGAGTACACTGCATTCAATCACGCTTCATGGAATCCCCTGCATTCAATCGGGATGCTTTGGGCCATGCTGCAAAAAAATCCACTGCATTCAATCGGGATGCATTGGGCCTCGCTTCATGGACTCCAGTGCATACAGTCGGGATCCATTGCACCACAATGCATGGAATCCTCTACATTCAATGACGCTGCATGGAATCCACTGCATTCAATCAGGATGCTTTGGGCCATGCCTCATAAAATCCACTTCATTCAATGACGCTGCATGGAATCGACTGCATTCAATCATGCTGCATATAATCCACTGCTTACAATAGGGTACAATTTCTTCACGCTGCATGGAATCCGCGGCATTCAAAATGTTCCATTTCTTCACGCTGCATGGACTCCACTGCATTCCATCGGGATGCATGTTCCCACGCTGCATGGAGTACACTGCATTCAATCAAAATGCATGGAATCCACTGCATTCAATCGGGATGCTTTGGGCCATGCTGCATACAATCCACTGCATTCAATCGGGATGCATTGGGCCTCACTGCATGGACTCCACTGCATATAATCGGAATCCATTACACCACAATGCATGGAATCATCTGCATTCAATGACGCTGCATGGAATCCACTGCATTCAATCGGGATGCATTTTACCAGGCTGCATGGAATCCATGCATTCATCACGCTGCATGGACTCCACTGCATACAATCGGGATCCATTGCGCCACAATGCATGGAATCCTCTGCATTCAATCAGGATGCTTTGGGCCATGCTGCATAAAATCCACTGCATTCAATCATGCTCCATTAAATCCACTGCATTCAATCAGGCTGCATAAAATACACTGCATTCAATAGGGTTCCATTACTTCACACTTCATGGAATACAGTGCATTCAATCACGCTTCATGGAATCCACTGCATTCAATCGGGATTCATTTTACCACGCTGCATGGAGTTCACTGCATTCAATCACAATGCATGGAATCCACTGCATTCAATCGGGATGCATTTTACCTCGCTGCATGGAGTACACTGCATTCAATCTCAATGCATGGAATCCACTGCATTCAATTGGGATGCTTTGGGCCATGCTGCATATAATCCAGTGCATTCAATCGGGATGCATTTGGCCTCGCTCCATTGACTCCACTGCATACAATAAGGATCAATTGCAACACAATGCAAGGAATCCTCTGCATTCAATGCTGCTCCATTGAATCCAGTGCACTCAATCAGGATGCTTTGGGCCATGCTGCATAAAATCCACTGCATTCAATAGGGTTCCAACACTTCACGCTGCATGGAATCCACTGCATTCAATCAGGAGGCTTTGGGCCATGCTTAGTAAATTCCACTGCATTCAACGACGCTGCATGGAATCCACCGAATTTAATTGGGATATATTATACTAAGCTGTATCGAATCCACTGCATTCAATCAGGATGCATTTTACCACATTGCATGGAGTTCACTGCATTTAATCATGCTGCACGTAATCCACTGCATTCAATCAGGATGCATTTTACCAGGCTGCATGGAATCCACTGCATTCAATCACGCTGCATGGAATCCACTGCATTCAATCGGGATGCATTTTACCAGGCTGCATGGAATCCACTGCATTCAATCACGCTGCATGGAATCCACTGCATTCAATCACGCTGCATGGAATCCACTGCATTCAATCAGGATGCATTTTAATAAGCTGCATGGAATCCATTCAGTCATCATGCTGCATGGACTCCGGTGCATACAGTCGGGATCCATTACGCCACAATGCATGGAATCCTCTGCATTCAATCACGCTGCATGGAATCCACTGCATTCAATCGGAATGCAATTTACCACGCTGAATGGAGTACACTGCATTCAATCACGCTGCATGGAATCCCCTGCATTCAATCGGGATGCTTTGGGCCATGCTGCAAAAAAATCCACTGCATTCAATCGGGATGCATTGGGCCTCGCTTCATGGACTCCAGTGCATACAGTCGGGATCCATTGCACCACAATGCATGGAATCCTCTACATTCAATGACGCTGCATGGAATCCACTGCATTCAATCAGGATGCTTTGGGCCATGCCTCATAAAATCCACTTCATTCAATGACGCTGCATGGAATCGACTGCATTCAATCATGCTGCATATAATCCACTGCTTACAATAGGGTACAATTTCTTCACGCTGCATGGAATCCGCGGCATTCAAAATGTTCCATTTCTTCACGCTGCATGGACTCCACTGCATTCCATCGGGATGCATGTTCCCACGCTGCATGGAGTACACTGCATTCAATCAAAATGCATGGAATCCACTGCATTCAATCGGGATGCTTTGGGCCATGCTGCATACAATCCACTGCATTCAATCGGGATGCATTGGGCCTCACTGCATGGACTCCACTGCATATAATCGGAATCCATTACACCACAATGCATGGAATCATCTGCATTCAATGACGCTGCATGGAATCCACTGCATTCAATCGGGATGCATTTTACCAGGCTGCATGGAATCCATGCATTCATCACGCTGCATGGACTCCACTGCATACAATCGGGATCCATTGCGCCACAATGCATGGAATCCTCTGCATTCAATCAGGATGCTTTGGGCCATGCTGCATAAAATCCACTGCATTCAATCATGCTCCATTAAATCCACTGCATTCAATCAGGCTGCATAAAATACACTGCATTCAATAGGGTTCCATTACTTCACACTTCATGGAATACAGTGCATTCAATCACGCTTCATGGAATCCACTGCATTCAATCGGGATTCATTTTACCACGCTGCATGGAGTTCACTGCATTCAATCACAATGCATGGAATCCACTGCATTCAATCGGGATGCATTTTACCTCGCTGCATAGAGTACACTGCATTCAATCTCAATGCATGGAATCCACTGCATTCAATTGGGATGCTTTGGGCCATGCTGCATATAATCCAGTGCATTCAATCGGGATGCATTTGGCCTCGCTCCATTGACTCCACTGCATACAATAAGGATCAATTGCAACACAATGCAAGGAATCCTCTGCATTCAATGCTGCTCCATTGAATCCAGTGCACTCAATCAGGATGCTTTGGGCCATGCTGCATAAAATCCACTGCATTCAATAGGGTTCCAACACTTCACGCTGCACGTAATCCACTGCATTCAATCAGGATGCTTTGGGCCATGCTGCATAAAATCCACTGCATTCAATCATGCTGCACGGAATCCACTGCATTCAATCGGGATGCATTTTACCAGGCTGCATGGAATCCACTGCATTCAATCACGCTGCATGGAATCCACTGCATTCAATCGGGATGCATTTTACCAGGCTGCATGGAATCCACTGCAGTCAATCACGCTGCATGGAATCCACTGCATTCAATCACGCTGCATGGAATCCACTGCATTCAATCACGCTGCATGGAATCCACTCCATTCAATCGGGATGCAATTTACCACGCTGAATGGAGTACACTGCATTCAATCACGCTGCATGGAATCCCCTGCATTCAATCGGGATGCTTTGGGCCATGCTGCAAAAAAATCCACTGCATTCAATCGGGATGCATTGGGCCTCGCTTCATGGACTCCAGTGCATACAGTCGGGATCCATTGCACCAAAATGCATTGAATCCTCTGCATTCAATGACGCTGCATGGAATCCACTGCATTCAATCAGGATGCTTTGGGCCATGCCTCATAAAATCCACTTCATTCAATGACGCTGCATGGAATCGACTGCATTCAATCATGCTGCATATAATCCACTGCTTACAATAGGGTTCAATTTCATCACGCTGCATGGAATCCACTGCATTCAATCACGCTGCATGGAATCCACTGCATTCCATCGGGATGCATTTTACCACACTGCATGGAGTACACTGCATTCAATCACAATGGATGGAATCCAATGCATTCAATCGGGATGATTTGGGCCATGCTGCAGAAAATCCACTGCATTCAATCGGGATGCACTAGGCCTCGCTGCATGGACTCCACTGCATTCAATTGGTATCCATTGCGCTGCAATGCATGGAATCCTCTGCATTCAATGACGCTGCATGGAATCCACTGCATTCAATCGGGATGCTTTGGGGCATGCTTCATGAAATCCACTGCATTCAATCATGCTGCATGGAATCCACTGCACTCCATCATGCTGCATAAAATCCACTGCATTCAATAGGGTTCCATTTCTTCACACTGCAGGGAATACAATGCATTCAATTGGGATGCATTTTAACACTCTGCATGGATTACACTGCTGCATAATGGATTACACTGCTGCAATCATGCTGCATATAATCCACTGCATTCAATCGGGATGCTTTGGGCCATGCTGCATAAAATGCACTGCATTCCATCGGGATGCATTGGGCCTCGCTGCATGGACTCCACTGCATACAATCGGGATCCATTGCGCCACAATGCATGGAATCTTCTGCATTCATTGATGCTGCATGGAATCCACTGCATTCAATTGGGATGCTTTGGGCCATGCTGCATATAATCCAGTGCATTCAATTGGGATAGATTTCGCCTCGCTCCATTGACTCCACTGCATACAATAAGGATCAATTGCAACACAATGCATGGAATCCTCTGCATTCAATGATGCTCCATTGAATCCAGTGCACTCAATCAGGATGCTTTGGGCCATGCTGCATAAAATCCACTGCATTCAATAGGGTTCCAACACTTCATGCTGCATGGAATCCACTGCATTCAATCAGGAGGCTTTGGGCCATGCTTAGTAAATTCCACTGCATTCAACGACGCTGCATGGAATCCACCGAATTTAATTGGGATATATTATACTAAGCTGTATCGAATCCACTGCATTCAATCAGGATGCATTTTACCACATTGCATGGAGTTCACTGCATTTAATCATGCTGCACGTAATCCACTGCATTCAATCAGGATGCATTTTACCAGGCTGCATGGAATCCACTGCATTCAATCACGCTGCATGGAATCCACTGCATTCAATCGGGATGCATTTTACCAGGCTGCATGGAATCCACTGCATTCAATCACGCTGCATGGAATCCACTGCATTCAATCACGCTGCATGGAATCCACTGCATTCAATCAGGATGCATTTTAATAAGCTGCATGGAATCCATTCAGTCATCATGCTGCATGGACTCCGGTGCATACAGTCGGGATCCATTACGCCACAATGCATGGAATCCTCTGCATTCAATCACGCTGCATGGAATCCACTGCATTCAATCGGAATGCAATTTACCACGCTGAATGGAGTACACTGCATTCAATCACGCTGCATGGAATCCCCTGCATTCAATCGGGATGCTTTGGGCCATGCTGCAAAAAAATCCACTGCATTCAATCGGGATGCATTGGGCCTCGCTTCATGGACTCCAGTGCATACAGTCGGGATCCATTGCACCACAATGCATGGAATCCTCTACATTCAATGACGCTGCATGGAATCCACTGCATTCAATCAGGATGCTTTGGGCCATGCCTCATAAAATCCACTTCATTCAATGACGCTGCATGGAATCGACTGCATTCAATCATGCTGCATATAATCCACTGCTTACAATAGGGTACAATTTCTTCACGCTGCATGGAATCCGCGGCATTCAAAATGTTCCATTTCTTCACGCTGCATGGACTCCACTGCATTCCATCGGGATGCATGTTCCCACGCTGCATGGAGTACACTGCATTCAATCAAAATGCATGGAATCCACTGCATTCAATCGGGATGCTTTGGGCCATGCTGCATACAATCCACTGCATTCAATCGGGATGCATTGGGCCTCACTGCATGGACTCCACTGCATATAATCGGAATCCATTACACCACAATGCATGGAATCATCTGCATTCAATGACGCTGCATGGAATCCACTGCATTCAATCGGGATGCATTTTACCAGGCTGCATGGAATCCATGCATTCATCACGCTGCATGGACTCCACTGCATACAATCGGGATCCATTGCGCCACAATGCATGGAATCCTCTGCATTCAATCAGGATGCTTTGGGCCATGCTGCATAAAATCCACTGCATTCAATCATGCTCCATTAAATCCACTGCATTCAATCAGGCTGCATAAAATACACTGCATTCAATAGGGTTCCATTACTTCACACTTCATGGAATACAGTGCATTCAATCACGCTTCATGGAATCCACTGCATTCAATCGGGATTCATTTTACCACGCTGCATGGAGTTCACTGCATTCAATCACAATGCATGGAATCCACTGCATTCAATCGGGATGCATTTTACCTCGCTGCATGGAGTACACTGCATTCAATCTCAATGCATGGAATCCACTGCATTCAATTGGGATGCTTTGGGCCATGCTGCATATAATCCAGTGCATTCAATCGGGATGCATTTGGCCTCGCTCCATTGACTCCACTGCATACAATAAGGATCAATTGCAACACAATGCAAGGAATCCTCTGCATTCAATGCTGCTCCATTGAATCCAGTGCACTCAATCAGGATGCTTTGGGCCATGCTGCATAAAATCCACTGCATTCAATAGGGTTCCAACACTTCACGCTGCATGGAATCCACTGCATTCAATCAGGAGGCTTTGGGCCATGCTTAGTAAATTCCACTGCATTCAACGACGCTGCATGGAATCCACCGAATTTAATTGGGATATATTATACTAAGCTGTATCGAATCCACTGCATTCAATCAGGATGCATTTTACCACATTGCATGGAGTTCACTGCATTTAATCATGCTGCACGTAATCCACTGCATTCAATCAGGATGCATTTTACCAGGCTGCATGGAATCCACTGCATTCAATCACGCTGCATGGAATCCACTGCATTCAATCGGGATGCATTTTACCAGGCTGCATGGAATCCACTGCATTCAATCACGCTGCATGGAATCCACTGCATTCAATCACGCTGCATGGAATCCACTGCATTCAATCAGGATGCATTTTAATAAGCTGCATGGAATCCATTCAGTCATCATGCTGCATGGACTCCGGTGCATACAGTCGGGATCCATTACGCCACAATGCATGGAATCCTCTGCATTCAATCACGCTGCATGGAATCCACTGCATTCAATCGGAATGCAATTTACCACGCTGAATGGAGTACACTGCATTCAATCACGCTGCATGGAATCCCCTGCATTCAATCGGGATGCTTTGGGCCATGCTGCAAAAAAATCCACTGCATTCAATCGGGATGCATTGGGCCTCGCTTCATGGACTCCAGTGCATACAGTCGGGATCCATTGCACCACAATGCATGGAATCCTCTACATTCAATGACGCTGCATGGAATCCACTGCATTCAATCAGGATGCTTTGGGCCATGCCTCATAAAATCCACTTCATTCAATGACGCTGCATGGAATCGACTGCATTCAATCATGCTGCATATAATCCACTGCTTACAATAGGGTACAATTTCTTCACGCTGCATGGAATCCGCGGCATTCAAAATGTTCCATTTCTTCACGCTGCATGGACTCCACTGCATTCCATCGGGATGCATGTTCCCACGCTGCATGGAGTACACTGCATTCAATCAAAATGCATGGAATCCACTGCATTCAATCGGGATGCTTTGGGCCATGCTGCATACAATCCACTGCATTCAATCGGGATGCATTGGGCCTCACTGCATGGACTCCACTGCATATAATCGGAATCCATTACACCACAATGCATGGAATCATCTGCATTCAATGACGCTGCATGGAATCCACTGCATTCAATCGGGATGCATTTTACCAGGCTGCATGGAATCCATGCATTCATCACGCTGCATGGACTCCACTGCATACAATCGGGATCCATTGCGCCACAATGCATGGAATCCTCTGCATTCAATCAGGATGCTTTGGGCCATGCTGCATAAAATCCACTGCATTCAATCATGCTCCATTAAATCCACTGCATTCAATCAGGCTGCATAAAATACACTGCATTCAATAGGGTTCCATTACTTCACACTTCATGGAATACAGTGCATTCAATCACGCTTCATGGAATCCACTGCATTCAATCGGGATTCATTTTACCACGCTGCATGGAGTTCACTGCATTCAATCACAATGCATGGAATCCACTGCATTCAATCGGGATGCATTTTACCTCGCTGCATAGAGTACACTGCATTCAATCTCAATGCATGGAATCCACTGCATTCAATTGGGATGCTTTGGGCCATGCTGCATATAATCCAGTGCATTCAATCGGGATGCATTTGGCCTCGCTCCATTGACTCCACTGCATACAATAAGGATCAATTGCAACACAATGCAAGGAATCCTCTGCATTCAATGCTGCTCCATTGAATCCAGTGCACTCAATCAGGATGCTTTGGGCCATGCTGCATAAAATCCACTGCATTCAATAGGGTTCCAACACTTCACGCTGCACGTAATCCACTGCATTCAATCAGGATGCTTTGGGCCATGCTGCATAAAATCCACTGCATTCAATCATGCTGCACGTAATCCACTGCATTCAATCGGGATGCATTTTACCAGGCTGCATGGAATCCACTGCATTCAATCACGCTGCATGGAATCCACTGCATTCAATCGGGATGCATTTTACCAGGCTGCATGGAATCCACTGCAGTCAATCACGCTGCATGGAATCCACTGCATTCAATCACGCTGCATGGAATCCACTGCATTCAATCACGCTGCATGGAATCCACTCCATTCAATCGGGATGCAATTTACCACGCTGAATGGAGTACACTGCATTCAATCACGCTGCATGGAATCCCCTGCATTCAATCGGGATGCTTTGGGCCATGCTGCAAAAAAATCCACTGCATTCAATCGGGATGCATTGGGCCTCGCTTCATGGACTCCAGTGCATACAGTCGGGATCCATTGCACCAAAATGCATTGAATCCTCTGCATTCAATGACGCTGCATGGAATCCACTGCATTCAATCAGGATGCTTTGGGCCATGCCTCATAAAATCCACTTCATTCAATGACGCTGCATGGAATCGACTGCATTCAATCATGCTGCATATAATCCACTGCTTACAATAGGGTTCAATTTCATCACGCTGCATGGAATCCACTGCATTCAATCACGCTGCATGGAATCCACTGCATTCCATCGGGATGCATTTTACCACACTGCATGGAGTACACTGCATTCAATCACAATGGATGGAATCCAATGCATTCAATCGGGATGATTTGGGCCATGCTGCAGAAAATCCACTGCATTCAATCGGGATGCACTAGGCCTCGCTGCATGGACTCCACTGCATTCAATTGGTATCCATTGCGCTGCAATGCATGGAATCCTCTGCATTCAATGACGCTGCATGGAATCCACTGCATTCAATCGGGATGCTTTGGGGCATGCTTCATGAAATCCACTGCATTCAATCATGCTGCATGGAATCCACTGCACTCCATCATGCTGCATAAAATCCACTGCATTCAATAGGGTTCCATTTCTTCACACTGCAGGGAATACAATGCATTCAATTGGGATGCATTTTAACACTCTGCATGGATTACACTGCTGCATAATGGATTACACTGCTGCAATCATGCTGCATATAATCCACTGCATTCAATCGGGATGCTTTGGGCCATGCTGCATAAAATGCACTGCATTCCATCGGGATGCATTGGGCCTCGCTGCATGGACTCCACTGCATACAATCGGGATCCATTGCGCCACAATGCATGGAATCTTCTGCATTCATTGATGCTGCATGGAATCCACTGCATTCAATTGGGATGCTTTGGGCCATGCTGCATATAATCCAGTGCATTCAATTGGGATAGATTTCGCCTCGCTCCATTGACTCCACTGCATACAATAAGGATCAATTGCAACACAATGCATGGAATCCTCTGCATTCAATGATGCTCCATTGAATCCAGTGCACTCAATCAGGATGCTTTGGGCCATGCTGCATAAAATCCACTGCATTCAATAGGGTTCCAACACTTCACGCTGCATGGAATCCACTGCATTCAATCAGGAGGCTTTGGGCCATGCTTAGTAAATTCCACTGCATTCAACGACGCTGCATGGAATCCACCGAATTTAATTGGGATATATTATACTAAGCTGTATCGAATCCACTGCATTCAATCAGGATGCATTTTACCACATTGCATGGAGTTCACTGCATTTAATCATGCTGCACGTAATCCACTGCATTCAATCAGGATGCATTTTACCAGGCTGCATGGAATCCACTGCATTCAATCACGCTGCATGGAATCCACTGCATTCAATCGGGATGCATTTTACCAGGCTGCATGGAATCCACTGCATTCAATCACGCTGCATGGAATCCACTGCATTCAATCACGCTGCATGGAATCCACTGCATTCAATCAGGATGCATTTTAATAAGCTGCATGGAATCCATTCAGTCATCATGCTGCATGGACTCCGGTGCATACAGTCGGGATCCATTACGCCACAATGCATGGAATCCTCTGCATTCAATCACGCTGCATGGAATCCACTGCATTCAATCGGAATGCAATTTACCACGCTGAATGGAGTACACTGCATTCAATCACGCTGCATGGAATCCCCTGCATTCAATCGGGATGCTTTGGGCCATGCTGCAAAAAAATCCACTGCATTCAATCGGGATGCATTGGGCCTCGCTTCATGGACTCCAGTGCATACAGTCGGGATCCATTGCACCACAATGCATGGAATCCTCTACATTCAATGACGCTGCATGGAATCCACTGCATTCAATCAGGATGCTTTGGGCCATGCCTCATAAAATCCACTTCATTCAATGACGCTGCATGGAATCGACTGCATTCAATCATGCTGCATATAATCCACTGCTTACAATAGGGTACAATTTCTTCACGCTGCATGGAATCCGCGGCATTCAAAATGTTCCATTTCTTCACGCTGCATGGACTCCACTGCATTCCATCGGGATGCATGTTCCCACGCTGCATGGAGTACACTGCATTCAATCAAAATGCATGGAATCCACTGCATTCAATCGGGATGCTTTGGGCCATGCTGCATACAATCCACTGCATTCAATCGGGATGCATTGGGCCTCACTGCATGGACTCCACTGCATATAATCGGAATCCATTACACCACAATGCATGGAATCATCTGCATTCAATGACGCTGCATGGAATCCACTGCATTCAATCGGGATGCATTTTACCAGGCTGCATGGAATCCATGCATTCATCACGCTGCATGGACTCCACTGCATACAATCGGGATCCATTGCGCCACAATGCATGGAATCCTCTGCATTCAATCAGGATGCTTTGGGCCATGCTGCATAAAATCCACTGCATTCAATCATGCTCCATTAAATCCACTGCATTCAATCAGGCTGCATAAAATACACTGCATTCAATAGGGTTCCATTACTTCACACTTCATGGAATACAGTGCATTCAATCACGCTTCATGGAATCCACTGCATTCAATCGGGATTCATTTTACCACGCTGCATGGAGTTCACTGCATTCAATCACAATGCATGGAATCCACTGCATTCAATCGGGATGCATTTTACCTCGCTGCATGGAGTACACTGCATTCAATCTCAATGCATGGAATCCACTGCATTCAATTGGGATGCTTTGGGCCATGCTGCATATAATCCAGTGCATTCAATCGGGATGCATTTGGCCTCGCTCCATTGACTCCACTGCATACAATAAGGATCAATTGCAACACAATGCAAGGAATCCTCTGCATTCAATGCTGCTCCATTGAATCCAGTGCACTCAATCAGGATGCTTTGGGCCATGCTGCATAAAATCCACTGCATTCAATAGGGTTCCAACACTTCACGCTGCATGGAATCCACTGCATTCAATCAGGAGGCTTTGGGCCATGCTTAGTAAATTCCACTGCATTCAACGACGCTGCATGGAATCCACCGAATTTAATTGGGATATATTATACTAAGCTGTATCGAATCCACTGCATTCAATCAGGATGCATTTTACCACATTGCATGGAGTTCACTGCATTTAATCATGCTGCACGTAATCCACTGCATTCAATCAGGATGCATTTTACCAGGCTGCATGGAATCCACTGCATTCAATCACGCTGCATGGAATCCACTGCATTCAATCGGGATGCATTTTACCAGGCTGCATGGAATCCACTGCATTCAATCACGCTGCATGGAATCCACTGCATTCAATCACGCTGCATGGAATCCACTGCATTCAATCAGGATGCATTTTAATAAGCTGCATGGAATCCATTCAGTCATCATGCTGCATGGACTCCGCTGCATACAGTCGGGATCCATTACGCCACAATGCATGGAATCCTCTGCATTCAATCACGCTGCATGGAATCCACTGCATTCAATCGGAATGCAATTTACCACGCTGAATGGAGTACACTGCATTCAATCACGCTGCATGGAATCCCCTGCATTCAATCGGGATGCTTTGGGCCATGCTGCAAAAAAATCCACTGCATTCAATCGGGATGCATTGGGCCTCGCTTCATGGACTCCAGTGCATACAGTCGGGATCCATTGCACCACAATGCATGGAATCCTCTACATTCAATGACGCTGCATGGAATCCACTGCATTCAATCAGGATGCTTTGGGCCATGCCTCATAAAATCCACTTCATTCAATGACGCTGCATGGAATCGACTGCATTCAATCATGCTGCATATAATCCACTGCTTACAATAGGGTACAATTTCTTCACGCTGCATGGAATCCGCGGCATTCAAAATGTTCCATTTCTTCACGCTGCATGGACTCCACTGCATTCCATCGGGATGCATGTTCCCACGCTGCATGGAGTACACTGCATTCAATCAAAATGCATGGAATCCACTGCATTCAATCGGGATGCTTTGGGCCATGCTGCATACAATCCACTGCATTCAATCGGGATGCATTGGGCCTCACTGCATGGACTCCACTGCATATAATCGGAATCCATTACACCACAATGCATGGAATCATCTGCATTCAATGACGCTGCATGGAATCCACTGCATTCAATCGGGATGCATTTTACCAGGCTGCATGGAATCCATGCATTCATCACGCTGCATGGACTCCACTGCATACAATCGGGATCCATTGCGCCACAATGCATGGAATCCTCTGCATTCAATCAGGATGCTTTGGGCCATGCTGCATAAAATCCACTGCATTCAATCATGCTCCATTAAATCCACTGCATTCAATCAGGCTGCATAAAATACACTGCATTCAATAGGGTTCCATTACTTCACACTTCATGGAATACAGTGCATTCAATCACGCTTCATGGAATCCACTGCATTCAATCGGGATTCATTTTACCACGCTGCATGGAGTTCACTGCATTCAATCACAATGCATGGAATCCACTGCATTCAATCGGGATGCTTTGGGCCATGCCTCATAAAATCCACTGCATTCAACGACGCTGCATGGAATCCACCGAATTTAACTGGGATACATTATACTAAGCTGTATCGAATCCACTGCATTCAATCAGGATGCATTTTACGATATGGCATGGAGTTCACTGCATTCAATCATGCTACACGTAATCCACTGCATTCAATCAGGATGCTTTGGGCCATGCTGCATAAAATCCACTGCATTCAATCATGCTGCACGTAATCCACTGCATTCAATCGGGATGCATTTTACCTCGCTGCATGGAGTACACGGCATTCAATCTCAATGCATGGAATCCAATGCATTCAATCGGGGTGCTTTGGGCCATGCTGCAAAAAATCCACTGCAATCAATCAGGATGCATTGGGCCTCGCTGCATGGACTCCACTGCATACAATCACGATCCATTGTGCCACAATGCATGGAATCCTCTGCATTCAATGATGCTGCATGGAATCCACTGCATTCCATCGGGATGCATTTTACCACACTGCATGGAGTACACTGCATTCAATCACAATGGATGGAATCCAATGCATTCAATCGGGATGCTTTGGGCCATGCTGCAGAAAATCCACTGCATTCAATCGGGATGCACTGGGCCTCGCTGCATGGACTCCACTGCATTCAATTGGTATCCATTGCGCTGCAATGCATGGAATCCTCTGCATTCAATGACGCTGCAAGGAATCCACTGCATTCAATCGGGATGCTTTGGGGCATGCTTCATGAAATCCACTGCATTCAATCATGCTGCATGGAATCCACTGCACTCCATCATGCTGCATAAAATCCACTGCATTCAATAGGGTTCCATTTCTTCACACTGCAGGGAATACAATGCATTCAATCGGGATGCATTTTAACACTGCATGTATTACACTGCTGCATAATGGATTAAACTACTGCAATCATGCTGCATATAATCCACTGCATTCAATCGGGATGATTTGGGCCATGCTGCATAAAATCCACTGCATTCCATCGGGATGCATTGGGCCTCGCTGCATGGACTCCACTGCATACAATCGGGATCCATTGTGCCACAATGCATGGGATCTTCTGCATTCAATCTCAATGCATGGAATCCACTGCATTCAATTGGGATGCTTTGGGCCATGCTGCATATAATCCAGTGCATTCAATCGAGATGCATTTGGCCTCGCTCCATTGACTCCACTGCATGCAATAAGGATCAATTGCAACACAATGCATGGAATCCTCTGCATTCAATGATGCTCCATTGAATCCAGTGCACTCAATCAGGATGCTTTGGGCCATGCTGCATAAAATCCACTGCATTCAATAGGGTTCCAACACTTCACGCTGCATGGAATCCACTGCATTCAATCAGGATGCTTTGGGCCATGCTTAGTAAATTCCACTGCATTCAACGACGCTGCATGGAATCCACCGAATTTAATTGGGATACATTATACTAAGCTGTATCGAATCCACTGCATTCAATCAGGATGCATTTTACCACATTGCATGGAGTTCACTGCATTTAATCATGCTGCACGTAATCCACTGCATTCAATCAGGATGCATTTTACCACATTGCATGGAGTTCACTGCATTTAATCATGCTGCACATAATCCACTGCATTCAATCAGGATGCATTTTACCAGGCTGCATGGAATCCACTGCATTCAATCACGCTGCATGGAATCCACTGCATTCAATCGGGATGCATTTTACCAGGCTGCATGGAATCCACTGCATTCAATCACGCTGCATGGAATCCACTGCATTCAATCACGCTGCATGGAATCCACTGCATTCAATCAGGATGCATTTTAATAAGCTGCATGGAATCCATTCAGTCATCACGCTGCATGGACTCCGCTGCATACAGTCGGGATCCATTACGCCACAATGCATGGAATCCTCTGCATTCAATCACGCTGCATGGAATCCACTGCATTCAATCGGGATGCAATTTACCAGGCTGAATGGAGTACACTGCATTCAATCACGCTGCATGGAATCCCCTGCATTCAATCGGGATGCTTTGGGCCATGCTGCAAAAAAATCCACTGCATTCAATCGGGATGCATTGGGCCTCGCTTCATGGACTCCAGTGCATACAGTCGGGATCCATTGCACCACAATGCATGGAATCCTCTACATTCAATGACGCTGCATGGAATCCACTGCATTCAATCAGGATGCTTTGGGCCATGCCTCATAAAATCCACTTCATTCAATGACGCTGCATGGAATCGACTGCATTCAATCATGCTGCATATAATCCACTGCTTACAATAGGGTTCAATTTCTTCACGCTGCATGGAATCCACAGCATTCAAAATGTTCCATTTCTTCACGCTGCATGGACTCCACTGCACTCCATCGGGATGCATGTTCCCACGCTGCATGGAGTACACTGCATTCAATCAAAATGCATGGAATCCACTGCATTCAATCGGGATGCTTTGGCCCATGCTGCATACAATCCACTGCATTCAATCGGGATGCATTGGGCCTCACTGCATGGACTCCAGTGCATATAATCGGAATCCATTACACCACAATGCATGGAATCATCTGCATTCAATGACGCTGCATGGAATCCACTGCATTCAATCGGGATGCATTTTACCAGGCTGCATGGAATCCATGCATTCATCACACTGCATGGACTCCACTGCATACAATCGGGATCCATTGTGCCACAATGCATGGAATCCTCTGCATTCAATCAGGATGCTTTGGGCCATGCTGCATAAAATCCACTGCTTTCAATCATGCTCCATTAAATCCACTGCATTCAATCAGGCTGCATATAATACACTGCATTCAATAGGGTTCCATTACTTCACACTTCATGGAATACAGTGCATTCAATCACGCTTCATGGAATCCACTGCATTCAATCGGGATTCATTTTACCACGCTGCATGGAGTTCACTGCATTCAATCACAATGCATGGAATCCACTGCATTCAATTGGGATGCTTTGGGCCATGCCTCATAAAATCCACTGCATTCAACGACGCTGCATGGAATCCACCGAATTTAACTGGGATACATTATACTAAGCTGTATCGAATCCACTGCATTCAATCAGGATGCATTTTACGATATGGCATGGAGTTCAATGCATTCAATCATGCTACACGTAATCCACTGCATTCAATCAGGATGCTTTGGGCCATGCTGCATAAAATCCACTGCATTCAATCATGCTGCACTTAATCCACTGCATTCAATCGGGATGCATTTTACCAGGCTGCATGGAATCCACTGCATTCAATCAGGATGCATGGAATCCACTGCATTCAATCGGGATGCATTTTACCAGGCTGCATGGAATCCACTGCATTCAATCACGCTGCATGGAATCCACTGCATTCAATCACGCTGCATGGAATCCACTGCATTCAATCAGGATGCATTTTACCAGGCTGCCTGGAATCCATGCATTCATCACACTGCATGGACTCCACTGCATACAATCGGGATCCATTGCGCCACAATGCATGGAATACTCTGCATTCAATGATGCTCCATGGAATCCACTGCATTCAATCAGGATGCTTTGGGCCATGCTGCATAAAATCCACTGCATTCAATCATGCTGCATGGAGTCCTCTGCATTCAATCATGCTGCATAATATCCACTGCATTCAAAATGTTCCATTTCTTCACGCTGCATGGAATCCACTGCATTCAATCGGGATGCTTTGGGCCATGCTGCATATAATCCAGTGCATTCAATCGGGATGCATTTGGCCTCGCTCCATTGACTCCACTGCATACAATAAGGATCAATTGCAACACAATGCAAGGAATCCTCTGCATTCAACGCTGCTCCATTGAATCCAGTGCACTCAATCAGGATGCTTTGGGCCATGCTGCATAAAATCCACTGCATTCAATAGGGTTCCAACACTTCACGCTGCACGTAATCCACTGCATTCAATCAGGATGCTTTGGGCCATGCTGCATAAAATCCACTGCATTCAATCATGCTGCACGGAATCCACTGCATTCAATCGGGATGCATTTTACCAGGCTGCATGGAATCCACTGCATTCAATCACGCTGCATGGAATCCACTGCATTCAATCGGGATGCATTTTACCAGGCTGCATGGAATCCACTGCAGTCAATCACGCTGCATGGAATCCACTGCATTCAATCACGCTGCATGGAATCCACTGCATTCAATCACGCTGCATGGAATCCACTCCATTCAATCGGGATGCAATTTACCACGCTGAATGGAGTACACTGCATTCAATCGGGATGCTTTGGGCCATGCTGCAAAAAAATCCACTGCATTCAATCGGGATGCATTGGGCCTCGCTTCATGGACTCCAGTGCATACAGTCGGGATCCATTGCACCAAAATGCATTGAATCCTCTGCATTCAATGACGCTGCATGGAATCCACTGCATTCAATCAGGATGCTTTGGGCCATGCCTCATAAAATCCACTTCATTCAATGACGCTGCATGGAATCGACTGCATTCAATCATGCTGCATATAATCCACTGCTTACAATAGGGTTCAATTTCATCACGCTGCATGGAATCCACTGCATTCAATCACGCTGCATGGAATCCACTGCATTCCATCGGGATGCATTTTACCACACTGCATGGAGTACACTGCATTCAATCACAATGGATGGAATCCAATGCATTCAATCGGGATGATTTGGGCCATGCTGCAGAAAATCCACTGCATTCAATCGGGATGCACTAGGCCTCGCTGCATGGACTCCACTGCATTCAATTGGTATCCATTGCGCTGCAATGCATGGAATCCTCTGCATTCAATGACGCTGCATGGAATCCACTGCATTCAATCGGGATGCTTTGGGGCATGCTTCATGAAATCCACTGCATTCAATCATGCTGCATGGAATCCACTGCACTCCATCATGCTGCATAAAATCCACTGCATTCAATAGGGTTCCATTTCTTCACACTGCAGGGAATACAATGCATTCAATCGGGATGCATTTTAACACTCTGCATGGATTACACTGCTGCATAATGGATTACACTGCTGCAATCATGCTGCATATAATCCACTGCATTCAATCGGGATGCTTTGGGCCATGCTGCATAAAATGCACTGCATTCCATCGGGATGCATTGGGCCTCGCTGCATGGACTCCACTGCATACAATCGGGATCCATTGTGCCACAATGCATGGAATCTTCTGCATTCATTGATGCTGCATGGAATCCACTGCATTCAATTGGGATGCTTTGGGCCATGCTGCATATAATCCAGTGCATTCAATTGGGATAGATTTCGCCTCGCTCCATTGACTCCACTGCATACAATAAGGATCAATTGCAACACAATGCATGGAATCCTCTGCATTCAATGATGCTCCATTGAATCCAGTGCACTCAATCAGGATGCTTTGGGCCATGCTGCATAAAATCCACTGCATTCAATAGGGTTCCAACACTTCACGCTGCATGGAATCCACTGCATTCAATCAGGAGGCTTTGGGCCATGCTTAGTAAATTCCACTGCATTCAACGACGCTGCATGGAATCCACCGAATTTAATTGGGATATATTATACTAAGCTGTATCGAATCCACTGCATTCAATCAGGATGCATTTTACCACATTGCATGGAGTTCACTGCATTTAATCATGCTGCACGTAATCCACTGCATTCAATCAGGATGCATTTTACCAGGCTGCATGGAATCCACTGCATTCAATCACGCTGCATGGAATCCACTGCATTCAATCGGGATGCATTTTACCAGGCTGCATGGAATCCACTGCATTCAATCACGCTGCATGGAATCCACTGCATTCAATCACGCTGCATGGAATCCACTGCATTCAATCAGGATGCATTTTAATAAGCTGCATGGAATCCATTCAGTCATCATGCTGCATGGACTCCGCTGCATACAGTCGGGATCCATTACGCCACAATGCATGGAATCCTCTGCATTCAATCACGCTGCATGGAATCCACTGCATTCAATCGGGATGCAATTTACCACGCTGAATGGAGTACACTGCATTCAATCACGCTGCATGGAATCCCCTGCATTCAATCGGGATGCTTTGGGCCATGCTGCAAAAAAATCCACTGCATTCAATCGGGATGCATTGGGCCTCGCTTCATGGACTCCAGTGCATACAGTCGGGATCCATTGCACCACAATGCATGGAATCCTCTACATTCAATGACGCTGCATGGAATCCACTGCATTCAATCAGGATGCTTTGGGCCATGCCTCATAAAATCCACTTCATTCAATGACGCTGCATGGAATCGACTGCATTCAATCATGCTGCATATAATCCACTGCTTACAATAGGGTACAATTTCTTCACGCTGCATGGAATCCGCGGCATTCAAAATGTTCCATTTCTTCACGCTGCATGGACTCCACTGCATTCCATCGGGATGCATGTTCCCACGCTGCATGGAGTACACTGCATTCAATCAAAATGCATGGAATCCACTGCATTCAATCGGGATGCTTTGGCCCATGCTGCATACAATCCACTGCATTCAATCGGGATGCATTGGGCCTCACTGCATGGACTCCACTGCATATAATCGGAATCCATTACACCACAATGCATGGAATCATCTGCATTCAATGACGCTGCATGGAATCCACTGCATTCAATCGGGATGCATTTTACCAGGCTGCATGGAATCCATGCATTCATCACGCTGCATGGACTCCACTGCATACAATCGGGATCCATTGCGCCACAATGCATGGAATCCTCTGCATTCAATCAGGATGCTTTGGGCCATGCTGCATAAAATCCACTGCATTCAATCATGCTCCATTAAATCCACTGCATTCAATCAGGCTGCATAAAATACACTGCATTCAATAGGGTTCCATTACTTCACACTTCATGGAATACAGTGCATTCAATCACGCTTCATGGAATCCACTGCATTCAATCGGGATTCATTTTACCACGCTGCATGGAGTTCACTGCATTCAATCACAATGCATGGAATCCACTGCATTCAATCGGGATGCTTTGGGCCATGCCTCATAAAATCCACTGCATTCAACGACGCTGCATGGAATCCACCGAATTTAACTGGGATACATTATACTAAGCTGTATCGAATCCACTGCATTCAATCAGGATGCATTTTACGATATGGCATGGGGTTCACTGCATTCAATCATGCTACACGTAATCCACTGCATTCAATCAGGATGCTTTGGGCCATGCTGCATAAAATCCACTGCATTCAATCATGCTGCACGTAATCCACTGCATTCAATCGGGATGCATTTTACCTCGCTGCATGGAGTACACTGCATTCAATCTCAATGCATGGAATCCAATGCATTCAATCGGGGTGCTTTGGGCCATGCTGCAAAAAATCCACTGCAATCAATCAGGATGCATTGGGCCTCGCTGCATGGACTCCACTGCATACAATCACGATCCATTGTGCCACAATGCATGGAATCCTCTGCATTCAATGATGCTGCATGGAATCCACTGCATTCCATCGGGATG
Source organism: Sus scrofa (assembly GCF_054392235.1). Classification (NCBI taxonomy): domain Eukaryota; kingdom Metazoa; phylum Chordata; class Mammalia; order Artiodactyla; family Suidae; genus Sus; species Sus scrofa. Next base: position 6,206,984 of record NC_139399.1, read on the forward strand.
CATTTTACCACACTGCATGGAGTACACTGCATTCAATCACAATGGATGGAATCCAATGCATTCAATCGGGATGCTTTGGGCCATGCTGCAGAAAATCCACTGCATTCAATCGGGATGCACTGGGCCTCGCTGCATGGACTCCACTGCATTCAATTGGTATCCATTGCGCTGCAATGCATGGAATCCTCTGCATTCAATGACGCTGCAAGGAATCCACTGCATTCAATCGGGATGCTTTGGGGCATGCTTCATGAAATCCACTGCATTCAATCATGCTGCATGGAATCCACTGCACTCCATCATGCTGCATAAAATCCACTGCATTCAATAGGGTTCCATTTCTTCACACTGCAGGGAATACAATGCATTCAATCGGGATGCATTTTAACACTGCATGTATTACACTGCTGCATAATGGATTAAACTACTGCAATCATGCTGCATATAATCCACTGCATTCAATCGGGATGATTTGGGCCATGCTGCATAAAATCCACTGCATTCCATCGGGATGCATTGGGCCTCGCTGCATGGACTCCACTGCATACAATCGGGATCCATTGTGCCACAATGCATGGGATCTTCTGCATTCATTGACGCTGCATGGAATCCACTGCATTCAATTGGGATGCTTTGGGCCATGCTGCATATAATCCAGTGCATTCAATCGAGATGCATTTGGCCTCGCTCCATTGACTCCACTGCATGCAATAAGGATCAATTGCAACACAATGCATGGAATCCTCTGCATTCAATGATGCTCCATTGAATCCAGTGCACTCAATCAGGATGCTTTGGGCCATGCTGCATAAAATCCACTGCATTCAATAGGGTTCCAACACTTCACGCTGCATGGAATCCACTGCATTCAATCAGGATGCTTTGGGCCATGCTTAGTAAATTCCACTGCATTCAACGACGCTGCATGGAATCCACCGAATTTAATTGGGATACATTATACTAAGCTGTATCGAATCCACTGCATTCAATCAGGATGCATTTTACCACATTGCATGGAGTTCACTGCATTTAATCATGCTGCACGTAATCCACTGCATTCAATCAGGATGCATTTTACCACATTGCATGGAGTTCACTGCATTTAATCATGCTGCACGTAATCCACTGCATTCAATCAGGATGCATTTTACCAGGCTGCATGGAATCCACTGCATTCAATCACGCTGCATGGAATCGACTGCATTCAATCGGGATGCATTTTACCAGGCTGCATGGAATCCACTGCATTCAATCACGCTGCATGGAATCCACTGCATTCAATCACGCTGCATGGAATCCACTGCATTCAATCAGGATGCATTTTAATAAGCTGCATGGAATCCATTCAGTCATCACGCTGCATGGACTCCGCTGCATACAGTCGGGATCCATTACGCCACAATGCATGCAATCCTCTGCATTCAATCACGCTGCATGGAATCCACTGCATTCAATCGGGATGCAATTTACCACGCTGAATGGAGTACACTGCATTCAATCACGCTGCATGGAATCCCCTGCATTCAATCGGGATGCTTTGGGCCATGCTGCAAAAAAATCCACTGCATTCAATCGGGATGCATTGGGCCTCGCTTCATGGACTCCAGTGCATACAGTCGGGATCCATTGCACCACAATGCATGGAATCCTCTACATTCAATGACGCTGCATGGAATCCACTGCATTCAATCAGGATGCTTTGGGCCATGCCTCATAAAATCCACTTCATTCAATGACGCTGCATGGAATCGACTGCATTCAATCATGCTGCATATAATCCACTGCTTACAATAGGGTTCAATTTCTTCACGCTGCATGGAATCCACAGCATTCAAAATGTTCCATTTCTTCACGCTGCATGGACTCCACTGCACTCCATCGGGATGCATGTTCCCACGCTGCATGGAGTACACTGCATTCAATCAAAATGCATGGAATCCACTGCATTCAATCGGGATGCTTTGGCCCATGCTGCATACAATCCACTGCATTCAATCGGGATGCATTGGGCCTCACTGCATGGACTCCAGTGCATATAATCGGAATCCATTACACCACAATGCATGGAATCATCTGCATTCAATGACGCTGCATGGAATCCACTGCATTCAATCGGGATGCATTTTACCAGGCTGCATGGAATCCATGCATTCATCACACTGCATGGACTCCACTGCATACAATCGGGATCCATTGTGCCACAATGCATGGAATCCTCTGCATTCAATCAGGATGCTTTGGGCCATGCTGCATAAAATCCACTGCTTTCAATCATGCTCCATTAAATCCACTGCATTCAATCAGGCTGCATATAATACACTGCATTCAATAGGGTTCCATTACTTCACACTTCATGGAATACAGTGCATTCAATCACGCTTCATGGAATCCACTGCATTCAATCGGGATTCATTTTACCACGCTGCATGGAGTTCACTGCATTCAATCACAATGCATGGAATCCACTGCATTCAATCGGGATGCTTTGGGCCATGCCTCATAAAATCCACTGCATTCAACGACGCTGCATGGAATCCACCGAATTTAACTGGGATACATTATACTAAGCTGTATCGAATCCACTGCATTCAATCAGGATGCATTTTACGATATGGCATGGAGTTCACTGCATTCAATCATGCTACACGTAATCCACTGCATTCAATCAGGATGCTTTGGGCCATGCTGCATAAAATCCACTGCATTCAATCATGCTGCACGTAATCCACTGCATTCAATCGGGATGCATTTTACCTCGCTGCATGGAGTACACTGCATTCAATCTCAATGCATGGAATCCAATGCATTCAATCGGGATGCTTTGGGCCATGCTGCAAAAAATCCACTGCAATCAATCAGGATGCATTGGGCCTCGCTGCATGGACTCCACTGCATACAATCACGATCCATTGCGCCACAATGCATGGAATCCTCTGCATTCAATGATGCTGCATGGAATCCACTGCATTCCATCGGGATGCATTTTACCACACTGCATGGAGTACACTGCATTCAATCACAATGGATGGAATCCAATGCATTCAATCGGGATGCTTTGGGCCATGCTGCAGAAAATCCACTGCATTCAATCGGGATGCACTGGGCCTCGCTGCATGGACTCCACTGCATTCAATTGGTATCCATTGCGCTGCAATGCATGGAATCCTCTGCATTCAATGACGCTGCAAGGAATCCACTGCATTCAATCGGGATGCTTTGGGGCATGCTTCATGAAATCCACTGCATTCAATCATGCTGCATGGAATCCACTGCACTCCATCATGCTGCATAAAATCCACTGCATTCAATAGTGTTCCATTTCTTCACACTGCAGGGAATACAATGCATTCAATCGGGATGCATTTTAACACTGCATGTATTACACTGCTGCATAATGGATTAAACTACTGCAATCATGCTGCATATAATCCACTGCATTCAATCGGGATGATTTGGGCCATGCTGCATAAAATCCACTGCATTCCATCGGGATGCATTGGGCCTCGCTGCATGGACTCCACTGCATACAATCGGGATCCATTGTGCCACAATGCATGGGATCTTCTGCATTCATTGACGCTGCATGGAATCCACTGCATTCAATTGGGATGCTTTGGGCCATGCTGCATATAATCCAGTGCATTCAATCGAGATGCATTTGGCCTCGCTCCATTGACTCCACTGCATGCAATAAGGATCAATTGCAACACAATGCATGGAATCCTCTGCATTCAATGATGCTCCATTGAATCCAGTGCACTCAATCAGGATGCTTTGGGCCATGCTGCATAAAATCCACTGCATTCAATAGGGTTCCAACACTTCACGCTGCATGGAATCCACTGCATTCAATCAGGATGCTTTGGGCCATGCTTAGTAAATTCCACTGCATTCAACGACGCTGCATGGAATCCACCGAATTTAATTGGGATACATTATACTAAGCTGTATCGAATCCACTGCATTCAATCAGGATGCATTTTACCACATTGCATGGAGTTCACTGCATTTAATCATGCTGCACGTAATCCACTGCATTCAATCAGGATGCATTTTACCACATTGCATGGAGTTCACTGCATTTAATCATGCTGCACGTAATCCACTGCATTCAATCAGGATGCATTTTACCAGGCTGCATGGAATCCACTGCATTCAATCACGCTGCATGGAATCGACTGCATTCAATCGGGATGCATTTTACCAGGCTGCATGGAATCCACTGCATTCAATCACGCTGCATGGAATCCACTGCATTCAATCACGCTGCATGGAATCCACTGCATTCAATCAGGATGCATTTTAATAAGCTGCATGGAATCCATTCAGTCATCATGCTGCATGGACTCCGCTGCATACAGTCGGGATCCATTACGCCACAATGCATGCAATCCTCTGCATTCAATCACGCTGCATGGAATCCACTGCATTCAATCAGGATGCAATTTACCACGCTGAATGGAGTACACTGCATTCAATCACGCTGCATGGAATCCCCTGCATTCAATCGGGATGCTTTGGGCCATGCTGCAAAAAAATCCACTGCATTCAATCGGGATGCATTGGGCCTCGCTTCATGGACTCCAGTGCATACAGTCGGGATCCATTGCACCACAATGCATGGAATCCTCTACATTCAATGACGCTGCATGGAATCCACTGCATTCAATCAGGATGCTTTGGGCCATGCCTCATAAAATCCACTTCATTCAATGACGCTGCATGGAATCGACTGCATTCAATCATGCTGCATATAATCCACTGCTAACAATAGGGTTCAATTTCTTCACACTGCATGGAATCCACGGCATTCAAAATGTTCCATTTCTTCACGCTGCATGGACTCCACTGCATTCCATCGGGATGCATGTTCCCACGCTGCATGGAGTACACTGCATTCAATCAAAATACATGGAATCCCCTGCATTCAATCGGGATGCTTTGGCCCATGCTGCATACAATCCACTGCATTCAATCGGGATGCATTGGGCCTCACTGCATGGACTCCACTGCATATAATAGGAATCCATTACACCACAATGCATGGAATCATCTGCATTCAATGACGCTGCATGGAATCCACTGCATTCAATTGGGATGCATTTTACCAGGCTGCATGGAATCCATGCATTCATCACACTGCATGGACTCCACTGCATTCAATCGGGATCCATTGTGCCACAATGCATGGAATCCTCTGCATTCAATCAGGATGCTTTGGGCCATCCTGCATAAAATCCACTGCATTCAATCATGCTCCATTAAATCCACTGCATTCAATCAGGCTGCATAAAATACACTGCATTCAATAGGGTTCCATTACTTCACACTTCATGGAATACAGTGCATTCAATCACGCTTCATGGAATCCACTGCATTCAATCGGGATTCATTTTACCACGCTGCATGGAGTTCACTGCATTCAATCACAATGCATGGAATCCACTGCATTCAATCGGGATGCTTTGGGCCATGCCTCATAAAATCCACTGCATTCAACGACGCTGCATGGAATCCACCGAATTTAACTGGGATACATTATACTAAGCTGTATCGAATCCACTGCATTCAATCAGGATGCATTTTACCATATGGCATGGAGTTCACTGCATTCAATCATGCTACACGTAATCCACTGCATTCAATCAGGATGCTTTGGGCCATGCTGCATAAAATCCACTGCATTCAATCATGCTGCACTTAATCCACTGCATTCAATCGGGATGCATTTTACCAGGCTGCATGGAATCCACTGCATTCAATCAGGATGCATGGAATCCACTGCATTCAATCGGGATGCATTTTACCAGGCTGCATGGAATCCACTGCATTCAATCACGCTGCATGGAATCCACTGCATTCAATCACGCTGCATGGAATCCACTGCATTCAATCAGGATGCATTTTACCAGGCTGCCTGGAATCCATGCATTCATCACACTGCATGGACTCCACTGCATAAAATCGGGATCCATTGCGCCACAATGCATGGAATACTCTGCATTCAATGATGCTCCATGGAATCCACTGCATTCAATCAGGATGCTTTGGGCCATGCTGCATAAAATCCACTGCATTCAATCATGCTGCATGGAGTCCTCTGCATTCAATCATGCTGCATAATATCCACTGCATTCAAAATGTTCCATTTCTTCACGCTGCATGGAATCCACTGCATTCAATCGGGATGCATTTTACCTCGCTGCATGGAGTACACTGCATTCAATCTCAATGCATGGAATCCACTGCATTCAATTGAGATGCTTTGGGCCATGCTGCATATAATCCAGTGCATTCAATCGGGATGCATTTGGCCTCGCTCCATTGACTCCACTGCATACAATAAGGATCAATTGCAACACAATGCAAGGACTCCTCTGCATTCAATGCTGCTCCATTGAATCCAGTGCACTCAATCAGGATGCTTTGGGCCATGCTGCATAAAATCCACTGCATTCAATAGGGTTCCAACACTTCACGCTGCACGTAATCCACTGCATTCAATCAGGATGCTTTGGGCCATGCTGCATAAAATCCACTGCATTCAATCATGCTGCACGGAATCCACTGCATTCAATCGGGATGCATTTTACCAGGCTGCATGGAATCCACTGCATTCAATCACGCTGCATGGAATCCACTGCATTCAATCACGCTGCATGGAATCCACTGCATTCAATCACGCTGCATGGAATCCACTGCATTCCATCGGGATGCATGTTCCCACGCTGCATGGAGTACACTGCATTCAATCAATATGCATGGAATCCACTGCATTCAATCGGGATGCTTTGGCCCATGCTTCATACAATCCACTGCATTCAATCGGGATGCATTGGGCCTCACTGCATGGACTCCACTGCATACAATCGGGATCCATTGCGCCACAATGCATGGAATCCTCTGCATTCAATGATGCTGCATGGAATCCACTGCATTCCATCGGGATGCATTTTACCACACTGCATGGAGTACACTGCATTCAATCACAATGGATGGAATCCAATGCATTCAATCGGGATGCTTTGGGCCATGCTGAAGAAAATCCACTGCATTCAATCGGGATGCACTGGGCCTCGCTGCATGGACTCCACTGCATTCAATTGGTATCCATTGCGCTGCAATGCATGGAATCCTCTGCATTCAATGACGCTGCATGGAATCCACTGCATTCAATCGGGTTGCTTTGGGGCATGCTTCATGAAATCCACTGCATTCAATCATGCTGCATGGAATCCACTGCACTCCATCATGCTGCGTAAAATCCACTGCATTCAATAGGGTTCCATTTCTTCACACTGCAGGGAATACAATGCATTCTATCGGGATGCATTTTAACACTCTGCATGGATTACACTGCTGCATAATGGATTACACTGCTGCAATCATGCTGCATATAATCCACTGCATTCAATAGGGATGCTTTGGGCCATGCTGCATAAAATCCACTGCATTCCATCGGGATGCATTGGGCCTCGCTGCATGGACTCCACTGCATACAATCGGGATCCATTGCGCCACAATGCATGGAATCTTCTGCATTCATTGATGCTGCATGGAATCCACTGCATTCAATTGGGATGCTTTGGGCCATGCTGCATATAATCCAGTGCATTCAATTGGGATGCATTTGGCCTCGCTCCATTGACTCCACTGCATACAATAAGGTTCAATTGCAACACAATGCATGGAATCCTCTGCATTCAATGATGCTCCATTGAATCCAGTGCACTCAATCAGGATGCTTTGGGCCATGCTGCATAAAATCCACTGCATTCAATAGGGTTCCAACACTTCACGCTGCATGGAATCCACTGCATTCAATCAGGATGCTTTGGGCCATGCTTAGTAAATTCCACTGCATTCAACGACGCTGCATGGAATCCACCGAATTTAATTGGGATATATTATACTAAGCTGTATCGAATCCACTGCATTCAATCAGGATGCATTTTACCACATTGCATGGAGTTCACTGCATTCAATCATGCTGCACGTAATCCACTGCATTCAATCAGGATGCTTTGGGCCATGCTGCATAAAATCCACTGCATTCAATCACGCTGCACGTAATCCACTGCATTCAATCAGGATGCATTTTACCAGGCTGCATGGAATCCACTGCATTCAATCACGCTGCATGGAATCCACTGCATTCAATCGGGATGCATTTTACCAGGCTGCATGGAATCCACTGCATTCAATCACGCTGCATGGAATCCACTGCATTCAATCGGGATGCATGTTCCCACGCTGCATGGAGTACACTGCATTCAATCAAAATGCATGGAATCCACTGCATTCAATCGGGATGCTTTGGGCCATGCTGCATACAATCCACTGCATTCAATCGGGTGCATTGGGCCTCACTGCATGGCCTCCACTGCATATAATCGGGATCCATTACACCACAATACATGGAATCATCTGCATTCAATGATGCTGCATGGAATCCACTGCATTCAATCGGGATGCAATTTACCACGCTGAATGGAGTACACTGCATTCAATCACGCTGCATGGAATCCCCTGCATTCAATCGGGATGCTTTGGGCCATGCTGCAAAAAAATCCACTGCATTCAATCGGGATGCATTGGGCCTCGCTTCATGGTCTCCAGTGCATACAGTCGGGATCCATGGCACCAAAATGCATGGAATCCTCTGCATTCAATGACGCTGCATGGAATCCACTGCATTCAATCAGGATGCTTTGGGCCATGCCTCATAAAATCCACTTCATTCAATGACGCTGCATGGAATCGACTGCATTCAATGACGCTGCATGGAATCGACTGCATTCAATCATGCTGCATATAATCCACTGCTTACAATAGGGTTCAATTTCTTCACGCTGCATGGAATCCACTGCATTCAATCACGCTGCATGGAATCCCCTGCATTCCATCGGGATGCATGATCCCACGCTGAATGGAGTACACTGCATTCAATCAAAATGCATGGAATCCACTGCATTCAATCGGGATGCTTTGGGCCATGCTGCATACAATCCACTGCATTCAATCGGGATGCATTGGGCCTCACTGCATGGACTCCACTGCATACAATCGGGATCCATTGCGCCACAATGCATGGAATCCTCTGCATTCAATGATGCTGCATGGAATCCACTGCATTCCATCGGGATGCATTTTACCACACTGCATGGAATACACTGCATTCAATCACAATGGATGGAATCCAATGCATTCAATCGGGATGCTTTGGGCCATGCTGCAAAAAAATCCACTGCATTCAATCGGGATGCACTGGGCCTCGCTGCATGGACTCCACTGCATTCAATTGGTATCCATTGCGCTGCAATGCATGGAATCCTCTGCATTCAATGACGCTGCATGGAATCCACTGCATTCAATCGGGATGCTTTGGGGCATGCTTCATGAAATCCACTGCATTCAATCATGCTGCATGGAATCCACTGCACTCCATCATGCTGCATAAAATCCACTGCATTCAATAGGGTTCCATTTCTTCACACTGCAGGGAATACAATGCATTTAATCGGGATGCATTTTAACACTCTGCATGGATTACACTGCTGCATAATGGATTACACTGCTGCAATCATGCTGCATATAATCCACTGCATTCAATCGGGATGCTTTGCGCCATGCTGCATAAAATCCACTGCATTCAATCACGCTGCACGTAATCCACTGCATTCAATCAGGATGCATTTTACCAGGCTGCATGGAATCCACTGCATTCAATCACGCTGCATGGAATCCACTGCATTCAATCGGGATGCATTTTACCAGGCTGCATGGAATCCACTGCATTCAATCACGCTGCATGGAATCCACTGCATTCAATCACGCTGCATGGAATCCAATGCATTCAATCAGGATGCATTTTAATAAGCTGCATGGAATCCATTCAGTCATCACGCTGCATGGACTCCGCTGCATACAGTCGGGATCCATTACGCCACAATGCATGGAATCCTCTGCATTCAATGACGCTGCATGGAATCCACTGCATTCAATCGGGATGCAATTTACCACGCTGAATGGAGTACACTGCATTCAATCACGCTGCATGGAATCCCCTGCATTCAATCGGGATGCTTTGGGCCATGCTGCAAAAAAATCCACTGCATTCAATCGGGATGCATTGGGCCTCGCTTCATGGACTCCAGTGCATACAGTCGGGATGCACTGCACCAAAATGCATGGTATCCTCTGCATTCAATGATGCTGCATGGAATCCACTGCATTCAATCAGGATGCTTTGGGCCATGCTTCATAAAATCCACTTCATTCAATGACGCTGCATGGAATCGACTGCATTCAATCATGCTGCATATAATCCACTGCTTACAATAGGGTTCAATTTCTTCACGCTGCATGGAATCCACTGCATTCAATCACGCTGCATGGAATCCACTGCATTCCATCGGGATGCATGTTCCCACGCTGCATGGAGTACACTGCATTCAATCAAAATGCATGGAATCCACTGCATTCAATCGGGATGCATTGGGCCTCACTGCATGGACTCCACTGCATATAATCGGGATCCATTACACCACAATGCATGGAATCATCTGCATTCAATGACGCTGCATGGAATCCACTGCATTCAATCGGGATGCATTGGGCCTCACTGCATGGACTCCACTGCATATAATCGGGATCCATTACACCACAATGCCTGGAACCATCTGCATTCAATGACGCTGCCTGGAATCCACTGCATTCAATCGGGATGCATTTTACCAGGCTGCATGGAATCCATGCATTCATCACGCTGCATGGACTCCACTGCATACAATCGGGATCCATTGCGCCACAATGCATGGAATCCTCTGCATTCAATCAGGATGCTTTGGGCCATGCTGCATAAAATCCACTGCATTCAATCATGCTCCATTAAATCCACTGCATTCAATCAGGCTGCATAAAATACACTGCATTCAATAGGGTTCCATTACTTCACACTTCATGGAATACAGTGCATTCAATCACGCTTCATGGAATCCACTGCATTCAATCGGGATTCATTTTACCACGCTGCATGGAGTTCACTGCATTCAATCACAATGCATGGAATCCACTGCATTCAATCGGGATGCTTTGGGCCATGCCTCATAAAATCCACTGCATTCAATGACGCTGCATGGAATCCACCGAATTTAATTGGGATACATTATACTAAGCTGTATCGAATCCACTGCATTCAATCAGGATGCATTTTACCACATTGCATGGAGTTCACTGCATTTAATCATGCTGCACGTAATCCACTGCATTCAATCAGGATGCTTTGGGCCATGCTGCATAAAATCCACTGCATTCAATCACGCTGCACGTAATCCACTGCATTCAATCAGGATGCATTTTACCAGGCTGCATGGAATCCACTGCATTCAATCACGCTGCATGGAATCCACTGCATTCAATCGGGATGCATTTTACCAGGCTGCATGGAATCCACTGCATTCAATCACGCTGCATGGAATCCACTGCATTCAATCACGCTGCATGGAATCCACTGCATTCAATCAGGATGCATTTTAATAAGCTGCATGGAATCCATTCAGTCATCACGCTGCATGGACTCCGCTGCATACAGTCGGGATCCATTACGCCACAATGCATGGAATCCTCTGCATTCAATCACGCTGCATGGAATCCACTGCATTCAATCACGCTGCATGGAATCCACTGCATTCAATCAGGATGCATTTTACCAGGCTGCCTGGAATCCATGCATTCATCACACTGCATGGACTCCACTGCATAAAATCGGGATCCATTGCGCCACAATGCATGGAATACTCTGCATTCAATGATGCTCCATGGAATCCACTGCATTCAATCAGGATGCTTTGGGCCATGCTGCATAAAATCCACTGCATTCAATCATGCTGCATGGAGTCCTCTGCATTCAATCATGCTGCATAATATCCACTGCATTCAAAATGTTCCATTTCTTCACGCTGCATGGAATCCACTGCATTCAATCGGGATGCATTTTACCTCGCTGCATGGAGTACACTGCATTCAATCTCAATGCATGGAATCCACTGCATTCAATTGAGATGCTTTGGGCCATGCTGCATATAATCCAGTGCATTCAATCGGGATGCATTTGGCCTCGCTCCATTGACTCCACTGCATACAATAAGGATCAATTGCAACACAATGCAAGGACTCCTCTGCATTCAATGCTGCTCCATTGAATCCAGTGCACTCAATCAGGATGCTTTGGGCCATGCTGCATAAAATCCACTGCGTTCAATAGGGTTCCAACACTTCACGCTGCACGTAATCCACTGCATTCAATCAGGATGCTTTGGGCCATGCTGCATAAAATCCACTGCATTCAATCATGCTGCACGGAATCCACTGCATTCAATCGGGATGCATTTTACCAGGCTGCATGGAATCCACTGCATTCAATCACGCTGCATGGAATCCACTGCATTCAATCACGCTGCATGGAATCCACTGCATTCAATCACGCTGCATGGAATCCACTGCATTCCATCGGGATGCATGTTCCCACGCTGCATGGAGTACACTGCATTCAATCAATATGCATGGAATCCACTGCATTCAATCGGGATGCTTTGGCCCATGCTTCATACAATCCACTGCATTCAATCGGGATGCATTGGGCCTCACTGCATGGACTCCACTGCATACAATCGGGATCCATTGCGCCACAATGCATGGAATCCTCTGCATTCAATGATGCTGCATGGAATCCACTGCATTCCATCGGGATGCATTTTACCACACTGCATGGAGTACACTGCATTCAATCACAATGGATGGAATCCAATGCATTCAATCGGGATGCTTTGGGCCATGCTGAAGAAAATCCACTGCATTCAATCGGGATGCACTGGGCCTCGCTGCATGGACTCCACTGCATTCAATTGGTATCCATTGCGCTGCAATGCATGGAATCCTCTGCATTCAATGACGCTGCATGGAATCCACTGCATTCAATCGGGTTGCTTTGGGGCATGCTTCATGAAATCCACTGCATTCAATCATGCTGCATGGAATCCACTGCACTCCATCATGCTGCGTAAAATCCACTGCATTCAATAGGGTTCCATTTCTTCACACTGCAGGGAATACAATGCATTCTATCGGGATGCATTTTAACACTCTGCATGGATTACACTGCTGCATAATGGATTACACTGCTGCAATCATGCTGCATATAATCCACTGCATTCAATAGGGATGCTTTGGGCCATGCTGCATAAAATCCACTGCATTCCATCGGGATGCATTGGGCCTCGCTGCATGGACTCCACTGCATACAATCGGGATCCATTGCGCCACAATGCATGGAATCTTCTGCATTCATTGATGCTGCATGGAATCCACTGCATTCAATTGGGATGCTTTGGGCCATGCTGCATATAATCCAGTGCATTCAATTGGGATGCATTTGGCCTCGCTCCATTGACTCCACTGCATACAATAAGGATCAATTGCAACACAATGCATGGAATCCTCTGCATTCAATGATGCTCCATTGAATCCAGTGCACTCAATCAGGATGCTTTGGGCCATGCTGCATAAAATCCACTGCATTCAATAGGGTTCCAACACTTCACGCTGCATGGAATCCACTGCATTCAATCAGGATGCTTTGGGCCATGCTTAGTAAATTCCACTGCATTCAACGACGCTGCATGGAATCCACCGAATTTAATTGGGATATATTATACTAAGCTGTATCGAATCCACTGCATTCAATCAGGATGCATTTTACCACATTGCATGGAGTTCACTGCATTCAATCATGCTGCACGTAATCCACTGCATTCAATCAGGATGCTTTGGGCCATGCTGCATAAAATCCACTGCATTCAATCACGCTGCACGTAATCCACTGCATTCAATCAGGATGCATTTTACCAGGCTGCATGGAATCCACTGCATTCAATCACGCTGCATGGAATCCACTGCATTCAATCGGGATGCATTTTACCAGGCTGCATGGAATCCACTGCATTCAATCACGCTGCATGGAATCCACTGCATTCAATCGGGATGCATGTTCCCACGCTGCATGGAGTACACTGCATTCAATCAAAATGCATGGAATCCACTGCATTCAATCGGGATGCTTTGGGCCATGCTGCATACAATCCACTGCATTCAATCGGGTGCATTGGGCCTCACTGCATGGCCTCCACTGCATATAATCGGGATCCATTACACCACAATACATGGAATCATCTGCATTCAATGATGCTGCATGGAATCCACTGCATTCAATCGGGATGCAATTTACCACGCTGAATGGAGTACACTGCATTCAATCACGCTGCATGGAATCCCCTGCATTCAATCGGGATGCTTTGGGCCATGCTGCAAAAAAATCCACTGCATTCAATCGGGATGCATTGGGCCTCGCTTCATGGTCTCCAGTGCATACAGTCGGGATCCATGGCACCAAAATGCATGGAATCCTCTGCATTCAATGACGCTGCATGGAATCCACTGCATTCAATCAGGATGCTTTGGGCCATGCCTCATAAAATCCACTTCATTCAATGACGCTGCATGGAATCGACTGCATTCAATGACGCTGCATGGAATTGACTGCATTCAATCATGCTGCATATAATCCACTGCTTACAATAGGGTTCAATTTCTTCACGCTGCATGGAATCCACTGCATTCAATCACGCTGCATGGAATCCCCTGCATTCCATCGGGATGCATGATCCCACGCTGAATGGAGTACACTGCATTCAATCAAAATGCATGGAATCCACTGCATTCAATCGGGATGCTTTGGGCCATGCTGCATACAATCCACTGCATTCAATCGGGATGCATTGGGCCTCACTGCATGGACTCCACTGCATACAATCGGGATCCATTGCGCCACAATGCATGGAATCCTCTGCATTCAATGATGCTGCATGGAATCCACTGCATTCCATCGGGATGCATTTTACCACACTGCATGGAGTACACTGCATTCAATCACAATGGATGGAATCCAATGCATTCAATCGGGATGCTTTGGGCCATGCTGCAAAAAAATCCACTGCATTCAATCGGGATGCACTGGGCCTCGCTGCATGGACTCCACTGCATTCAATTGGTATCCATTGCGCTGCAATGCATGGAATCCTCTGCATTCAATGACGCTGCATGGAATCCACTGCATTCAATCGGGATGCTTTGGGGCATGCTTCATGAAATCCACTGCATTCAATCATGCTGCATGGAATCCACTGCACTCCATCATGCTGCATAAAATCCACTGCATTCAATAGGGTTCCATTTCTTCACACTGCAGTGAATACAATGCATTTAATCGGGATGCATTTTAACACTCTGCATGGATTACACTGCTGCATAATGGATTACACTGCTGCAATCATGCTGCATATAATCCACTGCATTCAATCGGGATGCTTTGCGCCATGCTGCATAAAATCCACTGCATTCAATCACGCTGCACGTAATCCACTGCATTCAATCAGGATGCATTTTACCAGGCTGCATGGAATCCACTGCATTCAATCACGCTGCATGGAATCCACTGCATTCAATCGGGATGCATTTTACCAGGCTGCATGGAATCCACTGCATTCAATCACGCTGCATGGAATCCACTGCATTCAATCACGCTGCATGGAATCCAATGCATTCAATCAGGATGCATTTTAATAAGCTGCATGGAATCCATTCAGTCATCACGCTGCATGGACTCCGCTGCATACAGTCGGGATCCATTACGCCACAATGCATGGAATCCTCTGCATTCAATGACGCTGCATGGAATCCACTGCATTCAATCGGGATGCAATTTACCACGCTGAATGGAGTACACTGCATTCAATCACGCTGCATGGAATCCCCTGCATTCAATCGGGATGCTTTGGGCCATGCTGCAAAAAAATCCACTGCATTCAATCGGGATGCATTGGGCCTCGCTTCATGGACTCCAGTGCATACAGTCGGGATGCACTGCACCAAAATGCATGGTATCCTCTGCATTCAATGATGCTGCATGGAATCCACTGCATTCAATCAGGATGCTTTGGGCCATGCTTCATAAAATCCACTTCATTCAATGACGCTGCATGGAATCGACTGCATTCAATCATGCTGCATATAATCCACTGCTTACAATAGGGTTCAATTTCTTCACGCTGCATGGAATCCACTGCATTCAATCACGCTGCATGGAATCCACTGCATTCCATCGGGATGCATGTTCCCACGCTGCATGGAGTACACTGCATTCAATCAAAATGCATGGAATCCACTGCATTCAATCGGGATGCATTGGGCCTCACTGCATGGACTCCACTGCATATAATCGGGATCCATTACACCACAATGCATGGAATCATCTGCATTCAATGACGCTGCATGGAATCCACTGCATTCAATCGGGATGCATTGGGCCTCACTGCATGGACTCCACTGCATATAATCGGGATCCATTACACCACAATGCCTGGAACCATCTGCATTCAATGACGCTGCCTGGAATCCACTGCATTCAATCGGGATGCATTTTACCAGGCTGCATGGAATCCATGCATTCATCACGCTGCATGGACTCCACTGCATACAATCGGGATCCATTGCGCCACAATGCATGGAATCCTCTGCATTCAATCAGGATGCTTTGGGCCATGCTGCATAAAATCCACTGCATTCAATCATGCTCCATTAAATCCACTGCATTCAATCAGGCTGCATAAAATACACTGCATTCAATAGGGTTCCATTACTTCACACTTCATGGAATACAGTGCATTCAATCACGCTTCATGGAATCCACTGCATTCAATCGGGATTCATTTTACCACGCTGCATGGAGTTCACTGCATTCAATCACAATGCATGGAATCCACTGCATTCAATCGGGATGCTTTGGGCCATGCCTCATAAAATCCACTGCATTCAATGACGCTGCATGGAATCCACCGAATTTAATTGGGATACATTATACTAAGCTGTATCGAATCCACTGCATTCAATCAGGATGCATTTTACCACATTGCATGGAGTTCACTGCATTTAATCATGCTGCACGTAATCCACTGCATTCAATCAGGATGCTTTGGGCCATGCTGCATAAAATCCACTGCATTCAATCACGCTGCACGTAATCCACTGCATTCAATCAGGATGCATTTTACCAGGCTGCATGGAATCCACTGCATTCAATCACGCTGCATGGAATCCACTGCATTCAATCGGGATGCATTTTACCAGGCTGCATGGAATCCACTGCATTCAATCACGCTGCATGGAATCCACTGCATTCAATCACGCTGCATGGAATCCACTGCATTCAATCAGGATGCATTTTAATAAGCTGCATGGAATCCATTCAGTCATCACGCTGCATGGACTCCGCTGCATACAGTCGGGATCCATTACGCCACAATGCATGGAATCCTCTGCATTCAATCACGCTGCATGGAATCCACTGCATTCAATCGGGATGCAATTTACCACGCTGCATGGAGTACACTGCATTCAATCACGCTGCATGGAATCCCCTGCATTCAATCGGGATGCTTTGGGCCATGCTGCAAAAAAATCCACTGCATTCAATCGGGATGCATTGGGCCTCGCTTCATGGACTCCAGTGCATACAGTCGGGATGCACTGCACCAAAATGCATGGTATCCTCTGCATTCAATGACGCTGCATGGAATCCACTGCATTCAATCAGGATGCTTTGGGCCATGCCTCATAAAATCCACTTCATTCAATGACGCTGCATGGAATCGACTGCATTCAATCATGC
Source organism: Sus scrofa (assembly GCF_054392235.1). Lineage (NCBI taxonomy): Eukaryota > Metazoa > Chordata > Mammalia > Artiodactyla > Suidae > Sus > Sus scrofa. Next base: position 6,224,766 of record NC_139399.1, read on the forward strand.
TGCATATAATCCACTGCTTACAATAGGGTTCAATTTTTTCACGCTGCATGGAATCCACTGCATTCAATCACGCTGTATGGAATCCACTGCATTCCATCGGGATGCATGTTCCCACGCTGCATGGAGTACACTGCATTCACTCAAAATGCATGGAATCCACTGCATTCAATCGGGATGCTTTGGGCCATGCTGCATACAATCCACTGCATTCAATCGGGATGCATTGGGCCTCACTGCATGGACTCCACTGCATGTAATCGGGATCCATTACACCACAATGCATGGAATCATCTGCATTCAATGACGCTTCATGGAATCCACTGCATTCAATCGGGATGCATTTTACCAGGCTGCATGGAATCCATGCATTCATCACGCTGCATGGACTCCACTGCATACAATCGGGATCCATTGCGCCACAATGCATGGAATCCTCTGCATTCAATCAGGATGCTTTGGGCCATGCTGCATAAAATCCACTGCATTCAATCATGCTCCATTAAATCCACTGCATTCAATCAGGCTGCATAAAATACACTGCATTCAATAGGGTTCCATTACTTCACACTTCATGGAATACAGTGCATTCAATCACGCTTCATGGAATCCACTGCATTCAATCGGGATTCATTTTACCACGCTGCATGGAGTTCACTGCATTCAATCACAATGCATGGAATCCACTGCATTCAATCGGGATGCTTTGGGCCATGCCTCATAAAATCCACTGCATTCAACGACGCTGCATGGAATCCACCGAATTTAATTGGGATACATTATACTAAGCTGTATCGAATCCACTGCATTCAATCAGGATGCATTTTACCATATTGCATGGAGTTCACTGCATTTAATCATGCTGCACGTAATCCACTGCATTCAATCAAGATGCTTTGGGCCATGCTGCATAAAATCCACTGCATTCAATCATGCTGCATGGAATCCACTGCATTCAATCGGGATGAATTTTACCAGGCTGCATGGAATCCACTGCATTCAATCACGCTGCATGGAATCCACTGCATTCAAGCACGCTGCATGGAATCCACTGCATTCAATCAGGATGCATTTTAATAAGCTGCATGGAATCCATTCAGTCATCACGCTGCATGGACTCCGCTGCATACAGTCGGGATCCATTACGCCACAATGCATGGAATCCTCTGCATTCAATCGGGATGCATTTTACCAGGCTGCATGGAATCCACTGCATTCAATCACGCTGCATGGAATCCACTGCATTCAATCACGCTGCATGGAATCCACTGCATTCAATCAGGATGCATTTTACCATGCTGCCTGGAATCCATGCATTTATCACACTGCATGGACTCCACTGCATACAATCGGGATCCATTATGACACAATGCATTGAATACTCTGCATTCAATGATGCTCCATGGAATCCACTGCATTCAATCAGGATGCTTTGGGCCATGCTGCATAAAATCCACTGCATTCAATCATGCTGCATGGAATCCACTGCATTCAATCATGCTGCATAATATCCACTGCATTCAAAATGTTCCATTTCTTCACGCTGCATGGAATCCACTGCATTCCATCGGGATGCATGTTCCCACGCTGCATGGAGTACACTGCATTCAATCAAAATGCATGGAATCCACTGCATTCAATCGGGATGCTTTGAGCCATGCTGCATACAATCCACTGCATTCAATCGGGTGCATTGGGCCTCACTGCATGGACTCCACTGCATATAATCGGGATCCATTACACCACAATGCATGGAATCATCTGCATTCAATCACGCTGCATGGAATCCACTGCATTCCATCGGGATGCATGTTCCCACGCTGCATGGAGTACACTGCATTCAATCAAAATGCATGGAATCCACTGCATTCAATCGGGATGCATTGGGCCTCACTGCATGGACTCCACTGCATATAATCGGGATCCATTACACCACAATGCATGGAATCATCTGCATTCAATGACGCTGCATGGAATCCACTGCATTCAATCGGGATGCATTGGGCCTCACTGCATGGACTCCACTGCATATAATCGGGATCCATTACACCACAATGCCTGGAATCATCTGCATTCAATGACGCTGCCTGGAATCCACTGCATTCAATCGGGATGCATTTTACCAGGCTGCATGGAATCCATGCATTCATCACGCTGCATGGACTCCACTGCATACAATCGGGATCCATTGCGCCACAATGCATGGAATCCTCTGCATTCAATCAGGATGCTTTGGGCCATGCTGCATAAAATCCACTGCATTCAATCATGCTCCATTAAATCCACTGCATTCAATCAGGCTGCATAAAATACACTGCATTCAATAGGGTTCCATTACTTCACACTTCATGGAATACAGTGCATTCAATCACGCTTCATGGAATCCACTGCATTCAATCGGGATTCATTTTACCACGCTGCATGGAGTTCACTGCATTCAATCACAATGCATGGAATCCACTGCATTCAATCGGGATGCTTTGGGCCATGCCTCATAAAATCCACTGCATTCAATGACGCTGCATGGAATCCACCGAATTTAATTGGGATACATTATACTAAGCTGTATCGAATCCACTGCATTCAATCAGGATGCATTTTACCACATTGCATGGAGTTCACTGCATTTAATCATGCTGCACGTAATCCACTGCATTCAATCAGGATGCTTTGGGCCATGCTGCATAAAATCCACTGCATTCAATCACGCTGCACGTAATCCACTGCATTCAATCAGGATGCATTTTACCAGGCTGCATGGAATCCACTGCATTCAATCACGCTGCATGGAATCCACTGCATTCAATCGGGATGCATTTTACCAGGCTGCATGGAATCCACTGCATTCAATCACGCTGCATGGAATCCACTGCATTCAATCACGCTGCATGGAATCCACTGCATTCAATCAGGATGCATTTTAATAAGCTGCATGGAATCCATTCAGTCATCACGCTGCATGGACTCCGCTGCATACAGTCGGGATCCATTACGCCACAATGCATGGAATCCTCTGCATTCAATCACGCTGCATGGAATCCACTGCATTCAATCGGGATGCAATTTACCACGCTGCATGGAGTACACTGCATTCAATCACGCTGCATGGAATCCCCTGCATTCAATCGGGATGCTTTGGGCCATGCTGCAAAAAAATCCACTGCATTCAATCGGGATGCATTGGGCCTCGCTTCATGGACTCCAGTGCATACAGTCGGGATGCACTGCACCAAAATGCATGGTATCTTCTGCATTCAATGACGCTGCATGGAATCCACTGCATTCAATCAGGATGCTTTGGGCCATGCCTCATAAAATCCACTTCATTCAATGACGCTGCATGGAATCGACTGCATTCAATCATGCTGCATATAATCCACTGCTTACAATAGGGTTCAATTTTTTCACGCTGCATGGAATCCACTGCATTCAATCACGCTGCATGGAATCCACTGCATTCCATCGGGATGCATGTTCCCACGCTGCATGGAGTACACTGCATTCACTCAAAATGCATGGAATCCACTGCATTCAATCGGGATGCTTTGGGCCATGCTGCATACAATCCACTGCATTCAATCGGGATGCATTGGGCCTCACTGCATGGACTCCACTGCATGTAATCGGGATCCATTACACCACAATGCATGGAATCATCTGCATTCAATGACGCTTCATGGAATCCACTGCATTCAATCGGGATGCATTTTACCAGGCTGCATGGAATCCATGCATTCATCACGCTGCATGGACTCCACTGCATACAATCGGGATCCATTGCGCCACAATGCATGGAATCCTCTGCATTCAATCAGGATGCTTTGGGCCATGCTGCATAAAATCCACTGCATTCAATCATGCTCCATTAAATCCACTGCATTCAATCAGGCTGCATAAAATACACTGCATTCAATAGGGTTCCATTACTTCACACTTCATGGAATACAGTGCATTCAATCACGCTTCATGGAATCCACTGCATTCAATCGGGATTCATTTTACCACGCTGCATGGAGTTCACTGCATTCAATCACAATGCATGGAATCCACTGCATTCAATCGGGATGCTTTGGGCCATGCCTCATAAAATCCACTGCATTCAACGACGCTGCATGGAATCCACCGAATTTAATTGGGATACATTATACTAAGCTGTATCGAATCCACTGCATTCAATCAGGATGCATTTTACCATATTGCATGGAGTTCACTGCATTTAATCATGCTGCACGTAATCCACTGCATTCAATCAAGATGCTTTGGGCCATGCTGCATAAAATCCACTGCATTCAATCATGCTGCATGGAATCCACTGCATTCAATCGGGATGAATTTTACCAGGCTGCATGGAATCCACTGCATTCAATCACGCTGCATGGAATCCACTGCATTCAAGCACGCTGCATGGAATCCACTGCATTCAATCAGGATGCATTTTAATAAGCTGCATGGAATCCATTCAGTCATCACGCTGCATGGACTCCGCTGCATACAGTCGGGATCCATTACGCCACAATGCATGGAATCCTCTGCATTCAATCGGGATGCATTTTACCAGGCTGCATGGAATCCACTGCATTCAATCACGCTGCATGGAATCCACTGCATTCAATCACGCTGCATGGAATCCACTGCATTCAATCAGCATGCATTTTACCATGCTGCCTGGAATCCATGCATTTATCACACTGCATGGACTCCACTGCATACAATCGGGATCCATTATGACACAATGCATTGAATACTCTGCATTCAATGATGCTCCATGGAATCCACTGCATTCAATCAGGATGCTTTGGGCCATGCTGCATAAAATCCACTGCATTCAATCATGCTGCATGGAATCCACTGCATTCAATCATGCTGCATAATATCCACTGCATTCAAAATGTTCCATTTCTTCACGCTGCATGGAATCCACTGCATTCCATCGGGATGCATGTTCCCACGCTGCATGGAGTACACTGCATTCAATCAAAATGCATGGAATCCACTGCATTCAATCGGGATGCTTTGAGCCATGCTGCATACAATCCACTGCATTCAATCGGGTGCATTGGGCCTCACTGCATGGACTCCACTGCATATAATCGGGATCCATTACACCACAATGCATGGAATCATCTGCATTCAATGACGCTGCATGGAATCCACTGCATTCAATCGGGATGCAATTTACCACGCTGAATGGAGTACACTGCATTCAATCACGCTGCATGGAATCCAATGCATTCAATCAGGATGCATTTTAATAAGCTGCATGGAATCCATTCAGTCATCACGCTGCATGGACTCCGCTGCATACAGTCGGGATCCATTACGCCACAATGCATGGAATCCTCTGCATTCAATGACGCTGCATGGAATCCACTGCATTCAATCGGGATGCAATTTACCACGCTGAATGGAGTACACTGCATTCAATCACGCTGCATGGAATCCCCTGCATTCAATCGGGATGCTTTGGGCCATGCTGCAAAAAAATCCACTGCATTCAATCGGGATGCATTGGGCCTCGCTTCATGGACTCCAGTGCATACAGTCGGGATGCACTGCACCAAAATGCATGGTATCCTCTGCATTCAATGATGCTGCATGGAATCCACTGCATTCAATCAGGATGCTTTGGGCCATGCCTCATAAAATTCACTTCATTCAATGACGCTGCATGGAATCGACTGCATTCAATCATGCTGCATATAATCCACTGCTTACAATAGGGTTCAATTTCTTCACGCTGCATGGAATCCACTGCATTCAATCACGCTGCATGGAATCCACTGCATTCCATCGGGATGCATGTTCCCACGCTGCATGGAGTACACTGCATTCAATCAAAATGCATGGAATCCACTGCATTCAATCGGGATGCATTGGGCCTCACTGCATGGACTCCACTGCATATAATCGGGATCCATTACACCACAATGCATGGAATCATCTGCATTCAATGACGCTGCATGGAATCCACTGCATTCAATCGGGATGCATTTTACCAGGCTGCATGGAATCCATGCATTCATCACGCTGCATGGACTCCACTGCATACAATCGGGATCCATTGCGCCACAATGCATGGAATCCTCTGCATTCAATCAGGATGCTTTGGGCCATGCTGCATAAAATCCACTGCATTCAATCATGCTCCATTAAATCCACTGCATTCAATCAGGCTGCATAAAATACACTGCATTCAATAGGGTTCCATTACTTCACACTTCATGGAATACAGTGCATTCAATCACGCTTCATGGAATCCACTGCATTCAATCGGGATTCATTTTACCACGCTGCATGGAGTTCACTGCATTCAATCACAATGCATGGAATCCACTGCATTCAATCGGGATGCTTTGGGCCATGCCTCATAAAATCCACTGCATTCAATGACGCTGCATGGAATCCACCGAATTTAATTGGGATACATTATACTAAGCTGTATCGAATCCACTGCATTCAATCAGGATGCATTTTACCACATTGCATGGAGTTCACTGCATTTAATCATGCTGCACGTAATCCACTGCATTCAATCAGGATTCTTTGGGCCATGCTGCATAAAATCCACTGCATTCAATCACGCTGCACGTAATCCACTGCATTCAATCAGGATGCATTTTACCAGGCTGCATGGAATCCACTGCATTCAATCACGCTGCATGGAATCCACTGCATTCAATCGGGATGCATTTTACCAGGCTGCATGGAATCCACTGCATTCAATCACGCTGCATGGAATCCACTGCATTCAATCACGCTGCATGGAATCCACCGAATTTAATTGGGATACATTATACTAAGCTGTATCGAATCCACTGCATTCAATCAGGATGCATTTTACCATATTGCATGGAGTTCACTGCATTTAATCATGCTGCACGTAATCCACTGCATTCAATCAAGATGCTTTGGGCCATGCTGCATAAAATCCACTGCATTTAATCATGCTGCATGGAATCCACTGCATTCAATCGGGATGAATTTTACCAGGCTGCATGGAATCCACTGCATTCAATCACGCTGCATGGAATCCACTGCATTCAAGCACGCTGCATGGAATCCACTGCATTCAATCAGGATGCATTTTAATAAGCTGCATGGAATCCATTCAGTCATCACGCTGCATGGACTCCGCTGCATACAGTCGGGATCCATTACGCCACAATGCATGGAATCCTCTGCATTCAATCGGGATGCATTTTACCAGGCTGCATGGAATCCACTGCATTCAATCACGCTGCATGGAATCCACTGCATTCAATCACGCTGCATGGAATCCACTGCATTCAATCAGGATGCATTTTACCATGCTGCCTGGAATCCATGCATTTATCACACTGCATGGACTCCACTGCATACAATCGGGATCCATTATGACACAATGCATTGAATACTCTGCATTCAATGATGCTCCATGGAATCCACTGCATTCAATCAGGATGCTTTGGGCCATGCTGCATAAAATCCACTGCATTCAATCATGCTGCATGGAATCCACTGCATTCAATCATGCTGCATAATATCCACTGCATTCAAAATGTTCCATTTCTTCACGCTGCATGGAATCCACTGCATTCCATCGGGATGCATGTTCCCACGCTGCATGGAGTACACTGCATTCAATCAAAATGCATGGAATCCACTGCATTCAATCGGGATGCTTTGAGCCATGCTGCATACAATCCACTGCATTCAATCGGGTGCATTGGGCCTCACTGCATGGACTCCACTGCATATAATCGGGATCCATTACACCACAATGTATGGAATCATCTGCATTCAATGACGCTGCATGGAATCCACTGCATTCAATCGGGATGCAATTTACCACGCTGAATGGAGTACACTGCATTCAATCACGCTGCATGGAATCCAATGCATTCAATCAGGATGCATTTTAATAAGCTGCATGGAATCCATTCAGTCATCACGCTGCATGGACTCCGCTGCATACAGTCGGGATCCATTACGCCACAATGCATGGAATCCTCTGCATTCAATGACGCTGCATGGAATCCACTGCATTCAATCGGGATGCAATTTACCACGCTGAATGGAGTACACTGCATTCAATCACGCTGCATGGAATCCCCTGCATTCAATCGGGATGCTTTGGGCCATGCTGCAAAAAAATCCACTGCATTCAATCGGGATGCATTGGGCCTCGCTTCATGGACTCCAGTGCATACAGTCGGGATGCACTGCACCACAATGCATGGTATCCTCTGCATTCAATGATGCTGCATGGAATCCACTGCATTCAATCAGGATGCTTTGGGCCATGCCTCATAAAATCCACTTCATTCAATGACGCTGCATGGAATCGACTGCATTCAATCATGCTGCATATAATCCACTGCTTACAATAGGGTTCAATTTCTTCACGCTGCATGGAATCCACTGCATTCAATCACGCTGCATGGAATCCACTGCATTCCATCGGGATGCATGTTCCCACGCTGCATGGAGTACACTGCATTCAATCAAAATGCATGGAATCCACTGCATTCAATCGGGATGCATTGGGCCTCACTGCATGGACTCCACTGCATATAATCGGGATCCATTACACCACAATGCATGGAATCATCTGCATTCAATGACGCTGCATGGAATCCACTGCATTCAATCGGGATGCATTTTACCAGGCTGCATGGAATCCATGCATTCATCACGCTGCATGGACTCCACTGCATACAATCGGGATCCATTGCGCCACAATGCATGGAATCCTCTGCATTCAATCAGGATGCTTTGGGCCATGCTGCATAAAATCCACTGCATTCAATCATGCTCCATTAAATCCACTGCATTCAATCAGGCTGCATAAAATACACTGCATTCAATAGGGTTCCATTACTTCACACTTCATGGAATACAGTGCATTCAATCACGCTTCATGGAATCCACTGCATTCAATCGGGATTCATTTTACCACGCTGCATGGAGTTCACTGCATTCAATCACAATGCATGGAATCCACTGCATTCAATCGGGATGCTTTGGGCCATGCCTCATAAAATCCACTGCATTCAATGACGCTGCATGGAATCCACCGAATTTAATTGGGATACATTATACTAAGCTGTATCGAATCCACTGCATTCAATCAGGATGCATTTTACCACATTGCATGGAGTTCACTGCATTCAATCATGCTGCACGTAATCCACTGCATTCAATAAGGATGCTTTGGGCCATGCTGCATAAAATCCACTGCATTCAATCACGCTGCACGTAATCCACTGCATTCAATCAGGATGCATTTTACCAGGCTGCATGGAATCCACTGCATTCAATCACGCTGCATGGAATCCACTGCATTCAATCGGGATGCATTTTACCAGGCTGCATGGAATCCACTGCATTCAATCACGCTGCATGGAATCCACTGCATTCAATCACGCTGCATGGAATCCACTGCATTCAATCAGGATGCATTTTAATAAGCTGCATGGAATCCATTCAGTCATCACGCTGCATGGACTCCGCTGCATACAGTCGGGATCCATTACGCCACAATGCATGGAATCCTCTGCATTCAATCACGCTGCATGGAATCCACTGCATTCAATCGGGATGCAATTTACCACGCTGAATGGAGTACACTGCATTCAATCACGCTGCATGGAATCCCCTGCATTCAATCGGGATGCTTTGGGCCATGCTGCAAAAAAATCCACTGCATTCAATCGGGATGCATTGGGCCTCGCTTCATGGACTCCAGTGCATACAGTCGGGATGCACTGCACCAAAATGCATGGTATCCTCTGCATTCAATGACGCTGCATGGAATCCACTGCATTCAATCAGGATGCTTTGGGCCATGCCTCATAAAATCCACTTCATTCAATGACGCTGCATGGAATCGACTGCATTCAATCATGCTGCATATAATCCACTGCTTACAATAGGGTTCAATTTCTTCACGCTGCATGGAATCCACTGCATTCAATCACGCTGCATGGAATCCACTGCATTCCATCGGGATGCATGTTCCCACGCTGCATGGAGTACACTGCATTCAATCAAAATGCATGGAATCCACTGCATTCAATCGGGATGCTTTGGGCCATGCTGCATACAATCCACTGCATTCAATCGGGATGCATTGGGCCTCACTGCATGGACTCCACTGCATGTAATCGGGATCCATTACACCACAATGCATGGAATCATCTGCATTCAATGACGCTTCATGGAATCCACTGCATTCAATCGGGATGCATTTTACCAGGCTGCATGGAATCCATGCATTCATCACGCTGCATGGACTCCACTGCATACAATCGGGATCCATTGCGCCACAATGCATGGAATCCTCTGCATTCAATCAGGATGCTTTGGGCCATGCTGCATAAAATCCACTGCATTCAATCATGCTCCATTAAATCCACTGCATTCAATCAGGCTGCATAAAATACACTGCATTCAATAGGGTTCCATTACTTCACACTTCATGGAATACAGTGCATTCAATCACGCTTCATGGAATCCACTGCATTCAATCGGGATTCATTTTACCACGCTGCATGGAGTTCACTGCATTCAATCACAATGCATGGAATCCACTGCATTCAATCGGGATGAATTTTACCAGGCTGCATGGAATCCACTGCATTCAATCACGCTACATGGAATCCACTGCATTCAAGCACGCTGCATGGAATCCACTGCATTCAATCAGGATGCATTTTAATAAGCTGCATGGAATCCATTCAGTCATCACGCTGCATGGACTCCGCTGCATACAGTCGGGATCCATTACGCCACAATGCATGGAATCCTCTGCATTCAATCGGGATGCATTTTACCAGGCTGCATGGAATCCACTGCATTCAGTCACGCTGCATGGAATCCACTGCATTCAATCACGCTGCATGGAATCCACTGCATTCAATCAGGATGCATTTTACCATGCTGCCTGGAATCCATGCATTTATCACACTGCATGGACTCCACTGCATACAATCGGGATCCATTATGACACAATGCATTGAATACTCTGCATTCAATGATGCTCCATGGAATCCACTGCATTCAATCAGGATGCTTTGGGCCATGCTGCATAAAATCCACTGCATTCAATCATGCTGCATGGAATCCACTGCATTCAATCATGCTGCATAATATCCACTGCATTCAAAATGTTCCATTTCTTCACGCTGCATGGAATCCACTGCATTCAATCGGGATGCATGTTCCCACGCTGCATGGAGTACACTGCATTCAATCAAAATGCATGGAATCCACTGCATTCAATCGGGATGCTTTGAGCCATGCTGCATACAATCCACTGCATTCAATCGGGTGCATTGGGCCTCACTGCATGGACTCCACTGCATATAATCGGGATCCATTACACCACAATGCATGGAATCATCTGCATTCAATGACGCTGCATGGAATCCACTGCATTCAATCGGGATGCAATTTACCACGCTGAATGGAGTACACTGCATTCAATCACGCTGCATGGAATCCCCTGCATTCAATCGGGATGCTTTGGGCCATGCTGCAAAAAAATCCACTGCATTCAATCGGGATGCATTGGGCCTCGCTTCATGGACTCCAGTGCATACAGTCGGGATCCATTGCACCAAAATGCATGGAATCCTCTGCATTCAATGACGCTGCATGGAATCCACTGCATTCAATCAGGATGCTTTGGGCCATGCCTCATAAAATCCACTGCATTCAATGACGCTGCATGGAATCGACTGCATTCAATCATGCTGCATATAATCCACTGCTTACAATAGGGTTCAATTTCTTCACGCTGCATGGAATCCACTGCATTCAATCACGCTGCATGGAATCCACTGCATTCCATCGGGATGCATGTTCCCATGCTGCATGGAGTACACTGCATTCAATCAAAATGCATGGAATCCACTGCATTCAATCGGGATGCTTTGGGCCTCACTGCATGGACTCCACTGCATACAATCGGGATCCATTGCGCCACAATGCATGGAATCCTCTGCATTCAATGATGCTGCATGGAATCCACTGCATTCCATCGGGATGCATTTTACCACACTGCATGGAGTACACTGCATTCAATCACAATGGATGGAATCCAATGCATTCAATCGGGATGCTTTGGGCCATGCTGAAGAAAATCCACTGCATTCAATCGGGATGCACTGGGCCTCGCTGCATGGACTCCACTGCATTCAATTGGTATCCATTGCGCTGCAATGCATGGAATCCTCTGCATTCAATGACGCTGCATGGAATCCACTGCATTCAATTGGGATGCTTTGGGGCATGCTTCATGAAATCCACTGCATTCAATCATGCTGCATGGAATCCACTGCACTCCATCATGCTGCGTAAAATCCACTGCATTCAATAGGGTTCCATTTCTTCACACTGCAGGGAATACAATGCATTCAATCGGGATGCATTTTAACACTCTGCATGGATTACACTGCTGCATAATGGATTACACTGCTGCAATCATGCTGCATATAATCCACTGCATTCAATCGGGATGATTTGGGCCATGCTGCATAAAATCCACTGCATTGCATCGGGATGCATTGGGCCTCGCTGCATGGACTCCACTGCATAAAATCGGGATCCATTGCGCCACAATGCATGGAATCTTCTGCATTCATTGATGCTGCATGGAATCCACTGCATTCAATTGGGATGCTTTGGGCCATGCTGCATATAATCCAGTGCATTCAATTGGGATGCATTTGGCCTCGCTCCATTGACTCCACTGCATACAATAAGGATCAATTGCAACACAATGCATGGAATCCTCTGCATTCAATGATGCTCCATTGAATCCAGTGCACTCAATCAGGATGCTTTGGGCCATGCTGCATAAAATCCACTGCATTCAATAGGGTTCCAACACTTCACGCTGCATGGAATCCACTGCATTCAATCAGGATGCTTTGGGCCATGCTTAGTAAATTCCACTGCATTCAACGACGCTGCATGGAATCCACCGAATTTAATTGGGATATATTATACTAAGCTGTATCGAATCCACTGCATTCAATCAGGATGCATTTTACCACATTGCATGGAGTTCACTGCATTCAATCATGCTGCACGTAATCCACTGCATTCAATCAGGATGCTTTGGGCCATGCTGCATAAAATCCACTGCATTCAATCACGCTGCACGTAATCCACTGCATTCAATCAGGATGCATTTTACCAGGCTGCATGGAATCCACTGCATTCAATCACGCTGCATGGAATCCACTGCATTCAATCGGGATGCATTTTACCAGGCTGCATGGAATCCACTGCATTCAATCACGCTGCATGGAATCCACTGCATTCAATCGGGATGCATGTTCCCACGCTGCATGGAGTACACTGCATTCAATCAAAATGCATGGAATCCACTGCATTCAATCGGGATGCTTTGGGCCATGCTGCATACAATACACTGCATTCAATCGGGTGCATTGGGCCTCACTGCATGGACTCCACTGCATATAATCGGGATCCATTACACCACAATGCATGGAATCATCTGCATTCAATGACGCTGCATGGAATCCACTGCATTCAATCGGGATGCAATTTACCACGCTGAATGGAGTACACTGCATTCAATCACGCTGCATGGAATCCCCTGCATTCAATCGGGATGCTTTGGGCCATGCTGCAAAAAAATCCACTGCATTCAATCGGGATGCATTGGGCCTCGCTTCATGGACTCCAGTGCATACAGTCGGGATCCATGGCACCAAAATGCATGGAATCCTCTGCATTCAATGACGCTGCATGGAATCCACTGCATTCAATCAGGATGCTTTGGGCCATGCCTCATAAAATCCACTTCATTCAATGACGCTGCATGGAATCGACTGCATTCAATGACGCTGCATGGAATCGACTGCATTCAATCATGCTGCATATAATCCACTGCTTACAATAGGGTTCAATTTCTTCACGCTGCATGGAATCCACTGCATTCAATCACGCTGCATGGAATCCACTGCATTCCATCGGGATGCATGATCCCACGCTGAATGGAGTACACTGCATTCAATCAAAATGCATGGAATCCACTGCATTCAATCGGGATGCTTTGGGCCATGCTGCATACAATCCACTGCATTCAATCGGGATGCATTGGGCCTCACTGCATGGACTCCACTGCATACAATCGGGATCCATTGCGCCACAATGCATGGAATCCTCTGCATTCAATGATGCTGCATGGAATCCACTGCATTCCATCGGGATGCATTTTACCACACTGCATGGAGTACACTGCATTCAATCACAATGGATGGAATCCAATGCATTCAATCGGGATGCTTTGGGCCATGCTGCAAAAAAATCCACTGCATTCAATCGGGATGCACTGGGCCTCGCTGCATGGACTCCACTGCATTCAATTGGTATCCATTGCGCTGCAATGCATGGAATCCTCTGCATTCAATGACGCTGCATGGAATCCACTGCATTCAATCGGGATGCTTTGGGGCATGCTTCATGAAATCCACTGCATTCAATCATGCTGCATGGAATCCACTGCACTCCATCATGCTGCATAAAATCCACTGCATTCAATAGGGTTCCATTTCTTCACACTGCAGGGAATACAATGCATTCAATCGGGATGCATTTTAACACTCTGCATGGATTACACTGCTGCATAATGGATTACACTGCTGCAATCATGCTGCATATAATCCACTGCATTCAATCGGGATGATTTGGGCCATGCTGCATAAAATCCACTGCATTCCATCGGGATGCATTGGGCCTCGCTGCATGGACTCCACTGCATACAATCGGGATCCATTGCGCCACAATGCATGGAATCCACTGCATTCAATCACGCTGCATGGAATCCACTGCATTCAATCACGCTGCATGGAATCCAATGCATTCAATCAGGATGCATTTTAATAAGCTGCATGGAATCCATTCAGTCATCACGCTGCATGGACTCCGCTGCATACAGTCGGGATCCATTACGCCACAATGCATGGAATCCTCTGCATTCAATGACGCTGCATGGAATCCACTGCATTCAATCGGGATGCAATTTACCACGCTGAATGGAGTACACTGCATTCAATCACGCTGCATGGAATCCCCTGCATTCAATCGGGATGCTTTGGGCCATGCTGCAAAAAAATCCACTGCATTCAATCGGGATGCATTGGGCCGCGCTTCATGGACTCCAGTGCATACAGTCGGGATGCACTGCACCAAAATGCATGGTATCCTCTGCATTCAATGATGCTGCATGGAATCCACTGCATTCAATCAGGATGCTTTGGGCCATGCTTCATAAAATCCACTTCATTCAATGACGCTGCATGGAATCGACTGCATTCAATCATGCTGCATATAATCCACTGCTTACAATAGGGTTCAATTTCTTCACGCTGCATGGAATCCACTGCATTCAATCACGCTGCATGGAATCCACTGCATTCCATCGGGATGCATGTTCCCACGCTGCATGGAGTACACTGCATTCAATCAAAATGCATGGAATCCACTGCATTCAATCGGGATGCATTGGGCCTCACTGCATGGACTCCACTGCATATAATCGGGATCCATTACACCACAATGCATGGAATCATCTGCATTCAATGACGCTGCATGGAATCCACTGCATTCAATCGGGATGCATTTTACCAGGCTGCTTGGAATCCATGCATTCATCACGCTGCATGGACTCCACTGCATACAATCGGGATCCATTGCGCCACAATGCATTGAATCCTCTGCATTCAATCAGGATGCTTTGGGCCATGCTGCATAAAATCCACTGCATTCAATCATGCTCCATTAAATCCACTGCATTCAATCAGGCTGCATAAAATACACTGCATTCAATAGGGTTCCATTACTTCACACTTCATGGAATACAGTGCATTCAATCACGCTTCATGGAATCCACTGCATTCAATCGGGATTCATTTTACCACGCTGCATGGAGTTCACTGCATTCAATCACAATGCATGGAATCCACTGCATTCAATCGGGATGCTTTGGGCCATGCCTCATAAAATCCACTGCATTCAATGACGCTGCATGGAATCCACCGAATTTAATTGGGATACATTATACTAAGCTGTATCGAATCCACTGCATTCAATCAGGATGCATTTTACCACATTGCATGGAGTTCACTGCATTTAATCATGCTGCACGTAATCCACTGCATTCAATCAGGATGCTTTGGGCCATGCTGCATAAAATCCACTGCATTCAATCACGCTGCACGTAATCCACTGCATTCAATCAGGATGCATTTTACCAGGCTGCATGGAATCCACTGCATTCAATCACGCTGCATGGAATCCACTGCATTCAATCGGGATGCATTTTACCAGGCTGCATGGAATCCACTGCATTCAATCACGCTGCATGGAATCCACTGCATTCAATCACGCTGCATGGAATCCACTGCATTCAATCAGGATGCATTTTAATAAGCTGCATGGAATCCATTCAGTCATCACGCTGCATGGACTCCGCTGCATACAGTCGGGATCCATTACGCCACAATGCATGGAATCCTCTGCATTCAATCACGCTGCATGGAATCCACTGCATTCAATCGGGATGCAATTTACCACGCTGCATGGAGTACACTGCATTCAATCACGCTGCATGGAATCCCCTGCATTCAATCGGGATGCTTTGGGCCATGCTGCAAAAAAATCCACTGCATTCAATCGGGATGCATTGGGCCTCGCTTCATGGACTCCAGTGCATACAGTCGGGATGCACTGCACCAAAATGCATGGTATCTTCTGCATTCAATGACGCTGCATGGAATCCACTGCATTCAATCAGGATGCTTTGGGCCATGCCTCATAAAATCCACTTCATTCAATGACGCTGCATGGAATCGACTGCATTCAATCATGCTGCATATAATCCACTGCTTACAATAGGGTTCAATTTTTTCACGCTGCATGGAATCCACTGCATTCAATCACGCTGCATGGAATCCACTGCATTCCATCGGGATGCATGTTCCCACGCTGCATGGAGTACACTGCATTCACTCAAAATGCATGGAATCCACTGCATTCAATCGGGATGCTTTGGGCCATGCTGCATACAATCCACTGCATTCAATCGGGATGCATTGGGCCTCACTGCATGGACTCCACTGCATGTAATCGGGATCCATTACACCACAATGCATGGAATCATCTGCATTCAATGACGCTTCATGGAATCCACTGCATTCAATCGGGATGCATTTTACCAGGCTGCATGGAATCCATGCATTCATCACGCTGCATGGACTCCACTGCATACAATCGGGATCCATTGCGCCACAATGCATGGAATCCTCTGCATTCAATCAGGATGCTTTGGGCCATGCTGCATAAAATCCACTGCATTCAATCATGCTCCATTAAATCCACTGCATTCAATCAGGCTGCATAAAATACACTGCATTCAATAGGGTTCCATTACTTCACACTTCATGGAATACAGTGCATTCAATCACGCTTCATGGAATCCACTGCATTCAATCGGGATTCATTTTACCACGCTGCATGGAGTTCACTGCATTCAATCACAATGCATGGAATCCACTGCATTCAATCGGGATGCTTTGGGCCATGCCTCATAAAATCCACTGCATTCAACGACGCTGCATGGAATCCACCGAATTTAATTGGGATACATTATACTAAGCTGTATCGAATCCACTGCATTCAATCAGGATGCATTTTACCATATTGCATGGAGTTCACTGCATTTAATCATGCTGCACGTAATCCACTGCATTCAATCAAGATGCTTTGGGCCATGCTGCATAAAATCCACTGCATTCAATCATGCTGCATGGAATCCACTGCATTCAATCGGGATGAATTTTACCAGGCTGCATGGAATCCACTGCATTCAATCACGCTGCATGGAATCCACTGCATTCAAGCACGCTGCATGGAATCCACTGCATTCAATCAGGATGCATTTTAATAAGCTGCATGGAATCCATTCAGTCATCACGCTGCATGGACTCCGCTGCATACAGTCGGGATCCATTACGCCACAATGCATGGAATCCTCTGCATTCAATCGGGATGCATTTTACCAGGCTGCATGGAATCCACTGCATTCAATCACGCTGCATGGAATCCACTGCATTCAATCACGCTGCATGGAATCCACTGCATTCAATCAGCATGCATTTTACCATGCTGCCTGGAATCCATGCATTTATCACACTGCATGGACTCCACTGCATACAATCGGGATCCATTATGACACAATGCATTGAATACTCTGCATTCAATGATGCTCCATGGAATCCACTGCATTCAATCAGGATGCTTTGGGCCATGCTGCATAAAATCCACTGCATTCAATCATGCTGCATGGAATCCACTGCATTCAATCATGCTGCATAATATCCACTGCATTCAAAATGTTCCATTTCTTCACGCTGCATGGAATCCACTGCATTCCATCGGGATGCATGTTCCCACGCTGCATGGAGTACACTGCATTCAATCAAAATGCATGGAATCCACTGCATTCAATCGGGATGCTTTGAGCCATGCTGCATACAATCCACTGCATTCAATCGGGTGCATTGGGCCTCACTGCATGGACTCCACTGCATATAATCGGGATCCATTACACCACAATGCATGGAATCATCTGCATTCAATGACGCTGCATGGAATCCACTGCATTCAATCGGGATGCAATTTACCACGCTGAATGGAGTACACTGCATTCAATCACGCTGCATGGAATCCAATGCATTCAATCAGGATGCATTTTAATAAGCTGCATGGAATCCATTCAGTCATCACGCTGCATGGACTCCGCTGCATACAGTCGGGATCCATTACGCCACAATGCATGGAATCCTCTGCATTCAATGACGCTGCATGGAATCCACTGCATTCAATCGGGATGCAATTTACCACGCTGAATGGAGTACACTGCATTCAATCACGCTGCATGGAATCCCCTGCATTCAATCGGGATGCTTTGGGCCATGCTGCAAAAAAATCCACTGCATTCAATCGGGATGCATTGGGCCTCGCTTCATGGACTCCAGTGCATACAGTCGGGATGCACTGCACCAAAATGCATGGTATCCTCTGCATTCAATGATGCTGCATGGAATCCACTGCATTCAATCAGGATGCTTTGGGCCATGCCTCATAAAATTCACTTCATTCAATGACGCTGCATGGAATCGACTGCATTCAATCATGCTGCATATAATCCACTGCTTACAATAGGGTTCAATTTCTTCACGCTGCATGGAATCCACTGCATTCAATCACGCTGCATGGAATCCACTGCATTCCATCGGGATGCATGTTCCCACGCTGCATGGAGTACACTGCATTCAATCAAAATGCATGGAATCCACTGCATTCAATCGGGATGCATTGGGCCTCACTGCATGGACTCCACTGCATATAATCGGGATCCATTACACCACAATGCATGGAATCATCTGCATTCAATGACGCTGCATGGAATCCACTGCATTCAATCGGGATGCATTTTACCAGGCTGCATGGAATCCATGCATTCATCACGCTGCATGGACTCCACTGCATACAATCGGGATCCATTGCGCCACAATGCATGGAATCCTCTGCATTCAATCAGGATGCTTTGGGCCATGCTGCATAAAATCCACTGCATTCAATCATGCTCCATTAAATCCACTGCATTCAATCAGGCTGCATAAAATACACTGCATTCAATAGGGTTCCATTACTTCACACTTCATGGAATACAGTGCATTCAATCACGCTTCATGGAATCCACTGCATTCAATCGGGATTCATTTTACCACGCTGCATGGAGTTCACTGCATTCAATCACAATGCATGGAATCCACTGCATTCAATCGGGATGCTTTGGGCCATGCCTCATAAAATCCACTGCATTCAATGACGCTGCATGGAATCCACCGAATTTAATTGGGATACATTATACTAAGCTGTATCGAATCCACTGCATTCAATCAGGATGCATTTTACCACATTGCATGGAGTTCACTGCATTTAATCATGCTGCACGTAATCCACTGCATTCAATCAGGATTCTTTGGGCCATGCTGCATAAAATCCACTGCATTCAATCACGCTGCACGTAATCCACTGCATTCAATCAGGATGCATTTTACCAGGCTGCATGGAATCCACTGCATTCAATCACGCTGCATGGAATCCACTGCATTCAATCGGGATGCATTTTACCAGGCTGCATGGAATCCACTGCATTCAATCACGCTGCATGGAATCCACTGCATTCAATCACGCTGCATGGAATCCACCGAATTTAATTGGGATACATTATACTAAGCTGTATCGAATCCACTGCATTCAATCAGGATGCATTTTACCATATTGCATGGAGTTCACTGCATTTAATCATGCTGCACGTAATCCACTGCATTCAATCAAGATGCTTTGGGCCATGCTGCATAAAATCCACTGCATTTAATCATGCTGCATGGAATCCACTGCATTCAATCGGGATGAATTTTACCAGGCTGCATGGAATCCACTGCATTCAATCACGCTGCATGGAATCCACTGCATTCAAGCACGCTGCATGGAATCCACTGCATTCAATCAGGATGCATTTTAATAAGCTGCATGGAATCCATTCAGTCATCACGCTGCATGGACTCCGCTGCATACAGTCGGGATCCATTACGCCACAATGCATGGAATCCTCTGCATTCAATCGGGATGCATTTTACCAGGCTGCATGGAATCCACTGCATTCAATCACGCTGCATGGAATCCACTGCATTCAATCACGCTGCATGGAATCCACTGCATTCAATCAGGATGCATTTTACCATGCTGCCTGGAATCCATGCATTTATCACACTGCATGGACTCCACTGCATACAATCGGGATCCATTATGACACAATGCATTGAATACTCTGCATTCAATGATGCTCCATGGAATCCACTGCATTCAATCAGGATGCTTTGGGCCATGCTGCATAAAATCCACTGCATTCAATCATGCTGCATGGAATCCACTGCATTCAATCATGCTGCATAATATCCACTGCATTCAAAATGTTCCATTTCTTCACGCTGCATGGAATCCACTGCATTCCATCGGGATGCATGTTCCCACGCTGCATGGAGTACACTGCATTCAATCAAAATGCATGGAATCCACTGCATTCAATCGGGATGCTTTGAGCCATGCTGCATACAATCCACTGCATTCAATCGGGTGCATTGGGCCTCACTGCATGGACTCCACTGCATATAATCGGGATCCATTACACCACAATGTATGGAATCATCTGCATTCAATGACGCTGCATGGAATCCACTGCATTCAATCGGGATGCAATTTACCACGCTGAATGGAGTACACTGCATTCAATCACGCTGCATGGAATCCAATGCATTCAATCAGGATGCATTTTAATAAGCTGCATGGAATCCATTCAGTCATCACGCTGCATGGACTCCGCTGCATACAGTCGGGATCCATTACGCCACAATGCATGGAATCCTCTGCATTCAATGACGCTGCATGGAATCCACTGCATTCAATCGGGATGCAATTTACCACGCTGAATGGAGTACACTGCATTCAATCACGCTGCATGGAATCCCCTGCATTCAATCGGGATGCTTTGGGCCATGCTGCAAAAAAATCCACTGCATTCAATCGGGATGCATTGGGCCTCGCTTCATGGACTCCAGTGCATACAGTCGGGATGCACTGCACCACAATGCATGGTATCCTCTGCATTCAATGATGCTGCATGGAATCCACTGCATTCAATCAGGATGCTTTGGGCCATGCCTCATAAAATCCACTTCATTCAATGACGCTGCATGGAATCGACTGCATTCAATCATGCTGCATATAATCCACTGCTTACAATAGGGTTCAATTTCTTCACGCTGCATGGAATCCACTGCATTCAATCACGCTGCATGGAATCCACTGCATTCCATCGGGATGCATGTTCCCACGCTGCATGGAGTACACTGCATTCAATCAAAATGCATGGAATCCACTGCATTCAATCGGGATGCATTGGGCCTCACTGCATGGACTCCACTGCATATAATCGGGATCCATTACACCACAATGCATGGAATCATCTGCATTCAATGACGCTGCATGGAATCCACTGCATTCAATCGGGATGCATTTTACCAGGCTGCATGGAATCCATGCATTCATCACGCTGCATGGACTCCACTGCATACAATCGGGATCCATTGCGCCACAATGCATGGAATCCTCTGCATTCAATCAGGATGCTTTGGGCCATGCTGCATAAAATCCACTGCATTCAATCATGCTCCATTAAATCCACTGCATTCAATCAGGCTGCATAAAATACACTGCATTCAATAGGGTTCCATTACTTCACACTTCATGGAATACAGTGCATTCAATCACGCTTCATGGAATCCACTGCATTCAATCGGGATTCATTTTACCACGCTGCATGGAGTTCACTGCATTCAATCACAATGCATGGAATCCACTGCATTCAATCGGGATGCTTTGGGCCATGCCTCATAAAATCCACTGCATTCAATGACGCTGCATGGAATCCACCGAATTTAATTGGGATACATTATACTAAGCTGTATCGAATCCACTGCATTCAATCAGGATGCATTTTACCACATTGCATGGAGTTCACTGCATTCAATCATGCTGCACGTAATCCACTGCATTCAATAAGGATGCTTTGGGCCATGCTGCATAAAATCCACTG